>NC_091285.1:323853747-324545443 GCF_032444005.1 Ranitomeya imitator | reverse complement strand
CGCAGCACCCCCATTGTTAGCGCTGCCCGTCTTCAGACATCATTGGTTGGCTGGCTGTGCCTGTGCGTCCGCCCTGCCCGACACAACGCCCCTCGTTGTCTCATATATTTTGACTGCGAGGGTGTGATTGATGGGCACGAGCAGTGCATATGTTCGCCTGTCTTCACTCCCCTCCTTCCGCCTTCTTCAGACTGTGCGGCCTCATGGCCGTGGCAGGCAATAAGGGATCAGCTGAGGTCGCCCAGTCTGAAGCAGGTGTAAGGACATGTGTGAGCGGCGAACATATTTACTGCACAAGGCCACGAATCCCAGCACCGCAGTGTGACTTTATGGAAAGGCACTGTGGGTCTGGGATTTATGGCCATCGCTAACCGCACCGGCCAACATGAAATGAGGTCATAAGACGGCCTGCACTAACAGGGTATTGCCAAGGGATAACACAAAAGCGCACTCTCCTGTACTGCAAATAGCAACAGTAAGGAGTCTGCGCCCAGCACCTAGGTGTAAATTTTGACACCCGTGCTGCGTCTTCTTCAAAAGAAAAGTCACGCCTCCACTACTGTTTGACAGTATAATGGGCTAAATAGTGTACGTGTTTTATTCAGCGTGTGCAAGGAGAAAAATGAAGAGAGCAACCTTTTACTTGTGCAGCATTAATGCTGCACAAGGTGTGGCTCTTGCACCTTGCAACACCTGAGGGGGGGTTAAAGCTTACCTTTGAAATTGGTTCAACTAGGCTTCGGCCTACAATCTGCTCCTCTCATCCTCCTGCTGACCCTGGGCTCTAACACCGCTAGTTTTTGCCCGGAATTGCTAGCTGCACAGAGAAAAACACCAGCCAATGTGTTAGTGGGGTTCAGCACCGCCAGCTGTTCCCCTGCTGTGTAGCCGGCATCGTGTCCAGCACAAGCCACGCTGGCACAACCAACCAAAAGCTGCCACCAGTGCTGGCTTCGGCCTACACTCTGCTCATCTCCTCCTCCTGCTGACCCTGGGCTCTAACACCGCTAGTTTTTGCCCGGAATTGCTAGCTGCACAGAGAAAAACACCAGCCAATGTGTTAGTGGGGTTCAGCACCGCCAGCTGTTCCCCTGCTGTGTAGCCGGCATCGTGTCCAGCACAAGCCACGCTGGCACAACCAACCAAAAGCTGCCACCAGTGCTGGCTTCGGCCTACACTCTGCTCATCTCCTCCTCCTGCTGACTCTGGGCTCTAACACCGCTAGTTTTTGCCCAGAATTGCTAGCTGCACAGAGAAAAACACCAGCCAATGTGTTAGTGGGGTTCAGCACCGCCAGCTGTTCCCCTGCTGTGTAGCTTGCAACGTGACCTGCAAACGCCACGCAGGCACATGAACTGAAATTGAAGGGAGCTTGCCCCCCACCCCCAGGTGTTTCTATGTATAATAGCCACCTTGTACAGCAGTACTGCTGCATTTGTACAAGGTGGCTGACTTTTTCTCCTTGCCCACGTGGAACTCAACACGTACAAAATGTGTCTCATTGAGACCATTCAACTGTCCCTGAGGTGTGACCTTCCTTTCTAATGATACGCAGCACCACCCTTGGTAACGCTGCCCGTCTTCTGACATCATTGGTTGGCTGCCTGTGCCTGTGCGTCCGCCCTGCCCAACACAACGCCCCTCGTTGTCTCATATATTTTGGCTGCGAGGGTGTTATTGATGGGCATGTGCAGTGCATATGTTCGCCTGTTTTAACTCATCTCCTTCCGCCTTCTTCAGACTGTGCGGCCTCATGGCCGCGGCATGCGATAAGGGATCAGATGAGGCCGCCCAGTCTGAAGCAGGTGTAAGGACATGTGTGAGCGGCAAACATATTAACTTCACAAGGGCACGAATCCCAGCCACGCAGTGTGATTTTTTCCAAACACACTGTGGGTCTGGGATTAATGTCCACCGCTAACCACATCGGCCAACATGAAATGAGGTCAGAAGACAGGAAGCGCTCACAGCGCATGGCCAAGGGATAACAAGAGCGCAGACTCCTGTACAGCAAATAACAACGCTCAGGAAGCTGCGCCCATGCACCAAGGTGTTATTTTCGACACATGGGCTGCTTTTCTTTAAAAAGACAAGTCACGCCTCCACTACTGTTTTACAGTAGAATGGGCTAAATAGTGTACGTGTTTTATTCAGCGTGGGCAAGGAGAATAATTAAGAGAGCAACCTTTTACTTGTGCAGCATTAATGCTGCACGAGGTGTGGCTCTTGTACCTTGCAACACCTGAGGGGGGTTAAAGGTTACCTTTGAAATTGGTTCAACTAGGCTTCGGCCTACACTCTGCTCATCTCCTCCTCCTGCTGACCCTGGGCTCTAACACCGCCAGTTTTTGCCCGGACGTGCTAGCTGCACAGAGAAAAACACCAGCCAATGTGTTAGTGGGGTTCAGCACCGCCAGCTGTTCCCCTGCTGTGTAGCCGGCATCGTGTCCAGCACAAGCCACGCTGGCACAACCAACCAAAAGCTGCCACCAGTGGAGGCTTCGGCCTACACTCTGCTCATCTCCTCCTCCTGCTGACCCTGGGCTCTAACACCGCTAGTTTTTGCCCGGAATTGCTAGCTGCACAGAGAAAAGCACCAGCCAATGTGTTAGTGGGGTTCAGCACCGCCAGCTGTTCTGTTATGGCTGGCAATCAGGCAACACAGCGTGCAGTAATCAGCGCACATACAGAGATCTGGCAATAACCAAAAACAATAGGACGAGCTCTGAGACGTGGAATCTCTGTAGACTGCAGTACCTGATCTATCCTCACAACAACTATAAGCAGCAGTGGATTGCGCCTATCAACTACCTATGCAACTCGGTACTGCCTGAGGAGCTGACTAGCCTGAAGATAGAAATACAAGCCTGACTTACCTCAGAGAAATACCCCAAAGGAATAGGCAGCCCCCCACATATAATGACTGTTAGCAAGATGAAAAGACAAACGTAGGAATGAAATAGATTCAGCAAAGTGAGGCCCGATATTCTAGACAGAGCGAGGATAGCAAAGAGAACTATGCAGTCTACAAAAAACCCTAAAACGAAAACCACGCAAAGGGGCAAAAAGACCCACCGTGCCGAACTAACAGCACGGCGGTGCACCCCTTTGCTTCTCAGAGCTTCCAGCAAAAGTTAATAGCAAGCTGGACAGAAAAAACAGTAAACAAACTAGAAGCACTTATCTAGCAGAGCAGCAGGCCCAAGGAAAGATGCAGTAGCTCAGATCCAACACTGGAACATTGACAAGGAGCAAGGAAGACAGACTCAGGTGGAGCTAAATAGCAAGGCAGCCAACGAGCTCACCAAAACACCTGAGGGAGGAAGCCCAGAGACTGCAATACCACTTATGACCACAGAAGTGAACTCAGCCACAGAATTCACAACACTGTTCCCCAGCTGTGTAGCCGGCAATGTGACCTGCAAACGTCACGCAGGCACAGCAGAACAAAAGCTGCCACCAGTGCAGGCTTCGGCCTACACTCTGCTCCTCTCCTCCTCCTGCTGACCCTGGGCTCATAACACCGCCAGTTTTAGCCTGGAAGTGCTAGCTGCACAGAGAAAAACACCAGCCAATGTGTCAGTGGGGTTCAGCACCACCAGCTGTTCCCCAGCTGTGTAGCCGGCAACGTGACCTGCAAACGCCATGCAGGCACATGAACTGACATTGAAGGGAGCCTGCCCCCTACCCCCAGGTGTTTCTATGTATAACAGCCACCTTGTTCAGCAGTACTGCTGCATTTGTACAAGGTGGCTGAGTTTTTCTCCTTGCCCACGTGGAACTCAACACGTACAAAATGTGTCTCATTGAGACCATTCCACTGTCCCTGAGGTGTGACTTTCCTTTCTAATGATACGCAGCACCCCCCTTGGTAGCGCTTCCCGTCTTTTGACATCATGGTTAGCTGGCTGCGCCTGTGCATCCGCCCTGCGTGAAACAACGCCCCTCGTTGTCTTATTTATTTTGTCAGCGAGGGTGTGGTTTATGGGCACGAGCAGTGCATATGTTCGCCTGTCGTCACTCATCTCATTCCGCCTTCTTCTGACTGTGCAGCCTCATGGCCGCGGCATGCGAAAAGGGATCAGCAGAGGCCGCCCAGTCTGAAGCAGGTGTAAGGACGTGTGTGAGCGTCGAAAATATTTACTGCTCAAGGCCACGAATCCCAGCACCGCAGTGTGACTTTATGAAAAGGCACTGTGGGTCTGGGATTTATGGCCATCGTTAACCGCAGCGGCCAACATGAAATGAGGTCATAAGACGGGCAGCGCTAACAGGGCATTGCCAAGGGATAACACAAGAGCGCAGACTCCTGTACAGCAAAAAACAACGCTCAGGAAGCTGCGCCAAGCACAAAGGCGTTATTTGGGACACCTATGCTGCGTCTCCTTAAAAATACAAGTCACGCCTCAACTACAGTTTGACTGTAGAATGGGCTAAATTGTGTACGTGTTGCATTCAGCGTGTGCAAGTAGAAAAATTAATAGAGCAACCTTTTACTTGTGCAGCATTAATGCTGCACAAGGTGTGGCTCTTGTACTTTGTAACACCTGAGGGGGGGTTAAAGTTTACCATTGAAATTGGTTCAACTAGGCTTCGGCCTACACTCTGCTCCTCTCCTCCTCCTGCTGCCCCTGGGCTATAACACCGCTAGTTTTTGCCCGGAAGTGCTAGCTGCACAGAGAAAAACACCAGCCAATGTGTTAGTGGGGTTCAGCACCGCCTGCTGTTCCTCCACTGTGTAGCCGGCAAAGTGTCCTGCAAACGCAACGCAGACACAAAGCTGACTCCAGTGCAGGCTTCGGCCTACACTCTGCTCCCCCTGCTTACCCTTTGCTCCAACACCGCTAGTTGGGGCTGTAGGAAGACAATCTTTGATAGGCAACGCATCCGGGTTCCAGCACCGCCAGCTGGTTCTCGGCAGTGTTTTTGTCACAGGTACTCCCTCGTGCCAAACCTGGTTCCAGCACCGTCAGCTGTTTCCGGGTAGTGTCAAGCTCACTGAGACGCCTATGCTTGCCCCGTCGTGGTGCGGTCGGGTTAGCCAACTCCAGGGTGCCTCCAGTTTAGGAGCTTCCTATGTGGGCTGCGTGAACTGGTAGTCAAGGCTGGTTCTGTAGTGCCAGTAGGCCCAGCTCCCCCTGTAGGACTGTTGGGGTTCGGTAACTGCGGCTGCCTCGCGGCCTAGCTGTTCTCTCCTCTCCTGTGGGCCTTGGGGTCCACCACCTGGTTCCAGCACCGTCAGCTGGTTCCGGACCGAGCCTTTGGCTTAGGTGCCTCCTCCTGGGTATCCGAGTTCCGCCAACGTCAGGCGGTCCTTGGTAGTGCTTTTAAGCGCGGGCACCTACAGCTTACTAACCGGGTTCCAGCACCGTCAGCTGGTCCTCGGTCGTGCCATTGGCTCTTGCACACTGGGGCAACGCATCTGGGTTCCAGCACCGCCAGCTGGTTCTCGGCAGTGTTTTTGTCACAGGTACTCCCTCGTGCTAAACCTGGTTCCAGCACCGTCAGCTGTTTCCGGGTAGTGTCAAGCTCACTGAGACGCCTATGCTTGCCCCGTCGTGGTGCGGTCGGTTTAGCCAACTCCAGGGTGCCTCCAGTTTAGGAGCTTCCTATGTGGGCTGCATGAACTGATAGTCAAGGCTGGTTCTGTAGTGCCAGTAGGCCCTGCTCCCCCTGTAGGACTGTTGGGGTTCGGTAACTGCGGCTGCCTCGCGGCCTAGCTGTTCTCTCCTCTCCTGTGGGCCTTCGGGTCCACCACCTGGTTCCAGCACCGTCAGCTGGTTCCGGGCCGAGCCTTTGGCTTAGGTGCCTCCTCCTGGGTATCCGAGTTCCGCCAACGTCAGGCGGTCCTTGGTAGTGCTTTTAAGCGCGGGCACCTACAGCTTAGTAACCGGGTTCCAGCACCGTCAGCTGGTCCTCGGTCGTGCCATTGGCTCTTGCACACTGGGGCAACGCATCTGGGTTCCAGCACCGCCAGCTGGTTCTCGGCAGTGTTTTTGTCACAGGTACTCCCTCGTGCCAAACCTGGTTTCAGCACCGTCAGCTGTTTCCGGGTAGTGTCAAGCTCACTGAGACGCCTATGCTTGCCCCGTCGTGGTGCGGTCGGGTTAGCCAACTCCAGGGTGCCTCCAGTTTAGGAGCTTCCTATGTGGGCTGCGTGAATTGGTAGTCAAGGCTGGTTCTGTAGTGCCAGTAGGCCCAGCTCTCCCTGTAGGACTGTTGGGGTTCGGTAACTGCGGCTGCCTCGCGGCCTAGCTGTTCTCTCCTCTCCTGTGGGCCTTGGGGTCCACCACCTGGTTCCAGCACCGTCAGCTGGTTCCGGGCCGAGCCTTCGGCTTAGGTGCCTCCTCCTGGGTATCCGAGTTCGGCCAACGTCAGGCGGTCCTTGGTAGTGCGTTTAAGCGCGGGCACCTACAGCTTACTTACCGGGTTCCAGCACCGTCAGCTGGTCCTCGGTCGTGCCATTGGCTCTTGCACACTGGGGCAACGCATCTGGGTTCCAGCACCGCCAGCTGGTTCTCGGCAGTGTTTTTGTCACAGGTACTCCCTCGTGCCAAACCTGGTTCCAGCACCGTCAGCTGTTTCCGGGTAGTGTCAAGCTCACTGAGACGCCTATGCTTGCCCCGTCGTGGTGCGGTCGGGTTAGCCAACTCCAGGGTGCCTCCAGTTTAGGAGCTTCCTATGTGGGCTGCGTGAACTGGTAGTCAAGGCTGGTTCTGTAGTGCCAGTAGGCCCAGCTCCCCCTGTAGGACTGTTGGGGTTCGGTAACTGCGGCTGCCTCGCGGCCTAGCTGTTCTCTCCTCTCCTGTGGGCCTTGGGGTCCACCACCTGGTTCCAGCACCGTCAGCTGGTTCCGGGCCGAGCCTTTGGCTTAGGTGCCTCCTCCTGGGTATCCGAGTTCCGCCAACGTCAGGCAGTCCTTGGTAGTGCTTTTAAGCGCGGGCACCTACAGCTTACTAACCGGGTTCCAGCACCGTCAGCTGGTCCTCGGTCGTGCCATTGGCTCTTGCACACTGGGGCAACGCATCTGGGTTCCAGCACCGCCAGCTGGTTCTCGGCAGTGTTTTTGTCACAGGTACTCCCTCGTGCCAAACCTGGTTTCAGCACCGTCAGCTGTTTCCGGGTAGTGTCAAGCTCACTGAGACGCCTATGCTTGCCCCGTCGTGGTGCGGTCAGGTTAGCCAACTCCAGGGTGCCTCCAGTTTAGGAGCTTCCTATGTGGGCTGCGTGAATTGGTAGTCAAGGCTGGTTCTGTAGTGCCAGTAGGCCCAGCTCCCCCTGTAGGACTGTTGGGGTTCGGTAACTGCGGCTGCCTCGCGGCCTAGCTGTTCTCTCCTCTCCTGTGGGCCTTCGGGTCCACCACCTGGTTCCAGCACCGTCAGCTGGTTCCGGGCCGAGCCTTTGGCTTAGGTGCCTCCTCCTGGGTATCCGAGTTCCGCCAACGTCAGGCAGTCCTTGGTAGTGCTTTTAAGCGCGGGCACCTACAGCTTACTAACCGGGTTCCAGCACCGTCAGCTGGTCCTCGGTCGTGCCATTGGCTCTTGCACACTGGGGCAACGCATCTGGGTTCCAGCACCGCCAGCTGGTTCTCAGCAGTGTTTTTGTCACAGGTACTCCCTCGTGCCAAACCTGGTTCCAGCACCGTCAGCTGTTTCCGGGTAGTGTCAAGCTCACTGAGACGCCTATGCATGCCCCGTCATGGTGCGGTCGGGTTAGCCAACTCCAGGGTGCCTCCAGTTTAGGAGCTTCCTATGTGGGCTGCGTGAACTGGTAGTCAAGGCTGGTTCTGTAGTGCCAGTAGGCCCAGCTCCCCCTGTAGGACTGTTGGGGTTCGGTAACTGTGGCTGCCTCGCGGCCTAGCTGTTCTCTCCTCTCCTGTGAGCCTTGGGGTCCACCACCTGGTTCCAGCACCGTCAGCTGGTTCTCGGCAGTGTCTTTTGCTCTTGTACCTTCTGCTCCCCATCCTGGTTCCAGTACCGTCAGCTGGTTCCGGGCAGAGCCTTTGGCTTAGGTGCCTCCTTCTGGGTATCCAAGTTCCACCAACGTCAGGTGGTCCTTGGTAGTGCTTTCAGGCACGGGTACCTCCTGCTTAGTAACCGGGTTCCAGTAACGTCAGCTGGTCCTCGGTAGTTCCATTGGCTCTTGGACCTTCGGCTACCCATCCGGGTTCCAGTACCGTCAGCTGGTTCTCGGCAGTGTCTTTTGCTCTTGTACCTTCTGCTCCCCATCCTGGTTCCAGTACCGTCAGCTGGTTCCGGGCAGAGCCTTTGGCTTAGGTGCCTCCTTCTGGGTATCCGAGTTCCGCCAACGTCAGGCGGTCCTTGGTAGTGCTTTTTAGCACGGGTACCTCCTGCTTAGTAACCGGGTTCCAGTAACGTCAGCTGGTCCTCGGTAGTTCCATAGGCTCTTGAACCTTTGGGTAGCCATCCGAGTTCCAGTTCCATCAGCTGGTTCTTGGCATTTTCTCAGCCTTCTTGTACCTTCTGCTACATTTCCAAGTTGAAGACCCTAACGTCGATGACCCAGAAGACCACCCCGATGACGACGACGACGACGACGGCGGAGACGACGACGGCGGAGACGACAACGGCGGAGACGACGACGGCGGAGACGACGACACTGGAGACGACGACCCTGGAGACGACGACCCTGGAGACGACGACATGGAAGACCGAGAAGCAGAAGAACAAGAGGCTGCAGAACAAAGAGCAGAAGAACATTAAGCATAACACTTAATATCAGAGCAAAAGATATTATCTAAATTATATGCAGAAGAAGACTAAGCAGTGTATGGGGGTGAGTCCGTTCCTCCTCGTGGTGCCCCTGGATAAAGCCTGATGCTGCAGGCCAAACTGAACGCGGACAAATGTAACTTTTGTGACTGGCAGAACGGAAGGTGTAATCTTCCAACTTTTATAGATAACAACTACGGGAATGCCTGTCACAAATGAGAATATGATGAAGAAGTAGAATAGGAAGAATAATAACAGTTGAATAAAATGAATATGTAGAATAGGAAGAATAATAATAGTTGAATACAATAAATATGAAGAATGTATTAAAAAAAAAAAAGGTAAAGGATGAAGAAGAAGATGAATAAGGTGAAGAAGAAGTTGATGTCAAAGATGCTGATGATGATGATGAAAATGTGGGAAAAGTAAAAAAAAAAGAAGGGGAAGGGCGTGGAATAGTGAAACATCAATATCTGACAAAATAAAAAAAAAATTTACATAGTCAATATCTTTGTCACTCCGAACGTCTTTGAAAAAAAAAAAAAACATGCTATTCTATTTGATTGGGCTAAACCTCTATGACTTTAATGTCTCCGCCACCTCCCCAAATACATCCTGCATTATTCTTAGTTGTTTTCCTTCATGTAGAATGAACCTACAAGGAAAGAAAGGGTTTATTTTAATTCCGATATTTTGGTCCCATTGACTTGCATTGGGATCGGGTATCGGTATCGGCGATATCCGATATTTTTTGAATATCGGCCGATCCTATCCGATACCGACACTTTCCGATATCGGAAGGTATCGCTCAACACTACACATGACACATATCTCTCCAAAAAAGATTTGTTCCACCAAAGTCTCGTTCATTTGTTCAGTAGATCCTTAAACTTATGCGTCATTTCTGTAACGTCTCTGGATTTAACATCTAAAATTAAACCTGTTCCGTCGCTAAACACTTTGTCAAGTTGCGTAAGCCACGCCTTTTCGCGGGCCCTAAAGTTCATCTGTTCGGAAGAAGTAGCTGTGAAAACACAGAACACTATAAGCAACACAATCTTCGAAACCGAAAACATATCCCAAAATGTCAAATCCCCTCTAATGCCGTCATGGGGGCGCTAAATTTAGCCCAGAACACTCTCAAACACCTAAATAGTACAAATGAACCAAAGAGAGAGTACAAAATTCTGAATAAAATCCAATAAGTTTATTGCATAGATACAAATAAATGATAACAAACACAAACAAGAACAATCATATAAGGACAAAGTGAAAAGCCTGACTTCACAGGTGTAACGCCCAGGACCAATATATGTAAGTGGATGGGGAAGGAGTGTTAGCATATAAGGCTCACAAGACAAGTATTCTTATCCCATTAAATCATAATACTGCCAATTAAACTATTTTAATATGATGCCATACACATCTTTAAAGTGCCAAGTGCAAAAAATGCTAGTGGTACAAAAACATCCAGCCAACCATAGACTGAGTGATTTGAATGTAAGACCTACAGAAAAATGGGAGTCAAAGAATATATAAACGACCTAGCTATAGTCCTTACCCATGAGTCTCCACTATTGGAGGGGATTTGACATTTTGGGATATGTTTTCGGTTTCGAAGATTGTGTTGCTTATAGCCCCCCTCATATAGTATAATGCAACCCACCACAGAATATAATGTAGTGCCCTGAGAGAATGCAGTTCCACCACAGAATATAATGCAGCCCCCCATAGAGTATACTGTAGACCCCTCATATAGTATAATGTAGCCCCCCAGGGCCGTATTTAGAGTTTCTGCTGCCCTAGGCACTTTTAGTGCTGCCTCCCCCTTTGGTGAGTATGACACTATCGGCAGTGACTTTGGCAAGAATCGCTGATGTGAAAGTCGCCTTTTGCAGTAGATCTGGCAGTTTTTCTGCATCTGCCGCATAACGGATCACTTACAGCAACACTGCACTCATTCATTCCCCATGGGATATGTGGCACTTGCCGTGATCTGACAAATGTGGTACCATACCTCCCAACTTTTGAAGAAGGAAAGGAGGTATAAAGTTTGCGGCGCGCGTAGTGTGCCACGGCAAATATTAGGCCACACCTCTGACCACACCCATTTCACAACTAGTCACACCCATATCCACGTCCCAACCACAGCCATTTAGCACTGCTGTTCACACTGTTTTATATACAATAATTATAAACAAAAAAAAATATGGCCACACATAATAGCCACACATGATGCTCAATACTGTATAACGGCCACCACACATAATGCTCCATACTGTATAATGGCCACACACAGTTCTCCATACTGTACAATGGCCACACATGATGCTCAATACTGTATAATGGCCACACATGATGCTCCATAGTGTACAATGGCCACACTTGATGCTCCATACTGTATAATGGCCACACAGTGCTCCATACTGTATAATGGCCACACATAGCGCTCCATACTGTATAATGGCCACACAGTGCTCCATACTGTATAATGATCCCACATGATGCTCAATACTGTATAATGACCACAAATGATGCTCCATACTGTATAACGGCCACACATGATGCTCCATACTGTATAACGGCCACACAGTGCTCCATAGTGTATAATGGCCACACAGTGCTCCATACTGTACAATGGCCACACATAGCGCTCCATACTGTATAATGGCCACACATAGTGCTCCATACTGTATAACGGCCACACACAGTTGTCCATACTGTATAATGATCCCACATGATGCTCAATACTGTATAATAGCCACAAATGATGCTCCATACTGTATAATGTCCATTGGCCACACATGATGCTCCATACTGTATAACGGCCACACATGATGATCAATACTGTATAACGGCCACACATGATGCTCCATACTGTATAAAGACTGCACATGATGATCCATACTGTATAATGGCCACACATGATGCTCCATACTGTATAACGGCCACACATGATGCTCAATACTGTATAACAGCCACACATGATGCTCCATATTGTATAATGGCCACACATGATGCTCAATACTGTATAATGGCCACACACAGTTCTCCATACTGTATAATGATCCCACATGATGCTCAAAACTGCATAATGACCCCCCTCCTGTATGCATGGCTGCTCATATCCCCCCTCCTGTATGCATGGCTCATATCCCCCCCTGAATGCATGGCTCATATTCCCCCCCTGAATGCATGGCTCATATCCCCCTTCCTGTATGCATGGCTCATATCCCCCGGAATGCATGGCTCATATTCCCCCCTCCGGTATGCATGGCTCATATTCCCCCCCAAATGCATGGATCATATTCCCCCCTCCTGTATGCATGGCTTCTCTCCACCCCCCCGCTCCCGCTCCCATCTTGCATGGCGCACCGGCTTATGTCCTCCTTCATCCCCCCATCCCCCGTCCCTCATACTCACCTGACCGTCACCTGTCCCGTCCCTCATACTCACCTGACCGTCACCTGTCCCACACACCACGCGGCCGCGCCGACATCCCTCTGGCTCTGTCCTGACTCCCAGCGCAGCACCTTCTTCCTGCGTGAGCGGTCATGTGATACTGCTCATTAAGGTCATGAATATGCACATATTCATGACCTTAATGAGCGGTACCACGTGACCGCTCATTCAGGAGGAGCTGCAGATGCAGAGACCAGGCATCGCTGGAGCTGGGTCAGGTGAGTATCGTCTTCAAGGAGGGTGGGTGGGAAGGAGGCGGGCGAGCACGGGGGGGCCCTGGAGCAGTGGGTGCCCTGTGTCAGAATCCTCCGGTTCTCCGGTGGGCCAGTCCGAGCCTGGTGTACCCTAGTTGCTCTGTTCCCCGGATTACTTTTTATGGTGAAGACGCCGGGGCCACGTACCTTGCCTTAGCTCCTGAATCTGCCCTCAGTCTGTATTCTTCCCCCTCCCAGAAAAGAGGGGAGTAGTAGTGTACTGTTATACACCAACCAGACTAACAAAGTAATACAAACATGGATAAAGGAAAATACCAATCATACAAATATACACATCCAAACAATAGAGGTAAACACTGGATGGATGGGGTTAAATCATAGAAGAAGCAAGATAATTATCACACACTCAAAATCTAGCAACAGTCACAGATAAATCCACCAAATGCCTTCTCCAATAACAACCACCCACGAACACCAACCATGCAGCAAAAGCTTTCTCTGACAATGAGTGCTAACCAGGACCTAGATTATATAGGTGATGGGAGTGGATAACAGTGCACCGCTAAGAGTCTAAACTCTCCAGGAGCTCTCAACAGAGCATACTTAATACTTTCACACATCAGGCTTTTTGTTTCAGGCAGAATCCGGCCAATATTAGGAAAAACGGATCCATTGCAAATAGTGAAAAAACTGATGCAACGGATCCGTTTTTCTGCCGGATCCGGTTTTCATTTTTAACACGGAGTTGAGAGAGAGAGAGAGAGACCTCAGAATGTTTTCTCCGGCCGTCAGAAACAACTATTTGCACGGATCTGGAAAAAAACAGATGAAACGTCTGGCCATGAGGCGCAATCCGGTGCTAATACAACTCTATGAGAAAAAATGGATCCGGATCGTGCCTGAAACAAAAAGCCTGATGTGTGAAAGTAGCCTAACTCAAGCAGGGCCGGCACCAGGTTTTTAAGGGCCCCGGGCGAAAGAGTCTCAGTGGGCCCCCCTCTTTAACACATACCACGATTCATGATCGCATATAACACAGCCATGTAGTATATAACACAGCCCACGTAGTATACTGTATAACACAGCCACATAGCATACAACACAGCCATGTAGTATATAACAGCCCACATAGCATATAACACAGCCACGTAGTATATAGCACAGCCACATATTATATAACACAGTCAACATAGTATATAACACAGCCCATGTAGTATATAGAACAGCCATGTAGTATATATCACAGCCCACGTAGCATACAACAGCCCATATATTATATAGCATAGCCCACATACTATATAACACAGCCATGTAGTGTATAGCACAGACATGTAGAATACAGCACAGCCCCCCTCCCCCCAAGAATGGCCCCATAGTCCAGTACTCACTGTTAGGGTTGAGCGAAACGGGTCGTTCATTTTCAAAAGTCGCCGACTTTTGGCAAAGTCGAGTTTCATGAAACCCGACCCGACCCCTGTGCGGGGTCGGCCATGCGGTACGCGACTTTCGCGCCAAAGTCGCGTTTCAATGACGCGAAAAGCGCCATTTCTCAGCCAATGAAGGTGAACGCAGAGTGTGGGCAGCGTGATGACATAGGTCCTGGTCCCCACCATCTTAGAGAAGGGCATTGCAGTGATGGGTTTGCTGTCTGCGGCGTCACAGGGGCTATAAAGGGGCGTTCCCGCCGACCGCCATCTTACTGCTGCTGATCTGAGCTTAGGGAGAGGTTGCTGCCGCTTCTTCAGAAGCAGGGATAGCGTTAGGCAGGGTCCATTAACCACAAAACCGCTTGTGCTGTAGCGATTTCCACTGTCCAACACCACCTTCGGTTTGCAGGGACAGTGGAGGCTACATTTTTTTTTCCTCAGCGCTGTAGCTCATTGGGCTGCCCTAGAAGGCTCCCTGATAGCTGCATTGCTGTGTATACGCCGCTGTGCAAACCAACTGCTTTTTTCAAAGCAAAAATCCTCTTGTTCCTTCCTTTCTGCACAGCTATCTTTTTTGTTTGTCCACACTTTTTATTTCATTTGTGCATCAGTCCACTCCTTATTGCTGCCTGCCATACCTGGCTGAGATTACTTCAGGGAGATAGTAATTGTGGGACAGTCCCTTTTTTTTTTTTTTTTTGTGGGAGATTAAGATTGGCATTTCTGCTAGAGTGCCATCCCTGTGTATGCCATCTCTCACTCAGTGGGCCATAGAAAGCCTATATTTTTTTTTTTTTGCTTGATTTGGGTTCTAAAATCTACCTGAAAAAAAATCACATCAATCAGTGGGAGAAAAATATTGGCCTCTGGGCTTGTGTGCCACTCCTGACTCCTGTGGGTGCCATCTCTCACTCAGTGGGCCATAGAAAGCCTATATTTTTTTTTTGCTTGATTTGGGTTCTAAAATCTACCTGAAAAAAAACACATCAATCAGTGGGAGAAAAATATTGGCCTCTGGGCTTGTGTGCCACTCCTGACTCCTGTGGGTGCCATCTCTCACTCAGTGGGCCATAGAAAGCCTATATTTTTTTTTTGCTTGATTTGGATTCTAAAATCTACCTGAAAAAAATCACATCAATCAGTGGGAGAAAAATATTGGCCTCTGGGCTTGTGTGCCACTCCTGACTCCTGTGGGTGCCATCTCTCACTCAGTGGGCCATAGAAAGCCTATTTTTTTTTTTTGCTTGATTTGGGTTCTAAAATCTACCTGAAAAAAAATCACATCAATCAGTGGGAGAAAAATATTGGCCTCTGGGCTTGTGTGCCACTCCTGACTCCTGTGGGTGCCATCTCTCACTCAGTGGGCCATAGAAAGCCTATTTTTTTTTTTTTGCTTGATTTGGGTTCTAAAATCTACCTGAAAAAAAATCACATCAATCAGTGGGAGAAAAATATTGGCCTCTGGGCTTGTGTGCCACTCCTGACTCCTGTGGGTGCCATCTCTCACTCAGTGGGCCATAGAAAGCCTATATTTTTTTTTTATTTGGTTTCTAAATTGTCCCTGAAAAATCATTTTATTTTATTTGGTTTCTAAATTCTTCCTGAATAAATCATTTTATTTAATTTTTTTTCTAAAAAAAAAGTGGGAGATTAATATTGACATTTTTGCTTGAGTGACAGTCCTGCGTGTGTGGCATCTCTCTGATTTTGTGCCACAGAAAACAGAGTGTGTAACATTGTGCCTGATTTTCCTTGCGGTTTCACCAACCTGTAAAGCGATATCGAAATCATACTGAAGTTATAGCTCACCGTGTAAGTTGTCTGACAGCAACAAATAAAGTTACTTTGGTTAAGTTTGTAAAACAATGAGGAAGTCTGGTGGAAGAGGTCGTGGCCGTGGGCGTTCATTGTCAGCTGGTAATGATGGTAGTGGTAGTGGAGCATCAGGTGGTCGTGGGAAAAAAATTATTCCACCTAAGTCTGGAGCTGTGGAGCCAGGTTCGTCGTCTGGCTACACAAGGCCTCGAACACTCCCTTTTCTGGGAGTTGGAAAACCGCTTTTAAAGCCGAAGCAGCAACAGCAAGTTTTGGCTTACCTTGCTGACTCAGCCTCTAGCTCTTTTGCCTCCTCTTCTGAAACTGGCAAATCTAAAAGCAGCGCGTCGTTAGTGGATGTTCACGGTCAGGGACAAGTCACTTCCTTGTCCTCTTCAGCAAAAACAACAACAAGAGAGAAGGATGCAGCAAGCGACACAACGGGTTACTCCATGGAGCTCTTTACACATACCATCCCTGGCTTAGAAAGTGAAACAATTAACAGGCCATGCCCATTACAAGTAGATTCTGACATGGAGTGTACTGATGCACAGCCACAGCCAGACTACTATGCTGGTCCTTTGACTCAGACCACAACATTGCCCTCTCAGGGTACTGATCCAGAATCAGACCCTGATGAGACTATGTTGCCCCGTCACGAACGCTATACCGCCGACCTACACGGTGACACAGACGAAGTTGCACACGAGCTAGAAGAGGAGGTTATAGATGACCCAGTTGTCGACCCCGATTGGCAGCCATTGGGGGAACAGGGTGCAGGCGGCAGTAGTTCTGAAGCGGAGGAGGAGGGGCCGCAGCAGGCATCAACATCGCAACAGGTTCCATCTGCCGGGCCCGTATCTTGCCCAAAACGCGTGGCAAAGCAAAAAAATGTTGGAGGACAGCGTGTCCATCTGGTTAAAGCTCAGTCTGCAATTCCTGAAAAGGGATCCGATGCTAGGAAGAGTGCAGTCTGGCATTTTTTTAAACAACATCCAATTGATCAGCGCAAAGTCATCTGTCAAAAATGTTCAACTAGCTTAAGCAGAGGTCAGAATCTGAAAAGTCTCAATACAAGTTGCATGCATAGACATTTAACCACCATGCATTTGCAAGCCTGGACTAACTACCAAACGTCCCTTAAGGTTGTAGCACACTCGGCCAATGAAGCTACTCAGCAACGCAACATCCCTTCCGTCACTGTAAGGCCACCATTTTCTTCATCACCGGCAGTATCTGTGCAGGTTTCTTTGCCAGCCCAAAGCAGTCAGGGTCAGGGAATCACCAGTTTCGTTGGAGGTAATACTGCATCTAGGGCACCGGCGGAAACAATACCATCTCCAACCATCTCTCAGTCTGCCATGTCCACCGGCACACCCGCTAGTTCCACGATCTCCAGCTCTCCAGTCCAGCTCACCCTACATGAGACTCTAGTTAGAAAAAGGAAGTACTTATCCTCGCATCCGCGTACACAGGGTTTGAACGCCCACATAGCTAGACTAATCTCGTTAGAGATGATGCCCTACCGGTTAGTTGAAAGCGAAGCTTTCAAAGCCCTGATGGAGTACGCTGAACCACGCTACGAGCTACCCAGTCGACACTTTTTTCCAGAAAAGCCATCCCAGCCCTGCACCAGCATGTTAAACAGCGCATCGTCCATGGATTCCAGGGATTCAAGCTTCAGGAGGCTAATTTGCATATTCCAGGTGCCTTCTGGGAGAAGCGAAGTCTCCCTAAGCTAGAAGATCGTTGGGTACAGCCGGGACCAGCTGCTTCGAAAGCATCACCAAAATTTTTGCCTGTAGGACATTATTGCAAGAGAGCTTGGCTGAGTAGATTACACAAGAAGGAAAACACACAGCAAGTCAGCAGGATCTAGGAGCAACATGGCAGATGTGACAACCTACATGGTGAGCTGCAGCATGTGCTACATGTTCACAGATCGACCAGAAGAAGAATCCAATTTCACCTGTCAGAAGTGTAGACTAGTGGCCCTTTTAGAAGAAAAGGTGCGGGGTCTGGAAGAAAGAATAGCAACTTTGAAACTCATCAAAGAGAATGAAGACTTTCTAGACAGAACAGAAGCATCTCTACTGGTCACAGAAGGTGCAAAAAGTGTCAGAGAACCTCCAAAAGCAGATGAGTGGAAGCATGTGACCAAAAGAAGCAAGAAGACCATGGAGAAATCACCAACCACACAACTGAAGAACCGATATCAAATCTTTGTAGAGGATGAAGATGGCACACCTAAGAATGAAGCAATACCAGCAAGCAAAAAAGAAAAGGGCACACAGCAACAAGTGACAGCAAAAAGTACAGCCAAGAAGCAACGAAGAGTGGTGGTGGTGGGAGACTCACTACTGAGAGGCACAGAAGCAGCCATCTGCAGACCGGACATAACTGCAAGAGAAGTATGCTGCCTTCCAGGTGCGATGATCAAGGATGTGACCGATAGGATACCAAAGCTCTTCAGCTCCAAGGACGTCCACCCATTTCTTCTGATACATGTTGGCACCAATGACACGGCAAGGAAGGACCTACCGACAATCTGCAAGGACTTTGAAGAGTTGGGGAAGAAAGTAAAGGAACTGGATGCACAGGTTGTTTTTTCTTCTATCCTTCCAGTAGATGGGCATGGCACCAGGAGATGGAACAGGATCCTTGATGCAAACAACTGGCTAAGACGATGGTGCAGACAACAAGGATTTGGATTCCTGGACCACGGTGTGAATTACTGGTATGATGGACTCCTCGCCAGAGACGGACTACACCTCAACAAACCTGGGAAACACACATTCGCCAGAAGACTCGCTACACTCATCAGGAGGGCATTAAACTAGAAGAAGAGGGGATGGGAAGAAAAACATTAGACTCGAACAAAGACGACCCAGGAAAACATACTCAGAAGGGAGGTAAGAACATTTCTAAAACAATCCACAGTGAGGAGATTGGAACAAAACAAAATCCTCTAAACTGCATGCTCGCAAACGCCAGAAGCCTGACAAACAAGATGGAAGAACTAGAAGCAGAAATATCTACAGGTAACTTTGACATAGTGGGAATAACCGAGACATGGTTAGATGAAAGCTATGACTGGGCAGTTAACTTACAGGGTTACAGTCTGTTTAGAAAGGATCTTAAAAATCGGAGAGGAGGAGGGGTTTGTCTCTATGTAAAGTCTTGTCTAAAGTCCACTTTAAGGGAGGATATTAGCGAAGGGAATGAGGATGTCGAGTCCATATGGGTTGAAATTCATGGAGGGAAAAATGGTAACAAAATTCTCATTGGGGTCTGTTACAAACCCCCAAATATAACAGAAAGCATGGAAAGTCTACTTCTAAAGCAGATAGATGAAGCTGCAACCCATAATGAGGTCCTGGTTATGGGGGACTTTAACTACCCGGATATTAACTGGGAAACAGAAACCTGTGAAACCCATAAAGGCAACAGGTTTCTGCTAATAACCAAGAAAAATTATCTTTCACAATTGGTGCAGAATCCAACCAGAGGAGCAGCACTTTTAGACCTAATACTATCTAATAGACCTGACAGAATAACAAATCTGCAGGTGGTTGGGCATTTAGGAAATAGCGACCACAATATTGTGCAGTTTCACCTGTCTTTCACTAGGGGGACTTGTCAGGGAGTCACAAAAACATTGAACTTTAGGAAGGCAAAGTTTGAACAGCTTAGAGATGCCCTTAATCTGGTAGACTGGGACAATATCCTCAGAAATGAGAATACAGATAATAAATGGGAAATGTTTAAGAACATCCTAAATAGGCAGTGTAAGCGGTTTATACCTTGTGGGAATAAAAGGACTAGAAATAGGAAAAACCCAATGTGGCTAAACAAAGAAGTAAGACAGGCAATTAACAGTAAAAAGAAAGCATTTGCACTACTAAAGCAGGATGGCACCATTGAAGCTCTAAAAAACTATAGGGAGAAAAATACTTTATCTAAAAAACTAATTAAAGCTGCCAAAAAGGAAACAGAGAAGCACATTGCTAAGGAGAGTAAAACTAATCCCAAACTGTTCTTCAACTATATCAATAGTAAAAGAATAAAAACTGAAAATGTAGGCCCCTTAAAAAATAGTGAGGAAAGAATGGTTGTAGATGACGAGGAAAAAGCTAACATATTAAACACCTTCTTCTCCACGGTATTCACGGTGGAAAATGAAATGCTAGGTGAAATCCCAAGAAACAATGAAAACCCTATATTAAGAGTCACCAATCTAACCCAAGAAGAGGTGCGAAACCGGCTAAATAAGATTAAAATAGATAAATCTCCGGGTCCGGATGGCATACACCCACGAGTACTAAGAGAACTAAGTAATGTAATAGATAAACCATTATTTCTTATTTTTAGTGACTCTATAGCGACAGGGTCTGTTCCGCAGGACTGGCGCATAGCAAATGTGGTGCCAATATTCAAAAAGGACTCTAAAAGTGAACCTGGAAATTATAGGCCAGTAAGTCTAACCTCTATTGTTGGTAAAATATTTGAAGGGTTTCTGAGGGATGTTATTCTGGATTATCTCAATGAGAATAACTGTTTAACTCCATATCAGCATGGGTTTATGAGAAATCGCTCCTGTCAAACCAATCTAATCAGTTTTTATGAAGAGGTAAGCTATAGACTGGACCACGGTGAGTCATTGGACGTGGTATATCTCGATTTTTCCAAAGCGTTTGATACCGTGCCGCACAAGAGGTTGGTACACAAAATGAGAATGCTTGGTCTGGGGGAAAATGTGTGTAAATGGGTTAGTAACTGGCTTAGTGATAGAAAGCAGAGGGTGGTTATAAATGGTATAGTCTCGAACTGGGTCGCTGTGACCAGTGGGGTACCGCAGGGGTCAGTATTGGGACCTGTTCTCTTCAACATATTCATTAATGATCTGGTAGAAGGTTTACACAGTAAAATATCGATATTTGCAGATGATACAAAACTATGTAAAGCAGTTAATACAAGAGAAGATAGTATTCTGCTACAGATGGATCTGGATAAGTTGGAAACTTGGGCTGAAAGGTGGCAGATGAGGTTTAACAATGATAAATGTAAGGTTATACACATGGGAAGAGGGAATCAATATCACCATTACACACTGAACGGGAAACCACTGGGTAAATCTGACAGGGAGAAGGACTTGGGGATCCTAGTTAATGATAAACTTACCTGGAGCAGCCAGTGCCAGGCAGCAGCTGCCAAGGCAAACAGGATCATGGGGTGCATTAAAAGAGGTCTGGATACACATGATGAGAGCATTATACTGCCTCTGTACAAATCCCTAGTTAGACCGCACATGGAGTACTGTGTCCAGTTTTGGGCACCGGTGCTCAGGAAGGATATAATGGAACTAGAGAGAGTACAAAGGAGGGCAACAAAATTAATAAAGGGGATGGGAGAACTACAATACCCAGATAGATTAGCGAAATTAGGATTATTTAGTCTAGAAAAAAGACGACTGAGGGGCGATCTAATAACCATGTATAAGTATATAAGGGGACAATACAAATATCTCGCTGAGGATCTGTTTATACCAAGGAAGGTGACGGGCACAAGGGGGCATTCTTTGCGTCTGGAGGAGAGAAGGTTTTTCCACCAACATAGAAGAGGATTCTTTACTGTTAGGGCAGTGAGAATCTGGAATTGCTTGCCTGAGGAGGTGGTGATGGCGAACTCAGTCGAGGGGTTCAAGAGAGGCCTGGATGTCTTCCTGGAGCAGAACAATATTGTATCATACAATTATTAGGTTCTGTAGAAGGACGTAGATCTGGGGATTTATTATGATGGAATATAGGCTGAACTGGATGGACAAATGTCTTTTTTCGGCCTTACTAACTATGTTACTATGTAACTATGTTACATGCACTCAGGCAATCTGTGAGTACAAAGGTGCACCTGACTACAGATGCATGGACCAGTAGGCATGGCCAGGGACGTTACGTGTCCATCACGGCACACTGGGTGAATGTGGTGGATGCAGGGTCCACAGGGGACATCAATTTCGGGACAGTTGTGCCTAGCCCACGGTCTAGGAAACAGTTGGCTGTAGGCGTTCGCACCCCCTCCTCCTCCTCCTCGTCCTCCTGCAGAAGCGAGAGCTCTTCCACAGACCACAGTCGTGAAACCACTCCATCGTCAGCTGTCACTGTTGCACACCTGTTGTCCCATTATGGGGCAGCTACTGGCAAGTGTCAGCAGGCTGTATTGGCTATGAAGTGTTTGGGCGACAACAGACACACCGCGGAAGTTCTGTCCGAGTTCTTGCAGCAAGAAACGCAGTCGTGGCTGGGCACAGTAGATCTTGAGGCAGGCAAGGTAGTGAGTGATAATGGAAGGAATTTCATGGCTGCCATCTCCCTTTACCAACTGAAACACATTCCTTGCCTGGCTCACACCTTCAACCTGGTGGTGCAGTGCTTATTGAAAACTTATCCTGGTTTCTCAGACCTGCTCCTCAAAGTGCGTGGACTTTGCGCACATATCCGCCGTTCGCCTGTACACTCCAGCCGTATGCAGACCTATCAGCGGTCTTTGAACCTTCCCCTGCATCGCCTAATCATAGACGTTGCAACAAGGTGGAATTCAACACTGCACATGCTTCAGAGACTGTGCGAACAGAGGCGGGCTGTTATGTTTTTGTGGGAGGATACACATACACGGGCAGGCAGTAGGATGGCAGACATGGAGTTGTCGGGTGTGCAGTGGTCGAAGATACAAGACATGTGTCAAGTCCTTCAGTGTTTTGAGGAATGCACACGGCTGGTTAGTGCAGACAACGCCATAATAAGCATGAGCATCCCACTAATGCGTCTGCTGATGCAAAGTTTTACGCACATTAAGGATCAGGCGTCTGCACCAGAGGAAGAGGAAAGCCTTGATGACAGTCAGCCATTGTCTGGTCAGGGCAGTGTACAGGACGAGGTAGCGGGCGAAGAGGAGGTGGAGGACGAGGAGGATGATGGGGATGAGTATATTTTTAATGAGGAAGCTTTCCCGGGGGCACTGGAAATTGGTGGCGTGGCAAGGCCGGGTTCTGGTTTTTTGAGGGACACAAGTGACGTCGATTTGCCTGCAACTGCCCCTCAACCAAGCACAACCGCAGATTTGACAACTGGAACTTTGGCCCACATGGCGGATTATGCCTTGCGTATCCTCAAAAGGGACACACGCATTACAAAAATGATGAACGATGACGATTACTGGTTGGCCTGCCTCCTTGATCCTCGCTATAAAGGCAAATTGCAAAATATTATGCCACATGAGAACTTGGAACTAATATTAGCAACAAAACAATCAACTCTTGTTGACCGTTTGCTTCAGGCATTCCCAGCACACAGCGCCCGTGATCGTTCTCACACGA
Organism: Ranitomeya imitator; assembly: GCF_032444005.1. Lineage (NCBI taxonomy): Eukaryota > Metazoa > Chordata > Amphibia > Anura > Dendrobatidae > Ranitomeya > Ranitomeya imitator. Next base: position 324,522,420 of record NC_091285.1, on the reverse strand, counting down.
GCTCCAGGGGCCAGCAGACCAGGAGTGCTAGGGGTGCACACATCAGAAGTGGCGTTGGACAGAGGGGTTTTCTGACCAGGTTGTGGAGTGATTTTGCTATGACCGCAGACAGGACAGGTACTGCTGCATCAATTCAAAGTGACAGGAGACAACATTTGTCCAGTATGGTTACAAACTATTTTTCATCCCTTATCGATGTTCTCCCTCAACCGTCATTCCCATTTGATTACTGGGCATCCAAATTAGACACCTGGCCAGAATTGGCTGAATATGCATTGCAGGAGCTTGCTTGCCCGGCTGCTAGTGTCCTATCTGAAAGAGTATTCAGTGCTGCTGGTTCAATATTAACCGAAAAAAGGACTCGTCTGGCTACACAAAATGTTGATAATCTAACATTCATTAAAATGAACCGCAACTGGATTTCTAATTCTTTTGCCCCACCTTGCCCGGGCGACACCTAGCTTTCCTCTGAAAAGCTCTTGCCTGTGGACTACTGTGAATTACTTATCAAATGTCTTAATTTGCAGCAGCTGATTGTCCAGCATACGACATGTTAACACCTCCCTAAATGGCCAAACTCCCCACACGGGCCCATGGTATCGCGACTTGGCGCAAGCACCCGTGAGAGTGCTGTTTGTCTGAAGAGGTGGGTGTGCCCGCTTTTGCTCGACAGCACTGGCACTGGGTCCCTCATAGTACAATAAAGTGTCTCTGGCGGTGGTGGTGCGCACCCAACGTCAGACACACTGTTGTAACATGAGGGGCCCTTTGGCCTGTACCGCCGTCCACAATAGAGTTCACCCACCCCCAGGTCAAACATTGCTCTGCCACTTCCACAATTATCTCTCACACTTCCACCAATGTTTAGACCATGCGCTGACATCCTTCCATTCCTGACACTGACAATACCATTGTGTTGACATGTATGATGGTACTTCACATAGTCAGGGGCAGTGTCCTCTATTTACCCAAGTAAATACTTTGCGCCAAATTAGTAGGTCAGAAACTACGCAGAGGATCCCACCCCTGTACCTAATGATTGCACCCTTTAGTGTTTCCGTTGTGTTTTAAATGCGAGACATTCACATTTCTGTATTGTTTTTGACTACTAACTGGCAGACACTCATTACAATCTGACTACACTGACCAGACCACTGCTGCCCGTGTAACCCATGGAACCAATTTCAAATTGCCTACAACAAGGCCAATTTTTTTATGTTAGGCCTTTGAGGCCTGTCTGCGGTCACTCCTTCCACTAGACCTCCACTGACCAGACCACTGCTGCCCGTGTAACCCATGGAACCAATTTCAAATTGCCTACAGCAAGGCCAATTTTTTTATGTTAGGCCTTTGAGGCCTGTCTGCGGTCACTCCTTCCACTAGACCTCCACTGACCAGACCACTGCTGCCCGTGTAACCCATGGAACCAATTTCAAATTGCCTACAGCAAGGCCAATTTTTTTATGTTAGGCCTTTGAGGCCTGTCTGCGGTCACTCCTTCCACTAGACCTCCACTGACCAGACCACTGATGCCCGTGTAACCCATGGAACCAATTTCAAATTGCCTACAGCAAGGCCAATTTTTTTATGTTAGGCCTTTGAGGCCTGTCTGCGGTCACTCCTTCCACTAGACCTCCACTGACCAGACCACTGCTGCCCGTGTATGCCGATGGGCGGGGGTTTATGATGCGCTTCCGGCACAGGTATGTTAAATGCTGCTGTCAGAGATTGACAACAGCATTTAAGATGTTAACAGCCATGGGTGGATCGGAGAAAAGTTGCAGGGTCATCGCTGCATCAAACAGGGGGAGGCAACCTTGGACGAGCCTATACATTTTTACCTTGTCCCAGTATGGGACATCTATGTTTCCTGATCTCATACTTTGCAATGCATTTAAATTGCAGGGCATCAGATCAGCGTCTTGCAGGCAGGGAGGAGGCATTTCAGCTCCTACTCTCAAAGAGCTTAAAGGCCAAGGCCATAGTCCCTGGGTGACCTTGCAGCCATCTTTCATCCCGGGGTCACCATGGAGACCGTCAGCACAAAGCAATGGCAAATGCATTGTGATCATGGGAGCAGAGAGGGAGCTACCACCCTCTGCGATGCCCATTGTTGTCACTGTCACTATTGTCAGCAGCATCAGAGGGGCTAAACGCCCACGATCAATGGTAGCAGGGCGTCACCTCTCATATTGAGTTGACACCCACATTTGATCGTGACGGTGCTTGGTGTGAGCTCATGTGATCCCACAGCACTGTACATATATGGCGCATGTTGGGAAGGGGTTAAGAAAGAAGTGTGTAAAGACAGAAGACACAACCTTCAAAGAAATCAAGCATTTTGGAAATTAAGAAAAGTAAACACTGAATCAGAAGGCAAACATTTTAATAAAGTTCACAATACTAATAACAATACCACACACAATACAATACAACCACTCACCGATTCATCAAACCTACATACTAAAGATGACCTGCTAATAGTTGTTATCACATTTTACTGTCTTTATAAGTATAACAGCAGCTCTAGAATGTAGTCTTTATGTTGTTTTTTATCTATTTTGAAACACTACTGCTTTTGACAGAACAAACTTGACATTTCAGTCTGTCTTAAAATATTGTGCACAGGGCAACAAGCTCAGAGTACAAAACCAGCACTAAAACAACATATAAATTATGCAAAAGGAATCAATGAAGAAAGTAATGCAATAAAAGGAACAAATAATGTCATGTCAAATGCATACAGGTTGCTGGGGAGAGGATGTATGCCTACAAAAAAGTGCTGAATGATTGCCCACTGTCCTTAAAATCTGATGATACCTATGGTGCTAATTACAATCAGTTCCTTCTATAAAATCTTACAATGGCTTTAAAATATAAAACATTAAGTAGCAATGAAGAAAGTGTTTAAGTAGGAAAGATGGATATGCTTCTTAGACCAGCTAATTTTCCTTACTGCTCAGTTCACAGATCTGGGGGTATGACCTAGAATAATGGCCCAACAGACGGAACTTGCTAACATTTCACCTGAGAAGAGCTGACAAGTGTCCATTCAGTTTTTTTTATATAAGACAGTAAAGGCATAATCATTTCCAAACCATGAAATCTTTGAGATCTCTTAGAGCAACAATTAGAAAAAAAAATATAATGTTATTCTGACTCATGGATATGTAGAACGTAGTGGTGCCTGGATAGACCCTTCTTTTTAGGCGCTTCCGTATTCACCTGTACTCACGTTCATACCGATTAATCAGACAGCTTAACTCAGCCACGATCTCATGTAAGAAGACTCCAGGAAAAGAGAGTTGCTTTAACTGAAATTCTTGTATTATGATGAAAGTAGCAGGTAAAAAGGAATATTCAACAGAGGACATGTAGTAGGATGCATACAGATGGAGGAATGATAACAAAATGGAGAATAAGGGCGTGAACAAACATACATCACAAGACTACAGTGAGAGAGTTGGGACAAAATACAGGGAAAGGCAAACTTCTGCCTAGAAAGAAGGAACGAACACAAGCAATGCAAATATTAAATGATTTCTCAAGTCGTGAGACATGACACTCCCCGTCTGAAGTCCTTGGATTTCACGATGTCCGTAATTCTTCGAAGTCGTTCGAAGCTGAAAAAGAAAAACAAGAGGAAAGAAAACATGCATGCAATAATAAACATCAAAGAATTTAAAGTCCAAACTCGTTGTCGACCCGTAGATCAAACCGAAAGATAAGTCAAAATATATTAAACCCATCTTCAGATTGGGGAAGCCGCAAACATGCCAACTCTTCCACCAACCCAGAATCCAATGGGAATGTTAACAGTTCAATAAACTGGGAGACGAGGAGGAATGCTCCCCACCGTGAGCAACGTCCAGGAGTATGTTCAGTTCATGTGATGTCCTCCTTTCGTAGAAGCAGCACGAGTTCAGTGACCGGGTGGAAGAAGGTTCGGGTAGAGCCCCCTTTTGTCACCTTAACTTCTACCTTACGAGTCTTTCTGTCCTCACTGGGTAGGACCTTGGCGATAAGTCCCATTGGCCAGTCATTGCGATGAGCCTCTTTGTCCTTTAAGAGAACGAGGTCTCCTTCTTGGAGATTGGGACTGGGCGTCTGCCATTTGTGACGGTTTTGAAGCAAGTGCAAATATTCAGTCTTCCAGCGATGCCAAAACACGTTAGCCAGATGTTGTACTTGCCTCCACTGACGTTTGTAAATGTCCTTGTTATCTAAATTCCCAGGCGGAACTGTAGCAGCTCCAGTCTTCTGTGTAAGAAGTGTAGCCGGAGTAAGGATCGCTGGAGCATCGGGGTCGGATGATACTGGAACCAAAGGTCTAGCATTTATTATGGCCGACACTTCTGGGAGGAAAGTGACCAGAACTTCATGAGTAAGGGGAAGTTTATGGTCCAGCAACATGGAGTCGAGGATCCTTCGTGCAACACCAATCATGCGTTCCCAAGATCCGCCCATGTGTGAAGAGTGTGGAGGGTTGAATACCCAAGTGCATCCATTGTCGGACAAGAATTTGTCAAACTGCAGTTCCTTGCAGGCTCCTACAAAGTTTGCGCCACAGTCGGACCGAAGTTGCTTGGCAGGTCCACGGATGGAAAAGAATCTTCTTAGGGCATTTATGAAGCTGGAGGTATCCATGGATTCAATTACCTCGATGTGAACTGCCCGGATACTGAGACAGGTGAATAGGACAGTCCACCGCTTACTGTTCGCGGCTCCTCCACGGGTTTTCCTGGTAACAACCGACCATGGCCCGAAGACGTCTACACCAACATATGAGAACGGTTGATCCGTGCTCAGTCGATCTGCTGGAAGGTTCGCCATTTGTTGTTGTTGGTGTTTTCCTCGTAACCTTCGACACTTGACACATCTATGGAGAACTGAGGAGACGCACCTTTTCATTCCCATGATCCACAAGCCAGCAGACCTGATGGCACCTTCAGTAAGATGTCTGCCTTGGTGCTGTACTCGTTCGTGATAGTGCCGAATCAACAGAGTAGTGACGTGATGTCGACCTGGAATGATGATAGGGTTCTGCTCCTTATCGTATAAGTCTGATTTACTTAAACGTCCACCCACTCTTAGAAACTTGAGATGATCGACTACTGGGTTCAAGTCGAGTAGGGTGCTGTTTTTGGACACACTGACTCCCTTGGTAATACTACCAATCTCATGTGAATATTCTTCTTGTTGCACACACCTGATGATGACTTGTTCAGCATGGTCTATGTCGTCGGCAGTAAGACGACTCTTACACACGTGCCAACCATGGCACCCTGAGAGCTTGTCCTTTGTAAAACAGCGAGCAATGTGGATAAGACGAGCTACAGTTCGTACAATGGAGGACCAGCTTGAGAAGCGTTCAAAGCGGTGAGACTTCAAACCTTGCCTAGATGTCATTGAAGTATAGTGAGCAGAGATAGTTTGTCTTATCTCCTTGTCAGATTCTGGTTCCACCAGCTCATAAGCATTTTTGGTGTTGTTCACACAGAAATCTTCATACAGGAGACTAGGAGGCGCCAACCACATGTTATCACCAAGTTTAGAAGCAGCTGTGAGTCTTGTACCTCGGTCGGCTGGGTTTAAATCGGTGGAGATGTGATGCCACTGCTCAGGGGTAGAAAAACTTCTGATGCGCTCTACTCTGTTGCTCACATATGTATAGAACTGCTTCGTTTGGTTGTGTATGTACCCGAGTACCACCCTGCTGTCTGTGTAGAAGGTAAAGGAATCAATTGTAATGTCCATTTCGTCTCGTACAACTTCAGCAATTTCTACTGCCAATACCGCAGCGCAAAGCTCGAGTCTGGGTACAGAGTGTGCAGGCTTTGGAGTTAATTTGGTCTTACCCAGGATGAAACCACAATGTACCTTATTGGCTCCTAAGGTCATCAGATATGCTACTGCGGCTATGGCTTCTGTAGATGCATCAGAGAAAATATGGACTTCTCTTCTGATTGCAGTCAAAGGTGATCTTGGAGAATAACAACGTGGAACTTGGAGTTGCTGTAAGAACTCCAGAGACTTCTTCCATGCTTCCCACCTTTGCTGTTTCTGAGTTGGAAGTGGGGTGTCCCAATCCGTGTTCTCGGCCGTAAGCTGTCTTAACAGTATCTTGCCTTGAATAGTGATGGGTGCTACAAGCCTGAGAGGATCATAGATGCTATTTATGACAGATAGGACTCCTCGTTTGGTAAAGGGTTTGTCATAGGGTGACACTTGGAAGGTGAAGGTGTCCCGTTTGATATCCCACAATAGACCAAGGCTGCGCTGTGTTGGAGGAACATCAGAACCCAAGTCGAGGTCTTTTAGGTTTGTGGCATGGTCTTCAGATGGAAACGCGTTCATTACCTCTTGACTGTTAGAGATAATCTTGTGGAGTCTGAGGTTTGATGTGGATAGCATTTCCTGTGTCCTGGAGAGTAGGTCGATTGCATCTTCACTTGTGGGCAAGGACTTGAGCACATCGTCCACGTAGAAGTTCTTCTCTACAAATTGCCGAGCATCGGATCCGTACTCTCTCTCACCTTCCTGGGCTGTCCGTCTCAGACCATAGATCGCCACAGCAGGTGAGGGACTATTGCCGAAGACATGGACCTTCATCCGGTAGTCTATGACCTGATTGTTGACATTGTTGTCTTTGTGCCATAGGAACCTAAGATAGTTTCTGTTGTCTTCTTTCACGATGAAGCAATGAAACATCTGCTGAATGTCGGCCATTATGGCGACAGGTTCTTGTCTGAAGCGGATCAATACTCCAAGGAGGCTGTTGTTCAGGTTGGGCTCAGTTAGGAGCAGGTTATTGAGAGAGAGGCCTTCAAACTGAGCACTGGAGTCAAACACCACTCTGATCTGATTAGGCTTGCGAGGGTGATAGACACCAAAGGATGGAAGATACCAACATTCTTCTCCCTCCCTCAGTGGTGGCGCAGGTTCGGCATGATCTCTGTCAAAGATGTTCTGCATAAAGTCAATGAAATGCTTCTCCATCTCTGGTTTCCTCTTTAGGGTATGCTTTAAGGATAAGAACCTTGCAGTAGCTTGTTGCAGGTTGTTCGGCAACCTCACTCTTGGGAAACGAAAGGGTAAAGGAGCTACCCAACTGTTGGAGTCATCTTGAGCAAATTCTTTATCCATAACCTTTATGAATTCTTTATCTTCCCTTGTGGGTGCCAACTTGTTGTCACTACTTGTAGAGTCGAACACTGATGACCCGAGGTTTTCATCCCTGGGCTGGTGCGTGTTCATGTTGTTGAAGGATTCCTGTTGCCACTTGGTGTTGCTCACTTTCTCTTTCACCCAGTAGTGATGTGGGCATGGTTGGAAATGGGTGCTGCGACCATTTGACAAGATGTGTGTTTTGTAAGAGGAGATGTTGTTAGGTCTCTTCATCTTATGTATGCAAACATTGCCTACGATTACCCAGCCTAGATCTAAGCGTTGGGCAAATGGTGCATCGTGTGGTCCGTTAATTTGCTGACGTACCTTGTGCAGCCGGAGAATGTCTCTGCCCAGCAGAATCAGGATATCTGCTTTGTTGTTGAGGGCTGGTATCTTGTTTGCTATCCTCTTGAGATGTTGATGATGAAGAGCAGCCTCTGGCGTTGGGATCTCTTCTCGATTGGATGGAATCTGGTTGCACTCGACCAGTGTAGGTAACGGTATCTCGACGGTGTTCTCAAGAGATGTCGCTGTAAGGCCACTGGCCCTTCTCCCAGAAACCTCTGTAACACCACTGCAGGTACCTAAGGTGTAAGGGTAAGCATTTCCCTTTAAGTTAAACATATCAAAGAGTTCTGACCTTGCAAGTGATCGGTTGCTCTGATCATCCAGAAGGACATACACCTTCACGGCTTTCTCTGGGTGACCGTTGGGATACACGTTCACCAGGCAAATCTTCGCACAGGACTTGTCCCAGAGGTCTTCTCCACAGACTTCTGTGCATGAAGAAGATATTGTGGTATGGCTTGCAGTTTGAGCTGCGTCCTCCCCGCCATGGCTCATGGTGAGGGAAGGAGTAAGTGTAGAATCAGGACGGAATGGGTGGAGTGCTTGTACGTGGTCCTCACTGTCACACTCCATGCACTTAATTGTAGTTTTACAGTCTTTAGCAAGGTGTTCAGTAGAAGCACAACATCTGTAGCATACCCCGAACTTCTTTAGAAGCTCCTTGCGTTCTTCGAGCAGTTTCTTCCTGAAGCCGATGCACTTTTTTAAGGGATGTGGCTTCTTGTGGATGGGACATTCACGATTTGGGTTCTCTATCTTTTCACCCTTGCTACTGTTGCCTGGGGCTGATGTTGGTAAGGGAAGAATATCCGTCTTCTTCACTGACACTGGACCCCTGCGGTTTCTGTCATTCGAGCGTGCGCTGACGTATTTAGAAGGAGGTGAAGCTGGGCCACTGGATTCTTCGTAGGAAAAGCTTGGGTCGTTCTTACGCTCTGCCACGTCTTTTATAAACTCACAGAAGTAGGAGAATGGAGGAAATGACACTTGATGTTCTTTCTTGTATTTTGACCCTAGTGTAGTCCACTTTTCTTGTACATTGTACGGTAGCTTGGAGATAATGGGATTTACTCCACGAGCAGTGTCCAGGTAGCTGAGGCCAGGTAGGTGGGTGTCTGCCTTGGCCAGCTGGAGCTCTAACAGCAAGTCACTGAGCTCTAGGAACTTTGAACTGTCTTTGCTTGATATCTTTGGAAAACTCTGTAATCGCTTGAACAGTGCATCCTCTATGGCTTCTGGACTGCCAAAGTTTTTCTCTAGTCTTTCCCATGCAGCCATGAGACCAGCCATTGGATTACTGATATGTACAGACCTGAGTCTCTTGACACGCTCTGTGGATTGTGGTCCTAGCCATCTGATTAGCAGGTCCAGCTCTTCGGTAGCAGTGATGCCGAGGTCACTAGTTACGGTTCTAAAGGCATTTTTCCAACCTCTGTAATTTTCAGGTTGGTCGTCAAACCTTGTGAGACCGGTTTTAGTAAGTTCGCGGCGAATCATGTACCTTGCAAAGTCGGACATGTCTGTTCTTTCTGACTTAGGATGCACAAATGTAGGCTGAGCAGTATTGTACATAGGGGTGGAGACGTCCTGGCCTTGAGACGTGGGTAAGTATGGAGTGGCATATGCATTTAGTCCAGCAACCGGTTTGGTGGGTATAGTCTCTGCTACATACGGAGCTGGCACTGCGCGGTTGTCGAGAGTATAATGACCTGCCGGCATATTGGGTTGCGTGTAGATAATAGCCTGTGGAGTTTGGTGAGATGCGGGGTCTTGGCGCATACTGGAATACGAAGGAAGTTCAAGTTTGGGAGCATTGTACTGACCTTGAATGCAGGGTTCTGTAAGTGGATCGGCATCCTGGTGCCCTGGAGAAGCATGAACGCTACCAGGAGTGTTAGTAATGATCTGCGGTTTGCCATTTTGGCTTAGCACATAGTCTCTTGTGCGTTCAATAGGGTCTTCTGCCTCCACTTCACACAAACTGATGCTGTCTCTTTGACTCCCACTGATAGCTCGCTCCATGATCCTTAACTCTGCCATGGCTGTCGCGTGCTCGCATTCCTTCTCCAGAGCTTCCTTGCGTGCTGCATCCGCATCCATTTCTGCTCTCCTTTGTGCTGTGGCTGCATCCATTTCTGCTCTCTTTTGTGCTGTGGCTGCATCCATTTCTGCTCTCCTTTGCGCAAAGGCAGCTTGTATCTTAGACGTTTCGGCCTTAGCACGTGCTCTTATAAGCTGCTCGCTGAGAGTGGAATATTTTGATGAACTTGACCTAGATGAGCGTTTTGAGTGCTTGGACAATTTGGATGAGCGAGTTGATGCATCTGGTGTCCGTGCAATTTTAGCCTCTAACTTGGTTTTAATGTCACGTACGGTGCAGTCTCTTTCAGAATTAAGCTGCTGGAAACTTTGCAATTCGTTTAAAGTCTCTGGCAGATTCAGGTTTTTCAGGAGAATAATGTATTGGTCAGTCTTCTCCATATACATTTGGTATGCTGTGCATAATTGTTCTAGGGCTCCCTCAAGTGGTAACTCATGAGAAGCAGGCCTTGATACAGTGTCTATGTGATTCAGCACTTTCTCCCACAGTGAAGACACCTCACTACATACGACACATTTTGCAGTCTCTAAATTCTCCATGACTTTCCATGTAGGTTTGACTGTACGTTTTCCCCTTTCACTAGCTGGTGGATGGGGATCTGGGTCTCTTTCCTGTGTTTGTAAGTCTGGTAGGGACATTGTATTCCTGGCTTCAGACATGATTTGATTGCAGGCAGGAAGAGTGGAGGATGAGGGTTATACTTCTTCCTGTTTATCTGCAGTGTGTGCTTCTATGCACGCTGGGGTCTGGCTGGGAACTGGGTTACTATCTATCTGGGAAATGTCCTTTTCCACTGAGGTTCAGCACAGACCTTGAGTTACTGTCTCTGAAGGCAGGCTATTCCTTTTTACTATTCTGACTCATGGATATGTAGAACGTAGTGGTGCCTGGATAGACCCTTCTTTTTAGGCGCTTCCGTATTCACCTGTACTCACGTTCATACCGATTAATCAGACAGCTTAACTCAGCCACGATCTCATGTAAGAAGACTCCAGGAAAAGAGGGTTGCTTTAACTGAAATTCTTGTATTATGATGAAAGTAGCAGGTAAAAAGGAATATTCAACAGAGGACATGTAGTAGGATGCATACAGATGGAGGAATGATAACAAAATGGAGAATAAGGGCGTGAACAAACATACATCACAAGACTACAGTGAGAGAGTTGGGACAAAATACAGGGAAAGGCAAACTTCTGCCTAGAAAGAAGGAACGAACACAAGCAATGCAAATATTAAATGATTTCTCAAGTCGTGAGACATGACAAATGTGACTCATTAGAAACACATACAGGTCCTTCTCAAAAAATTAGCATATAGTGTTAAATTTCATTATTTACCATAATGTAATGATTACAATTAAACTTTCATATATTATAGATTCATTATCCACCAACTGAAATTTGTCAGGTCTTTTATTGTTTTAATACTGATGATTTTGGCATACATCTCCTGATAACCCAAAAAACCTGTCTCAATAAATTAGCATATTTCACCCATCCAATCAAATAAAAGTGTTTTTTAATAACAAACAAAAAAAACAACAAATAATAATGTTCAGTTATGCACTCAATACTTGGTCGGGAATCCTTTGGCAGAAATGACTGTTTCAATGCGGCGTGGCATGGAGGCAATCAGCCTGTGACACTGCTGAGATGTTATGGAGGCCCAGGATGCTTCAATAGCGGCCTTAAGCTCATCCAGAGTGTTGGGTCTTGCGTCTCTCAACTTTCTCTTCACAATATCCCACAGATTCTCTATGGGGTTCAGGTCAGGAGAGTTGGCAGGCCAATTGAGCACAGTAATACCATGGTCAGTAAACCATTTACCAGTGGTTTTGGCACTGTGAGCAGGTGCCAGGTCGTGCTGAAAAATGAAATCTTCATCTCCATAAAGCATTTCAGCCGATGGAAGCATGAAGTGCTCCAAAATCTCCTGATAGCTAGCTGCATTGACCCTGCCCTTGATGAAACACAGTGGACCAACACCAGCAGCTAACATGGCACCCCACACCATCACTGACTGTGGGTACTTGACACTGGACTTCAGGCATTTTGGCATTTCCTTCTCCCCAGTCTTCCTCCAGACTCTGGCACCTTGATTTCCGAATGACATGCAAAATTTGCTTTCATCAGAAAAAAGTACTTGGGACCACTTAGCAACAGTCCAGTGCTGCTTCTCTGTAGCCCAGGTCAGGCGCCTCTGCCACTGTTTATGGTTCAAAAGTGGCTTTACCTGGGGAATACGGCACCTGTAGCCCATTTCCTGCACACGCCTGTGCACGGTGGCTCTGGATGTTTCCACACCAGACTCAGTCCACTGCTTCCTCAGGTTCCCCAAGGTATGGAATCGGTCCTTCTCCACAATCTTCCTCAGGGTCCGGTCTCCTCTTCTCGTTGTACAGCGTTTTCTGCCACATTGTTTCCTTCCAACAGACTTACCATTGAGGTGCCTTGATACAGCACTCTGGGAACAGCCTATTTGTTGAGAAATTTCTTTCTGGGTCTTACCCTCTTGCTTGAGGGTGTCAATGATGGCCTTCTTGACATCTGTCAGGTCGCTAGTCTTACCCATGATGGGGGTTTTGAGTAATGAACCAGGCAGGGAGTTTATAAAAGCCTCAGGTATCTTTTGCATGTGTTTAGAGTTAATTAGTTGATTCAGAAGATTAGGGTAATAGGTCGTTTAGAGAACCTTTTCTTGATATGCTAATTTATTGAGACAGGTTTTTTGGGTTATCAGGAGTTGTATGCCAAAATCATCAGTATTAAAACAATAAAAGACCTGACAAATTTCAGTTGGTGGATAATCAATCTATAATATATGAAAGTTTAATTGTAATCATTACATTATGGTAAATAATGAAATTTAACACTATATGCTAATTTTTTGAGAAGGACCTGTATATAAGACACTTTATAAGCATGCCCCGAGGAACACTCCGGTATAAAACATCAGAAAATATAAAAATAAGTATTTTGCTTATAAAAAAGAAAATACTGGAGAGATATCAAATGCAGACATTTTAACATTAAAAACAAACACATACAACAAAAATCTGGTACAGTACAAAAATTGGCCACCAGCTACAAAAACTTTCTCCTGCAAGTAGTTAACTGAAAGTTTTTTTTTCAATTGAAAACACAGATATGGCATCCACCGAGTGTTGTCCTGTCGCGTCTTCTTTATATTATTGCCAAGAAGCTGCAAAACAATGAAAATAATAAAATCATTATTTACCAAAAAAATAGAGTAAGTCAAAACCACATTACAAATAAACATTCATTACAAATAAAGAAGCAGGGCGCGTCCGAGGGTGAGTATATACCTAATAAGAATATACTCACCCTCGGACGCGCCCTGCTTCTTTCCGACAGCCTTCCTTCCTAAGAATCAGCCCTTCCAGGACCTTCGGTGACGTCAGCGGTGACGTCGCGGCTTGTGATTGGTCGCGTGAGCGTTCACATGGGCGGCCGCGCGGCCAATCACAAGCCGCGACGTCACTGCGACGTCACCGCAAGGTCCTGGAAGGCTGATTCTAAGGAAGGAAGGTTCCCGATTAGTACCAGGGCGCGTCAGAGGGTAAGTATTGCGATATTTTTTATTTTAATTCTTTATTTTACACTAAAATATGGATCGCAGGGCCTGAAGGAGAGTTTCCGCTCCTTCAGACCCTGGGAACCATGGAAACCCAATGCACTGCATTGGGTTTCAGGTTTCGGCCGACCCCGACTTTTTTATAGCATCGGCCGATTTCACGCGACCCGACTTTTGAAAAAGTCGGGTTTCGTGAAACCCGACCCGATCCTATAAAAGTAAAGGTCGCTCAACCCTACTCACTGTTATAGTTACAAAAAAACACTCCTCACCTCTCAACATGCCTGCGCTGCTCCCTGCTCCGGTCTCGGCGGCAGTCGCTGCACTGCCTGACACACAGCGAGTGTGTGATGACATCATCGTGCACTTGCAGCGGCAGTTTCAGAGGCAGAGTGGGGAATGATGGGAGAGGGAGCATCAGGTGATGCTCTCTCCTCCATCATTTGCTTTGAACTTTACCGGCAGACGCCGGTATAGTTCAATGAGGTGGTGGGGGAGTTGGCGCTGGTGACAGGCGGGCCCCCCTGCCTCATAGAGGCCCCATAGCGGCTGCGTGATGTGCCGCTAGCTGAGTGCCCCTGGGGGAGTGGGGGCCCTAGGAAGCTGTCTGCCCCTAATGCCAGCCCTGAATGCCGGCACTTGCCCGGGTACACCGGGTGCTGACGCCGGCCCTGAACTCAAGTAATGGCAAAAGAAATTTACACCATTTAATATGAAGTTGATGTGCTTCTAATCAGTGCAGGAGTAGGAGAAATCAAATGCTGCCATCTTATGACTCCTCTGTGTCATGGTAAACCCATCACAGGCAAATTATGAAGCAAGTGTGACAAATTTTATTCACTCCCCTAACCACCCCCAATCAACACACAATCCACGCCCATTTGCCATTTCTTTCTACATTGGTAGGAGGAGTTGTCAGAGTGGGATATGGCAGTGAGGGACATGAGGGACATTCAACAGACACCCAAGACTGCGACTGCAGGGCATAGACCCAAATGCTCTGTATCAAGGACCATTGTGTCTAGAGATGAGAGGATTGATTCACAGGACTTCAGTTTAGTGTGCAGGTAGCATGCAGGTCAGTGGTATCTCTCGCCTGGACCTTCTAGCATCCCTGTCAATGTCATCTTTGCCAAAATGAAAAGAAAAATAGATTATCCACACCACTGCATGGAAGGACCAATGCACCTCACATCAAACACAGCCGCATGCTAGTACTGCCCCAAAAGGACCAGGTGCTTATTCTGATCCAATATAGAAAAAATATGAAAAGCACTCACCGTCCTAAAAAATCAGTCTGTTATTGCTACATACAAATCTTCAGCACGGGAGAATGTGAGCAAACAACGGATGACGGCCGTTTCGCGCCACTGTGCTTCCATGGGTCCTAATGACGAAAGGAAGTGGAGATGCTCCTATACCTGTGCGGATTAAGGTAATCTCCCACCAGGGCTGACGTCAGCATCCGGCACACTTGGGCAAGTGTCGGGCCCTGGCGAGACAGGGAACCCATTCATGGCACGGTACACTGACTCTCCCCCAGGGGCCCTCATTAAGTAGCACATGACACAGCCACTATGGGGCCCCTGTGAGGCAGGGAGAACCGCCTGCCCCAGCACCGACTCCCTCTGCCGCCGCCGCCGCATTGAACTATACCGGCGTCTGCCGATACAGTCCAAAGCAATGATGGAGGAGAGAACATCAGCTGATGCTCCCTGTTGTGAATTCTGTTGTCGAGCTCCCTCCTGTGGTCATGAATGGTACTTCGGTGAGTTCGGTCCGTGGGCTCCCTCTGGTGGCTGTGAGTGGAGCTGCTGCTTCTGAGGTTCCTTACACAGGTGACGTGGTTTATCCTTTGGTTGGCTTCTCTATTTAACTCCACTCAGATCGTTTCTCCATGCCAGCTGTCAATGTTTTAGCATTGGTTCAGTTCGCTCCTGGATCTGTCTGGTGTCCTGTCTTCTCCTGCAGAAGCTAAGTTCCTGATTGTTATTATTGTTCTTGTTTCTTTGTCCAGCTGGTTTTCTTGATTTTGTCTTGCTAGCTGGAAGCTCTGGGATACAGGGTGGCACCCCCGCACCGTGAGTCGGTGCGGAGGACCCTTTTGCACACTCTGCGTGGTCTTTTGTAGGTTTTTGTGCTGACCGCAAAGATTCCTTTCCTATCCTCTGTCTATTTAGTAAGTCGTGCCTCCCTTTGCTGAAACCTATCTCATTTCTGCGTTTGTGACTTTCATCTTTACTCACAGTCATTACATGTGGGGGGCTGCCTATTCCTTTGGGGAATTTCTCTGAGGCAAGGTAGGCTTTATTTTCTTCTCTAAGGCTAGCTAGCTCTTAGGCTGTGACGAGGCGCATAGGGAGCGTCAGGAGCGCTCCACGGCTATTTCTAGTGTGTGCGATAGGATTAGGGCTTGCGGTCAGCAGAGCTCCCACATCCCAGAGCTCGTCCTATATGAGTTTAACTATCAGGTCGGGTGCTCCTAACCACCAGGTCATAACAGTACAGCTGGCCCAAAGTATTAATGCATCTCAAAAGAGGGATAAGAGAAGTTCTGAGACCATTTTTTTTTCTTTGCACTGTGTTTTGTCTTTCTTTTCCCCTAGACCTTTGGGTGGTTCAGGACACAGGTGTAGAGATTTACATTCAAGGTCTCTCCTCTTGTGTGGATCATCTCACTGCAAGGGTACAAAACATTCAAGATTTTGTGGTTCAGAATCCGATGTTAGAGCCTAGAATTCCTACTCCTGATTTATTTTCTGGAAATAGATCTAAGTTTCTGAATTTCAAAAATAATTGTAAACTGTTTCTAGCTTTGAAACCACGCTCCTCTGGTGACCCCGCCCAACAAGTAAAAATCATTATTTCTTTATTACGTGGTGACCCTCAAGACTGGGCATTTTCCCTTGCGCCGGGAGATCCTGCATTGCGTGATGTTGATGCGTTTTTTCTGGCGCTAGGATTGCTTTATGATGAACCAAATTCCGTGGATCAGGCAGAGAAAATCTTGCTGGCTTTGTGTCAGGGTCAGGATGAGGCGGAGGTGTACTGTCAGAAGTTTAGAAAGTGGTCTGTGCTTACTCAGTGGAATGAATGTGCCCTGGCAGCAATTTTCAGAAAGGGTCTTTCTGAAGCCCTTAAGGATGTCATGGTGGGATTTCCCACGCCTGCTGGTCTGAATGAGTCTATGTCATTGGCCATTCAGATCGATCGGCGCTTGCGTGAGCGCAAAGCTGTGCACCATTTGGCGGTGTTCTCTGAGAATAGGCCTGAGCCTATGCAGTGTGATAGAACTTTGAACAGAGCTGAATGGCAAGAACACAGACGTCGGAATGGACTGTGTTTTTACTGTGGTGACTCCACTCATGCTATCTCCAATTGTCCTAAGCGCACTAAGCGGTTCGCTAGGTCTGCCACCATTGGTACGGTACAGTCAAAATTTCTTTTGTCCGTTACTCTGATTTGCTCTCTGTCGTCATATTCTGTTATGGCATTTGTGGATTCAGGCGCTGACCTGAATTTGATGGAGTTGGAGTTTGCCAAGCGCTGTGGTTTTTCCTTGGAGCCCTTGCAGCATCCTATTCCATTGATAGGAATTGATGCTACGCCTTTGGCCAAGAATAAACCTCAATACTGGATGCAATTGACCATGTGCACGGCTCCGGCACATCAGGAGGATATTCGCTTTTTGGTGTTGCATAACCAGATCGGCAGCATGAACATCAGAGGCAAAGACCCAGGAATTATCTTCCTGACCATAACCCTTCCACTTGACCAGGTACTGGAGTTTCCGTCTTGAAATACGAGAATCCAAAATCTTCTCCACCACATACTCCAACTCCCCCTCAACCAACACCGGGGCAGGAGGATCAACGGATGGAACCACAGGCGCCACGCATCTCCGCAACAACGACCTATGGAATACATTATGGATGGCAAAAGAAGCTGGAAGGGTCAAACGAAATGACACAGGATTGAGAACCTCAGAAATCTTATACGGACCAATGAAACGAGGCTTAAACTTAGGAGAGGAAACCTTCATAGGAACATAACGAGACGACAACCAAACCAAATCCCCAACACGAAGTCGGGGACCCACACAGCGCCGGCGGTTAGCGAAACGTTGAGCCTTCTCCTGGGACAATGTCAAATTGTCCACCACATGAGTCCAAATCTGCTGCAACCTATCCACCACAGTATCTACACCAGGACAGTCCGAAGACTCAACCTGCCCTGAAGAGAAACGAGGATGGAAACCAGAATTGCAGAAAAACGGCAAAACCAAAGTAGCCGAGCTGGCCCGATTATTAAGGGCAAACTCAGCCAAAGGCAAAAAGGACACCCAATCATCCTGATCAGCAGAAACAAAGCATCTCAGATATGTTTCCAAAGTCTGATTAGTTCATTCAGTTTGGCCATTAGTCTGAGGATGGAAAGCCGAGGAAAAAGACAAATCAATGCCCATCCTAGCACAAAAGGATCGCCAAAACCTCGAAACAAACTGGGAACCTCTGTCCGAAACGATGTTCTCCGGAATGCCATGTAAACGAACCACATGCTGGAAAAACAACGGCACCAAATCAGAGGAGGAAGGCTATTTAGACAAGGGTACCAAATGGACCATCTTAGAGAAGCGATCACAAACCACCCAAATGACTGACATCTTTTGAGAGACAGGGAGATCCGAAATAAAATCCATAGAAATATGCGTCCAGGGCCTCTTCGGGACCGGCAAGGGCAAAAGCAACCCACTGGCACGAGAACAGCAGGGCTTAGCCCGAGCACAAGTCCCACAGGACTGCACAAAAGAACGCACATCCCGTGACAAAGACGGCCACCAAAAGGATCTAGCCACCAAATCTCTGGTACCATAGATTCCAGGATGACCAGCCAACACCGAACAATGAACCTCAGAGATAACTCTACTAGTCCATTTATCAGGGACAAACAGTTTCTCTGCTGGGCAACGGTCAGGTCTATCAGCCTGAAATTTTTGCAGCACCCGTCGCAAATCAGGGGAGATGGCAGACAAAATTACCCCTTCTCTGAGAATACCTGCCGGCTCAGGAACACCCGGAGAGTCGGGCACAAAACTCCTTGACAGGGCATCAGCCTTCACATTCTTAGAGCCCGGAAGGTACGAAACCACAAAATCAAAACGGGAGAAAAATAGCGACCAACGAGCCTGTCTAGGATTCAACCGTTTGTCAGACTCGAGATAAGTCAAATTCTTGTGATCCGTCAAGACCACCACGCGATGCTTGGCTCCTTCAAGCCAATGACGCCACTCCTCGAATGCCCACTTCATGGCCAACAACTCTCGATTGCCAACATCATAATTGTGCTCAGCAGGCGAAAACTTTCTGGAAAAGAAGGCACATGGTTTCATCACCGAGCCATCAGAACTTCTTTGCGACAAAACAGCCCCTGCTCCAATCTCAGAAGCATCAACCTCGACCTGAAACGGGAGCGAAACATCTGGCTGGCACAACACAGGGGCAGAGGAAAAACGACGCTTCAACTCCTGAAAAGCTTCCACAGCCGCAGAAGACCAATTGACCACATCAGCACCCTTCTTGGTCAAATCAGTCAACGGTTTAGCAACACTAGAAAAATTACTGATGAAGCGACGATAAAAATTAGCAAAGCCCAGGAACTTCTGCAGACTCTTCACAGATGTCGGCTGAGTCCAATCATAAATGGCCTGGACTTTAACAGGGTCCATCTCGATAGTAGAAGGGGAAAAAATGAAACCCAAAAATGAAACCTTCTGAACTCCAAAGAGACACTTTGACCCCTTCACAAACAAAGAATTAGCACGAAGGACCTGGAACACCATTCTGACCTGCTTCACGTGAGACTCCCAATCATCCGAGAAGACCAAAATATCATCCAAATATACAATCAGGAATTTATCAGGGTACTCTCGGAAGATGTCATGCATAAAGGACTGGAATACTGATGGAGCATTGGAAAGCCCGAATGGCATAACCAGGTACTCAAAATAGCCCTCGGGCGTATTAAATGCTGTTTTCCATTCATCGCCCTGTTTAATACGCACAAGATTATACGCCCTTCGAAGATCTATCTTGGTGAACCAACTAGCCCTTTTAATACGAGCAAACAAATCAGACAGCAGCGGCAAAGGATACTGAAACCTGACTGTAATTTTATTAAGAAGGCGGTAATCAATACAAGGTCTCAAAGAACCATCCTTCTTGGCCACAAAAAAGAACCCTGCTCCTAACGGTGATGACGACGAGCGAATATGACCTTTCTCCAAGGATTCCTTTATATAACTCCGCATAGCGGCGTGTTCTGGCACAGATAAATTGAACAGTCGGCCCTTAGGAAACTTACTACCAGGAATCAAATTAATAGCACAATCGCAATCCCTATGAGGAGGTAGGGCACTGGATTTGGGCTCATCAAATACATCCCGGTAATCCGACAAAAACTCCGGGACTTCAGAAGGGGTGGATGACGAAATAGACAAAAATGGAACATCACCATGTACCCCCTGACAACCCCAGCTGGACACAGACATAGATTTCCAATCCAATACTGGATTATGGACCTGTAGCCATGGCAACCCCAAAACGACCACATCATGCAGATTATGCAACACCAAAAAGCGAATATCCTCCTGATGTGCAGGAGCCATGCACATGGTCAATTGGGTCCAGTACTGAGGCTTATTCTTGGCCAAAGGCGTAGCATCAATTCTTCTCAATGGAATCGGATACTGCAAGGGCTCCAAGAAAAAACCACAGCGCCTAGCAAACTCCAAGTCCATCAAATTCAGGGCAGCGCCTGAGTCCACAAATGCCATAACAGAATAGGATGACAAAGAGCAAATCAGAGTGTCGGACAAAAGAAATTTCGACTGTACCGTACCAATGGTGGCAGACCTAGCGAACCGCTTAGTGCGCTTAGGACAATCGGAGATAGCATGAGTAGAATCACCACAGTAAAAACACAGCCCATTCCGACGTCTGTGTTCTTGCCGTTCAGCTTTGGTCAAAGTCCTATCACATTGCATAGGCTCAGGACAATGCTCAGATAATACCGCCAAATGGTGCACAGCTTTACGCTCACGCAAGCGTCGATCGATCTGAATGGCCAAAGACATAGACTCATTCAGTCCAGCAGGCATGGGAAATCCCACCATGACATCCTTAAGGGCTTCAGAGAGACCCATTCTGAAAATTGCTGCCAGGGCACATTCATTCCACTGAGTGAGTACAGACCACTTCCTAAACTTCTGACAATATATCTCTACCTCATCCTGACCCTGACACAGAGCCAGCAAGATTTTCTCTGCCTGATCCACTGAATTTAGTTCATCATAAAGCAATCCAAGCGCCAGAAAAAACGCATCAACATCACGCAATGGCGGATCTCCTGGCGCAAGGGAAAATGCCCAGTCTTGAGGGTCGCCACGTAACAAAGAAATAATGATTTTCACCTGTTGAACAGGGTCACCTGAGGAGCGAGGTTTCAAAGCAAGAAACAATTTACAATTATTTTTTAAATTCAGAAACTTAGATCTATCCCCAAAAAACAAATCAGGAATTGGAATCCTAGGCTCTGACATCGGATTCTGAACCACAAAATCTTGAATGTTTTGTACCCTTGCAGTGAGATTATCCATCCAAGAGGACAGACCTTGAATGTCCATATCCACACCTGTATCCTGAACCACCCAGAGGTCTAGGGGAAAAGAAAGGCAAAACACAGTGCAAAGAAAAAAAAATTGGTCTCAGAACTTCTCTTATCCCTCTATTGAGATGCATTAATACTTTGGACCACCTGTACTGTTATGACCTGGTGGTTAGGACAATAATGGACCAGGTGGTAAAGAGCACACGGAAAGACCTGATAGTCAATAATAATAACACAGGACAAGCTCTGGGACGTGGGAACCCTGCTGACCGCAATCCCTAATCCTATCACACACACTAGAAATAGTCGTGGATTGCTCCTAACGCTCCCTATGCAACTCGTCACAGCCTAAGGAAATAGCAAGCCCTAAAGATAGAAAAATAAAGCCTACCTTGCCTCAGAGAAATTCCCCAAAGGAAAAGGCAGCCCCCCACATATAATGACTGTGAGTTAAGATGAAAATCACAAACACAGAGATGAAATAGATTTAGCAAAGAGAGGCCCGACTTACTGAACAGACAGAGGATAGGAAAGGTGACTTTGTGGTCAGCACAAAAACTACAAAAAAAAACCACGCAGAGGGCACAAAAGACCCTCCGCACCGACTCACGGTGTGGAGGCGCTCCCTCTGCGTCCCAGAGCTTCCAGCAAGCAAGACAAAAATCAAAATAGCAAGCTGGACAGAAAAATAGCAAACAAGAGAAAAACAAGCAGGAACTTAGCTTCTGTTGGAGAAGACAGGTCACAAGAACGATCCAGGAGCGAACAGACCAATACTGTAACATTGACAGGTGGCATGGAGCAATGATCTAAGTGGAGTTAAATAGAGCAGCCAGCTAACGAATTAACCTTGTCACCTGTGGAAGGAAACTCAGAAGCCGCAGCCCCACTCACAACCACCAGAGGAAGCCCATGGACAGAACCAGCCGAAGTACCATTCATGACCACAGGAGGGAGCTTGACAACAGAATTCACAACAGTTCGGTCCGTGGGCTCCCTCTGGTGACTGTGAGTGGATCTGCTGCTTCGAGGTTCCTTACACAGGTGACGTGGTTTATCCTTTGGTTGGCTTCTCTATTTAACTCCACTCAGATCGTTTCTCCATGCCAGCTGTCAATGTTTTAGCATTGGTTCAGTTCGCTCCTGGATCTGTCTGGTGTCCTGTCTTCTCCTGCAGAAGCTAAGTTAATGATTGTTATTATTGTTCTTGTTTCTTTGTCCAGCTGGTTTTCTTGATTTTGTCTTGCTAACTGGAAGCTCTGGGATGCAGGGTGGCACCCCCGCACCGTGAGTCGGTGCGGAGGACCCTTTTGCACACTCTGTGTGGTCTTTTGTAGGATTTTGTGCTGACCGCAAAGATTCCTTTCCTATCCTCTGTCTATTTAGTAAGTCGTGCCTCCCTTTGCTGAAACCTATCTCATTTCTGCGTTTGTGACTTTCATCTTTACTCACAGTCATTATATGTGGGGGGCTGCCTATTCCTTTGGGGAATTTCTCTGAGGCAAGGTAGGCTTTATTTTCTTCTCTAGGGCTAGCTAGCTCTTAGGCTGTGACGAGGCGCATAGGGAGCGTCAGGAGCGCTCCATGGCTATTTCTAGTGTGTGCGATAGGATTAGGGCTTGCGGTCAGCAGAGCTCCCACATCCCAGAGCTCGTCCTGTATGAGTTTAACTATCAGGTCGGGTGCTCCTAACCACCGGGTCATAACAGCTCCCTCTCTCATCATTCCCCGCTCTGCCTCTGTCACTGCGGGTGCGCGATTACATCCTTGCACATTCACTGTGTGCCAGGCAGTGCAGCTGCTGAGACAGGAGCAGGGAGATGCGCGGGCACGAGGAGAGGTGAGGAGTATGTGCTTTTTTGCACTATATCAGTATACTGTATACTACATGGCTGTGTTATATACTACGTGGGCTGTGGTATATACTATGTGGACTGTGCTATATGCCAGATAGATTCTGCGCACAAGAGCGACGGGACCATGTAGTATATAACACAGCCCACGTAGTATATAACACAGCCCATGTAGTATATAGCACAGCCATGTAGCATATAGCACAGTCCACATAGTATATAGTACAGCCATGTAGTGTATAGCACAGCCACATAGTATATAACACAGCCCACGTAGTATATAGCACAGCCATGTAGGCTATGCTATATACTACGTGGGCTGTGTTATATACTATGTGGCTGTGCTATACACTACATGGCTGTACTATATACTATGTGGACTGTGCTATATGCTACATGGCTGTGCTATATACTACATGGGCTGTGTTATATACTACGTGGGCTGTGTTATATACTACATGGTCCCGTCGCTCATGTGCACAGAATCTATCTGGCCTCTTTCCTAAGAAGAAGCCTGTGCAGATCACCTCCTTGCTGCAGTAAGTTAACCCTTTCTAGGCCTGCAAATCGGAGCATTTTTGCATTACCCTCATGATACCTCCTTACATGGTCAATAAGACGGGGAACTCATCTTTGCATCTTGATCATCTCTAATTGGGACCTATAGATTTAATATTTGTTTATTTATTCACAGTCGGAGCAGCCAGAACTTTCCTATCTTTATGTAACTTCATTATGCAACATTTAATTTTTGAGTCTGTTGCAGTTATCAACACCAAACTACAGAAAAACAATTTTCTCTGGTTATTGCATCTTTGCTTCATTTTTCTTGCTTATTTTATGGATTTTTGGTGCAGATGGGAAGCCATGTGTATTTTCTACTACTGAAAAGCTTTGATTCTGCACTTAAAAAAGTCCTGCAGTTTTTTGCATGCATTTTTTTAGGCTCCACATAGAAATGTCCAGAGAAAAAAACACCAAAACCACAGAGCAGCATCTTTAGATACACAGAGGACGGCGCAGCTTTCGTGAAATCACATCCACTTTGCTTGGATAGCTAAACTCTGAAGAATTTCTGCGAGCTTTGGGAAGACCAGATCAAAAGAGAAGGGAATAGTTTATTTAATTTATGGCAGAGCATAGTGATGTGGCCTTGCCCCCGATATGAAAAAGCCAGGCATGACGAATAACGACATCTGAGGGAGGTGAGTATCAGGTCTCACTCACACTTGTGATATAATTGTCTAAGGGTCACTTCCGTCTTTCTGTCTGTCCTTCTGTCTGTCTGTCACGGATATTATTATTATTATTATTATTATTATTTATTGTTATAGCGCCATTTATTCCATGGAGCTTTACATGTGAGGAGGGGTATACATAATAAAAACAAGTACAATAATCTTAAACAATACAAGTCATAACTGGTACAGGAGGAATGAGGACCCTGCCCGCGAAGGCTCACAATCTACAAGAGATGGGTGAGAATACAGTAGGTGAGGGTAGAGCTGGTCATGCAGCGGTTTGGTCGATCGGTGGTTACTGCAGGTTGTAGGCTTGTCTGAAGAGGTGGGTCTTCAGGTTCTTTTTGAAGGTTTCGATGGTAGGCGAGAGTCTGATGTGTTGTGGTAGAGGGTTCCAGAGTAGGGGTGATACGCGAGAGAAATCTTGTATACGATTGTGAGAAGAAGAGATAAGAGGGGAGTAGAGAAGGAGATCTTGTGAGGATCGGAGGTTGCGGGTAGGTAAGTACCGGGAGATGAGGTCACAGATGTATGGAGGACACAGGTTGTGGATGGCTTTGTACGTCATGGTAAGGGTTTTGTAGTGGAGTCTCTGGGCAATGGGGAGCCAGTGAAGGGATTGACAGAGGGGAGAGGCCGGGGAATAGCGGGGGGACAGGTGGATTAGTCGGGCAGCAGAGTTTAGAATAGATTGGAGGGGTGCGAGAGTGTTAGAGGGGAGGCCACAGAGCAGGAGGTTGCAGTAGTCAAGGCGAGAGATGATGAGGGCATGGACTAGGGTTTTTGCAGATTCATGGTTGAGGAATGAACGGATACGTGAAATATTTTTGAGTTGAAAGCGGCAGGAAGTGGAAAGTGCTTGGATATGTGGTTTGAAGGAGAGATCAGCGTCAAGGATTACCCCGAGGCAGCGAGCTTGTGGGACTGGGGAGAGTGGGCAGCCATTTACTGTAATGGATAGGTTCGTTGGGGGGGTCGCATGAGATGGGGGAAAGATGATGAATTCTGTTTTGTCCATGTTAAGTTTTAGAAATCTAGCGGAGAAGAAGGATGAAATAGCAGACAGACATTGAGGGATTCTGGTTAGAAGGGAGGTGATATCTGGTCCAGAGATGTAGATCTGTGTGTCGTCAGCGTAGAGGTGATACTGAAAGCCGTGAGATTCTATGAGCTGTCCCAGGCCAAAGGTGTAAATGGAGAAGAGCAAGGGCCCAAGAACTGAACCTTGTGGGACTCTGACAGATAAGGGGCGAGGTGAGGAGGTGGTGTGTGAGTTGGAGACGCTGAATGTCCTGTCTGTTAGGTATGATGAGATCCAGGATAGGGCCAAGTCTGCGATGCCAAGGGATGAGAGGGTTTGTAATAATAGGGAATGGTCCACTGTGTCAAAGGCAGCCGACAGGTCGAGGAGGAGGAGGATAGAGTAGTGTCGCTTGCTCTTGGCGGTTAAGAGGTCATTGGTGACTTTAGTTAGGGCAGTTTCGGTGGAATGGTGTGACCGGAAGCCAGATTGTAGGCGGTCAAAGAGGGAGCAAGAAGAGAGATGGGAGGACAGTTCAAGGTAAATGTGTTGTTCCAGTAGTTTGGAGGCATTGGGGAGACGTGATATAGGGCGATAGCTAGATACAGAGGATGGGTCAAGAGAGGGCTTTTTGAGGATAGGTGTGATGGAGGCATGTTTAAAGCTTGAGGGGAAAACACCAGTTGTTAGTGATAGGTTGAAGAGATGGGTTAGGGTTGGGATGAAGACTGTGGTGAGGTTTGGGATGAGGTGGGATGGGAGTGGGTCAAGTGCACAGGTGGTGAGATGCGATCTTGAGAGTAGAGTGGAGAGTCCGTCTTCTGTAATGGTGGAGAAGTTGGTTTTGGAGGTGGAGGGCTGGGAAATCGGGAGGAAGGGCTCTGGGGGTTGTTGACCAAAACTGTCTCTAATGCTATCAATCTTCTGCTTGAAAAATGAGGCAAAGTCTTCAGCGGAGATAAGTGGGGAGGGAGGAGGTGCTGGGGGACGGAGGAGAGAATTGAAGGTGTTGAATAACTGTTTAGGGTTGTGAGAGAGAGAGGATATGAGAGATGAGAAGTACGTTTGTTTAGTTGTGGCGAGTGTGGTCTTGAAAGTAGTGAGGGACTGTTTGAATGCGATGAAGTGCTCGTTGGAGTGGGATCTTTTCCATCTGCGCTCAGCAGCCCTGGAAGCTCGCCTCAGTTCTTTGGTAAGGCTGGTGTGCCAGGGCTGTCTGTTGATTTTGTGAGCTTTGGTATGTGTAAGTGGGGCAGCAGATTCCAAAGCTGCAGCTATTGTGGTGTTATATAGAGCAGCAGCGTCATCCGCATTGTGTAAGGAACTTATGCCTGTGAGGGGGAGGAGGGATTCAGAGAATGAATGTAGGTCAAGATGTTTAAGATTTCTGCGAGGGTGTGAAAGTTTGTGGGGTGGGGATTGTAGACATGGAGTGGAGAGACACAAAAGAGAATAGTAAAACCAAAAACACTCAGTTTGAAAAAATGTTGCAGTAATCCGCAAGTGCTAGTAAAAGATGTAAAAAACAGGGTATTTGGTTGATACGTTTTTTGCAAAAAATGTATACTAAGCTGCTCTACCAATCTTCACGGTATACCCTTTTTTTGTTTTTGGTTTTACTATTCTCTTTTGTGTCTTCAGGTTTCTTGGTGGTGTGTGAACATGATCATACAGACTTGTTCACTGTGCAAGTAGCCCATGTGTTCCTGTTTCCATAATTGTTCTCTTGTGTCTACAAGACTGGGGAGTTCCACCACTCCTCTTGGGCTATCTGCACAAAAGCTGTTCTACCCTGTATGCACACATGGATTTTTCCTCTCTGAACCCTGTTCACACAGGTTATATACAGATGATCAGGTTTTTAAATACATCAGATAGGGATTGCATACATTAGTTAGGACTGCTCTGATAAGGGTATACTGTGAAGATTGGTAGAGCAGCTTAGTATACATTTTTTGCAAAAAACGTATCAACCAAATACCCTGTTTTTTACATCTTTTACTAGCACTTGCGGATTACTGCAACATTTTTTCAAACTGAGTGTTTTTGGTTTTACTATTCTCTTTTGTGTCTTCAGGTTTCTTGGTGGTGTGTGAACATGATCATACAGACTTGTTCACTGTGCAAGTAGCCCATGTGTTCCTGTTTCCATGGAGTGGAGAGAGATGAGAATGTGAGAAAGTTGTGGTCAGAGAGTGGAAGAGGTGAGTTAGAGGTTAGATAGAGAGCAGAGGCGGGTGAAGATGAGGTCCAGTGTGTGACCGTCTTTGTGAGTGGCTGCAGAGGACCATTGAGTGAGGCCGAAGGAGGAAGTGAGAGTTAGAAGTTTAGTGGCAGCTGAGAGGGAAGTGTCAATGGGGATGTTGAAGTCGCCCATGATGATAGTGGGAATGTCCGCAGAAAGGAAATGAAGTAGCCAGGTGGTGAAGTGGTCAAAGAAGGTGGTGGCTGGCCCTGGGGGGCGGTAAATGACAGCCAGTTGGAGGTTGGTGGGGGAGTAGATGCGCATAGAGTGCACCTCAATGGAAGGGAGGGTAACAGAGGGTGGCAGTGGGATTGGGGTGAAGGAGCAGTTATCTGCCAGGAGAAAACCAACTCCTCCGCCATGCTTGCTGCTGGGGCGGGGTGTGTGGGAAAGGTGGAAGCCACCGTAAGAGAGTGCAGCAGGGGAGACTGTGTCAGAAGGGGTGAGCCAGGTTTCGGTGATGGCAAGGAAGGAAAGTTTGGTAGTAACAAAAAGATCATGGATGTAGGAGAGCTTGTTGCAGACAGAGCGAGCGTTCCACAGAGCTCCTGTTAGTGGGACTGGGGAGGCGGGGGCTGGGCGAATGGGTATAAAGTTAGAGAGGTTACGGAAGTTTGTGATAGAGCGTGGATGGGAGGTAGAAATGATTGTGGGAATATGGTGAGGAGGACCAGGATTTGGAGAGATATCACCAGCAGTAAGAAGGAGCAGAGAAAGTGTTAGCAAGTGGGAGCAGGAGAGGGCATGAGGGGGCTGTCTGTGCTTGGAGACAGAAGATTGTATGTTAAGGAACAGTTCTGTGGAGGAGGTGAGGTGGATGGGGAGGATTGAAGAGGAGATGAACAGTTCCTTACTAGGAGTAAGGGTTAGGGGAGGTAGCAGAAAGTGAAGGATTATTGGGGTGAATGTGAAAACAAACAGAAACATTGTTTATAGTGACTGGCCAGTTACCTTCAGTTCCCTTCAGGTTCAATTCAGGTTTTAATTCTACTGTAATCCACACTTTTAAGGACACACTTCTAAGGGATCACACTGCAGACTGAAGTCCTTGCAGACTTTTGCTATGCAATATATGTACAATTAAGTGCGTTCAGGTGTGAAGCAGAGAGGAGTGGTCTCTGCTCATCTTGGTCAGAGAATTAAGGGTGGACCAGATGCATACAATCAGGCCTGAGTAAACAAGGTCATAAATAACACTGGGGTAAGCTGGGGTTAGCTGAAAAGCATACGATGAGAATGCTAGGAGCAGAGGAAAGTCTGTGTGGAAAGTTGGGTGATGTATTATGTGCACTTCATAGACAGACAAAGCAGGGGAGCAGGCTGGATAAACATACCATGAGAATGCTAGGAGCAGAGGAAAGTCTGTGTGGAAAGTTGGGTGATGTATTATATTCATTGGTCGCGACCTCTGTCTGTCATGGAAATCCAAGTCGCTGATTGGTCGTGGCAAAACACCCACGACCATTGCTACAACCAATCAGCGACAGGCACAGTCCGCTGGCAAAATGGCAGCTCCTTCCTCCCCGCAGTCAGTGCCTGCTCCATACTCCCCTCCAGTCAGCCCTCACACAGGGTTAATGCCAGCTTTAATGGACCGTGGTGTAACGCACTCCATTAACGCAGCTATTAACCCCGTGTGACCAACTTTTTACTATTGATGCTGCGTAATGTTATAAATAATAATAATAAAAAAAATATTATTCTCACCCTCCGACATCGCGCCCTGTTCTCGGCAGTGCAAGAGACAAGTTCCGGTGTCAAGGATGCTATGCGAGAAGGACCTGACATGATGTCACGGTCATGTGATCACGATGTCATCACAGGTCCTGTGCTCATACCAACCCTGGGCCGGAAGCTGCCCCGTGCACTGCACACAGGCGCCAGGACGGATTGGATGAGTGCAATCCGATAAAAAAAGTGGATTGCACTCAGCTCAATGTTACTCTATAGGGTAGCTCACATCTGTGATTATTTTCTCATGCAGGAAAGATATATATCTTTGTACCGTGTTAGCCAGTAGATAGAATAATATTTGGAATTGAGAGTCCTCAGTGGTTGATACCTTTTAATGGCTAACTGAAAAGATGGTAACAAATTGCAAGCTTTCAAGACTACTCAGGCCTCTTCATCAGGCATAGACTAATACAACATCTAAAGAATCACATATTTAAACACAACACAGCACAGAACTGTCATTATGGGAGAGTAATAAACAGTTGTGTCCATAAATATTGGAACAGTTTGCAGATAAGGAGTGAATGTTTTATTGTCCTCTGATTGGGGTCTCGTTCTTTGTTATGATGCCCCATAAGGTCTGAAGTGCAAATTCCTTAATTGATGTAAAAAGACATAAATCCATGGGACATATTCATTCCTGCACTAAGTCTGTCAAAGGTCGTCATAAGTGTATACTCCCAGATTCTCCTGTCTCTCTGAGATTTGAAGTTACCTTTCAATACAATATGCAAATTGGAAGAGAAAAAGAGGATTTAAACTTTATAGCACCACCTGTTGGAAGTAGCGATCCTACAAGTCACAATCAACCCTTTAACGAGTTGTGCAATATGACTTAGGATAAATGTCATATTGCACGACTTGTTAAAGGGTTGATTGTGACTTGTAGGATCGCTACTTTCAACAGGTGGTGCTATAAAGTTTAAGTCCTCTTTTTCTCTGAAGAGGCAATTTGCATATTAAAATTCCCAGAGGAGCATTGCATGGTGAATAAGCCTCCTTACCTTGACAAGCCAGAGCTGGTATGTCACTCTCCATAAGGAGAAACGTTATACCTTAGACCCCTTTCAATACAAGTAATTTCAGGTCCATGGTGCTATGATCAGGCATACAAAAATGTTTGGCCACAGGTAGATCCATTCTTTTTTTCTCTTATTGTGTGGTGGTGAGAATTTATCCTTATTCTCAGTTTTTACCCTGTCTCCCCAACATACAGACTTCCAGCTGGACATTTAGTACATATAATTAAGTACACCACATTAGATGTAATGCAGCTGAAAGTACCTTGGATCTTGTAGTCCTGATGTGAATTGGGGATCTTTATCTTGTCAATGGTCATTATAAATGGACAGGTTTTACATTTTTTCTGGTTGCAAGGAAAGGTTCCTGCAGCTGTTGGAGAGGACAGGGAGCTTCTGACAATGATGCTTCTTAGAGTTGGGGGCTGCCTAAAACACAGTAGTGGAGGGTTTGGAAAAATGGATTGTAAGTGAGCATTTTTTGTAGTAAAGGTTGTAATTTCTGTGCAGCTCCCCTTAGCACCTCCAGATTTGGATTGTAGGTGACATTGTAGGTGGCATTCTCTTGATGAGCTTCAAGAGGTAATCACCAGGACTAGTCTTCCAACAATTTTGAAGGAGTTCCCAGAGATGCTTAGCATTTGTTGTCCCTTTTGCCTTCACTCTGTGGTCCAGCTCACCCCAAACCATCTCGATTGGGTTCAGGTTTGGTGACTGTGGAGGCCAGGTCATCTGGCGTAGCACCCCATCACTCTCCTTCTTGGTCAAATAGCCCTTACACAGCCTGGAGGTGTGTTTGGGGTCATTGTCCTGTTGAAAAATAAATGATGGTCCAACTAAACGCAAGCCGGATAGAATAGCATGCTGCTGCAAGATGCTGTGGTAGCCATGCTGGTTCAGTATGCCTTCAATTTTGAATAAATCCCCAAAAGTGTCACCAGCAAAGCACCCCCACACCATCACACCTCCTCCTCCGTGCTTCACGGTGGGAACCAGGCATGTAGAGTCCATCCGTTCACCTTTTCTGCATTGCACAAAGACACGGTGATTGGAACTAAAGATCTCAAATTTGGACTCATCAGACCAATGCACAGATTTCCACTGGTCTAATGTCCATTCCTTGTGTTCTTTAGCCCAAACAAGTCTCTTCTGCTTGTTGCCTGTCCTTAGCAGTGGTTTCCTAGCAGCTATTTTACCATGAAGGCCTGCTGCACAAAGTCTCCTCTTAACAGTTGTTGTAGAGATGTGTCTGCTGTTAGAACTCTGTGTGGCATTGACCTGTTCTCTAATCTGAGCTGATGTTAACCTGCGATTTCGACAGCATTTTACGGGCTGAGAACATCGCAGCATGCTGCGATTGTCAGCGTATTCCTCCAAAAATACGCCAATGAAAGTCTATGGGGGCGAGAAAGATACGGATTACACACGGACCACACGTCTGACTTGCGAGAAATACACAAGACTTTTCCAGGTGACAGAAAATGGGTCAAGCCATTAACAGGAAGCAAATTAGCTCAAAAACCGCTCCAGACATCCCAGAAGAACGTCTCCACGGAGTCCTGCAGCATGTCTACATACATTAATGTAGAGATGCTTATAGTTTTGGTTTGAGAAAGACCAGAAATTTTGGACCAGAGGGATGCACATTATTCAGACCGGGCCAGAAAAGAGGCGGCATGGAGGAGGATTTGTGGGCTACTGTTTGGAGATTTTGTGGACCGTCCACGTGAGGGACAGCAACAAATTAGTAAGTTCTCTCGTGTTTTAAAAATCATATTAACTGCAATAAATAACACGTTTTCACAGTATCCCCCTTAAATCCTATTATGTGTATTTTTTGCTCATTATGTGTAATCTAGATTATGTTTATAAATGACACCTTACTAGGCCACATGACTATGTAAAAGGTCTATAAACTTGTTGATCCAATGTGCGCAATGTCCTAATACATTATTATTGTGTGACATTACAGTGGAAGATGTTATGAGACGCTGGCAAAGCATCCGCGACCAATACATGCGGGAACGTCAGCAGCGGGGCAGGAGTGGGGTGCAGCACCGACCAAGCGAAAGTATATCTATTTTGACCGGCTGGTATTTCTGGCTCCCATTATGGATTTCAGACCATAAGTACATACATCACACCATATTACACATATGCTATTTAGGGTCATATCTCCAACCTTCCCCAGGCAATACGCAACCAGTCTTCCATCTTGGGCTCAGGCATGACCACTTGTTGAAGTCATGACCAGATTAATAAACAGGTAGACCGGACCTGAGATGCCTGAGATTGTAGACTTGAAAAACACCAAAAAAGGACACATTCAAGAAAAACACCAAAAAACAGGCAAAGATGCTTACCTGTCTAAATAGGCCTCAATACAAATGCACAAGCAGGGTGCAGCGGACCCAAACAAAATAGCAAGTGCACAGGTGCAATACCTAATGAAACAGCCAGCCTTCAATAAGGGTTTGGCCGTGTGGTACACCAATGCACTAAGATAAAATACTCTGTATGTGGCGTGTTCACACAAGGAATACAAAGCGTCTGGCTACAGCCTATTAATGACGCCATATGGCGGGCTGCCCAGTGCTAAAATGCATCCCGTGCGAACAGAGGCCACAGTGTACAGAACAATTTGGGCCCAGCTGCACCCTGCAAAAAAATATACGTGCAAAAAAAACATATAAATATATGTAAGGTATTAGTTGATATTAGGGCCATAATATGGAAGCAGGCAACCCACGCCAAGGGTCCTTACGTATTGCCAGTCCTACTCTAACATGAAAAACACCAAAAAAGGACACATTCAGGAAAAACACCAAAAAACAGGCAAAGATGCTTACCTGGCTGTTTCATTAGGTATTGCACCTGTGCACTTGCTATTTTGTTTGGGTCCGCTGCACCCTGCTTGTGCATTTGTATTGAGGCCTATTTAGACAGGTAAGCATCTTTGCCTGTTTTTTGAGATTGTAGACTTCCCAATCAAAAATTCATGATGGAGTGCTGCATAGGGTAGACCAGTTGTAAGGAAGCTAAAAGAAAACAAATGTTGAAAAAAAAACATTAAAACTGGTTCAAGATTTTAAACAACTCATATAGAGTACAAGTACTGTGTGGAACTAACAAGCCAGCCTTAAAAAAAATGACACTGGCTATGTGAATTTAACATAAATAACATCTTATTACTAAGAGTAGAGATTTTAGATATATTAAAATTATAAGAACCGAAACTGGTAAGCAGAACTAGATAAGACATTTAGAGACACATCATCAACATAGAGTATGAGGAGGAGGAGTACATACCGTAACGTAAGGAGAAGATGCTCCTCAGCAGATATACATTTGCGCATCCTGGTGTCCTGAAAGGTGATCCCAGAGCGCAATGTCTCCAACAAAAGATCAAAGGTGGCAAGGCTCATGCGACAATATTGATAAAACTTGTTGGGATGTGTCCGCCGAGATGCATAGAAGCGGTGGAAATGGCCTTTAGTGAGGCGTTGCCTCAAAAGCGAATGCACCCACATTCGTCTCCTCCTCCTTGGATCCACTATCACTGGGTATGGCTGCCCAAAGCAGCGTGACAAAACCCAGTTGTATAGAACACTCTCAGTTGGGGTGAACCTAAGTCTGTCTGACATGTTGCCAACAAACCACCAATACACCAACACAAGCACAGCAACCAAATGGCCAGATTGGAGGCTGCCACCTGTTGTAGAGGCAATAAATAGGGTTGCTGATGATGATTTAAATTATTTTCAGGCCTCAAAACCGTTAAATGTCCATTTTGCAAGTTTGTGAGAAAAAACGCTATACGGATGCCATACGGATGACATACGGAGGATTACATGCGCAAAATACGCAGCCACACCTTGCCAACGGATGACATACGGATCACTGTTCAGGGAACA
The DNA here is from genome assembly GCF_032444005.1 of Ranitomeya imitator. NCBI lineage: Eukaryota > Metazoa > Chordata > Amphibia > Anura > Dendrobatidae > Ranitomeya > Ranitomeya imitator. The sequence continues at coordinate 324,488,515 of NC_091285.1, read as the reverse complement.
TTTCTGCGTATTACGACCGTAAAAAAACAGACCGTATTTCTATACGTTGTGTGTGACACCGTCCCTAGGGGGAAGGTATTCAAATTAGCCGCAGGTGAGTTTATGGCTAGGAATTTATCCCTGGTCATGTTGCAAGTCTTTTTAAATGATCAGACATAGACATATAAAGTAGCTACTTCTCCTACCACCATACCATTGTTACCTATACTATTGTACAGCTACAGTATATTGTACAGCTACAGTATATTACTAAAGCTGTCGAATTATATTACATTTATTGTTGCAATACCAAACACAGCCTAAAGATAAGAGTGGCTCTATACATCAGACAACCCATTTCAATCCTGAACTGTGGAGTTTTTCATGTCCCATTTCTGAATGTGGACATAGTGTAGAGTATACCTCCAGCTTTGTAGTCAGGCCACTTGGCTACTTGTTACAGTTTTGCTACAAACCATGGGTGTCAAGTATAATGCTTGTCCGTTTGCTACTGATTTCTCTGTTGGGATCAGGCAGACCTAGCTAAGCATAAAAAGAGGAAGCTGAATAGAAATGTTCATATGGTGCCTTTGATATCAATCTTGAAAGTGTAAAGGAAATATGTGTATATGGTTTTCTTTAAAAAAAAACACAAGTTGTAGTACAATTTGTCTCAGTAACTAAAGTTGTGTGAGTCCATCTGCCAACAACAAGGCGACCTCTTCAGATGGGACCCTACACTAACAAAAGATATGACTTTTTCTTCACCTCGAGAATACAGGGGCACAGAAATGCACAGCTATATACAATGCATCTCTCTAGATCTGTATAATCTGCTTCTGGGTTCACCGACTGAAATACAGCTCAATATTACCAGATTCTCCTATGTATAGTATTGTGGGCTGTGGCTCATAGATAAATCTGCTGCCTGCAGACATGAGGTTGTGAATTCAAATCTGGGTGAGAAGAAAATTGTTTATTTAATTTATGTCAGCAAAAGGCGATGAGGAGTCATAGAATGATGATAACGACATCAGAGAGAAATGAGTAATTACCATGTATAAGTATATAAGGTGACAATACAAATATCTCTCCGAGGATCTGTTTATACCAAGGAATGTGAAGGTCACAAGGGGGCATTCTCTGTTTCTGGAGAAGAGAAGGTTTTTCCACCTACATAGAAGAGGATTCTTTACTGTTAGGGCAGTGAGAATCTGGAATTCTTTGCCTGAGGAGGTGGTGATGGTGAACTCATTTGAGGGGATCAAGAGAGGCCTGGATGTCTTCCTGGAGCACACAATATAACAATATTGTATCTTACAGTGATTAGTATCTTTAGAAGGATGTAGATCTGGGGATTTATTCTGAAGGAATATAGGCTGAACTGGATGGACAAATGTCTTTTTTCGGCCTTGCTAACTATGAGTATTAGAAGTTGGGACAAATCCATGATGTGGGGTGACTGTTCTTTTAAATCGGGACAGTCCCGCTAAATCGGGGACAGTTGGAAGCTATGTGTACTGTTGCATGCTTAATCAGGAAGGTATTAAAATACTAAATGTTCTGCAGCCCTAAAAATGTATAACCTCACGTCTTGGTTCCTACTGCATGGATCTTGTAATTCTTGCTTTTCCTTCTAGGATCTGTTAGTTACGTCATTGCAGCGCATTGCTGTTATATGATTGCTTATGCTATCTGTTAAACTAATAAAAATTGATGTAAGCTAAAACATGTCACATATTCCCTGCCACCTCTACTTTGGCAGCCATCCACAAGTTATAACCATATGCTACTATTTTTCATCTAGCTAGAGAAGTGTCTGCTGTGATAGATTCCTGATATGTTATGTCTGAGTGATTTTTATTTTTTTTTATCATGGAAGACAAAAAAGCTTGATTGTAAACCAGTGATGTCTGCAACATATCAGTGTTTTGCACTGTAATTAGGTATTGTGGCCTTATAATAGTACTTGATTTATAAAAAAATAAATAATCAAAAACTCAACGAAGGTTTCATCACTCTGCTATTGTGTTCATTCAAGAAAGAAAAGAAAATAATCTTTGGCATTGCCGAGTATGCATCTGCTTTTAATACTGTGATTTGATGCTTCAAAAGATACATTTAATCTTCCTTTAGAAATTTGAAGACAGAAATAAGGAATTAAGTTTTGATTTATTGACTGTGACATATGCAAAATTTCTATATGCACAAGTTTAGGTTTAAAACTGTATCTTTTCATGTTCCATTTATGGTTTTCCAAATACCATACATACATTTAGCAGTGGTCATTTTAGGTAAGTGTAAGGATTTGTACATGGAAGTTTATTTCAGGAAAAGGATTAAAGTTAGGACACTTATTGTTGGTAGGTATAATTTATATATAATATAAATTTGTACTTTCTTAACCTCAGCACAGGCTTGCACCCACAGAGCAAATTGCATGCTACAAAGCTAATGGTTAAAATCATTTAACTTGGTTACAGTACATCAGACTATTAATATGCCAATGTCCCAAGCTTTAACTCAAAGGGGTTTTAATCTCTTTTTTTTTTGTAAATACATAACGTTCCCATTAAACATTTTTTTCTGACTTATTGAAAAATTGAAGCTATGTAAAATAATTAAATTAACATTACTTCCATTACTTGAAAAATGCACAGTCATTCAAGTGCCATTCAGTGATTGACTGACACGGTCTAACGAGTAGTTGAAGACATCTGAAAGAAACCTCCCATCAACTGTTTGTTTCCCCATAAACCTGTGTATATGTGTATGTAGTGTAGTGTGAGTGTGTTAAAATACTCACCTTCCGCAATTTTCTCCAGAGCAGTTCTGCTTCTTTTCTGAGTGACATCACCTCTCTGCAGACTCTCCAGGTCACACTGCACTCTGTGTGACCTGGAAGTGACTGGTACAATGTAAGCCTATGGAGCATCAGAATGAGACTCCATAGGCTTTCAGTAAGGGCTCATATCCATTTGCGAGAAAAACAGACGAGTACAATCCGACAAAAAGTCGGATTGCACTCTGACCAATGTTATTCTATGGGTTACATCTCATCTGCAATTTTTTTTCTCAGTCAAAATCGGATTGAGAAAAAAAAAATCGCAGCTTGCTGCAATTTGCTGTGTATATCGGACGAGACACGCCAATGCAAGTCTATGGGTGCGAGAAACAAAATCACACAGCACTCGCACCATGCGAGTGCGTAGTGACAATTTTGGGTCCATGGCTGTTTTCCAGAAACAAGTCGCAGTGAATGTTGCTAAATGAAAATTACAAATCTACCATTGTAGTGCCCATGCATTGTGGGCTTAGAAGGAAGGGGAACATTTTAATCTGGGAGACCAGAATTGGCTTGATTTCTTTTGGGGGCAAGAAGAAATAGCGCTTTTCCAGAGCATTTGTACAGCCAGTAACATGGAAGCCCCTATATTTACAGTGACAGATTGTTAGGGTTGGCGGATTGCACTAAATAAAAATAAATAATAAAGTGTAGTTGCAACCCAGGGTCCACCGTGCAGAGATTTATAAATGCTGCTAGTGAGCAATGATGGAACAAAACAGTGAGTGATTGCTTGAATACTCTGAGTTGACGCCATACAGTGTGAACTGAATGCTGAGTACCAAGCTCCATTACAGCGCAGAGTGGTACTGGCCAAAAGAATACAAAGTGCAATACCCTCTTAGGCCTCTTTCACACTTCAGTTATTTGGCGTCAGTCTAAAACCGCCATTTTCCTCAAATAACGGATCCGTCATTTTTTTTGACGGATCCGTTATTTTCCCATAGACTTGCATTAGTGACGGATTGTGACGGATGGTCGTCCGTTCCATCCGTCATGCGACGGATCCGTCGAAATTTGGCGGACGTTTTCTGAAAATAGACGGACATTGGAATGTTTTTTGTCAACGCCGAAATGGCGGATCGCGACGGATCTGTCGCGTCCGCCATTCCATAGAATGGGCGCCTATGGGCGACGGATCCGCCGCAACCGTTTTTTCGGCGGATCCGTCGCCCCAATCCGTTTTTTCAATTGCGCATGCTCCAAAAAGTAGATACTTCTCCCAGACAACCCCCAAGTAACGGATCCGTCAAAAAAACGGATCCGTTAGAACAGTTTTCGCAACAATTGTGACGGATCCGTCAATCCGTCACTATGTCGGTAGTGACTGATGCCAAAAGACTGAAGTGTGAAAGAGGCCTAAAACGTCACAAAGATATAGCATGTGGATTAGGCTTGCTCTCAAACTGAACAGTGTCAATCGCACACATAAACTAAACAGATGCAAGCCAGAAGAAGGAACTTCTATGACGCTAGATTTCATACCCTGGCTAGAGGTTTGAACTTGCTCTGTAGCTCTACTGTGCTAACCACACACATTTAGGTAACAGTTGCTAAGGCAAGAGCTAATTGCCCCCACTGATGCTTCTACCTGCCAACGTGTACAGTACCAGAACTTAGACTCATCCACACAACACGCAGACAGAATGGTAGAGTATCCACACTCATTCACCATAACATACATGATACTAGCGCACACGCATGCGCCGCTGAGAGCCTTTTAAACGCAAAGCTCCACCACAAACACTCACGCCCAACCAGCCATGACATTGTCCGCGGGCACATCCGGAGCTGCCACATCACCAGAGCAGCTGACATCCGACCACCAATGAGAAGACGTCACATCACGGACATGCTCAGTAAGGTGATTTCTGGACTTAGATTCCCAAGCATCAGGCTGCACCTGCCTCTAGCAAATTGCCATAGACTTGGCTGGAGAGCCAGCAGTAATCACAAGAATATCACGAGCCTGAGCAAGACACTGGTCTGTGCTGAGCAGCACCCGCCTCAGCTGGGCCTGAATGGGAGACCACAGTACCAGATAAGGCTTGGGATCTAACCTGCACAGTGGGAGAATCCCAATTCCTATCATTCCCCTCCCAGTGACATTTGTCACGCTTGAAAGTCGCCAAAAGCTGGGGGGCATGGATGTGCTTTTGCTCATCGGCCGAAGTTCTCCTTCGCTATAACAATTCAGTGGACATAGACTCCCACAGAAACTGCCCCATTTCTGTATGCTCCCTCCCTATTTAATCTGGGGAGAATGGAGGCGGAGCCAAGGCATCCCCAGAAGTACCTCATCCATAGCCTCAGAGATAACAAGAAAATAAATTATCTCCTGATGTTTTGGAGACATGGTGAGAGTAAGAGTTATAGTCTGATGGGAAATCGGGTTTGGTAAAATGCACTCATTAGCTACCCATATGGACAACTGCTTAGGAAACATCAATAACTGAATTGCATGCCATTGGGGGAAGGTAGCAGACATGAAATTGCCCTCTTACACTCAAGCCTCAGCATTGAGAATAGCCAACCCAAACGTCAAAGAAACCCCAAAAGCCAAATTGGAAGACACAGCAAGTGGAACTTAGTGAGATTCTCCCCAAGGGCTCCTACTCACCTGCGAGAAACTCAGATGAGTCTCGCATGTTAATAGCCGGTGATGCACCCTGCACTCAGGAGCGGAGCGTGCAGTTGCATGTATTCCTATGCAGCCGCACGCTCAGATCTGAGTGCCGGGTGCAGTGGCAGGTATTAACATGCGAGACTTATCCGAGTTTCTCACAAGTGAGTATGAGCCCTAAAACCACTAGATGCTGTGACTCCCTCTGATGCTTAGGACATTTATTGGCAAAATGGCTGGTTTGCCTGCAGGCAAAACAAGTTGGTTGTAGATGTACAGAGCAGGTGTTTCACTCTGCTGTAGACACATCATGGGTTCTACAGGGACATCAACCTGAGTTGGAGGATCCATGGGATGGGCGAAGTCTGGAGCCAACCGAATACCAGATCTACTCTGAGATGGCTCCGACCCCCCACTCAGCATGCCGAAGATCTATGCGAGTGGACACAGATATTAATTCCTCCAGAGTAGGAGTAGTGGGAATCTCCCTAGTGGCCAAAGCATCCCTAACATGATCCGCTAAACCCTTCTAAAAATAGGCATCAGGACCTTATTAGGCGACTCCGACTCAGAAGCCAGAGTACGAATTTGGATGGCAAATTGACTAACCAAGGATGAACCCTGAGTTAAAGCCAGAAGTTGGAGTGTGGTATCATGGGTTACTTGTGGCCCCAAAAAGACCTCTCTCAGGGCACCCAAAAAATAAGAGGCGTTAAGAATCAGTTGGTCATCACACTCCCATAACAGCGCAGCCCACTCCAATGCCCTGCCTGACAAATGGGAAATCACAAATCCCACCTTGGTTCGCTCAGTTGGGAATGGTGCAGCCAGTAACTCCAGGTGTATTGCGCACTGATTCATGAAACCACTCCAGGCCTTACTGTCCTCAGAAAATTTATCGGGCAGCAAAAAACGTGGTACAGGTAGAACAGGCGCCACAGCAGAAACCATAGAGGCTGCTTTGCTGGCTGCCTGATCTGTCACGGCAGCAAAATCGATAATTGAAGCCGCCCGCTCAAGAGAGGACAGCCTGCTCTCCAGCTGTTAGATGTACTGCTGGAGTCGCTGTTCATCCGCCATTTCTAGCCAGACCCTGGCTCTAGAATACTGTTAGGGTTGGCGGATTGCACTAAACTAAACTAAATAATAAAGTGCAATCGCAACCTGGTATCCACCGTGCAGAGATGTATAACTGCTGCTAGTGAGCAATGATGGAACAAAACAGCGAGCAATTGCTTGAATACTCTGAGTTGACGCCACACAGTGTGAACAGAATGCTGAGTACCAAGCTCCGCTACAGCACAGAGTGGTACTGGCCAAAATAATACAAAGCGCAATACCCTGTTAAACATCACAAAGATATAGCACGTGGATTAGGCTTGCTCTGAAATTGAGCAGTGTCAATCGCACACAAACTAAACAGATGCAAGCAGGAAGAAGAAACTTCTATGACGCTAGATTTCATACCCTGACTAGAGGGTTAAACTTGCCCTATAGCTCTACTGTGCTAACCGCACACATGTAAGAAACAGTTGCTAAGTCAAGCGCTAATTGCCCCCACTGATGCTCTCTGCCTGCCAACGTGTACAGTACCAGAATTTAGACTGAATCACACAACACGCAGACAGAATGGTAGCATATCCACCCTCATTCACCATGACATACATGATACTAGCGTCGTGTGCGCTGCTCAGAGCCTTTTAAACAAAAGGCTCCACCCTAAACACTCATGCCTAGCCAATCATGACATCACCCGTGGGCCAATCCGGAGCTGCCACGTCACCAGAGCAGCTGACGTCGACCACCAATGAGAAGACGCCACATCACAGACATGCTCAGTATTTTGATTTCTGGAATTAGACTCCCAAGCGTCAGGCTGCATCGGCCTCTTGCAAATTGCCATAGACTTGGCTGGAGAGCCAGTAGTAACCACAAAAATATCACGAGCCTGAGCAAGACGCTGGGACCGACATCTGTGTTGAGCAGAACCTGCCTTGGCTGGGCCATAATGGGAGACCACAGTACCAGATAAGGCTTGGGATCTAACCTGTGCAGTTGGAGAATCCTGATGCCTAACACAGATGAAAGATCTGAGAGGGGACTTTCTTTTTTGTGGATTGAGTTGAAACTTTTACTGGGAACAATTTACATAACATTTTGGCTCATATTTATCCTACGCTCTACGCTGAGCATTTACAAATGGGTTTCCAACTAAATCTCTGAGTGACATGATTCAGATGAAACCCCTGATCTAATCCCTATAAGGTTACTTTCACACTAGCGTCGGGCTCGGCGGTTACCGACGCTAGCAGTGAATGCGCCGCACAACGGGGGCAGCGGATGCATTTTTCCAGCGCATCCGCTGCCCCATTATGAAGTGCGGGGAGGTGGGGGAGGAGTTCCGGCCGCGCATGCACTGTCGGAAATGGCGGACCATCGGAAGCAAAAAACGTTACATGTAACGTTTTTTGCTCCCGGCGGTCCGCCACAACACGGCGCAACCGTCGCACGACGGTTGCGACGTATGTCAATGCGTCGCAATGCATCGCTAATGTTAGTCTATGGGGCAAAAACGCATCCTGCAGACAACTTTGCAGGATGCGTTTTTTCCCCTAAATGACGCATTGCGACGTATTGAAAAAAATGCTAGTGTAAAAGTAGCCTAATAAGGCAGCAGAGTTACTCTGGATTCCGTCTGACCTCTGTTCAGAGGTGTCCTTCTTTTCAAAGGTGCAAAAAACTGCAGCTAACCGCACTTTTATGCATGCTCAAAAAGACGGACACCGCCGGATTATAGGCCAGTGGCTCCATTTGCCTCCTTATAAGGAATCTTCTGCCAGAGGTTCCGTCTGACTAATGTATTTCAGAAATTTAAACAGAAACCCCAGTGTAAGCGCTCAGCGTAGAGCGCAGGATAGATGTGCGCCGAGTGTTACTGGGATCTTTAGAAGGCAAACGTAACAAATTAACATAAGGTCAAGAATTTGTTCTATTTATTTTTTACGCCATTCCCCGTGCACGTATAAGTGATCAGACGACTTTACTCTTTGGGTCGGTGCGATTACAGCGATACCAGATTTACTGTATCTCAGTTTTTGTTTGGCTGCTATCACCCATTAGAAAATGCTTTTTTTTTAACCAAAAAAAACATTTTTGCTTCGCCTTATTTTGAGAGCTATAATTTACCTACATTTCTGCTGACAGCCATGTGAGAGCTTGTTTTTCATGGAACGAGTTGATGTTTTTATTGGTGCCATAGTTAGGAGCATAATATTATTTTACCTCTTTCTATTATCATTTTTGGGAGGCAGGATGAGCAAAAACAAGCAATTGTTTGGCTCTTTTCATACCGTTCAGTGTGTGGTAAAAGTGATAAGGCAGCTTTATACTTTGGGTCAGTACAATTACAGCGATACCATATTTATATATTTTTTTATCGTTTCCTGCTTTTACACAATAAAAACAATTTTATAAAAAAATAATTGATTTTGCATCGCTTTAATCTGAGAGCTAAAACTTTTGAAAAAGCATAGTTTTTCCCATGTATTTTTACGGTGATCACTGAAGTGGTAAACTCTTCTGACAGTTTTATAGGTTGGATCGTTTTGGACTCAGTGATATCAACTATGGGTACTTTTGTTTGTTTATTTTTGTTTTTATATTAATATATTGTATTGATTAGTATAATTTTTTTTGTTCTTCATTTTGTGATTTTTTTTAACTTTTCAAAAACTTGTTTTTTTGCTCTTTTTTTTTGCCTTGTCCCAGGATGTGACATCAACTTTCCCTGCTCTGATTACTGATCTAATACCCTGCAATGCTTTTGCCCAAAGGTCACAAGGAAAACCATCGGCACAACTCAATCACAATCACATTGTGCTGATTAGAGTAGAGAGGGAGTTTCGCCCCTCTTCTATGCCGATTGATGCTGCTGTCACTATTGAGGAGTTAAATTCCCGTGATCAGAACTAGCAACGATCTTGGGCGTTGCCACAGGTGTCAGGTATTATATAGCCCTATATGCCAAAACTTGTGTCACAGTCCAAATATTTCTGGACTTAACTGTAGGTATCATGGTCAGATGTCAACATACTTTATGACATATTGATTGACATTTTTATTAGGAGAATTGTGCAGAATTGTGACAACAACAAAATTGCAGCAAGGAAATTTGGTTTTAAAAAAATATGATCTTTTGGAACAACAGTATTGCAAATAGAAACTAAAACAGAAGTTTTGCTATATAAGAAGATGCTAAAACACAGACGCACCTAAAATTACTCCAATAAAATATAGTGCAACGTATGTCTGAGACACCATCTAGTAGGGCACTTCACTTGACGCCCCCGGAAGAAGCAGGAGGCGAAACGCGCGTCGGGGTGAGGGGATGCCATCTGGTGCAAGGTAATACCATCTCTTCACTTTTCCTATTCAAGGCTTTGGTCTGTTGGGTTGCTCCGGTGTGAGTGATCTTGGATTCCCATTACTACTATTCCCCTTGGATATAAGCACTGGTTTTTCTTATTGTTACTTGGCTCTTATGTGGAGAATGGGAATTTTGAGATTATTATATGGTACTCTTATAGGATTAACCTAGGATATCTCATTATCGCTAATTAGCTTAGATCCAGCCACAGTGCTGGGGATCAGTATTATGTTCTTCAGTAGATATATGGAGTTCCTGTAATTGATATATATATTTGATTCCTTAAGCTTATATGCTTTATTGCTTTATTGTATACCTGTAGTCTAACAGCTATTGCCTATGCCTGAGTATTACTGAGTATGGTCCATTGATACTTTGCCTTGTCCTGTGGTGTCCCCTACGGTTATTTTGCTTTTTTATTGTATTTTTTTTTTTAATTATTGTATTAATAAACATTTGGTTTTTACTTTGGGATCTCTTCGTTCTTCCCACGTAGACTGATGTGGGATTAGTTGACCAATAAAATATAGTAAAATAAAAGCATATATGAAAAAATAATAAAATCACAATAATCAATGCTCTGTGAGAGAAGTGGATACTACTAAACAAGGAGAAACAACCAACCCAACCAATGTATGGATAGCCAGAAAAGCACCGAGCAGGTAATAGATATAAAATGTCTTTATTAAATATTAATGGCAAGATTAAAACAAAACATCTGTGTGCATAACAGGACTAAGGAGCAACACATATAATTGCTCCACAATTTGAATAGTAATGGCCGACCTTATTTATATATGAGTAATTCCCTCAAGTGTGGATGTAAAATAGTGTACAATATATAATTAAAAAAGTTGTGTATTCACATAATTCATATACCAAGTTGTATCAGAATCCGGGATAAAATTACTCATAGAAATGCAATGTGCAAAACAGCAATTAGCATTTAGTGATACAACTAAGTATTTCAATACAACCAAAAAGTGCAATTTGCATAAAATGGGAGATCGTCTATATCTACCTTTAGGAATTGCCTTTATTTGCACACCCCAACGCACGTTTCTGATTTTATCCTTCGTCAGGGGGTTAATTATTAATGGCATTAACATTTAATAAAGGCATTTTATATCTATTACCTGCTCAGTGCTTTTCTGGCTATCCATATACAGTATTGGTTGGGTTGGTTGTTTCTCCCTATATAAGAAGAGAAGAAAAGGAAGAGCTTAGCTTAGGTGAGACTGGTTCACATATAAGTAGTGAGTAAAAACATTGCATTTTTTAGAAAGCATTATTTTTTTCTTATTGTAGGTACATTTTTTTAAAATCAATCGTGTTGAGAATGTACAGGGTGGGCCATTTATATGGATATACCTGGGTGGTCCATTTTTAAAATTGCATCCAAAATGGCCAACTTCAAAATGGCCACCATGGTCACCACCCATCTTGAAAAGTTTCCCCTTCCCATATACTAAAGTGCCACAAACAGGAGGTTGATATTACCAACCATTCCCATTTTATTTAGGTGTATCCATATACATGGCCCACCCAGGTGTATCCATATACATGGCCCACCCTGTATATCAAGCTCATTAGAGTTTATTATGGGCCTGAGTTCCAAGTAACAGTAATCTGGACTGTCACCTCTTTATTGACCTCCATAGCATAAAACAACATCTTCAAGTATTACTTTGGACAATGGATCATCTCTTAGAGCACCCACTGAGATACTAACATGATAACATACTGATTTTAGAGTAATAGTTTTCTTTAAGAAAGTAAAAGCAAATGGATTCATAATATAAATAATAACATAGCACAAGTTTATAGAAGAGAGTACACAGTTAGCAGAGCTTGAAGCTATTAAAGCAATTTAAAGATTCTGTGCTGTCAAATCCTTCAAATTACAGGGATTAAAGTAAGAGATTGTGGCACTTTATATAGCGTACCTGAATTTAAGTTTGATTATCATCTAGAAAACCTTTTTCCACCATACCACATTTCACATATCTTAAACCTCTGTTTATGTGGTTTTAATCTTTCTTTCTTTTCATTTTAATTAGCGTTTATAAATGGGAATAATAGATACCATACTTTAGTCCACAATTTGTTTAAGGGCTCGTGCACACAACTGATTATCTCGGATGAGTGCCATCTGTAGTTTTCAAGGATAGCACTCATACCCATGTTATTCTATGGGACTGTGCATGTCTGATTTTATCCCGATCTGGACCAAGTGTTGCGAGGAAAAAAATCGGAAACACGTCCGAATTTGAACCAAGTGTCAGGTTAAATTTGGCAATGCAAGTCTAAGGGTTTTGAAAAATGTAAGACGTCTGAGTGTAGAACGATTTTCACGGACTGACAGAACGGAGATGGTGGAGAAACTTTTTTTTCTCTCATTGTCCAAGAAAACCTAATGTCACTTTGCTGAAAGTCTGATCAGAATAATTGGACTATGTTTTTCAGATGGAGAGAAAACAGACATGTGACCTAAGGCTTCTTTTACACTTACCGTGGTTTTGCGTCCTGTTTTTGCGGCCCCAATAGATTTCTATGGGGCCGCTAAAACAGGCCGCAATAATTCCACGGAGCGCCTTACGCCGTATGGCTGTGAGGGCTGTATTTACAGCCGTGAAAAAAATATTGAGCCTGCTCGATCTTTTTCACGGCTTACAGACCCGGCACCCATTAAAAATCAATGGGGCTGTAAAAACAATGGAAGCTTGTTTTTGCGGTGCACCGTGACTTCCGCTTTTGCGGTGTGCCGTTTTTTTTTTCCAATACTTTTTCCATAGTATTGGAAGTCTCAAAAACGGCAATCTGCAAGTTTTTTGCGGTCCGTTATTGCAACAGACCGTGAAAATTGCGGCAATACGGCCTGCAAAAAAGGCCCGCAAAAACCCGGTAAGTGTAAAAGAAGCCTTATCCTTATTGACACTATATACAATTATATAGAGCTCAAACATGGCTATATTAAATGAGTGGTCCAGTTTGGATAGAAAGTTTGTGGTGGTCTAGCTACTGACAGTAAAATTATTAGATCAATATCTAATATTCATTTTCCCTGCAGTAAACCAAACTATAAGGGTACACTCACACTAGCGTATTAGAAATTGGTCCCATTCTCATCCAGAACAGTGGTCGTTTGTAAAATGGAGTAACATATTGAGGGGTTCTGCTGTTCTTGTACATCAAGGGCTCTGCCAATGTGACATGGCACACTTAAACCATTCCAGCAAAATCTGAACTCCAATTTGGCGATTTCTTCCTTCTGAGCGCTGCACTGTGCCTCAAAAGTAGTTTTTGACCGCATATAGGGTATTGGCATAGTCAAGAGAAATTGCGTAACTAATTGTAAGGTCCATTTTCTCATATTATCCCATTTGAAAATTTAAAACTTGGGGCCAAAACATTTTAGTGGAAAAATTGGTAATTTTCCAATGACTCAGCCCATCATTATACAATTCTTTGAATCGCCTAATTGTTTGAAATGCTCACTACACCCTAGATGATTTCCTCAAGAGGTGTAGTTTCCCAAATGGGTCACCTGTGGGGGTTTCTGATTTCCTCAACAAGAGTATTTTCCAAAATGGGTCACCTGTGGGGGTTTCTGCTGTTTTTGGCATGTCAGGGGGTCTTCAACTGTGACATGGCATCCGTATTCTATTCCAGCCAAAATTGCGCTCCAGCATTCAATTGGTGCTCCTTCCCTTCTGAGCCTTTTCGTGTGCCCAAACAGTAGTTTTCCACCACATGTGGCATATTAGTGTACTCAGCAGGAATCACACAACAGATTTTGGGCTCTATTTTCTCCTGTTAACCCTGTGAAAAGTAAAAATTTGGGGCTAAAGCAAATGTATTTTTTCATTTTCACAGCTCAATGTTATAAAATTCTGTGCAGTACCTGTGGGTGCTCACCGCACATCAAGGGCTCTGCAAATGCGACATGGCGTCTGCTACCTATTTCAGTCAATTTTGAGCGCCAAAAGTTGAATTATGCTCCTTCACTTTTGTGCCAAGCCATGCATCCAAACAGTAGTTTTGCACCACATATGGGGTATTTGTATAACCAGGAGAAACTGCATAAAACATTGTATGGTTCTTTTTTTATGTTATCCTTGTCAAAATTAACAATTTAGGGCTAAAGCAATATTTTTGTGGGAAAAACCAACATTTTCATTTTTCCCATCCACATTGCCTTAATTCTCATGAAGCATCTAAAGGGTTAATAAAGTTCTTGAATGTGGTTTTGAGGACTTTGAAGGGTGAAGTTTTTAAAAGTGTCACTTTTGGGTATTTTCTGCCACATAGGCCCCTCAAACTCATTTCAAATGGGCTATTGTCCCTAAAACTTTGGTTTCATAAATTTTTGGGGAAAAATTAGAAATTGTTGATAAACTCTTCTAAATTCCTAAAAAATATGTTTTAAAAATGATGCTGATATGAAGCAGACGTGGTAAATGTTATTTATTAACTATTTTGTGTGACATAACTATCTGTTTTAAAGGGAACCTGTCACCAGTTTGCCATATATCAACTAAAACTGTCATGTTATTCAGCGCCTGTGCTGCAATCCATATATATGCTTATGCAATGTTCAAAGAAAAAAATACCGGCACCTGTCAACATATAAAAATTCCCTAGAAGGATGAATAGAAATCCCATATGTAGAGCTACAGCGGCTAATCGATCGGTGTTTGGTGCTATGCATAAAGTACTTAAATGTACAATATTGAAGAAAAAAAAGATGCGGCACTCACCAGTTCGAATGAATGCGAAATACAGGGGCATCTCACAAAATTAGAATATCATCAAAAAGTTAATTTCTTTCAGTTCTTCAATACAAAAAGTGAAACTCATATATTATATAGAGTGATTACAAACAGAGTGATCTATTTCAAGTGTTTATTTCTGTTAATGTTGATGATTATGGCTTACAGCCAGTGAAAACCCAAAAGTCATTACCTTAGTAAATTAGAATACTTTATAACACCAGCTTGAAAAAATTATTTTAAAATGCGAAAAGTTGGCCTACTGAAATGTATATTCAGTAAATGCCCTTAATACTTGGTCAGGGCTCCTTTTGCATCAATTACTGCATCAATGTGGCGTGGCATGGAGGCAATCAGCCTGTGGCAGTGCTGATGTGTTATGGAAGCCCAAGTTGCTTTGATAGCAGCCTTCAGCTCATCTGTATTGTTGGGTCTGGTGTCTCTCATCTTCCTCTTGACAATACCTCATAGATTCTCTATGGGGTTAAGGCCAGACGAGTTTGCTGGCCAATCAAGCACATTGATACTGCTGTTTTTAAACCACAAATTGGTACTTTTGGCAGTGTGGACAGGTGCCAAGTCCTGCTGGAGAATGAAATTTCCATGTCCAAATAGCTTGTCTGCAGCGGGAAGCATGTGAAGTGCTTTAAAATTTCCTGGTATTTCCTGGCCGAGAATTGCCAATGCAAGTCTATGGGTGCGAGAAAAACTCGCACACCACACGGACCATCAGTGTGACTTGCGAGAAATACGCACCGGTGTTCTATAGAAAGCTCAGTGCGGTGTAAGGTAAAATTACACTGACAGGTTAAAATAGAATAGATAAAATAAATGCCTACACATAGTATAGGTAGATATACAGTGCCTTGCGAAAGTATTCGGCTCCCTGGAACTTTTCAACCTTTTTCCACATATCATGCTTCAAACATAACGATACCAAATGTAAATTTTTGGTGAAGAATCAACAAGTGGAACACAATTGTGAAGTTGAACAAAATTTATTGGTTATTTTAAATTTTTGTGGAAAGTCAAAAACTGAAAAGTGGGATGTGCAATATTATTCGGCCCCATTAACTTAATACTTTGTTGCGCCACCTTTTGCTGCGATTACAGCTTGGGGTATGTCTCTATCAGTTTTGTACATCGAGAGACTGAAATTCTTGCCCATTCTTCCTTGGCAAACAGCTTGAGCTCAGTGAGGTTTGATGGAGATCGTTTGTGAACAGCAGTTTTCAGCTCTTTCCACAGATTCTCGATTGGATTGAGGTCTGGACTTTGACTTGGCCGTTCTAACACCTGGATACGTTTATTTGTGAACCATTCCATTGTAGATTTTGCTTTATGTTTGGGATCATTATCTTGTTGGAAGACAAATCTCTGTCCCAATCTAAGGTCTTTTGCAGACTCCAACAGGTTTTCTTCAAGAATGGTCCTGTATTTGGCTCCATCCATCTTCGCATCCATTTTATCCATCTTCCATGTCTCTGCTGAAGAAAAGCAGGCCCAAACCATAATGCTGCCACCACCATATTTGACAGTGGGGATAGTGTGTTCAGGGTGATGAGTTGTTTTGCCTTTACGGCAAACATATCGTTTGGCATTGTTGCCAAAAAGTTCAATTTTGGTTTCATCTGACCAGAGCACCTTCTTCCACATGTTTGGTATGTCTCTTAGGTGGCTTGTTGCAAACTTTAAACAATGCTTTTTATGGATATCTTTGAGAAACGGCTTTCTTTTTGCCACTCCTCCATAAAGGCCAGATTTGTGCAGTGTACGACTGATTGTTGTCCTATGGACAGACTGTCCCACCTCAAATGTAGATCTCTGCAGTTCATCCAGAGTGATCATGGGCCTCTTGGCTGCATCTCTGCTCAGTCTTATCCTTGAGATGAAAGTTTAGAGGGACGGCCGGGTCTTGGTAGATTTGCAGTGGTATGATACTCCTTCCATTTCAATATGCAATTCGCTTGCACAGTGCTCCTTGGGATGTTTAAAGTTTTGGAAATCATTTTGTATTTAAATCCAGCTTTAAACTTCTCCATAACAGTATCACGGACCTGCCTGTTGTGTTTCTTGGTCTTCATGATGCTCTCTGTGCTTCAAACAGAACCCTGAGACTATCACAGAGCAGGTGCATTTATACAGAGACTTGATTACACACAGGTGGATTATATTTATCATCATTAGGCATTTAGGACAACATTGGATCATTCAGAGATCCACAATGAACTTCTGGAGTGAGTTTGCTGCACTGAAAGTAAAGGGGCCGAATAATATTGCACACCCCACTTTTCAGTTTTTGAATTTCCACAAAAATTTTAAATAACCAATAAATTTCGTTCAACTTCACAATTATGTTCCACTTGTTGCTGATTGTTCACCAAAAATTTACATTTGGCATCTTTATGTTTGAAGCATGATATGTGGGAAAAGATTGAAAAGTTCCAGGGAGCCGTATACTTTCGCAAGGCACTGTATATGGCTGCGTTGACTTTGGTCTTGATAAAACACAGTGGACCTACACCAGCAAATGACATGGCTCCCAAAACCATCATTGATTGTGGATACTTTACACTAGACCTTGGAAATCAAGGTCCCAGAGCCTGGAGGAAGAATGGAGAGACAGACAATCCAAGCTGCTTGAGGTCTAGTGTGAAGTTTCCACAATCAGTGATGGTTTGGGGAGCTATGTCATCTGCTGCTGGTATAGGTACACTGTGTTTTATCAAGACCTAAGTCAGCACAGCCATCTACCAGGAAATTTTAGAGCACTTCATGCTTCCCTCTGCAGACAAGATTTTTGGAGATGGAAATTTCATTCTCCAGCAGGACTTGGCACATGTCCACACTGCCAAAAGTACCAATACCTGGTTTAAAAATAACAGTATTCACTGTGCTTGATTGGCCAGCAAACTCACCTGACCTTATTGTAAAGAGGAAGATGAGAGACACCAGAACCCACAATGGGCTTCCATAACACCTCAGCAGTGCCACAGGCTGATCACCTCCGTGCCACGCCACATTGATGCAGTAATTGATGCAAAAGGAGCCCTGACCAAGTATTGAGTGCATTTACTGAATATACATTTCAGTAGGCCAACATTTTGCATTTTAAAATAATTTTTTCAAGCTGATGTTATAAAGTATTCTAATTTTCTGAGATAATGACTTTTGGGTTTTCATTGCCTGTAAGCCATAATCATCAACATTAACAGAAATAAACACTTGAAATAGATCACTCTGCTTGTAATGACTCTATACATGCTATTCACTTTTTTTTATTGAAGAACTGAAAGAAATTAACTTTTTGATGATATTTTAATTTCGTGAGATGCACCTGTAGTAATTTATTCCATTCCCTGCGATTAGGACTAAAACATGATATGCAGGTTACAGTGTTGTTATGCAAAACGGCCGTCCTCCTCTCTGTCTCTCCCTGCATGCCTCTGTAACCTGCACATCGTATTTTAGTCATAATCCCAAGGAATGGAATAAAGGACTAGTTCACATTAATTCGAACTGATGAGTCCCGCATCTTTTTTTCTTCAATATTGCACCATAAATGCTTATATAACCCCCTGACTCCCCGAGTATACCCCCCAAAAAACTTTTTAAGTTCTCCTGCACTGTATGGTAATCTGGTGGGTCCAATGGGTATGATTTGGGGCCTCTCCATCCCTCCCTCCAGTTGATGCTTGCCATCCTCCTTCTTTAATTGACATGGATGACGCCTCACATCTTCCATAATGCCAGATGCAACCTTGCGCCTGCACAAAGAAATCGCAGCTCGCGCATGTGCACTGTGCTTTCACCTACTGCGGGCAGAGCCGAAAACATAAGTGCACATGCGTGCACAGTAGGGCAAAGCGTAGTGCACAGGTGTCATTTCTGTGCTCAGGAGCAAGATTTCGTCCGGCAATGGTAAAGAAGGAGGATGGCGAACAGCAGCCGAAGGGAGGGATGGAGAGGCCCAAAACCACGCCCATTGGACCGGACTGATCGAATTACCATATATAAAGAAGGAAAGATGGAGTTGATGTCCATAAATATTAACAATTTTTATTAGTTTACAAAAATTACAACCTAACCATAAATGTATAAACCAATCATAAATTGACTCATTGGTCTTATTGGAAGCATTACAGTGCTTTGGTCCTGGGCCCATTTACTAGTTGCACTATGCACTTTAGTTTAAGATATCTGGCTTTAGGATTTACCACGCTGTGTTTTTCCATCTTTTTGCTACCTTCACCTCTCTTTTTTGCTTATAATTTCTATTGATTTATGATTGGTTTATACATTTATGCTTAGGTTGTAATTTTTGTAAACTAATAAAAATTGTTAATATTTATGGACATCAACTCCATCTTTCCTTCTTTATTGCTGTTCATAGGAGTGTCCGCTTGACATTTGTGATTGTTTTTCTCCCTGGGAGGCTCCCCCACTGGGGTTGTGAGCATGGTGGAGGAATCTGTGAAAATATCTTTCAAATTGATATTCTTTTGTTTCGAATTACCATATAGCGGGAGAGAACTAGTAAAGGTTTTTAGGGGATATACAGGGAGAGTCAGGGAGTTATATAAGCATTTATGGAATGCAGCACAGGCATTGAATAATGTGATAGTTTTAGTTTATATATGACGAAACTGGTGACAGGCTCCCTTTGAGGGCATAAAAATTTAAAGTTTGAAAAATTGCTACAATTTTAAACATTTTTGTTAAATTTTCGATATATTTAGAAATTAACGTGAATTATATCGATCAAAATTTACCACTAATATGAAGTGCAATGTGTCACAAAAAAAACAAACTCTAAATCACTGGGATATGTTGAAGCGTTCCAGAGTTATAACCTCATAAAGTGACTTTGGTCAGAATTGACAAAATTGGCCCGGTCAGGAATGTAAAAACAGGTTGAGAGTGAAGGGTTTAAAAGGAATGGAGAGTTACCAGAGCATGACATGTAATAGCTGCTCTTTGCTCTCCTGCTCTCCTGCAAGTAAAGTACCGTATATACTCGAGTATAAGCCGACCCGAGTATAAGCCGACCCCCCTAATTTTGCCACAAAAAACTGGGAAAACTTATTGACTCGAGTATAAGCCTAGGGTAGAAAATGCAGCATTTACCGGTGAATTTCAAAAATAAAAATAGATGCTCCATACCGTTCATTATTGCCCCATAGATGCTCCATATACAACTGTGCTATATAGAATGCTCTGCACCGTTGATTATGGCCCCATAGATGCTCCTTATAATGCTGTGCCATATATGCTCTGCACCTTTGATTATGGCCCCATAGGTGCTCCTTATAATGCTGTGCCCCATATATGCTCTGCACCTTTATGGCCCCATAGGTGCTCCTTATAATGCTGTGCCCCATATATGCTCTGCACCTTTATGGCCCCATAGGTGCCCCTTATAATGCTGTGCCCCATATATGCTCTGCACCGTTGATTATGGCCCCATAGATGCTCCTTATAATGCTGTGCCATATATGCTCTGCACCTTTGATTATGGCCCCATAGGTGCTCCTTATAATGCTGTGCCCCATATATGCTCTGCACCTTTATGGCCCCATAGGTGCTCTTTATAATGCTGTGCCCCATATATGCTCTGCACCTTTATGGCCCCATAGGTGCCCCTTATAATGCTGTGCCCCATATATGCTCTGCACCTTTGATTATGGCCCCATAGGTGCTCCTTATAATGCTGTGCCCCTTATATGCTCTGCACCTTCATGGCCCCATAGGTGCTCCTTATAATGCTGTGCCCCATATATGCTCTGCACCTTTATGGCCCCATAGGTGCTCCTTATAATGCTGTGCCCCATATATGCTCTGCACCTTTATGGCCCCATAGGTGCTCCTTATAATGCTGTGCCCCTTATATGCTCTGCACCTTTATGGCCCCATAGGTGCTCCTTATAATGCTGTGCCCCTTATATGCTCTGCACCTTTATGGCCCCATAGGTGCTCCTTATAATGCTGTGCCCCATATATGCTCTGCACCTTTATGGCCCCATAGGTGCTCCTTATAATGCTGTGCCCCTTATATGCTCTGCACCTTTATGACCCCATAGGTGCTCCTTATAATGCTGTGCCCCTTATATGCTCTGCACCTTTATGGCCCCATAGGTGCTCCTTAGAATGCTGCTGGTGCTGCCATAAAAAAAAAAAAAAATCACATACTCACCTCTCTTCTCAGGACGCCGGCGCTTTCAATAATTACCTGCTCCTCTGCGGCTCCGTCTCCAGCACTGACGCTCAGCAGAGGGCGCGCACTGACTACGTCACAGCGCCCTCTAACCTGAGCGTCACTGCTAGAGGACGCTGCAGACGGAGCCGGAGCGAGGAGCAGGTAATTATAGCGCTGCGCTCCCCTTACCTGCTGCGGCGCGGTCCCTGCAGTCCCTGGCTTCTCCGGCGCTGCAGCTTCTTCATGTAATTGAGCGGTCACATGGCACCGATCATTTACAGCAATGAATATGCGGCTCCTCCCCTATGGGGGTGGAGCTGCCTATTCATTTCTGTAATGAGCGGTGCCATGTGACCGCTCAGTGCAGGAAGAATCTGCAGCGCCGGAGAAGCCAGGGACTGCAGGGACCGCGCTGGGAGCAGGTAAGTATGATTACACAGCCCCCGCTCCCCCTCCCCTGCTGACACCCGGGTATATGACTCGAGTATAAGCCGAGAGGGGGACTTTCAGCCCAAAAAAATGGGCTGAAAATCTCGGCTTATACTCGAGTATATACGGTAACTTTTGGGCGTGACGCTGGTCACTGCTTTTCTTGCATGATGGGTTTTCTATAGTGATGAGCGAACGTGCTCACAACTACTCAGTACTCGCCCGAGTATCAATGTGCTCGGTGTACTCGGCGAGCACTGAGTATTTCCGGGATTATTCGGCGGGAGCTCAGATCTCCTACTTTTAATTTTGGCGCTTTTGAGAGCGCCAATCAGCACGCAGGGATTGTCTGCCATGCACTGTAGTACCGCAGCCATCTTTGTTGTGGTACTACAGCGATTGGCTGTCCGCACTGCATCATCAGGTCTATAAGATACCTGGCGCCGCCCTGCTCGCCGCATTCTGCTCCGGACTCAGATAGTATAGTGAAAGCTGCTGCTGAGATAGGGTCAGATTCTTACATTTATTAGTTAGTATGGGTCTACTAGTGTTCAATCCACAAATCCTGATAAACCAATAGTCCTTTTTAGCAGACACTCCCTGTCCCATCATTCCCCGCTCTGCCTCTGACACTGTGGGTGCGCCATTACGTCATTGCGCACTCACTGTGTGCCAGGCATTGCAGTTGCTGAGACAGGAGCAGGGAACCATGCGGGAAGAGGTGAGGAGAGTGGTTTTTTCACTATAACAGTGAGTACTGGACTGTGGGGCCATTCTCGGGGGAGGGGAGATGTGGGCTGCGCTATATACTATGCGGGCTGTGCTATATTATATACTGTGCGGGCTGTGTTATGTACAGTCATGGACAAAAATTTTGAGAATGAGACAAATATTAATTTTTCCAAAGTCTACTGCTTCATTTTTTCTAATGGCAATTTGCATATACTCCTGAATGTCAGAGTGATCAGCTTAACAGCAATTACTGTACTTGCAAAGTCAATATTTGCCCAGAAAATGAACTTTAACCCCCAAAACACATTTCAACATCATTGCAGTCCTGCCTTAAAAGGAGCAGCTAACATCGTTTTAGTGATTGATCCATTAACACATGTGTGGGTGTTGATGAGGACAGGGCTGACGATCAATCAGTCATGATTAAGTAAGAATGACATCACTGGACACTTTAAAAGGAGGCTGGTGCTTGGTATCATTGTTTCTCTTCAGTTAACCATAGTTATCTCTAAAGAAACACGTGCAGCCATCATTGCACTGCACAAAAATGGCCTAACAGGGAAGAGTATCGCAGCTACAAAGATTGCACCTCAGTCAACAATCTATCGCATCAAGAACTTCAAGGAGAGAGCTTCCATTGTTGTCAAAAAGGCTCCAGGGCGCCCAAGAAAGACCAGCAAGCGCCAGGACCGTATCTTAAAACTGTTTCAGCTGCGGGATCGGACTACCAGCAGTGCCGAGCTTGCTCAGGAATGGCAGCAGGCTGGTGTTAGTGCTTCTGCACGCACTGTGAGGCGGAGACTCTTTGAGCAAGGCCTGGTTTCACGGAGGGCAGCAAAGAAGCCACTTCTCTCCAGAAAAAACATCAGGGACCGACTGATATTCTGCAAAAGGTACAGGGAGTGGACTGCTGAGGACTAGGGCAAAGTCATTTTCTCTGATGAATCCCCTTTTCGATTGTTTGGGACATCTGGATAACAGCTTATTCGGAGAAGAAGAGGTGAGCGCTACCACCAGTCTTGTCTCATGCCAACTGTAAAGCATCCTGAAACCATTCATGTGTGGGGTTGCTTCTCAGCCAAGGGAATCGGCTCACTCACAGTCTTGCCTAAAAACACAGCCATGAATAAAGAATGGTACCAGAATGTCCTCCATGAGCAACTTCTCCCAACATCCAAGAGCAGTTTGGCGCCCAACAATGCCTTTTCCAGCATGATGGAGCACCTTGCCATAAAGCAACGGTGATAACCTTCTTCTCCACGGTATTCACGGTGGAAAATGAAATGCTAGGTGAAATCCCAAGAAACAATGAAAACCTTATATTAAGGGTCACCAATCTAACCCAAGAAGAGGTGCGAAACCGGCTAAATAAGATTAAAATAGATAAATCTCCGGGTCCGGATGGCATACACCCACGAGTACTAAGAGAACTAAGTAATGTAATAGATAAACCATTATTTCTTATTTTTAGGGACTCTATAGCGACAGGGTCTGTTCCGCAGGATTGGCGCATAGCAAATGTGGTGCCAATATTCAAAAAGGGCTCTAAAAGTGAACCTGGAAATTATAGGCCAGTAAGTCTAACCTCTATTGTTGGTAAAATATTTGAAGGGTTTCTGAAGGATGTTATTCTGGATTATCTCAATGAGAATAACTGTTTAACTCCATATCAGCATGGGTTTATGAGAAATCGCTCCTGTCAAACCAATCTAATCAGTTTTTATGAAGAGGTAAGCTATAGGCTGGACCACGGTGAGTCATTGGACGTGGTATATCTCGATTTTTCCAAAGCGTTTGATACCGTGCCGCACAAGAGGTTGGTACACAAAATGAGAATGCTTGGTCTGGGGGAAAATGTGTGTAAATGGGTTAGTAACTGGCTAAGTGATAGAAAGCAGAGGGTGGTTATAAATGGTATAGTCTCTAACTGGGTCGCTGTGACCAGTGGGGTACCGCAGGGGTCAGTATTGGGACCTGTTCTCTTCAACATATTCATTAATGATCTGGTAGAAGGTTTACACAGTAAAATATTGATATTTGCAGATGATACAAAACTATGTAAAGCAGTTAATACAAGAGAAGATAGTATTCTGCTACAGATGGATCTGGATAAGTTGGAAACTTGGGCTGAAAGGTGGCAGATGAGGTTTAACAATGATAAATGTAAGGTTATACACATGGGAAGAAGGAATCAATGTCACCATTACACACTGAATGGGAAACCACTGGGTAAATCTGACAGGGAGAAGGACTTGGGGATCCTAGTTAATGATAAACTTACCTGGAGCAGCCAGTGCCAGGCAGCAGCTGCCAAGGCAAACAGGATCATGGGGTGCATTAAAAGAGGTCTGGATACACATGATGAGAGCATTATACTGCCTCTGTACAAATCCCTAGTTAGACCGCACATGGAGTACTGTGTCCAGTTTTGGGCACCGGTGCTCAGGAAGGATATAATGGAACTAGAGAGAGTACAAAGGAGGGCAACAAAATTAATAAACGGGATGGGAGAACTACAATACCCAGATAGATTAGCGAAATTAGGATTATTTAGTCTAGAAAAAAGACGACTGAGGGGCGATCTAATAACCATGTATAAGTATATAAGGGGACAATACAAATATCTCGCTGAGGATCTGTTTATACCAAGGAAGGTGACGGGCACAAGGGGGCATTCTTTGCGTCTGGAGGAGAGAAGGTTTTTCCACCAACATAGAAGAGGATTCTTTACTGTTAGGGCAGTGAGAATCTGGAATTGCTTGCCTGAGGAGGTGGTGATGGCGAACTCAGTCGAGGGGTTCAAGAGAGGCCTGGAAGTCTTCCTGGAGCAGAACAATATTGTATCATACAATTAGGTTCTGTAGAAGGACGTAGATCTGGGGATTTATTATGATGGAATATAGGCTGAACTGGATGGACAAATGTCTTTTTTCGGCCTTACTAACTATGTTACTATGTTACTATGTTAACTAAATGGCTCATGGAACAAAACATAGAGATTTTGGGTCCATGGCCTGGAAACTCCCCAGATCTTAATCCCATTGAGAACTTGTGGTCAATCATCAAGAGACGGGTGGACAAACAAAAACCAACAAATTCTGGCTAAATGCAAGCATTGATTATGCAAGAATGGACTGCTATCAGTCAGGATTTGGTCCAGAAGTTGATTGAGAGCATGCCAGGGAGAATTGCAGAGGTCTTGAAGAAGAAGGGTCAACACTGCAAATATTGACGTGCCTCATTAACTCATTCTAACTGTCAATATAACCTATTGGTACTCATAATATGATTGCAATTATATTTCTGTATGTGATATAAACATCAGACATCAGACAAACACTAATAAAAACCAGAGGGCAGCAGATCATGTGAAAATATAATTTTGGTGTCATTCTCAAAAATTTTGGCCATGACTGTACTATGCGGGCTGTGTTATGTACTGTGCGGGCTGTTATAGACTGTGTGGGCTGTGCTATATACAGTGCGGGCTGTGTTATATCCTGTGCGGGCTGTGCTATATACTATGCAGACTGTGCTATATACTGTGCAGGCTGTGCTATATACTGTGTGGGCTGTGCTATATACTATGCGGGCTGTGCTATATACTATGAGGGCTGTGCTATATATTGTGCTGGCTGTGTTATATACTGTGCGGGCTGTGCTATATACTATGCAAGCTGTGCTGTATACTGTGCGGGCTGTGCTATATACTGTGCAAGTTGTGCTATATACTATGCGGGCTGTGCTTTATACTATGCGGGCTGTGCTATATACTATGTGGGCTGTGCTATTTACTATGAAGGCTGTGTTATATACTATGCAGGCTGTGCTATATACTATGGGGGTATATTATATTCTATGGAGGCTGTGCTGTATAGTATGTCGCTGTGTTATATACTATTGGGGTATATTATATTCTATGGGGAGGCTGTGTTATATACTATGCGGGTATATTATATTCTATGGGGGAGGCTGTGTTATATACTATTAGGGTATATTAAATTCTATAGGGGAGGCTGTGTCATATACTATGGGGGTACATTATACATTATATTCTAAGGGGGAGGCTGTGTTATATACTATGGGGGGTACATTATATTCTATGGGGGTTACATTATATACTATGGGGAGGTGGGCTGTATTATATTCTATGGGGGCTACATTATATTCTATGGGGGGCTGTATTATATTTATATTCTATGAGGGGTGATTGCATCATACTCTATGAGGGCACTACATGATACTATATGAGGGGGGCTGCATTATATTCTATGGGGGGTTACATTATACTCTGTGGGGTGGTTGCATTATGCCATTATACTCTCTGGGGTGGTTGCATTGTGCTCTATGGGGTGGATGCATTAGACTATATGTGGGCTGCATTATACTGTATTGAGGACTATTGAGGTGCATTATACTATGGGAAGTGAATTGTACTACATGGATGACTATGGCGGTGCATTATACAATATGGACCACTATGAGGAGTGTATTATACTATGTGGAGAACTGAGCAGTGTATTTTAATATATGGAGGACTATGAGGAGTGTATTATACTATATGGAGGGCTATGAGGAGTGTATCATATGGAGGACTATGGGAAGTGTATAATACTATATGGAGGACTATGAAGACTATTATACTATATGGAGGACTATGGGGCACATTATATTATATGGAGGACTATGGGGTGTGCATTTTACAATATGGGGGAATGTGGTGCACATTATAATATATGGAGGACTATGGGGTGTATTATACTAAGCAAGCAAAATGATGCATATTCATCAAATGATTGGATTGTTTATGCCGGAACAGAAATCATTGTTCTCAGCAGCACATCTCCAGTGAAAACTGTAGATGTGCTGCTGATAACATGATACTGTGGTTATCTGTTAGTGATCTATTAGTGATCATTCTGTCCCCATCATTCTATCTCAGTTGGTGTAAAGAGGCTGGGAGACAAGTGTTGAACAAGTGTTGAACGATTTCAATATTGTCGATCACACTCGTTTAGCGGCCTGAACTCAGCGCATGTAAATACAACCGAAATGCTTCTCTGTGATGTGCAATATCTTAGCATTTAGGGCCCCATTTTAAACTTTTCCTAGGGCCCATTTTGCCTAAAACCAGCCATGCCTGTGTATAATGTTACTGGTGGTCCCTGTATTAGGCTACTTTCACATTTCCGTTTATTGCAATCCGTCACAATGCGTCGTTTTGTGAAAAAAAACGCATACTGCAAAATTGCCCGCAGGATGCGTTTTTTTCACATAGACTTGTATTATCGACGCATCACGACGTATGGACACACGTTCCATTTGTCGTGCACTGGATGCGTCGGTATTTGGCGGGCCGTCATATCAAAATAACGTTCAAGGGAACGTTTTTTCGTACGTCCTATCCTTCATTTTTTAATCCCCCCCCCGCCTCCTCCCTGGGACTTTACATTGGACAGCGGCAGCTTTGAAACACTGCGTCCGCTGCTCACGTCACTCAAAATTTCACACACTTCCGTTGGTATGTCACATTGACGCTTTGTGACAGCGCCTTACCGACGGAAGTGTGAAAGAAACCTTACCTGTACACTGACACTCAGGTCCGCCATCAGGGCATTACAGCCGTGACTGGCGTATGGGGCCCGGAGGCCAGAGGGGGCCTGTTGTGAATTCTTCTCTTGGGCTCCCTCCGGTGGTTATGAGTGGTAGTGCTGCTGTCTTTGGATCGCAGCATTTATCAGGTGTGTCCACTTATTGCAATTTGGACTGGGCTATTTAGTCTTGCTTGATCCTTTAGTCAGTGCCAGTTGTCCATTGTTTTTGGAGGATTCACATCCCTACCTGGTCTCTCCTGTTTGCTGTTCTTTTCAACAAAGATAAGTTCTGGCTTTGTTTTTGTTGTCCACATTCTGTGGGCCTTATAGTTCAGTGCATTTTCATGTTTTGTCTTTTTGCAGCCAAGCTGTATCTCTGGAGATGCAGCTATACCCTCCATGTCTTTAGTCAGATGTGGAGATTTGTATTTTCTGTGGTGGATATATTCTAGTGTTTTACTACTGACCTCATAGTACTCTGTCCTATTCTTTCTTTTTAGCTAGAAAGAACTCCTTTGCTATATCCTGATTTCAGTCTGCGTATGTCATTTCCCTCTCCTCTCACAGTCAATATTTGTGGGGGGCTGTCTATCCTTTGGGGATTTTCTCTGAGGCAAGATAGTTTTCCCGTTTCTATCATTAGGGGAAGTTAGTCCTTAGGCTGTGTCGAGGTGTCTAGGGAGTGTTAGGTACATCCCACGGCTACTTCTAGTTGCGGTGCTAAGTTCAGGGTCTGCGGTCAGTACAGGTACCACCTTCTCCAGAGTACGTCTCATGCTGCTCCTAGGCCACCAGATCATAACAGTACAACTGGCCCACAATGAGTTAAACGCATCTCAAAAGAAGGGAAGGAAAGTGCTGAGCCATTTTTTTCTGTAGTCTGTTTTGTCTTTCCTTCCCTCTTTTCCTCTGGGTGGCTCAGGAGTTAGGCGCTGGCATGGAGGTTCAGGAATTGGTTTCTCGTGTGGACCAACTAGCTGCTAGAGTACAGGGTATTTCCGATTATATCGTTCAGACTCTGGTTTTAGAGCCTAGAATTCCAACTCCTGATTTGTTTTTTGGGGACAGGTCCACATTTTTGAGCTTTAAAAATAACTTTAAACTGTTTTTGCTCTGAAACCCCGTTCTTCTGGTGATCCCATTCAGCAGGTTAAAATTGTTATTTCCCTGCTGCGTGGTGATCCTCAGGATTGGGCATTTTCCCTGGAATCTGGGAATCCTGCTTTGCTTAATGTAGACACCTTTTTTCAGGCGCTAGGGTTATTGTATGATGAACCTAATTCAGTGGACCATGCAGAGAAGACCTTGTTGGCCCTGTGTCAGGGTCAAGAAGCAGCAGAATCGTATTGCCAGAAATTTAGAAAATGGTCTGTATTGACTAAATGGAATGAGGATGCTTTGGCGGCAATTTTCAGAAAGGGTCTTTCTGAATCCGTTAAAGATGTTATGGTGGGGTTCCCCACGGTGGCTGGTCTGAGTGATTCTATGTCTCTGGCCATTCAGATTGATCGGCGCTTGCGCGAGCGCAGAGTTGTGCACACTGTGGCGTTGTCCTCCGAGCGGAGCCCTGAGCCTATGCAGTGTGATAGGATTTTGTCTACAGCTGAACGACAAAGATTCAGGCGTCAGAATAGGTTGTGTTTTTACTGCGGCGATTCTGCTCATGTTATTTCTGATTGCCCTAAGCGTACAAAGGGAATCGCTAGTTCTGTTACCATCAGTACTGTACAACCTAAATTTCTGTTATCTGTGACCTTGATCTGCTCATTATTGTCATTTTCTGTCATGGCATTTGTGGATTCAGGCGCCGCTCTGAACTTAATGGACTTAGAATTTGCCAGACATTGTGGTTTCCCCTTGAAGCCTTTGCAAAACCCTATTCCTTTAAGGGGCATTGATGCTACACCATTGGCTAAAAATCAACCTCAGTTTTGGACACAGCTGACCATGTGCATGGCGCCAGCCCATCAGGAAGATTGTCATTTTCTGGTGTTGCATAATTTGCATGATGCTATTGTGCTGGGTTTTCCATGGTTACAGGTACATAATCCGGTGTTAGATTGGAAATCTATGTCTGTGACTAGTTTGGGTTGTCAGGGGTTCATGGTCACGTTCCTTTGATGTCAATTTCCTCTTCCCCCTCTTCTTAAATTCCTGAGTTTTTGTCAGATTTCCAGGATGTATTCGATGAGCCCAAATCCAGTTCCCTTCCACTGCATAGGGACTGTTATTGTGCCATTGACTTGAATCCAGGTTGTAAGTTCCCTAAGGGCCGACTTTTCAACCTGTCTGTGCCAGAACATGCCGCCATGCAGAGCTATATTAAGGAGTCTTTGGAGAAGGGGCATATTCAGCCTTCTTCACCATTGGGAGCAGGTTTTTTTTTTGTTGCCAAGAAGGATGGCTCCTTGAGACCCTGTATTGATTATCGCCTCTTGAATAAGATCACGGTCAAATTTCAATACCCTTTGCCTTTGCTTACTGATTTGTTTGGTTTGGTTTACTAAGATTGACCTTCGAGGGGCATATAATCTTGTTCGTATTAAGCAGGGTGACGAATGGAAAACTGCATTTAATACGCCCGAAGGCGATTTTGAATACCTTGTGATGCCATTCGGACTCTCTAATGCCCCATCTGTGTTCCAGTCTTTCATGCATGATATCTTTCGGAGTTATCTTGATAAATTCATGATTGTATATTTGGATGATATTTTGATTTTTTCCGATGATTGGGAGTCTCATGTGAAACAGGTCAGGATGGTATTTCAGATCCTCCGTGATAATGCTTTATTTGTTATGGGGTCTAAGTGCCTCTTTGGAGTGCAGAAGGTTTCTTTTTTGGGCTTCATTTTTTCTCCCTCATCTATAGAAATGGATCCAGTTAAGGTTCAGGCCATTCATGATTGGATTCAGCCCACATCTGTGAAGAGCCTTCAGAAATTCTTTGACTTTACTAATTTTTACCGTCGTTTCATTGCCAACTTCTCCAGTGTGGTTAAACCTCTGACCGATTTGACGAAGAAAGGTGCTGATGTGACGAATTGGTCCTCCGTGGCTGTTTCTGCCTTTCAGGAGCTTAAACGCCGATTTACTTCTGCCCCTGTGTTGCGTCAGCCGGATGTTTCTCTTCCATTTCAGGTTGAGGTTAACGCGTCTGAGATTGGGGCAGGGGCCGTTTTGTCTCAGAGGAATTCTGATGGTTCCTTGATGAAACTGTGTGCCTTCTTTTCTCGGAAGTTTTCGCCTGCGGAACGCAATTATGATGTCAGCAATCGGGAGTTGTTGGCTATGAAGTGGGCATTTGAGGAGTGGCGACATTGGCTTGAGGGGGCCAAGCACCGTATTGTGGTCCTGATCGATCATAAGAATCTGATTTACCTCGAGTCTGCCAAACGACTGAACCCTAGACAGGCTCGATGGTCCCTGTTTTTCTCCCGTTTTGATTTTGTTGTCTCGTATCTTCCGGGTTCTAAGAATGTTAAGGCTGATGCCCTCTCTAGGAGTTTTTTGCCTGATTCTCCTGGGGTCCTTGAGCCGGTCGGTATTCTGAAGGAAGGGGTGATTCTTTCTGCCATCTCCCCTGATTTACGACGGGTTCTTCAGGAATTTCAGGCTGATAAACCTGACCGCTGTCCAGTGGGGAAACTGTTTGTTCCTGATAGATGGACTAGTAAAGTGATTTCTGAGGTTCATTGTTCTGTGTTGGCTGGCCATCCTGGAATTTTTGGTACCAGAGATTTGGTTGGTAGGTCCTTTTGGTGGCCTTCTTTGTCGCAGGATGTGCGTTCTTTTGTGCAGTCCTGTGGGACTTGTGCGCGGGCCAAGCCTTGTTGTTCCCGTGCTAGTGGGTTGCTTCTGCCTTTGCCGGTCCCTGAGAGGCCTTGGATGCATATTTCTATGGATTTTATTTCAGATCTTCCGTTTTCCCAGAGGATGTCGGTCATCTGGGTGGTTTGTGATCGGTTTTCTAAGATGGTTAATTTGGTACCTTTGCCTAAATTACCTTCTTCTTCTGATTTGGTTCCGTTGTTTTTTCAGCATGTGGTCCGTTTGCATGGTATTCCGGGGAATATTGTGTCCGATAGAGGTTCCCAGTTTGTTTCTAGGTTTTGGCGGGCCTTTTGTGCTAGGATGGGCATTGATTTGTCTTTTTCTTCCGCATTTCATCCTCAGACAAATGGCCAAACCGAGCGAACTAATCAGACTTTGGAAACTTATTTGAGATGCTTTATGGCTGCTGATCAGGATGATTGGGTGGCTTTCTTGCCATTGGCCGAGTTTGCCCTTAATAATCGGGCTAGTACTGCTACCTTGGTTTCGCCTTTTTTTTTGTAATTTTGGATTTCATCCGCGTTTTTCTTCAGGGCAGGTTGAGCCTTCTGATTGTCCTGGTGTGGATTCTGTGGTTGACAGGCTGCAGCAAATTTGGGCTCATGTGGTGGACAATTTGGTGTTGTCTCAGGAGGAGGCTCACCGTTTTGCTAACCATCGTCGGTATGTTGGTTCCCGGCTTCGGGTTGGGGATTTGGTCTGGTTGTCTTCCCGTCATGTTCCTATGAAGGTTTCTTCCCCTAAATTCAAGCCTCGGTTTATTGGTCCTTATAGGATTTCTGAGATTATCAATCCAGTGTCTTTTGGTTTGGCCCTTCCAGCCTCTTTTTCCATCCATAATGTTTTCAACAGATCTTTGATGCCGAAGTATGTGGTGCCCGTTGTTCCCTCTGTTGATCCTCCGGCCCCGGTGTTGATTGATGGGGAGTTGGAGTATGTGGTTGAGAAGATTTTGGATTCTCGTTTTTCGAGGCGGAAGCTTCAGTATCTTGTCAAATAGAAGGGTTATGGCCAGGAGGATAATTCTTGGGTTGTTGCCTCCGATGTTCATGCTGACGATTTGGTTCGTGCATTTCATTTGACTCGTCCTGATCGGCCTGGGGGCTCTGGTGAGGGTTCGGTGACCCCTCCTCAAGGGGGGGGGTACTGTTGTGAATTCTGCTCTTGGGTTCCCTCCGGTGGTTATGAGTGGTAGTGCTGCTGTCTTTGGATCGCAGCATTTATCAGGTGTGCCCACTTATTGCAATTTGGACTGGGCTATTTAGTCTTGCTTGATCCTTTAGTCAGTGCCAGTTGTCCATTGTTTTTGGAGGATTCACATCCCTACCTGGTCTCTCTTGTTTGCTGTTCTTTTCAACAAAGATAAGTTCTGGCTTTGTTTTTGCTGTCCACATGCTGTGGGCCTTATAGTTCAGTGCATTTTCATGTTTTGTCTTGTCCAGCTTGTCTGTGTAAGGATTTTTTGCAGCCAAGCTGTATCTCTGGAGATGCAGATATACCCTCCATGTCTTTAGTCAGATGTGGAGATTTGTATTTTCTGTGGTGGATATTTTCTAGTGTTTTAATACTGACCTCATAGTACTCTGTCCTATTCTTTCTTTTTAGCTAGAAAGGCCTCCTTTGCTATATCCTGATTTCAGTCTGCGTATGTCATTTCCCTCTCCTCTCACAGTCAATATTTGTGGGGGGCTGTCTATCCTTTGGGGATTTTCTCTGAGGCAAGATAGTTTTCCCGTTTCTATCTTTAGGGGAAGTTAGTCCTTAGGCTGTGTCGAGGTGTCTAGGGAGTGTTAGGTACATCCCACGGCTACTTCTAGTTGCGGTGCTAAGTTCAGGGTCTGCGGTCAGTACAGGTACCACCTTCTCCAGAGTACGTCTCATGCTGCTCCTAGGCCACCAGATCATAACATCTCATCTGCCCATCGGGCCCCAGCCCCAGCAGCTGGCTTCAGACAGTACACTGAACCTGCGTCAGTGTTGTCTTTTGCTTGCGGGCCCGTCTGGGCCCGCAAGGCAACAGTTAAAGCTGCCAGCCAATCGGAGGCTGGCAGCGACGTCAGCGTGCACGGACGTCATTCGCCGGCGACTCCATGCTGAAATGCCTGCGATGAACGTCGGCCCTGGAGCCCGTCCAGGTAAGGAGAAAGGTTTTTTTTTTTTTTTACTGAATGCGTCAAGCCCGGGGCATGATAAAGATAAGAGGGCAGGATGGGAGACACAGGGGCTTGATGGAGACACGGGGGCAGGAATGTGAGACACGGGGGCAGGAATGTGAGACACGGGGCAGGAATTAAAACACAGGGGGCAGGAATGTGAGACACGGGGGCAGGAATGTGAGACACAGGGCAGGAATGCAAACACGGGGCAGAATGTGTGACACGGGGTAGAATGTGTGACACAGGGGGTAGAATGTGTGACACAAGGGGTAGAATGTGTGACAAGGGGGCAGGATAGAGACTAATGGGGCAGGATGGAGACATGGGGCAGGATGGAGACATGGGGCAGGATGGAGACATGGGGCAGGATGGAGACACAAGGCGGGATGGAGACACGGGGCATGATGGAGACAAATGGGGTAGGATGGAGACAAATGGGGCAGGATGGAGACAAATGGGGCAGGATGGAGACATATTGGGCAGGATGGAGACAGATGGAGACAGATGGGGCAGGATGGAGACATGGGGCAGGATGGAGACATGGGGCAGGATGGAGACATGGGGCAGGATGGAGACACAAGGCGGGATGGAGACACGGGGCATGAGGAGACAAATGGGGTAGGATGGAGACAAATGGTGCAGGATGGAGACAAATGGGGCAGGATGGAGGCATATTGGGCAGGATGGAGACAGATGGAGACAGATGGGGCAGGATGGAGACATGGGGCAGGAATATGGGGCAGGATGGAGACAGATGGGGCAGGGATATGGGGTAGGATGGAGACATGAGACAGGATGGAGACATGGGGCAGGATGGAGACAAATGGGGCAGGAATATAGGGCAGGATGGAGACAGATGGGGCAGGATGGAGATAGATGGGGCAGGAATATGGGGCAGGATGGAGACAGATGGGGCAGGATCGAGACAGATGGGGCAGGATGGATACGATGGAGACAGATGGGGCGGCAGGATCATTGGACAGATGGGTCAGGATCATGGGACAGATCGACTCTGCAAAAACTCTTACTGTTTCACTTATTCACTCTCGTCTGGACTATTGTAACTCTCTACTAATCGGCCTCCCTCTTACCAAACTTTCCCCACTCCAATCTGTCCTGAATGCTGCTGCCAGGATCATATTCCTCACCAACCGTTACACCGATGCCTCTACCTTGTGCAAGTCATTATACTGGCTACCCATCCACTCCAGAATCTAGTACAAAACTACTACCCTCATCCACAAAGCTCTCCATGGCTCAGCACCACCCTACATCTCCTCTCTGGTCTCAGTCTCCCACCCTACCCGTGCCCTCCGCTGCGCTAATGACCTCAGGTTAGCATCCTCAATAATCAGAACCACCCACTCCCGTCTCCAAGACTTTACACGTGCTGCGCCGATTCTTTGGAATGCACTACCTAGGTTAATACGATTAATCCCCAATCCCCACAGTTTTAAGCGTACCCTAAAAACTCATTTGTTCAGACTGGCCTACCGCCTCAATGCATTAACCTAACGATCCCTGTGTGGCCTATTTAAAAAAAAATCAGGTTCCTCGCATTATGTTCTCATTCACTTTATGCAGTTAATGCCCTCTGTGTCGTTACTGCTACATACTTAGGCAATTAACTGGTTCATGCAGCTTTACATGAACACCCGAGCCTTACACTATGGCCGGTCCGAATAACTAAAGCAATTGTTAGATAACTGTGTTATTTCCTGCAGAGACAAGTCCTGGCTGGAAGACATGATGGCGGTCTGTGCTGGATGAAGATGGAAAGCGAGGCTGAAGGACTTCATCTAGAGACGTCGCTGGTGAGTCAGTGTGTTACCTGTACACGGACACTGCATACTAAGTACAGATCTCCTGTGTATAATGGCTCATATGGTGATATTAGTATTGTGGTTTTTTTTTTTATTAATGATCAGTATTGCAGTATTCAGTCACTATGTGGTGGTAATATGTGGTCTGGTCATGGTGCGGTGGTATTTGTCCCTTGTACGTGCTATTATTTGGTCACTGTGGTGGTAATATGTGGTCTGGTCATGGTGCGGTGGCATTTGTTCCCTGTATGTGGTTTTATTGACCACCATGTGGTGGTAATATGTGATTTGGACATGATGCGGAGATATTTGTTCCTTGTATGTGGTATTATTCGGTCACTGTGGTGGTAATATGGTGTCTGGTTATGTTGTGGTGGTATTTGTCCCTTGTATGTGATATTATTGGTCATTTTAAAAATTGAAAAATAAATAAAAATATACCTAAATTGTATTTCATACTTTAACAAATTTTTAATAGGGTACAGTAGCGTAGGGCCCGGCCAAAAGAGTCTACCGTGTCATGGTGGCAGATTAGAAAAATCTTTTGGCCAAAACAAAAGCTGCTGTTATATGTGTGGTCTGGTGATGGGAACTGTTAATGTGTGATAGGTGAGAAGTGGAGTTTTTCCAAGAGAGAGCGGTGGGGTTGTGGACAGTTCGAGGGGTGGAGGCAGGGCTAAGGTGGAGTCTGGGCGGAGTCTCAGGGGGGCCCCCAAAATTTTGCCAGTATGGGGCCCCGAAATTCCTAGTGGCAGCCCTGCTGACACTATATACAGAGCTCCTGTGTATAATGTCACCAGTGATCACTGTATTACCTGTACACTGACAGTAAATACAGAGCTCCTGTGTATAATGTCACTGGTGATCCTGGTATTACCTGTACACTGACACTATATACAAAGCTTCTGTGTATAATGTCACCAGTGATCACTGTAGTACCTGTACACTGACAGTAAATACAGAGATCTTGTATACAATGACGCTTAGTATTGTGTTTCTTTTAAATTAATGATCAGTATTGTAGTATTCATTAACTATGTGGTGGTAATATGTGGTCTGGTCATGGTGTGGCGGTATTTGTTCCTTGTATGTGGTATTATTCCGTCACTATGTGGTGGTAATATGTGGTCTGGCCATGGTGTGGCAGTATTTGATCCTTGTATGTGGTATTATTTGGTCACTATGTGGTGGTAATTTGTGGTCTGGTCATGGTGTGACGATATTTGTCCCTTGTATGTGGTATTAATGGTTGTTAAAAAAAATGTAAATGTATGTCAGTCACCTATTTCCTTAACCCCTTTACCCCCAAGGGTGGTTTGCACGTTATAGACCGGGCCAATTTTTACAATTCTGACCACTGTCCC
Source organism: Ranitomeya imitator (assembly GCF_032444005.1). Lineage (NCBI taxonomy): Eukaryota > Metazoa > Chordata > Amphibia > Anura > Dendrobatidae > Ranitomeya > Ranitomeya imitator. The sequence continues at coordinate 324,451,745 of NC_091285.1, read as the reverse complement.
TTTATGAGGTTATAACTCTGGAATCTTCAATGGATCCCAGTGATTCTGACATTGTTTTCTTGTGACATATTGTACTTCATGATAGTGGTAAAAATTCTTTGATAGTACCTGCGTTTATTTGTGAAAAAAAACAGAAATTTGGCGAAAATTATGAAAATTTCGCAATTTTCCAAATTTGAATTTTTATGCAATTAAATCACAGAGATATGTCACACACAATACTTAATAAGTAACTTTTCCCACATGTCTACTTTACATCAGCACAATTTTGGAACCAAAATTTTTTTTTGTTAGGGGTAAGGGTTAAAAGTTGACCAGCAATTTCTCATTTTTACAACACCATTTTTTTTTAGGGACCGCATCTCATTTGAAGTCATTTTGAGGGGTCTATATGATAGAAAATACCCAAGTGTGACACCATTCTAAAAACTTCACCCCTCATGGTGCTCAAAACCATATTCAAGAAGTTTATTAACCCTTCTGGTGCTTCACAGGAATTTTTGGAATGTTTAAATAAAAATGAACATTTAACTTTTTTTCACAAAAAATTTACTTCAGCTCCAATTTGTTTTATTTTACCAAGGGTAATAGGAGAAAATGGACTCCAAAAGTTGTTGTACAATTTGTCCTGAGTACACCGATACCCCATATGTGGGGGTAAACCACTGTTTGGGCGCATGACAGAGCTCGGAAGCGAAGGAGCGCCATTTGACTTTTCAATGCAAAATTGACTGGAATCGAGATGGGACACCATGTTGCGTTTGGAGAGCCCCTGATGTGCCTAAACATTGAAACCCCCCACAAGTGACACCATTTTGGAAAGTAGACCCCCTAAGGAACGTATCCAGAGGTGTGGTGAGCACTTTGACCCACCAAGTGCTTCACACAAGTTTATAATGCAGAACCGTAAAAATAAAAAATCATATTTTTCCACAAAAATTATTTTTCGCCCCCAATTTTTTATTTTCACAAGGGTAAGAGAAGAAATTGGACACCAAAAGTTGTTGTACAATTTGTCCTGAGTACGCTGATACCCCATATGTGGGGATAAACCACTGTTTGGGCGCATGGGAGAGCTCGGAAGGGGAGGAGCGCCGTTTGACTTTTCAATGCAAAATTGACAGGAATTGAGATGGGACGCCATGTTGCGTTTGGAGAGCCACTGATGTGCCTAAACATTGAAACCCCCCACAAGTGACACCATTTTGGAAAGTAGACCCCCTAAGGAACTTATCTAGAGGTGTGGTGAGCACTTTGACCCACCAAGTGCTTCACAGAAGTTTATAATGCAGAGCCATAAAAATAAAACAAAAATTTTTTCCCACAAAAATAAATTTTTAGCCCCCAGTTTTGTATTTTCCCGAGGGTAACAGGAGAAATTGGACCCCAAAATTTGTTGTCCAATTTGTCCTGAGTACGCTGATACCCCATAAGTGGGGGGGAACCACTGTTTGGGGCGCATGTGAGGGCTCGGAAGGGAAGGAGCGCCATTTGGAATGCAGACTTAGATGGAATGGTCTGCAGGTGTCACATTGCGTTTGCAGAGCCCCTAATGTACCTAAACAGTAGAAACCCCCCACAAGTGACACCATTTTGGAAAGTAGACCCCCTAAGGAACTTATCTAGTTGTGTGGTGAGCGCTTTGACCCACCAAGGGCTTCACAGAACTTTATAATGCAGAGCCGTAAAAATAAAACAAAAATTTTTTCCCACAAAAATTATTTTTCGCCCCCAATTTTTTATTTTCACAAGGGTAAGAGAAGAAATTGGACACCAAAAGTTGTTGTACAATTTGTCCTGAGTACGCTGATACCCTATATGTGGGGATAAACCACTGTTTGGGCGCATGGGAGAGCTCGGAAGGGGAGGAGCGCCGTTTGACTTTTCAATGCAAAATTGACAGGAATTGAGATGGGACGCCATGTTGCGTTTGGAGAGCCACTGATGTGCCTAAACATTGAAACCCCCCACAAGTGACACCATTTTGGAAAGTAGACCCCCTAAGGAACTTATCTAGTGGTGTGGTGAGCACTTTGACCCACCAAGTGCTTCACAGAAGTTTATAATGCAGAGCCATAAAAATAAAACAAAAATTTTTTCCCACAAAAATAAATTTTTAGCCCCCAGTTTTGTATTTTCCCGAGGGTAACAGGAGAAATTGGACCCCAAAATTTGTTGTCCAATTTGTCCTGAGTACGCTGATACCCCATAAGTGGGGGGGAACCACTGTTTGGGGCGCATGTGAGGGCTCGGAAGGGAAGGAGCGCCATTTGGAATGCAGACTTAGATGGAATGGTCTGCAGGTGTCACATTGCGTTTGCAGAGCCCCTAATGTACCTAAACAGTAGAAACCCCCCACAAGTGACACCATTTTGGAAAGTAGACCCCCTAAGGAACTTATCTAGTTGTGTGGTGAGCGCTTTGACCCACCAAGGGCTTCACAGAACTTTATAATGCAGAGCCGTAAAAATAAAACAAAAATTTTTTCCCACAAAAATTATTTTTTAGCCCCCAGTTTTGTATTTTCCCGAGGGTAACAGGAGAAATTGGACCCCAAAATTTGTTGTCCAATTTGTCATGAGTACGCTGATACCCCATAAGTGGGGGGGAACCACTGTTTGGGTCCATGGGAGGGCTCGGAAGGGAAGGAGCGCCATTTGGAATGCAGACTTAGATGGAATGGTCTGCAGGTGTCACATTGCGTTTGCAGAGCCCCTAATGTACCTAAACAGTAGAAACCCCCCACAAGTGACACCATTTTGGAAAGTAGACCCCCTAAGGAACTTATCTAGTTATGTGGTGAGCGCTTTGACCCACCAAGGGCTTCACAGAAGTTTATAATGCAGAGCCGTAAAAATAAAACAAAAATTTTTTCCCACAAAAATTATTTTTTAGCCCCCAGTTTTGTATTTTCCCGAGGGTAACAGGAGAAATTGGACCCCAAAATTTGTTGTCCAATTTGTCATGAGTACGCTGATACCCCATAAGTGGGGGGGAACCACTGTTTGGGTGCATGGGAGGGCTCGGAAGGGAAGGAGCTCCATTTGGAATGCAGACTTAGATGGAATGGTCTGCAGGTGTCACATTGCGTTTGCAGAGCCCCATATGTACCTAAACAGTAGAAACCCCCCACAAGTGACACCATTTTGGAAACTAGACACCCTAAGGAACTCATCTAGATGTGTTGTTAGAGTTTTGAACCCCTAAGTGTTTCACTACAGTTTGTAACGCAGAGCCGTGAAAATAAAAAAAAAAACTTTCCCCAAAAAATTATTTTTTAGCCCCCAGTTTTGTATTTTCCCGAGGGTAAGAGGAGAAATTCGACCCCAAAAGTTGTTGTCCAATTTGTCCTGAGTACGCTGATACCCCATATGTGGGGGGAACCACCGTTTGGGCGCATGGGAGGGCTCGGAAGGGAAGGAGTGCCATTTGGAATGCAGACTTAGAAGGAATAGTCTGCAGGCGTCACATTGCGTTTGCAGAGCCCCTAATGTACCTAAACAGTAGAAACCCCCCACAAGTGACCCCATATTGGAAACTAGACCCCCCAGGGAACTCATCTAGATGTGTTCTTAGAGCTAAGAACCCCCAAGTGTTTCACTACAGTTTGTAACGCAGAGCTGTGAAAATAAAAAATAAAAACTTTCCCCAAAAAATTATTTTTTAGCCCCCAGTTTTGTATTTTCCCAAGGGAAACAGGAGAAATTGGACCCCAAAAGTTGTTGTCCTATTTGTCCTGAGTACGCTGATACCCCATATGTTGGGGTAACCCCTGTTTGGGCACACGGGAGAGCTCGGAAGGCAAGGAGCATTGTTTTACTTTTTCAACACAGAATTGGCTGGAATTGAGATCGGACGCCATGTCGTGTTTGGAGAGCCCCTGATGTGCCTAAACAGTGTAAACCCCCCAATTATAACTGAAACCCTAATCCAAACACACCCCTAACCCTAATTCCAACGGTAACCCTAACCACACCTCTAACCCTGACACACCCCTAACCCTAATCCCAACCCTATTCCCAACTGTAAATGTAATCTAAACCCTGACCCTAACTTTAGCCCCAACCCTAACTGTAGCCCCAACCCTAACCCTAGCCCTAACCCTAGCCCTAACCCTAGCCCTAACCCTAGCCCTAACCCTAGCCCTAATGGGAAAATGAAAATAAATACAATTTTTTAATTTTTCCCTAACTAAGGGGGTGATGAAGGGGGGTTTGATTTACTTTTATAGCGAGTTTTTTAGCGGATTGTTATGATTGGCAGCCGTCACACACTGAAAGACGCTTTTTATTGCAAAAAATTTTTTTTGCATTACCACATTTTGAGAGCTATAATTTTTCCATATTTGGGTCCACAGAGTCATGTGAGGTCTTGTTTTTTGCAGGACGAGTTGACATTTTTATTGGTAACATTTTCGGGCACGTGACATTTATTGATCGCTTTTTATTCCGATTTTTGTGAGGAAGAATGACCAAAAACCAGCTATTCATGAATTTCTTTTGGGGGAGGCGTTTATACTGTTCCGCGTTTGGTAAAATTGATAAATCAGTTTTATTCTTCGGGTCAGTACGATTACAGCGACACCTCATTTATATTTTTTTATGTTTTGGCGCTTTTATACGATAAAAACTATTTTACAGAAAAAATAATTATTTTTGCATCGCTTTATTCTCAGGACTATAACTTTTTTATTTTTTTGCTCATGATGCTGTATGGTGGCTCGTTTTTTGCGGGACAAGATGACATTTTCAGCGATACCATGGTTATTTATATCTGTCTTTTTGATCGCGTGTTATTCCACTTTTTGTTCGGCGGTATGATAATAAAGCGTTTTTTTGCCTCTTTTTTTTTCTTTTCTTACGGTGTTTACTGAAGGGGTTAACTAGTGGGCCACTTTTATAGGTCGGGTCGTTACGGACGCGGCGATACTAAATATGTGCACTTTTATTGTTTTTTTTTATTTAGATGAAGAAATGTATTTATGGGAATAATATTTTTTTTTTTCATTATTTAGGAATTATTATTATTTATTTTTTTTTACACATTTGGAAAAAAATTTTTTTAACTTTTTTATTTTGTCCCAGGGGGAGGACATCACAGATCAATGATCTGACAGTTTGCATAGCACTCTGTCAGATCACTGATCTGACTTACAGTGCTGCAGGCTTCACAGTGCCACCTCCCTCCCTGCAGGACCCGGATCCGCGGCCATCTTGGATCCGGACCTGGAGCAGGCAGGGAGGGAGGTAAGACCCTCGCAGCAACGCGATCACATCGCGTTGCTGCGGGGGGCTCAGGGAAGCCCCCTCCCTGCGCGATGCTTCCCTGTACCGCCGGCACATCGCAATCATCTTTGATCGCGGTGTGCCGGGGGTTAATGTGCCGGTGACCGCTCCTGACACATAGTGTTGGATGTCAGCTGCAATAAGCAGCTGACACCCGGTCGTGATCGGCGGCGCTCCCCCCGTGAGCGCTGCCGATCGCATATGACGTACTATTCCGTCCATGGGAATTAAGGCCCACCCCACATGGACGGAATAGTACGTCTAATGGCAGAAAGGGGTTAAAGAAAAATACATACAAATATATTTATTTTCAATAGTTTAGAGGAGAGTAGGTCCCGGCCAAAAGAGTCTACCGTGTCGTGGTGTCAGCTTAAAAATTCTTTTGGCCAGAACAAAAGCTGCTGGTAATGAATGTGATCTGGTGTTTGATAGGAACTGTTAATATCTGATCAGTGAGGATGTGGTGGTGAAGTTGAGTTTTTCCAAGATTGGTCGGTGGGACGGTGGAGACGGAGCTGCTGTGGAGCCTGGGCGGAGTCTCAAGGAAACCCGAAAATTTTGCCAGTATGGGGCACCAAAATTCCTAGTGGAAGCCCTGGTCTGTCTCATAAGCTGAGACCACAGCTTCCTGAGACTTCAGTGTGCTCACGCAGGCGGCGTGATGACATTATTGCCTCATGCCCCTCTGCAGACCGGAAAAGAAAACGGGGGCTGCAGTGTCGGGAATCAGGATGAGGTAAGTATAAACTTCATTATTTTTAATATGGAGAACTGGGGCCATCATACTATATATACAGTGGGGCAAAAAAGTATTTAGTCAGTCAGCAATAGTGCAAGTTCCACCACTTAAAAAGATGAGAGGCGTCTGTAATTTACATCATAGGTAGACCTCAACTATGGGAGACAAACTGAGAAAAAAAAATCCAGAAAATCACATTGTCTGTTTTTTTATCATTTTTTTTGCATATTATGGTGGAAAATAAGTATTTGGTCAGAAACAAACAATCAAGATTTCTGGCTCTCACAGACCTGTAACTTCTTCTTTAAGAGTCTCCTCTTTCCTCCACTCATTACCTGTAGTAATGGCACCTGTTTAAACTTGTTATCAGTATAAAAAGACACCTGTGCACACCCTCAAACAGTCTGACTCCAAACTCCACTATGGTGAAGACCAAAGAGCTGTCAAAGGACACCAGAAACAAAATTGTAGCCCTGCACCAGGCTGGGAAGACTGAATCTGCAATAGCCAACCAGCTTGGAGTGAAGAAATCAACAGTGGGAGCAATAATTAGAAAATGGAAGACATACAAGACCACTGATAATCTCCCTCGACCTGGGGCTCCACGCAAAATCCCACCCCGTGGGGTCAGAATGATCACAAGGACGGTGAGCAAAAATCCCAGAACCACGCGGGGGGACCTAGTGAATGAACTGCAGAGAGCTGGGACCAATGTAACAAGGAATACCATAAGTAACACACTGTGCCACCATGGACTCAGATCCTGCAGTGCCAGATGTGTCCCACTGTTTAAGCCAGTACATGTCCAGGCCCGTCTGAAGTTTGCTAGAGAGCATTTGGATGATCCAGAGGAGTTTTGGGAGAATGTCCTATGGTCTGATGAAACCAAACTGGAACTGTTTGGTAGAAACACAACTTGTCGTGTTTGGAGGAAAAAGAATACTGAGTTTGCATCCATCAAACACCATACCTACTGTAAAGCATGGTGGTGGAAACATCATGCTTTGGGGCTGTTTCTCTGCAAAGGGGCCAGGACGACTGATCCGGGTACATGAAAGAATGAATGGGGCCATGTATCATGAGATTTTGAGTGCAAACCTCCTTCCATCAGCAAGGGCATTGAAGATGAAACGTAGCTGGGTCTTTCAACATGACAATGATCCAAAGCACACCGCCAGGGCAACGAAGGAGTGGCTTCGTAAGAACCATTTCAAGGTCCTGGAGTGGCCTAGCCAGTCTCCAGATCTCAACCCTATAGAAAACCTTTGGAGGGAGTTGAAAGTCCGTGTTGCCAAGCGAAAAGCCAAAAACATCACTGCTCTAGAGGAGATCTGCATGGAGGAATGGGCCAACATACCAACAACAGTGTGTGGCAACCTTGTGAAGACTTACAGAAAACGTTTAACCTCTGTCATTGCCAACAAAGGATATATTACAAAGTATTGAGATGAAATTTTGTTTCTGACCAAATACTTATTTTCCACCATAATATGCAAATAAAATGTTAAAAAAACAGACAATGTGATTTTCTGGATTTTTTTTTCTCAGTTTGTCTCCCATAGTTGAGGTCTACCTATGATGTAAATTACAGACGCCTCTCATCTTTTTAAGTGGTGGAACTTGCACTATTGCTGACTGACTAAATACTTTTTTGCCCCACTGTATATGGAAATAACTGGGGCCATCATACTACATATGTGGGGAGAACTGGGGCCATCATACTATATATATGGGCAACTGGTGCCATCGTACTATATTTATGGTGGGAACTGGGGCCATCACACTATAAATACTATATATGTGGGGCTGTAGGGACCATCATACTATATATGTGGGGCAGTGGGATACCTTCATACTATATATAATATACACTGCTCAAAAAATAAAGGGAACACTTAACAGAATATAACTCCAAGTAAATCAAACTTCTGTGAAATCAAACTGTCCACTTAGGAAGCAACACTGATTGACAATCAATTTCACATGCTGTTGTGCAAATGGAATAGACAACAGATGGAAATTATTGGCACTCATCAAGACACACTCAATAAAGGAGTGGTTCTGCAGGTGGGGACCACAGACAAGATCTCACTACCAAGGTTTTCTGGCTTATGTTTTGGTCCCTTTTGAATGTTGGTTGTGCTTTCACACTCGTGGTAGCATGAGGTGGACTCTACAACCCACACAAGTGGCTCAGGTAGTGCAGTTCATCCAGGATGGCACATCAATGCGAGCTGTGGCAAGAAGGTTTGCTGTGTCTGTCAGCGTAGTGTCCAGAGGCTGGAGGCGCTACCAGGAGACAGGCCAGTACAACAGGAGACTTGGAGGGGGCTATAGAAGGGCAACAACTCAGCAGCAGGACCGCTACCTCAGCCTTTGTGCAAGGAAGAACAGGAGGAGCACTGCCAGAGCCCTGCAAAATGACCTCTAGCAGGCCACAAATGTGCATGTGTCTGCACAAATGGTTAGAAACCGACTCCATGAGGATGGTCTGAGTGCTCGACGTCCACAGATGGGGGTTGTGCTCACAGCCCAACACTGTGCAGGAGGCTTGGCATTTGCCACAGAACACCAGGATGGGCAAATTCGCCACTGGTGCCCTGAGCTCTTCACAGATGAAAGCAGGTTCACAATGAACAAATGTGACAGACGTGACAGAGTCTGGAGACGCTGTGGAGAGCGATCTGCTGCCTGCAACATCCTTCAGCATGACCGGTTTGGCAGTGGGTCAGTAATGGTGTGGGGTGGCATTTCTTTGGAGGGCTGCACAGCCCTCCTTGTGCTCACCAGAGGTAGCCTGACTGCCATTAGGTACCGAGATGAGATCTTCAGGCCCCTTGTGAGACCATATGCTGGTGCAGTTGGCCCTGGGTTCCTCCTAATGCAGGACAATGCCAGACCTCATGTGGCTGGAGTGTGTCAGCAGTTCCTGCAAGATGAAGGCATTGAAGCTATGGACTGGCCCGCCCGTTCCCCAGACCTGAATACGATTGAACACATCTGGGACATAATGTCTTGCACCATCCACCAACGTCACGTTGCACCACAGGCTGTCCAGGAGTTGGCGGATCCTTCAGTACAAGTCTGGGAGGAGATCCCTCAGGAGACCATCCGCCGCCTCATCAGGAGCATGCCCAGGCATTGTAGGGAGGTCATACAGGCACTTGAAGGCCACACACACTACTGAACATCATTTCCTTGTCTTGAGGCATTTCCACTGAAGTTGGATCAGCCTGTAACTTCTTTTTCCACTTTGATTTTGAGCATCATTCCAACTCCAGACCTCCGTGGGATATTAGTTGTGATTTACATTGATCATTTTTAGGTTTTATTATTCTCAACACATTCCACTATGTAATGAATAAAGATTTACAACTGGAATATTTCATTCAGTGGTATCTAGGATGTGGGATTTAAGTGTTGCTTTTGTTTTTTTGAGCAGTGTATATAGAAATAAAAGAAATTGTGGGGACCATCATATGGGGGCTGTGGGGCCACCATATTCCATATAGGGGGCTGTAGGGAAATCATACTATATATAGTGGGGATACGGGATAATCATACTATATATAGGAAGCTGCAGTAGCGTAGCTAGTGGGGGGCCAGAAGGGGCCATCGCCCCGGGCCCTGTCACATGAAGGGGCCTACCGGGAGCCAGGGCCATTTCTGTGAAGAGGCAGAACACAGCATAGAAGCAGAGCGCTATAATGTCTGCTTCTATCTGACGGAGACTCTGCAGGCTGGCTACTAGCACAGTGGTTGGCTGCAGTCTCCCCTCCTGCAGTGAATGGTTTCGCTTGCCTGACCTGATCATGAAGCTTTTTCCTGGCTGCAGTTTCCTTCACTTTGTGCACGCTGGGATTGCTCAGGCACGCTGGGTCCTAGTGCCCACCACTTGCATTTCACCTAGACACTTCCTGGTCCTGCCTGCAAACTTTATCAGTAAGTGGGGATTGAACTTTTTAGGTTTATTAAATTCAGGTATGTCACTGTGATGTGAATGTGAGACCATTGGGGTATTGTGGGGGCTGAAAGTGGGTGAAGGGGGACAGGGTACTGAGGGGGTGGATGTGAGACCATGGGGGTATTGTGGGGGAGGGGGGACTGGGCACTGGGAGGTAAATGTGAGACCATGGGGGTATTGTGGGCGCTGAAAGTGGGTGAGGGGAGACAGGGCACTGGGGGTAAATGTGAGACCATGGGGTGTTGTGGGGGCTGAAGGGGGGTGGATGTGAGTTGATGGGGGCATTGGGGCTGAAGTGGGGGAGGGGGGGCAAGTCACTGGGGGCTGAATATTATAATGTTTTGTTATATTATACAGTGGGGCAAAAAAGTATTTAGTCAGTCAGCAATAGTGCAAGTTCCACCACTTAAAAAGATGAGAGGCGTCTGTAATTTACATCATAGGTAGACCTCAACTATGGGAGACAAACTGAGAAAAAAAAATCCAGAAAATCACATTGTCTGTTTTTTTAACATTTTATTTGCATATTATGGTGGAAAATAAGTATTTGGTCAGAAACAAAATTTCATCTCAATACTTTGTAATATATCCTTTGTTGGCAATGACAGAGGTTAAACGTTTTCTGTAAGTCTTCACAAGGTTGCCACACACTGTTGTTGGTATGTTGGCCCATTCCTCCATGCAGATCTCCTCTAGAGCAGTGATGTTTTTGGCTTTTCGCTTGGCAACACGGACTTTCAACTCCCTCCAAAGGTTTTCTATAGGGTTGAGATCTGGAGACTGGCTAGGCCACTCCAGGACCTTGAAATGGTTCTTACGAAGCCACTCCTTCGTTGCCCTGGCGGTGTGCTTTGGATCATTGTCATGTTGAAAGACCCAGCTACGTTTCATCTTCAATGCCCTTGCTGATGGAAGGAGGTTTGCACTCAAAATCTCATGATACATGGCCCCATTCATTCTTTCATGTACCCGGATCAGTCGTCCTGGCCCCTTTGCAGAGAAACAGCCCCAAAGCATGATGTTTCCACCACCATGCTTTACAGTAGGTATGGTGTTTGATGGATGCAAACTCAGTATTCTTTTTCCTCCAAACACGACAAGTTGTGTTTCTACCAAACAGTTCCAGTTTGGTTTCATCAGACCATAGGACATTCTCCCAAAACTCCTCTGGATCATCCAAATGCTCTCTAGCAAACTTCAGACGGGCCTGGACATGTACTGGCTTAAACAGTGGGACACATCTGGCACTGCAGGATCTGAGTCCATGGTGGCACAGTGTGTTACTTATGGTATTCCTTGTTACATTGGTCCCAGCTCTCTGCAGTTCATTCACTAGGTCCCCCCGCGTGGTTCTGGGATTTTTGCTCACCGTCCTTGTGATCATTCTGACCCCACGGGGTGGGATTTTGCGTGGAGCCCCAGGTCGAGGGAGATTATCAGTGGTCTTGTATGTCTTCCATTTTCTAATTATTGCTCCCACTGTTGATTTCTTCACTCCAAGCTGGTTGGCTATTGCAGATTCAGTCTTCCCAGCCTGGTGCAGGGCTACAATTTTGTTTCTGGTGTCCTTTGACAGCTCTTTGGTCTTCACCATAGTGGAGTTTGGAGTCAGACTGTTTGAGGGTGTGCACAGGTGTCTTTTTATACTGATAACAAGTTTAAACAGGTGCCATTACTACAGGTAATGAGTGGAGGAAAGAGGAGACTCTTAAAGAAGAAGTTACAGGTCTGTGAGAGCCAGAAATCTTGATTGTTTGTTTCTGACCAAATACTTATTTTCCACCATAATATGCAAAAAAAATGATAAAAAAACAGACAATGTGATTTTCTGGATTTTTTTTTCTCAGTTTGTCTCCCATAGTTGAGGTCTACCTATGATGTAAATTACAGACGCCTCTCATCTTTTTAAGTGGTGGAACTTGCACTATTGCTGACTGACTAAATACTTTTTTGCCCCACTGTATGTACTTCATCACATGTAATATTTGCTGTCTGGGGAGGCTGGAGATTGGGGGTGGGGGGGTCAGGGGGCTTTTGATACGTACCACCTGGGTCTTTTATGAGTATTAGTATATGAAGCCCCCATATAGTAACCAAGAGCTGCATCACATTTACAGCACCACTCCAGCATTTTTTTTTATTTCACTGCTGGAGCGGTGCTGAAAATCCAAGTCCCCTGCCCTCTGTCTGATACTCACCTTCTGGCGTCTTCATCTGTTTTTGTCTCTGTTCTGCTCCGTCTCCTTCAGTTTTTTTTTTTACCTGTCCGCTGCTCCATTGTTTCATGGAGCAGCGCAGAGGTCACTAATCAATGTGAGTCTATGGGAGCCTCTTTCTGGCCTCTTTCTCACTCTCAGGCTATGTGCACACGGTGCGGATTGGTCGCTGCGGATTCACAGCAGTTTTCCATGCGGTGTACAGTACCACGTAAACCTATGGAAAACCAAATCCGCAGTCCACATAGTGCGGAAAATACTGCGTGGAAACGCTGCGTTGTATTTTCTGCAGCATTTCAATTCTTTGTGCGGATTCCGCAGCGTTTTACACCTATTCCTTTTTAGGAATCTGCAGGTGTAAAAATGCAGGCGAAATCCTCACAAAAAAACGCAGGAAGTCCATGGTAAATCCACAGGTAAAACGCAGCATGTTTTACCTGTGGATTTTGCAAAAACGGTGCGGAAAAATCCGCATACAAATCCACAACGTGTGCACATAGCCTCATAGTCTTACATTGATCGCTTGTGACATAGCTTCTGGCCAGTCAGAAGCTGCACTCACAAGTTTGAGTTGTGGGACTGCAGCAGTGCCACAAAATAGTGAATACACCGGAGGATGAGTAAATGATCAGGGCAGGGGACTTGCACTCCAGTGGTGGAAAAAAAACCCTGCTAGAGTGGTGCTTTAGTAATTTAATAATAAGCAATTTATTACTATAAAGTTGATATGATAACGGCTTAGAATAAATGTCTGCAGTCACTTTATGTGACTGCAGACTGCCAAATTATTATAATTTTTATTATTTATTTATATAGCACCATCAATTCCATGGTGCTGTACATGAGAAAGGGGTTACATACAGGGTTATAGATATCATTTACAGTAAACAGGTTTACAGTGACAGACTGGGACAGAGGGGAGAGGACCCTGTCCTTGCGGACTTACATTCGATGGGATAGTGGGGAAGATACAGAAGGTAGGGGTGAGGCGGCGGCTCTGTCTATGGCAGGGCGGCGGCTCTGGCGATGGCGAGGCGGCAGAATGGTTATTGCAGGCTGTAGGCTTTCTTGGAAGAGATGGGTTTTCAGGTTCCGTCTGAAGGATGCGAGGGTGGTGGATAGTCGGACGTGTTGAGGCGTGGAATTCCAGAGGATGGGGGATATTCGGGAGAAATCTTGGAGGCGGTTGTATGAGGAACGAATAAGTGTGGAGGAGAGTAGGAGGTCTTGGGAGATCGAAGATTATGTGAGGGAAGATATTGGGAGATTAGTTCAGAGATATATGGAGGGGACAGGTTGTGAATGGCTTTGTAGATCAGTGTTAGTAGTTTGAACTGGATTTGTTGGGGAATTGGGAGCCAGTGGAGGGATTTGCAGAGGGGAGGAACAGGGGAGTAGCGGGGAGAGAGGTGGACTAGCCGGGCAGCAGAGTTGAGGATAGACTGGAGTGGTGCAAGAGAGTTAGCTGGGAGGCCACAGAGGAGGGTGTTGCAGTAATCGAGGCGGGAGATGATGAGAGCATGCACAAGAGTTTTGGTAGATTGTGGGCTGAGGAAGGAACGGATTCTGGCAATATTTTTGAGTTGGAGGCGACAGGAGGTGGAAAGAGCTTGGACGTGAGGTTTGAAGGACAGGGCAGAGTCGAGAGTTACCCCGAGGCAGCGGATTTCAGGTGCGGGAGAGAGCGTGATGCCTTTTACCATAATAGATTGATCAGGTAGGGGGGATACGTGAAGTGGGGGAAAGATGATTAATTCGGTTTTGTTTACATTGAGTTTAAGGAAGCGAGAGGTGAAGAAGGAGGATATGGCTGACAGACACTTCGGGATTCTGGACAGCAGAGAGGTGACATCTGGGCCAGAGAGGTAGATCTGAGTGTCGTCCGCATACAGGTGGTACTGGAAGCCATGGGACTTTATGAGTTGTCCTAGGCCAAGGGTATAGATGGAAAAAAGTAGGGGCCCTAGGACAGAGCCTTGAGGGACTCCAACAGAGAGAGGGTGGGATGAGGAGGTAGTGTGGGAGTGGGAAACGCTAAATGTGTGGTTAGATAGGTATGAGGCAATCCAGGATAGGGCAAGGTCTTTGATGCCAAGGGAAGAGAGAATCTGTAGCAGTAGGCAGTGATCGACTGTGTCGAAAGCAGAGGACAGGTCAAGAAGGAGGAGGATGGAGAACTGTCTGTTAGCTTTGGCTGTGACTAAGTCATTAGTAATTTTGGTCAGGGCAGTTTCGGTGGAGTGGTGGGGGCGGAAGCCAGATTGGAGGTTGTCAAGAAGAGAGTTAGATGAGAGGTGAGAGGAAAGTTGAGCATGGACATGCTGCTCAAGGAGTTTTGAAGCAAGCGGGAGCAGTGATATGGGGCAATAGCTGGGCATAGCAGTTGGGTCAAGGTTAGTTTTTTTGAGGATGGGTGTGATGGTGGCATGTTTGAAGGCAGAGGGGTAGGTACCAGAAGAGAGCGATAGGTTGAAGAGATGGGTTAGAGCTGGAATGAGTGTGTTAGTGAGGTTGGGAAGCAGGTGGGAAGGGATGGGGTCAAGTGCACAGGTGGTGAGGTGTGATTTGGAAAAGAGGCGAGTAAGCTCTCCTTCAGTGATGTTGGAGAGGGAGGTTATTAGGGAGGGGCAGAGGTCTGGTATATGGAGTGGTTGGAGTGATGGAACAGTAAAGGTTTGCCTTGTTTGGTCGATCTTGTTTTTGAAGTAGGTGGCAAAATCCTCGGAAGAGATGAGGAGAGTTGGAGGTGGCAGTGGTGGACAGAGGAGAGAGTTAAATGTGCTGAACAGTTGTTTTGGGTTGTAGGATAGTGAAGATACAAGGTTGGTGAAATAGGTCTGCTTAGCAGAGGTGAGGGCTGATTTGAAGTCAAGTGTAGCTTGTTTGAAAGCAGTGAAGTCGTCTGGCAGGCGTGTTTTCTTCCAACGCCGCTCCGCGACCCTGGATGCTTGTCGAAGTTTTTTTGTGAGATTGTTATGCCAAGGTTGCCTATTAGTTCGTCGTACTCTGCCATGCATGAGAGGGGCGACTGAGTCTATGGCTGATGTGAGGGTTGAGTTATAGAAAGCGGTGGCACTGTGTGTGTCGTGGAGTGAAGATATGGAGGACAGGAGTAGAAGAGAGTATGAGAGTCTGTGAATGTCTAGGTTTGCGAGGTTTCTGCGAGGATGTGGTAGTGGTTGGACTTGGGGGGCAGGTGAGGAGGACAAGGATGAGAAGGTGAGTAGATGGTGGTCAGATAAGGGGAAGGGAGAGGTTGTGAGATTAGATAAGGAACAGAGGTGGGTGAAGATGAGGTCTAGCGTATGTCCCTCTGTGTGGGTGGCTGTAGAGGACCACTGGGTGAGTCCAAAGGATGAAGTAAGGGACAGTAGTTTGGAGGCTGCTGGCTGGTGGGTGTCAGTAGGGATATTAAAGTCACCCATGATGATGGTGGGGATGTCAGCGGAGAGGAAGTGAAGGAGCCAGGTGGAGAATTGGTCGATGAAGGCAGTGGCTGAGCCAGGTGGTCGGTATATGACAGCCATTTGAAGATTGGAGGGAGCGTAAATACGGACAGAGTGGACCTCGAAAGAAGGGAGGATAAGGGAAGGTGGGGGTTGGATAGGGTTGAAGGAGCAGTTTTTAGAAAGAAGGATACCCACTCCTCCACCATGTCTGTTGCCAGAGCGAGGAGTGTGGGTAAATTGGAGGCCACCGTAACTCAGTGCTGCAGGCGAGGCCGTGTCAGGGGGCGTCAGCCAAGTCTCAGTGAGGGCCAGGAAGGAAAGGTTGCGGGAAGTGAAGAGATCATAGACCATGTGGAGCTTGTTGCAGACAGAGCGGGCATTCCAAAGTGCCCCAGAGAGAGGAAGCAGAGGGGTGGGGGTCAGTGGCACAGGTTTTAAGTGTGAGGGGTTGCAAAAGTTTCTCATAGTGTGAGAAGGGTAGGGTGAGGGTTAGTAATGTAGGAAGTGGGGAGGGGGGCAGGATTGGGGGATGTCTCACCAACAGTGAGAATAAGCAGAGAAAGTGAACCAGGTGGGTGAAGGAAAGTGATGATTAGTGGAGCAAAAATGGTGGGGGAAATGTGAGCATGGTTAAAGAGCAGGGAAGGGAAAGAAAGGCAAGTAAATTGTGAAGATAGTGATTAGTCTTACCGTTTGGCCGATTTCTGGACTCTTTCTGCTATATTTCTGATGACACTTTAAATATGTCACTTCAAATGATGTCACATCTGACCAAGGCCATATCTGACCCACAGCATGCAACTTATACCATTTGAAGAGCCAATAAAATGAAGCCAGGTGAGAGAGGAAGAGGGAGGAGTTCACAGCAGGGAGTAATTCACAGGTTGCAGTTAATAGTACATTTGGCTAGCATCAAGGTTGCTGAAGGAAACAATAAGATGGGAGGATAGAGGTATGTGTGAGGAAAATGTGCATATCAATATGCATTCAGCAAGCTTGAAGTATGATACATGGAATTAAAGTTAGGGAAAAAGCAGCAACATACCAGCAGTTAATAGAGGGATAAAAGTACAAGGGATTCAGAGGGTGCAGTGGCTAGATCACATTAGGAGACAGTTCGCACATACCTGTGAATGAAAGGAGATGGATCAGGGAGTGACAGCATGAAGGAGAATATAACATGGGTTATCTTTCTGCTCTATTTCTGATGACACTTTAATTATGTCACTTCAAATGATGTCACATCTGCCAAATCATGACAGGGAGCTGCAGGCCCATCATTCTGTGTATAAGGGAGCTGCGGGCCCATCATACTGTGTTTAAGGGAGCTGGGGGCTCATCATACTGTGTATAAGGAAGCTGCGGGCTCATTATACTGTATATAAGGGAGCTGCGGGCTCATCATACTGTGTATAAGGGAGCTGCGGGCCCATCATACTGTGATAAGGGAGCTGCGGGTCCATCATACTGTGTATAAGGGAGCTGCGGGTCTATCATACTGTATATAAGGGAGCTGCGGGCTCATCATACTGTATATAAGGGAGCTGCGGTTCCATCATACTGTGTATAAGGGAGCTGTGGGCCAATCATACTGTGTATAAGGGAGCTGAGGTTCCATCATACTGTGTATAAAGGAGCTGCGGGTCCATCATACTATGTATAAGGGAGCTGCGGGCCCATCATACTGTGATAAGGGAGCTGCGGGCCCATCATACTGTGTATAAGGGAGCTGCGGGTCCATCATACTATGTATAAGGGAGCTGCTTGCCCATCAAACTGTGATAAGGGAGCTGCGGGCCCATCATACTGTGTATAAGGGAGCTGCGGGCTCATCATACTGTATATAAGGGAGCGGCGGGTCCATCATACTGTGTATAAGGGAGCTGCGGGCTCATCATACTGTATATAAGGGAGCTGCGGGTCCATCATACGATGTATAAGGGAGCTGCGGGTCCATCATACTGTGTATAAGGGAGCTGCGGGCTCATCATACTGTGTATAAAGGAGCTGCAGGCCCATCATACTGTGATAAGGGAGCTGCGGGCCCATCATACTGTGTATAAAGGAGCTGCGGGTCCATCATACTGTGTATAAGGGAGCTGCGGGCTCATCATACTGTATATAAGGGAGCTGCGGGTCCATCATACTGTGCATAAGGGAGCTGCGGGTTCATTATACTATGTATAAGGGAGCTGCGGGTCCATCATACTATGTATAAGGGAGCTGTGGGCCCATCATACTGTGTATAAGGAAGCTGCGGGTCCATCATACTGTGTATAAGGAAGCTGCGGGTCCATCATACTGTGTATAAGGGAGCTGCGGGCTCATCATACTGTATATAAGGGAGCTGCGGGTCCATCATACTGTGTATAAGGAAGCTGCGGGTCCATCATACTGTGTATAAGGAAGCTGCGGGTCCATCATATTGTGTATAAGGGAGCTGCGGGCTCATCATAATGTATATAAGGGAGCTGCGGGTCCATCATACTGTGTATAAGGGAGCTGCGGGTCCATCATACTGTGTATAAGGGAGCTGCGGGCTCATCATACTGTATATAAGGGAGCTGCGGGAACATCATACTGTGTATAAGGGAGCTGCGGGTCCATCATACTGTGTATAAGGGAGCTGTGGATCCATTATACTATGTATAAGGGAGCTGCGGGTCCATCATACTGTGTATAAGGGAGCTGCGGGTCCATCATACTGTGTATAAGGGAGCTGCGGGCTCATCATACTGTATATAAGGGAGCTGCAGGTCCATCATATTGTGTATAAGGGAGCTGCGGGTCCATCATACTATGTATAAGGGAGCTGCGGGTCCATCATACTATGTATAAGGAAGCTGCGGGTCCATCATACTGTGTATAAGGAAGCTGTGGCCCCATCATATTGTGTATAGGGAACTGTGAAGGCATATTGTGCATACGGGAGCTGTTGGCCCATTACACTGTATATAGGGGAGCTCTGGGGGGGCATTATACTTTCTATAGTGGAGCTCTGTCAGCATTATACTGTGTAAAGGGGAGCAGTGAGAACATCATACGGTGTATCGGGGAGTTATAGAATCATCATACTGTGTATAGAGGAGCTGTGGGGGCCTTAGACTGTGTATATGGAAGCTTTGAGTTCACCATACTGTGTATAATGGAGCAGTACATGAGGGAACTTAGGGGACATTATTAAATGTAAAGTGGGCACTTAAGCATTACTTTATTGTTATAGGGGCACTCAGAGTATTGCGACCATCAAAGTTGTATATCATCACATTATGGCGGTAAAATCAATGTTCGTTTTTGTATATAGATTTATTTCAATAACAGAGCAGTCATATTCTGAGGTTCCACTATATTCAGAATTAGAGTGCGCAACCGTAACTGTAATCAGGGTTAGCTGGTTAGGGGCCCACTCAGATGTTTCGCCCCCCTAAGTTGAAACCCTAGCTATGCCTCTGGGAAGCTGTGAGGTACATAATATCACAATTAGAGAGCTGTAGGGGACCATCATACTATATATAGGGTTTTTTTGAGACATACCATTTGTGGGGAGCTATAGTATACAATATATAGAAAACTGTAAAGCATCATACTATATATAGCAGGCAGTGGGGACATCACATTGTACAGTTAGGTCCATATATATTTGGACAGAGACAACATTTTTCTAATTTTTGTTATAGACAATACCACAATGAATTTTAAACAAAGCAATTCAGATGGAGTTGAAGTTCAGACTTTCAGCTTTCATTTGTGGGTATCCACATTAAAATTGGATGAAGGGTTTAGGAGTTGCAGCTCCTTAACATGTGCCACCCTGTTTTTAAAGGGACCAAAAGTAATTGGACAGATTCAATAATTTTAAATAAAACGTTCATTTTTAGTACTTGGTTGAAAACCCTTTGTGGGCAATGACTGCCTGAAGTCTTGAACTCATGGACATCACCAGACGCTGTGTTTCCTCCTTTTTGATGCTCTGCCAGGCCTTCACTGCGGTGGTTTTCAGTTGCTGTTTGTTTGTGGCCTTTCTGTCTGAAATTTAGTCTTTAACAAGTGAAATACATGCTAAATTGGGTTGAGATCAGGTGACTGACTTGGCCATTCAAGAATATTCCACTTCTTTGCTTTAATAAACTCCTGGGTTGCTTTGGCTTTATGTTTTGGGTCATGGTCCATCTGTAGTATGAAACGACGACCAATCAGTTTGGCTACATTTGGCTGGATCTGAGCCCTCAGTATGTCTCTGAATACCTCAGAATTCATTCGGCTGCTTCTGTCCTGTGTCACATCATCAATAAACACTAGTGACCCAGTGCCACTGGCAGCCATGCATGCCCAAGCCATCACACTGCCTCCGCCATGTTTTACAGATGATGTGGTATGCTTTGGATCATGAGCTGTACCACACCTTTGCCATAATTTTCACTTTCCATCATTCTGGTAGAGGTTGATCTTGGTTTCATCTGTCCAAAGAATGTTCTTCCAGAACTTTGCTGGCTTTTTTAGATGTTTTTTAGCAACGTTTAGTCTAGCCTTTTTATTCTTGATGCTTATGAGTGGCTTGCACCATGCAGTGAACCCTCTGTATTTACTTTCATGCTGTCTTCTCTTTATGGTAGATTTGGATATTGATTCACCTACCTCCTGGAGAGTGTTGTTCACTTGGTTGGCTGTTGTGAAGGGGTTTCTCTTCACCATGGAGATTATTCTGCGATCATCCACCACTGTTGTCTTCCGTGGGCGCCCAGGTCTTTTTGCATTGATGAATTCACCAGTGCTTTCTTTCTTTCTTTCTTTTTTTCTTTCTCAGGATGTACCAAACTGTAGATTTTTGCCACTCCTAATATTGTAGCAATTTCTCGGATGGGTTTTTTCTGTTTTCGCAGCTTAAGGATGGCTTGTTTCACCTGCATGGAGAGCTCCTTTGACCGCATGTTTACTTCACAGCAAAACCTTCCAAATGCAAGCACCACACCTCAAATCAACTCCAGGCCTTTTATCTGCTTAATTGAGAATGACATAACGAAGGTATTGCCCACACCTGTCCGTGAAATAGCCTTGGAGTCAATTGTCCAATTACTTTTGGTCCCTTTAAAAACAGGGTGGCACATGTTAAGGAGCTGAAACTCCTAAACCCTTCATCCAATTTTAATGTGGATACTCACAAATGAAAGCTAAAAGTCTGAACTTCAACTGTATCTGAATTGTTTTGTTTAAAATTCATTGTGGTAATGTCTATGACCAAAATTAGAAAAATGTTGTCTCTGTCCAAATATATATGGACCTAACTGTATATCCCATATCTACATAGCTCCCAACCGTCCCTCATACTGCGGAACTGTCCCGATTTGAGGCTGTGCCAGCAGTCCCGCACGGGACTCCACTTCTCCAGCACAGCCAGCAGGAGAAGCAACCAACACACCCCCTTGCATTAGGCCACGCTCCCTCTGTATCCCCGTGCTGTGGTTTAGAAAGGAAGAGAGGACATTCTGAGGTACGTGTGTGTGTGTTGCACACATACATGTAGCTGGCCCTGCTGTGCTTACAGTACAAGGCATTATAACCAGGAGTAGTGGCAGCAGTTAGAGCAATCCAGTGCAGCCTTTTAGTCATAGGCACAGTATATATATATATATATATATATATATATATATATATATATATATATATATCCTTTATATACTACAACAGTTATGAGTGGAGCCAGTAAATAATGGTGTTGCCTGAGTGCATGCAGAGTTTGCAGAGCTGGGCTGCTGTACATTGCAATGTGCAGGATCTGTGGGGCAGCAGTGTGGACAGCGACAGGTGGTGAAATCTTTGCCTGCATTGTAAGCAGAGCTGCTGGGACGCATCTACAGCCCCGATTGTACACTGGCATCATCATGTGGGGCCATTATACAGAATGGAGCATCATGTGGGGCCATTATACAGTATGGAGCATCATGTGGGGCCATTTTACAGTATGGAGCATCATGTGAGGGCATTACAGAGTATGGAGCATTATGTGGGGCCATTATACTGTACGCAGCATCATGTGGGGCCATTATACAGTATGGAGCATCATGTCTGGCCATTATACAGTATGGAGCATCATGTGGGGCCATTATACTGTATGCAGCATCATGTGGGGCCTTTATACAATATGGAGCATCATGTGAAGCCATTATACAGTATTGAGCATCATGTGGGGCCATTATACAGCATGGAGCACTGTGTGGCCATTATACAGTATGGAGAACTGTGTGGCCATTATACAGTATGGAGCATCATGTGAGGCCATTATACAGTATTGAGCATCATGTGGGGCCATTATACAGCATGGAGCACTGTGTGGTCATTATACAGTATGGAGCACTGTGTGGCCATTATACAGTATGCAGCATCATGTGAGGCCATTATACGGTATTGAGCATCATGTGGGGCCATTATACAGTGTGGAGCACTGTGTGGCCATTATACAGTATGGAGCACTGTGTGGCCATACTTTTTTCTGTTTATAATTTTTGTTTATGAAACAGTGTGATCATTAGTGCTAAATGGGTGTGGCTGGGGCGTATATATGGATGTGACTAGTTGTGAAATGGGTACGGTCAGGGGTGTGGCCTAAAATTTGCTGTGTCCCGCTGCGTGCGCCGATACCTTTGTCCCTCTTTGCCTTCTTCAAAAGTTGGGAGGTATGCCTATATATGTACTAGACTGTTTTTAAAACCTGTTATCTCTGCTGCTTTAGGATATGCGCACACGATGCAGAAAACGCTGCGGATCCGCAGCAGTTTCCCATGAGTTTACATTACAATGTAAACCTATGGGAAACAAAAAACGCTGTGCACATGCTGCGGAAAAAAACATGCGGAAACGCAGCGGTTTACATTCCACAGCATGTCACTTCTTTCTGCGGATTCCACAGCGGTATTACAGCTGCTCCTATAGAAAACCACAGTTGTAAAACTGCAGTGAAATCCGCAGAAAAACCGCGGTAAATCCGCGATAAATCTGCAGTAAAAACGCAGCGTTTTTGCCCTGCAGATTTATCAGATCCGCAGCGGAAAAATCAGCAGTGGACCATTCTACGTGTGCACATAGCCTTAATGCAATGGCCACAGATAACCAGGAAAAGGAGGGCCTCCGCAACTCGAGGCCCACTGCCTTGTGATTGCCCCCCCCAGGCTGAAAACTGCCAGCCAGCCCCCTGCTCAGGTACCAAAAATGATCCTTAATCTTAAGAATATCTGCCCCCATTGAGGTCCCAGGCTAGAGATATTTATAATATATTTCTTAGCATGATTTTTATGATTTTTGCCTTCTATACATATGAGACATGGCATATACAAATGTATCCATCTGGCTGGTATTAATTCAGAACTAGCAGGTAGGCCGCATGTCAATGCACATAAATGTATTGCATTCTGCACAGCTGAAAACATATCTCCCATATCTCTAGAACCTCCAAATATCACAATAAATCTAATATTCATATCTGGTACATGGTTCTGATGCATCTGAGTCATTGCTCTGTGAGTCTCTTTGAAGTCAGGAAGAACTTATGGTAATTGCACAGTGTCACCATTCCAGCCCGTTGGTTACTGTTCATACTGACCACTTCACAGGATGTGGCTGCATCACAGAGGGGGTCTGTCAGGATTCCCCTGACCGCTGCCGCCAATTTGTCACGATTCACACCGTGACCGTCACCCCTACGTGACGGGTCGGGGTGACTTTAGGCCAACAGACGGCTATCACATGTGCAGGGGGGCTTATCTTAGTTATCCCTCCACTGCTAACAATGTGATGAAAAAACACCCACAAGGCTATTGACCTCTTAGTTTCCAGCAGGGGCTTATTTTAGGTATGCCACTGCTTTTCAATATACCACAAACTGCAGGGATTTATGTATATCCCGCTTACAGTTCCACTTAACACTTGTAGCTCTCTGGCGCCCCCCTTAATCTCAGGTCAGATTAGGTACTGCACCCTGGGTAATTGGTCGCCCGACAGGCTGCCTGCTATGTACTGGCTATTGGGCACGATGCAGCGACGCGATAAACTACTCCCACTCAGGCAGGAACAATAATTATCAACGCCGCAGTCGCTACAACATAATCCAAAAGTCAGCACACTATCGCTGCCACCAGCTTCGATTAAACGGGTCCGAAGCTAACCCAACACAACAGTAGCGTATTTCCCTTCAGAAGACTTAGGGTACGGTTTTTAGAGCATGGAGAATGAACTAACATATAATATTATATCCCATAAAAATTAGGCAGTGCTTTATCAAAAATATTTTATAAAGATGCTACAAATGAGACAATTGCAAATATGTACAAGGGTAATTATGAAATAAACAGGGATTAAATGAGAAAAGGTAACACTCACCTGTTCAAAGCATGGCAGGCAACCATACGTCCCAGGTCATTGGACGTGCGCAGGGCTCTTCCAGGAGAAGCAAGCAAGCAAGCATGAAGAAGACGACTGAGCTGAGAGCCTGCCACAAACTTAAGACCTGCAGCTAGTGACATCACAGAAAGGCTGGCTTATCCAGACCCTCCTCTCTCTACATTCTGACTAAACTTTAAACTATTCTCTCTAATTTCTATAACTTCGCTACAAAACATGTCATAGTCATAACAAACCCATCATTCATCTCGGCTTAATGTGGGCATTCTAATGAGATCAAATATGTCCTATCTGGGATACATATTTACAGAGAAATCCCTACTTCTTTAACAGATGGAGTTAGAAGCCTGTGTTTCGCGGGATGAGTAGATACACCGAGTGAGAATACGAATACAGTGGGGCAAAAAAGTATTTAGTCAGTCAGCAATAGTGCAAGTTCCACCACTTAAAAAGATGAGAGGCGTCTGTAATTTACATCATAGGTAGACCTCAACTATGGGAGACAAACTGAGAAAAAAAAATCCAGAAAATCACATTGTCTGTTTTTTTAACATTTTATTTGCATATTATGGTGGAAAATAAGTATTTGGTCAGAAACAAAATTTCATCTCCATACTTTGTAATATATCCTTTGTTGGCAATGACAGAGGTCAAACGTTTTCTGTAAGTCTTCACAAGGTTGCCACACACTGTTGTTGGTATGTTGGCCCATTCCTCCATGCAGATCTCCTCTAGAGCAGTGATGTTTTTGGCTTTTCGCTTGGCAACACGGACTTTCAACTCCCTCCAAAGTTTTTCTATAGGGTTGAGATCTGGAGACTGGCTAGGCCACTCCAGGACCTTGAAATGCTTCTTACGAAGCCACTCCTTCGTTGCCCTGGCGGTGAGCTTTGGATCATTGTCATGTTGAAAGACCCAGCCACGTTTCATCTTCAATGCCCTTGCTGATGGAAGGAGGTTTGCACTCAAAATCTCACGATACATGGCCCCATTCATTCTTTCATGTACCCGGATCAGTCGTCCTGGCCCCTTTGCAGAGAAACAGCCCCAAAGCATGATGTTTCCACCACCATGCTATACAGTAGGTATGGTGTTTGATGGATGCAACTCAGTATTCTTTTTCCTCCAAACACGACAAGTTGTGTTTCTACCAAACAGTTCCAGTTTGGTTTCATCAGACCATAGGACATTCTCCCAAAACTCCTCTGGATCATCCAAATGCTCTCTAGCAAACTTCAGACGGGCCCGGACATGTACTGGCTTAAGCAGTGGGACACGTCTGGCACTGCAGGATCTGAGTCCATGGTGGCGTAGTGTGTTACTTATGGTAGGCCTTGTTACATTGGTCCCGGCTCTCTGCAGTTCATTCACTAGGTCCCCCCGCGTAGTTCTGGGATTTTTGCTCACCGTTCTTGTGATCATTCTGACCCCACGGGGTGGGATTTTGCGTGGAGCCCCAGATCGAGGGAGATTATCAGTGGTCTTGTATGTCTTCCATTTTCTAATTATTGCTCCCACTATTGATTTCTTCACTCCAAGCTGGTTGGCTATTGCAGATTCAGTCTTCCCAGCCTGGTGCAGGGCTACAATTTTGTTTCTGGTGTCCTTTGACAGCTCTTTGGTCTTCACCATAGTGGAGTTTGGAGTCAGACTGTTTGAGGGTGTGCACAGGTGTCTTTTTATACTGATAACAAGTTTAAACAGGTGCCATTACTACAGGTAATGAGTGGAGGAAAGAGGAGACTCTTAAAGAAGAAGTTACAGGTCTGTGAGAGCCAGAAATCTTGATTGTTTGTTTCTGACCAAATACTTATTTTCCACCATAATATGCAAAAAAAATGATAAAAAAACAGACAATGTGATTTTCTGGATTTTTTTTTCTCAGTTTGTCTCCCATAGTTGAGGTCTACCTATGATGTAAATTACAGACGCCTCTCATCTTTTTAAGTGGTGGAACTTGCACTATTGCTGACTGACTAAATACTTTTTTGCCCCACTGTATATATTTTCGTGTTCTTAACGTAAACATTGTGCATAATATCTTACAAAAACCAAACAAAGAATCTTTCATGGATCCTAGAAGTTTCTAGTTCACTTATAGCTGGACAAGAGCTTGCACGGCAGGAAGTGCCGGTCGTAAATACCTTTGGCGAGAGGTGATGGGGGATTTGGGAGTTGAAAGTCAGGAATTTGAAGCTACAAACTGTTGCAGCATCACTCCAAGAAGGGGGCTTAGCCCACGCAGGCTAGCAAGAGAAGTAACTTATGATATACATTTTCCTCACAGGGTCGTAGAACAATTGGGAGGAAAAGAGTGTCAGATCTTCTTTTCCATGGCCCTGATTTACAATTCATAGTGAGTTTATATGCCTAGGGTGGTCTGAAACTAAGGCTGGAAACACATCAGTGTATGGCATCTGGTGCGATAGGCTAATGACCCTCGGCTCCTGCTGTGCTGCAAGTGTGAGCCGAGTGTAAGGGTACCGTCACACAGTGGCATTTTGATCGCTACGACGGCACGATTCGTGACGTTCGAGCGATATATCTGTGACGTTCCAGCGATCTCGCTGTGTCTGACACGCTCCTGCGATCAGGGACCCCGCTGAGAATCGTACGTCGTAGCAGATCGTTTGAAACTTTCTTTCGTCGTCTAGTGTCCCGCTGTGGCGGCATGATCGCATGGTGTAACAAAGGTGTGCACGATATTGTATACAATGTGCGCATAGTAACCAACGGCTTCTACATCGCACATACGTCATGAAATTATCGCTCCAGCGTCGTACATTGCAAAGTGTGACAGCAGTCTACGACGCTGGAGCGATATTGTTACGACGCTGGAGCGTCACGAATCGTGCCGTCGTAGCGATCAAAATGCCACTGTGTGACGGTACCCTTATGCTACTGTGCTCCGTTCCTCTTGCATGACAGAATTTCAGCACAGGTCCGAAGGAGATGGAGAAAGTGCTTTCTCCATCTTCTCCAATGCCTGACTCTGCGTACATCGCACTGCACTGGGATGATGTCTTGTATGAGTGAGTCTGATCCGAGTCTTCATGCCAACCACAGAATGCAATGCTCCCAAGCTGAATCGTCGATCTGAGCTGCCCTATAACACTGGGTCGAGTGGAATATGACGTTTTATCGCCTAGTACTCGGCCATGTTATACGGTAGTGTGACTCCGGCCTAACACGGATTTAATCCTATATGTCGATTTAATGCAATAATCTAATTGTTTTTTCTAAGATGCTTTAATGAAAACGTCCCTAATGTTCCCTCTTCTATCTAGCTGCTTTCTTTTTTCCTAAAGGTACCGTCACACTCAGCGACGCTGCAGCGACATAGACAACGAGCCGATCGCTGGAGCGTCACTGTTTAGGTCGCTGTAGAGACGTCAAACACAGCAGCTCCAGAACGATGCAGGAGCGATCCTGTTACGTAACGGCGACTCACTTATCGTTCTCGCAGGTTGTTAGCTCCATGTAAAACGTTGCTGGCATCGTTGCTTTTGCGGTCAAACATGACGATACACGCCGACCTGACGACGAAATAAAGTTCTGGACTTCTAGTTCCGACCAGCGATGGCACAGCGGGATCCAGATCGCTGCTGCGTGTCAAACACAACGAGATCGCTATCCAGGACGCTGCAACGTCACGGATCGTTGTCGTTCTCGTTGCAAAGTTGCTGAGTGTGAAGGTACCTCCTGATTGATGACATTTGACCTCCACTGCATGCTGGGATACTCAGATTAGACGTAATCAGAGGGCAGAGGCTGCAGTCAGTGCCGCAATCTCCATTCCCACCCTGAAACCAAGCACCATCATTGATGTCAGTTTAAGGTGCTGGGCTAGTATCCGGCTAGTTGCCAGTTCCAGCTTATGCCCAGCAGAATCTTGTCATTGTGCAATATTACTTTCAATGCTCAGTGACCGCGCGCTCCCTCGCCGACTCTGATGAGAAGTGAGAAGCCAGCAAGAGAGCGCACTGTCAGAATGCATTGCAAGAAGATATCCCGCCGGCAGGAAAAGCAGAGACCAGCCCTGTCTCCGAGAGTGATATCTGTTTCTGGGGTGGAGTTGGCCTCTCCTTACAATGCTCCCTGACAGTGCACTCTCTTGCTGTTACGGCTCATCAGAGCTGATGAGGGAGCGCACTGTTAGGCTGCCGTCACACTAGCAGGATTTGGTCAGTATTTTACATCAGTATTTGTAAGCCAAAACCAGGAGTGGAACAATCAGAGGAAAAGTATAATAGAAACATATGCACCACGTCTGCATTTATCACCCACTCCTGGTTTTGGCTTACAAATACTCATGTAAGATACTGACCAAATACTGATAGTGTGACGGCAGCCTTACTTTGCAATGCAAAGAATATTGCACAGTAACATGATCCTACAAAGCAAATATTGAAATTGACAACCAACACATGTTCAGTAGAGCAGGTACCAGCCAGCGCCTGAAACGGACGTCACTGATGACGATTTGGTTCACGGTGGGGCAGAGTTGTCATTAGTGACCGTAGCCTCTGCCTCCTGATGACGTCTCATTTTAGTATCCCAGTATGCACTAGGGACTCTCAAACGAAATCTCATCAAACAGGAAGCAGGTAAAATAAAGCTGTTAGTGTAGTGAGAGAACGTTTGTATTAAAGGGAACCTGTCACCGCAAAATTTGCTTATAAGCTAAGGCCACCGGCATCAGGGGCTTATCGACAGCATTCTGTAATGCTGTAGATAAGCCCTCGATGTAACCTGAAAGGTGAGAAAAAGAGGTTAGATTATACTCACCTGGGGGCGGTTCTACTGCGGTCCGATGGGTGTCGCGGTCCGGGTTTTCATACGATGACGTCCTCTTTTGTCTTCCTGCTACGGCTCTGGCGCAGGCGTACTTTAACCCCTTTACCCCCAAGGGTGGTTTGCACATTATGGACCGGGCCAATTTTTACAATTCTGACCACTGTCCCTTTATGAGGTTATAACTCTGGAAGGCTTCAACGGATCCCAGTAATTCTGACATTGTTTTCTCGTGATATATTGTACTTCATGTTCGTGGTAAAAATTCTTTGATATTACCTGCGTTTATTTGTGAAAAAAAACGGAAATTTGGCAAAAATTTTGAAAATTTCGCAATTTTCCAAATTAGAATTTTGATGCAATTAAATCACAGAGATATGTCACACAAAATACTTAATAAGTAACATTTTCCACATGTCTACTTTACATCAGCACAATTTTGGAACCCCAATTTTTTTTTGTTAGGGAGTTATAAGGGTTAAAAGTTGACCAGCAATTTCTCATTTTTACAACACCATTTTTTTTAGGGACCACATCTCATTTGAAGTCATTTTGAGGGGTCTATATGATAGAAAATACCCAAGTGTGACACCATTCTAAAAACTGCACCCCTCAAGGTGCTCAAAACCACATTCAAGAAGTTTATTAACCCTTAAGGTGTTTCACAGGAATTTTTGGAATGTTTAAATAAAAATGAACATTTAACTTTTTTTTCACAAAAAAATTATTTCAGCTTCAATTTGTTTTATTTTACCAAGGGTAACAGGAGAAAATGGACCCCAAACATTGTTGAACAATTTGTCCTGAGTACGCCGATACCCAAAATGTGGGGGTAAACCACTGTTCGGGCGCATGACAGAGCTCGGAAGCGAAGGAACGCCATTTGACTTTTCAATGCAAAATTGACTGGAAATGAGATGGGACGCCATGTTGCGTTTGGAGAGCCACTGATGTGCCTAAACATTGAAACCTCCCACAAGTGACACAATTTTGGAAAGTAGACCTCCTAAGGAACTTATCCAGAGGTGTGGTGAGCACTTTGACCCACTAAGTGCTTCACATAAGTTTATAATGCAGAACCGTAAAAATAAAAAAATCGTTTTTTTCACAAAAATTATCTTTTCGCCCCCAATTTTTTATTTTCCCAAGGGTAAGAGAAGAAATTGGACCGCAAAAGTTGTTGTACAATTTGTCCTGAGTACGCTGATACCCCATATGTGGGAGTAAACCACTGTTTGGGTGCATGGGAGAGCTCGGAAGGGAAGGAGCGCCGTTTGACTTTTCAATGCAAAATTGACAGGAATTGAGATGGGACACCATGTTGCGGTTGGAGAGCCACTGATGTGCCTAAACATTGAAACCCCCCACAAGTGACACCATTTTGGAAAGTAGACACCCTAAGGAACTTATCTAGATGTGTGGTGAGCACTTTGATTTACCAAGGTCTTCACAGAAGTTTATAATGCAGAGCCGTAAAAATAAAACAAAAATTTTTTCCCACAAAAATTATTTTTTAGTCCACAGTTTTGTATTTTTCCGAGGGTAACAGGAGAAATTGGACCCCAAAAGTTGTTGTCCAATTTGTCCTGAGTGCGCTGATACCCCATATGTGGGGGGGAACCACCGTTTGGGCACATGGGAGGGCTCGGAAGGGAAGGAGCGCCATTTGGAATGCAGACTTAGATGGAATAGTCTGCAGGCCTCACAATGCGTTTGCAGAGCCCCTAATGTACCTAAACAGTAGAAACCCCGCACAAGTGACACCATTTTGGAAAGTAGACCCCCTAAGGAACTCATCTAGATGTGATGTGAGAGCTTTGAACCACCAAGTGTTTCACTACAGTTTATAACGCAGAGCCGCGCAAATAAAAAATATTTTTTTTCCACAAAAATTATTTTTTAGCCCCCAGTTTTGTGTTTTTCCAAGGGTAACAGGAGAAATTGGACCCTAAATATTGTTGTCCAATTTGTCCTGAGTACGCTGATACCCCATATGTGGGGGGGAACCACCGTTTGAGTGCATGGTAGAGCTCGGAAGGGAAGGATCATCATTTGGAATGCAGACTTAGATGGATTGGTCTGCAGGCGTCACATTGCGTTTGCAGAGCCCCATATGTACCTAAACAGTAGAAACCCCCCACAAGTGACCCCATATTGGAAACTAGACCCCCCAAGGAACTTATCTAGATGTGTTGTGAGAACTTTGAACCCCCAAGTGTTTCACTACAGTTTATAACGCAGAGCCATGAAAATAAAAAAAAAATTTTCCCCCCAAAATTATTTTTTAGCTCCTAGTTTTGTATTTTCCCGAGGGTAACAGGAGAAATTGGACCCCGAAAGTTGTTGTCCTGAGTACGCAGATACCCTATATGTTGGGGTAAACTCCTGTTTGGGCACACGGGAGAGCTGGGAAGGGAAGGAGCACTGTTTTACTTTTTCAACGCAGAATTGGCTGGAATTGAGATCGGACACCATGTCGCGTTTGGAGAGCCCCTGATGTGCCTAAACAGTGGAAACCCCCCAATTATAACTGAAACCCTAATCCAAACACACCCCTAACCGTAATCCCAACGGTAACCCTAACCACACCTCTAACCCTAATCCACACCCTATTCCCAACCGTAAATGTAATCCAAACCCTAACCCTAGCCCCAACCCTAACTTTAGCCCCAACCCTAACTGTAGCCTTAACCCTAGCCCCAACCCTAGCCCCAACCCTAGCCCTAACCCTAGCCCTAACCCTAGCCCCAACCCCAACCCTAGCCCCAACCCTAACCCTAACCCTAGCCCTAACCCTAGCCCTAATGGGAAAATGGAAATAAATACATTTTTTAAATTTTTTAATTTTTCTCTAACTAAGGGGGTGATGAAGGGGGGTTTGATTTACTTTTCTAGCGGGTTTTTATGATTGGCAGCCGTCACACACTAAAAGACGCTTTTTATTGCAAAAAATATTTTTTGTGTTACCACATTTTGAGAGCTATAATTTTTCCATATTTTGGTCCACAGAGTCATGTGAGGTCTTGTTTTTTGCAGGACGAGTTGACGTTTTTATTGGTAACATTTTCGGGCACGTGACATTTTTTGATCGCTTTTTATTCTGATTTTTGTGAGGCCGAATGACCAAAAACCAGCTATTCATGAATTTCTTTTGGGGGAGGCGTTTATACCGTTCCGTGTTTGGTAAAATTGATAAAGCAGTTTTATTCTTCGGGTCAGTACGATTACAGCGATACCTCATTTATATCATTTTTTTATGTTTTGGCGCTTTTATACGATAAAAACTATTTTATAGAAAAAATAATTATTTTTGCATCGCTTTATTCTGAGGACTATAACTTTTTTTATTTTTTTGCTGATGATGCTGTATTGCGGCTCATTTTTTGCGGGACAAGATGACGCTTTCATTTATATCTGTCTTTTTGATCGCGTGTTATTCCACTTTTTGTTCGGCGGTATGATAATAAAGCGATGTTTTTTGCCTCTTTTTTTTTTACGGTGTTTACTGAAGGGGTTAACTAGTGGGACAGTTTTATAGGTTGGGTCGTTACGGACACGGCGATACTAAATATATGTACTTCTATTGTTTGTTTGTTTTTATTTAGATAAAGAAATGAATTTATGGGAATAATATATATATTTTTTTTATTATTTAGGATTTTTTTTAAATTTTTTTTTACACGTGTGGAAATTTTTTTTTTAACTTTTTTACTGTGTCCCGGGGGGGGACATCACAGATCGGTGATCTGACAGTTTGCACAGCACTCTGTCAGATCACCGATCTGTCTGAGAGCAGTGCAGGGTTACCAAGCGCCTGCTCTGAGCAGGCTCTGTGAAGCCACCTCCCTCCCTGCAGGACCCGGATGCCGCGGCCATCTTGGATCCGGGCCTGGAGCAGGGAGGGAGGTAGGGAGACCCTCGCAGCAACGCGATCACATCGCGTTGCTGCGGGGGTCTCAGGGAAGCAGGCAGGGAGCCCACTCCCTGCACGATGCTTCCCTGCACCGCCGGTACACCGCGATCGTGTTTGATCGCGGTGTGTCGGGGGTTAATGTGCCGGGGGCGGTCCGTGACCGCTCCTGGCACATAGTGTCGGATGTCGCAGCTGACACCCGGCCGCGCTCCCCCCGTGAGCGCGGCCGATCGCGCTGGACGTACTATTCCGTCCTTGGGAAGTAGGGCCCACCCCACATGAACGGAATAGTACGTCCATTGGCAGAAAGGGGTTAATTATCCTGTTGAGGGCAGAGCAAAGTACTGAAGTGCGCAGGCGCAGGGCCTCTCTGACCTTTCCCAGCGCCTGCGCACTGCAGTACTTTGTTCTGCCCTGAACAGGGTAATTAAAGTACGCCTGCGCTGGAGCCACGGCGTGAAGACAAGAAGAGGACGTCATCGTAAGAAGATGGGAGGTCCCGGACCGCCCCTGGGTGAGTATAATCTAGCCTCTTTTTCTCCTCTTTCAGGATACATCTGGGGCTTATCTACAGCATTACAGAATGCATTACAGAATGCTGTAGATAAGCCCCAGATGCCGGTGGCTGAAGCTTATAGGCAAATTTTCGGGTGACAGATTCCCTTTGAAGTGTATTTGAAAAGTAATTGGATTACATTAAATAGACATTTAGGAATAAATCTGTTAAGCACTCCTTTAGGGTATGTGCATACATTGCAGAAAGTCCTGCGGATTTTTCCGGACTGATTTTGGTAAATTCGCAGGTAAACCGCACTGCGTATTACCCGTGGATTTACGGCAATTTTTTTGCGGATTTTGTGTGGACCCCACCTGCAGTTTTACACCTGCGGATTCCTATTATGGAGCAGGTGTAAACTGCTGCGGAATCCGCACAAACAAGTGACATGCTGCGGAATAAACAACGCTACGTTTCCGCGAGTTTTTTTCCGCAGCATGTGCACTGCGGATTTTGTTTTCCATAGGTTTCCATGTGATACATAGGTATCCGAATTGTACAGTGTATGAACATACTTGGCGCTAAGAGCTTCACATAAAATAGTCCGAGTGTGTAGTAATAAGTATAGAGGAAGTGACTGTGTGTGACAGGAGCGGCAATAGGCGCATGTGCAGTAGATCAAGCCGCCAGTACTGAGCGCCCGGCGGCACTGACACAAGCTCCGTGCGTGCAGCACTGTGATGATTACCCAGCACGTTCTCCCGCCCTCCCGAGCACAAGCCCCGCCCATCCCGTGCCTCTCAGGTCACGTGAGCGGCGAGGTCGCTTTGGAGAAAAACCGCGCGGCGTCACCTCCTGATCACGTGGCCTTTGTTGCCGTGGTGAGGCCCCAAGAGGATGAATGTATGTGTCTGCGCTGTAGACCGCACGTGTGTACTTGTCTGGACGTGGTCACATGATGTCCCTGTGTTCATGTTTTAGGCTCCTGCACACAGGTACACGTACACGCCGCTGGACCAGCTGGTGGAGAGCACGGTGGCCAATGTGTACGGTGTTGTGACGTTTTTTAAACTTCCATACCGTAGTAAAGGGACAGGTATGTACAATGCTGCTGTGTGGTAGTGAGCCTGGGAGTCGGAGATCAGCGCCGAGCGAAACCCCGCCCACACACCTTGTCCACGCCCATAAAGTCCTGTCAGACGCCGTGTATGCTGCTGAGGGCGGCGGCAATGGAAGGGAGCGTGCCACCTCCAAGATGGCGATCTACCTGCTCACCTGGCTATAGTCTATAGGGAACCTGCCATCAGACCCAGGGCGAGTGATTGCAGCCAGGAAGGTTTTCCTCTGGAATTCTCCGGCTTTTTCAGAGGGAACATGGTTTGAAAATCCTGCCTGGCATCTGTAGACAACCCCTTCAATAAACACCCATCAGCTATGTACAGTATAAGCCAATCGGCGCATATTTGCTGCCCTGTTTACATTGGCTGTCGAACGTCAATGGGAACAGAGCAGTTAGTAATATTATTATTATTATTATTATACATTTTTATAGCGCCATTTATTCCATGGCGCTTTACATGTGAATACGGGGCAAATATAGACAATTACATTAAACATGATAATATGGTTCTGACCTCGCCCTGCATCCTTTTCCCAGCAGCTCCTCACTTGTATATTTGAGGTAATGTGTAAGCAGTCTGCGCACCTGCCAAACAAGCGTTTTGTTCATTTGTCAGGCAATTGAAGGTACAGTATGTCTGCAAGGGCTGATGGTTGGGAATAAATGTTCTTCTGGATGCTTGTTCATCGATCAGCTCGTCTGTCTTTGTTACTAGACTCTTGACGTTGTCATGCCATTTGTGTAGATGACCACACCATTCTAGGGAGCCAGCGTACTTGCATGTGGAAGTGTTAGCTGCTGCCTTTAGGGTATGTTCAAGTTGTTTTTTCTTCCAGAGTTTGAAGAAGTT
This sequence comes from Ranitomeya imitator, assembly GCF_032444005.1. Classification (NCBI taxonomy): domain Eukaryota; kingdom Metazoa; phylum Chordata; class Amphibia; order Anura; family Dendrobatidae; genus Ranitomeya; species Ranitomeya imitator. The sequence continues at coordinate 324,416,528 of NC_091285.1, read as the reverse complement.
TTTAACCCCTTTACCCCCAAGGGTGGTTTGCACGTTAATGACCGGGCCAATTTTTACAATTCTGACCACTGTCCCTTTATGAGGTTATAACTCTGGAACGCTTCAACGGATCCCAGTGACTCTGACATTGTTTTCTCTCGACATATTGTACTTCATGACAATGCTAAAAATTATTTGATAGTACCTGCGTTTATTTGTGAAAAAAACGGAAATTTGGCGAAAATTATGAAAATTTCACAATTTTCCAACTTTGAATTTTTATGCAATTAAATCACAGAGATATGTCACACAAAATGCTTAATAAGTAACATTTCCCACATGTCTACTTTACATCAGCATAATTTTAGAACCAACATTTTTTTTTTGTTAGGGAGTTATAAGGGTGAAAAGTTGACCAGCAATTTCTCATTTCTACAACACCATTTTTTTTTTTTTTAGGGACCACATCTCATTTGAAGTCATTTTGAGGGGTCTATATGATAGAAAATACCCAAGTGTGACACCAGTCTAAAAACTACACCCCTCAAGGTGCTCAAAACCACATTCAAGAAGTTTATTAACCCTTCTGGTGCTTCACAGGAATTTTTTCAATGTTTAAATAAAAATGAACATTTAACTTTTTTTCACAAAAAATTTAATTCAGCTCCAATTTGTTTTATTTTACCAAGGGTAACAGGAGAAAATGGACCCCAAACGTTGTTGTACAATTTGTCCTGAGTACACCGATTAGTGATGGGACTTCGGGGTTTTTTTTGGGAATCGGCTCTTTCGGCTCTTGAATCGGCTCTTCAGTAATCTCACCAATATAATGACACAAAACCTTCTAGTTAACAGATTAACATTGTTTATATTATTTTTCATTATAAGAACATCAAACAAATGCAAAAAATGTGCAAAACAGCAGTATAACTTAACAGTGAAACATTTTTAGAAGGTCATTAGGACAAATTGGCATTAAGAAACACTAAGTGCCTCAGTTTGGACGGGCTGATCCGGTTTCTTCTCTCTGTGGTTATCTGCCCTGTTTTGGAGAAAATTCTCTCTGAAGGGACTGATGTTGCTACTGAACACAGGGCAGGATGCCAATAAAGGCTTCTTTCACACTAGCGTCGGGCTTGGCCCGTCGCAGTGCGTCGGGCCGAGGTTACCGACGCTAGCGTTGTCTCCGCCGCACAACGGGTGCAGCGGATGCTGCTTTTCAGCGCATCCGCTGCCCCATTGTGAGGTGCGGGGAGGTGGGGGCGGAGTTCTGGCCGCGCATGCGCGGTCGGGAAGACGATCCGTCGGCTGCAAAAAACGTTACATGGAACGTTTTTTTGCGGCCGACGGTCCGCCACAACACGGCGAAACCGTCGCGCGACGGTTGCGACGTGTGGCAATCCGTCGCGTAATGTTAATCAATGGAGAAAAAACGCATCCTGCAAACACTTTTGCAGGATGCGTTTTTTCTGCAAAATGACGCATTGTGATGGATTGCAGTTAACGCTAGTGTGAAAGTAGCCAAAGATGTAAGAAGACAGTGCATGAGGACAAGTGAAACTTGAGCTGTGACTGGCTGCTCTGTGGTCACATGTTCTGCCTTCATTTACATCCTGCTTCTGTATTGGCCGGGTGAATGAGATAACACTGAGCGCTGCTGCCGACTCCTCACCTACAGGACTTTCAGCAGCAGCTTTCCTCTCTCCCCCTCCAGCACACAGTCTCTCCTGGCTCCTCCCCTCCTCCTCCACCACCAGGCTGAGGGAAGGGAGGAGAGCAGAGAGCCACTAGATAACAAGCGGCTCACTGATAGGTGCTGGCTCATATCGTTCACAGTGAAGAGCCGGCTCTTTGAGTCGGCTCGTTCATGAACGTCACATCACTAACACCGATACCCCATATGTGGGGGTAAACCACTGTTTGGGCACATGGCACAGCTGGGAAGCAAAGGAGCGCCATTTGACTTTTTAATGCAAAATTGACTGGAATTGAGATGGGACGCCATGTTTCGTTTGGAGAGCCCCTGATGTGCCTAAACATTGAAACCCCCCACAAGTGACAACATTTTGGAAAGTAGACCCCCTAAGGAACTTATCTAGAGGTGTGGTGAGCACTTTGACCCACCAAGAGCTTCACAGAAGTTTATAATGCAGAACCGTAAAAATAAAAAATCATATTTTTTCACAAAAATTATCTTTTCGCCCACAATTTTTTATTTTTCCAAGGGTAAGAGAAGAAATTGGACCCCAAAAGTTGTTGTACAATTTGTCCTGAGTACGCTGATACCCGTATGTGGGGGTAAACCACTGTTTGGGCGGATGGGAGAGCTCGGAAAGGAAGGAGCGCCGTTTGACTTTTCAATGCAAAATTGACAGGAATTGAGATGTGACGCCATGTTGCATTTGCAGAGCCCCTAATGTACCTAAATAGTAGAAACCCCTCACAAGTGACACCATTTTGGAAACTAGACCCCCTAAGGAACTTATCTAGATGTGTGGTGAGCGCTTTGACCCACCAAGGGCTTCACAGAAGTTTAAAATGGAGAGCCGTAAAAATAAAACAAAAATTTTTTCCCACAAAAATTATTTTTTAGCCCCCAGTTTTGTATTTTCCCGAGGGTAACAGGAGAAATTGGATCCCAAAATTTGTTGTCCAATTTGTCCTGAGTGCGCTGATACCCCATATGACGGGGGGAACCACTGTTTGGGCGCATGGGAGGGCTCGGAAAGGAAGGAGCTCCATTTGGAATGCAGACTTAGATGGAATGGTCTGCAGGTGTCACATTGCATTTGCAGAGCCTCTAATGTACCTAAACAGTAGAAACCCCCCACAATTGACACCATTTTGGAAACTAGACCCCCTAAGGAACTCATCTAGATGTGTTGTGAGAGCTTTGAACCCCCAAGTGTTTCACTACAGTTTGTAACGCAGAGCCGTGAAAATTAAAAAAAATCTTTCCCCCCAAAATTATTTTTCAGCCCCCAGTTTTGTATTTTCCCGAGGGTAAGAGGAGAAATTCGACCCCAAAAGTTGTTGTCCAATTTGTCCTGAGTACGCTGATACCCCATATGTTGGGGGGAACCACCGTTTGGGCGCATGGGAGGGCTCGGAAGGGAAGGAGTGCCATTTGGAATGCAGACTTAGATGGAATGGTCTGCAGGCGTCACATTGCGTTTTCAGAACCCCTAATGTACCTAAACAGTAGAAACCCCCCACAAGTGACCCCATATTGGATACCCCTGTTTGGGCACACGGCCGAGCTCCGAAGGGAAGAAGCACTGTTTTACTTTTTCAACGCAGAATTGGCTGGAATTGAGATCGGACGCCATGTCGCTTTTGGAGAGCCCCTGATGTGCCTAAACAGTGGAAACCCCCCAATTATAACTGAAACCCTAATCCAAACACACTCCTAACCCTAATCCCAACGGTAACCCTAACCACACCTCTAACCCAGACACACCCCTAACCCTAATCCCAACCCTAATCCCAACTGTAAATGTAATCTAAACCCTAACTGTAACTTTAGCCCCAACCCAAACTGTAGCCCTAACCCTAGCCCTAACCCTAACCCTAGCCCTAACCCTTGCCCTAACCTTAGCCCTAGCCCTAACCCTAAACCTAGCCCTAACCCTAGCCCTAACCCTAATGGGAAAATGGAAATAAATACATTTTTTAATTTTACCCTAACTAAGGGGGTGATGAAGGGGGGTTTGATTTACTTTTATAGCGGGTTTTTTAGCGGATTTTTATGATTGGCAGCCGTCACACACTGAAAGACGCTTTTTATTGCAAAAAATATTTTTTGCGTTACCACATTTTGAGAGCTATAATTTTTCCATATTTTGGTCCACAGAGTCATGTGAGGTCTTGTTTTTTGCGGGACGAGTTGACGTTTTTATTGGTAACATTTTCGGGCACGTGATATTTTTTGATCGCTTTTTATTCCGATTTTTGTGAGACAGAATGACCAAAAACCAGCTATTCATGAATTTCTTTTGGGGGAGGCGTTTATACCGTTCCGCGTTTGGTAAAATTGATAAATCAGTTTTATTCTTCGGGTCAGTACGATTACAGCGACACCTCATTCATATCATTTTTTTATGTTTTGGCGCTTTTATACGATAAAAACTATTTTATAGAAAAAATAATTATTTTTGCATCGCTTTCTCAGGACTATAACTTTTTTATTTTTTTGCTGATGATGCTGTATGGCGGCTCGTTTTTTGCGGGACAACATGACGCTTTCAGCGGTACCATGGTTATTTATATCTGTCCTTTTGATCGCGTGTTATTCCACTTTATGTTCGGCGGTATGATAATAAAGCGTCGTTTTTTGCCTCGTTTTTTTTTTTCTTTTCTTACGGTGTTTACTGAAGGGGTTAACTAGTGGGCCAGTTTTATAGGTCGGGCCGTTACGGACGCGGCGATACTAAATATATGTACTTTTATTGTTTTTTTTTATTTATTTAGATAAAGAAATGTATTTATGGGAATAATATATATTTTTTTTTCATTATTTAGGAATATTTTTTTTTACACATTTGGAAAAATTTTTTTTAACTTTTTTACTCTATCCCATGGGGGGACATCACAGATCGGTGATCTGACAGTTTGCAGAGCACTCTGTCAGATCACTGATCTGATAGCAGTGCAGGCTGCTTCACAGTGCCTGCTCTGAGCAGGCTCTGTGAAGCCACCTCCCTCCCTGCAGGACCCGGATCCGTGGCCATCTTGGATCCGGGCCTGGAACAAGCAGGGAGGGAGGTAAGACCCTCGCAGCAACGCGATCACATCGCGTTGCTGCGGGGGGCTCAGGGAAGCCCGCAGGGAGCCCCCTCCCTGCGCGATGCTTCCCTGCACCGCCGGCACATCGCAATCATCTTTGATCGCGGTGTGCCAGGGGTTAATGTGCCGGGGGCGGTCCGTGACCGCTCCTGGCACATAGTGCCGGATGTCAGCTGCGATAGGCAGCTGACACCCGGCCGCGCTCCCCCCGTGAGCGCCGCCGATCGCGCTGGACGTACTATCCCGTCCGTGGTCATGGGGGCCCACCCCACCTCGACGGGATAGTACGTCCCATGTCAGAAAGGGGTTAATGTGGATTTTGAGGCCATGTTCTCAAGTAATATAAGCACTTTGTTTTTTTTTTTCATACAGAAAATCTGCATTTAAAGGGAATCTGTCAGCAGGTTTTTGCTACCTCATCTGAGAGCAGTGTAATGTAGGCAGAGAGACCCTGAATCCAGCAATGTATCACTTAGATTACTGGGTGCAGCCGATTTGACACAGAGCTTTTAGCTTTAGAGTGAAGCAGAGCTGAGAAAGCTAGCCCCACCCCCGCCAGAGCTGAGAAAGCTAGCCCCACCCCCGCCAGAGCTGAGAAAGCTAACCCCGCCCCCACCAGTCTTTCTGTGTACAAAGTCCATAGACAGTGAGGTGTTTAGTTGCTGGACTAGTCCAGAAACTTTAATCTTAGTAATAAATCCTTCACAGTTAGTAAACAACAGTACTTGCAGCACTAGAGTCCTGGGTTCAAATCCCACCACGGACAACATCTGCAAGGAGTTTGTATGTTCTCTCATTGTTTGTGTGGGTTTCCTCCTGATACTCCAGTTTCCTCCCACATTCCAAAGACATACTGATAGGGAATTTAGATTGTGAGCCCCATCGGGGACAGCGATGATAATGTGTGCAAACTGTAAAGCGCTGCGGAATAAGCGTTACATAAAGATTATTATTACATGAGTAATTCTGTGTTTCAGCCTCTATCTCCTGCTGTCTGCAGATTACATAGCAAAAACCTGCTGACAGATTAACTTTAAACATTCAAGGAAAGTGGATGTTATTTCATGACCACTCATACCGAGAGTGTGTTTAAATATGCTGTGGTTCTGGGCATTTCTGGTGTTATTCCCCTATAGACTTCTATGGAGAGCTTGAAAAAATATACGAAAAAGTGTAATTGCCTTTTTAGCATCTAAATGGTTGCGTTTCTTGAACTTTCTTCACAAAAAGTTAATCAGTAAAAAAAATGCAATAAACGGTAATTAATATTTTGATGTGAATACCTGTAGAAGAACTAGCACTAGCGTATACACTATGTGGGAACGTGGCCCAAGCGGATTCCTTTTTTGTGAACATACCCAAAGAGTATCTGAAGAGATTTTTGATCATTTCCAATCATGATACTATCAAATACCAGATATTCCACACATATGGAAAAAACCAATGCGTTTCAGGAGCGGCAATTGGGGTAATAGTTGTGGGATTGATGTCACCTTTATATTGTCAGGTGACATTAAGCCCACGGATTAGTAATTGAGAAGCGTCTATAAGACACCTCTCCATTACTAATCCTATAGTTGTATGGTAAATAAAGACACAGCAAGAATAGTGTATTTTATTTGAAATAACACTAAACACAGTTTGCCATTTTTATTATTACACCTAATTCCTGCGAAGCCCTCGATCTCCTGTAATAAAAGTAAAATAAAAAAAACAACAGTATACCATTCCTGTCTGTCATTGTGTCCCACGCCGTAATCCATGTCTAGGGGATAATTGGTTTTCAATCTGGATGGTGCAAAGATGTGACCGTCCCGGCTGAAAACCACTGGTGAATGAGCTGCTGGGAATGCGGCGTCAGTGACCGGCGGTGACATCATAGAGGTAACCTCCGGGCACTGAGCTTCGTTCCCAGTCGGGCTGAGCTGCGATGAGATCCGGTGAGATCCTCGCTAGTGTGTGTTTGGCTGCTGTCACACTCTAAAAGGCTGTAACATATGAAATAGCTGTCGCACCACAACAATATGCAAATACACGGAGGGGGTGCAAGACTGATGGCTAATAATATATACCGACAAAAGCACAAGAGACAAGAGCCACCAAAATATCCTCACACCACCAAAATTATAGTAAAAATAACATAAGCTTTATTGGGAACATAATTAAAAACATTTAAAACCACGCATAACGACCTCCGTGCAGATGCACCTGTGAACACTGTGTGCCAAATAGTACATATAATATTGAAACATGCATTGAATATTACAAACGTGTCCCTATCCTCTGCACTTAATATTGTCAATGTAGCTCTATATAGTCCAAATTAGAAAAAACACGCTATATACAACCATATGATAGCAAATATGCACACAGTCAAAGATAGTACAGGCCTAATAGCATACACCGCCCCACCATGGTATGCAGCTTCCAGCAAGATCCCTATGGATTCAAATGAGCAAATAACAATAAGAAATGCCCTAAACACCCAAGAAGAAGGGAAAAAGGGGGAAGATGTCTAAATATTTAGACAAACATACCCTGCATGGTCAAGCCCCCAGGGTGGAATAAAGATGAACACAATGCTAGAAAAAGAACCATAGGACAAATCCTGCTACAGGAAGCTGTGAGGCTGGATAATCACAGGGCAAATGCGGCTGGAGGAAAAGCCCAACGCGTATCGCTGTTCAAAGACAGCTTCGTCAGGGGAAGTAGTGCAAATACCCCCAATAACGCCTTAAATACCTTATAATCAGCTGTGTGGTCAGGTCCGGTGTGTGGCTGGCAGAACACAGGGGCCGGAAAACCGGAAATGACGTCGGGAAGAAGGGAAAATGAAAGTGTCCTGAATAGAACACTGCGCATGCGCCGATAGAAGGTCAAAACATCGCAAATGAATACAGGCAAAGAGCTTGAAGAAACATAAGTATTACAACAGCGCGGCTCCCGGGAGCAGATATGGTGACAGTTCTGCGATGCATAACTGTCAGCATATCCATGGGCACAAAGGAGAGAGTATAATTATACCGTCCATAGAGAGAGGCAATAGGTGCACACAAAGGGAAGAGAAGCAGAGCTGACCCTATAGAGTTAATATAAAGCCGGAAGATTAAGTCCTGAAAAAGAAATATATATATATATATATATATATATATATATATATATATATATACATACATATATGTTAGGGCATACAAAAATCATGGTGTTATAACATAATATAAATATAGTCCAGTATGCAAAGTTTACTATATCATGCAGTATTACATGCATGGATGACAGAAATAAAATTAAATTAATGCTACCAAACCATGCTCCATCAAGTTATTCACAAATGTATACATAACATCCCAACAATGTATATTAAGAAAATTTCCATAGTATGGTATTACATAGGATTCACAATTCAAGCTCTGCACACATATATTTCCGATGTCCCGTCATGTATCATATAGTCCAATGGGGAAAAGCTCAACCCATATAATGTTCCGTTTAGGTCCAAAGTCCTTCCTCTTCTCCGAAGCTCTGTAGTACATCTATTTTTCTCCAAATCTCAACCAGAGAAGATTAGTTCCAGTCAATATGATATCGGGAAATGCATGATTCCACCACAAACGCCAACCACCACCACAGGAGTCCTGATGAAGCAAAATCGAGTTATCCCAGAAAACCTGTAAAGAGGAGATCCTCATTAATTCCATGGGGTGCCGTAGAATGAAGCAGGTAGATCCAACGGGATTCTACCTGTAGCAATTTCCTATACAGTGTGCCACCCCTGTCAGAGGTCCTCAGATGTTCCAAACCAATAACTCTTGTATTAGCATAACTCCCAGCATGGTGAATCAAGTAATGAGCCGGCACCGTAGTAAGGGTCTTACCTTTGCGTCTGTCAGCCGCTGCTGTATTAATCGTAGAAAAATGTCCCTGAATCCTCCGGCGCAGTTCCTGTGAGGTCTGGCCTACATAAACACGAGGGCAAGTACATATGATGGCCCCTAAAAGGCGTTTCAATGAACAAATGCCAGCAATTCATGAATTTCTTTTGAGGGGGCGTTTATACTGTTCCGTGTGTGGTAAAATTGATAAGGCAGTTTTATTCTTCGGGTCAGTATGATTACAGCAATACCTCATTTATATCATTTTTTATGTTTTGGCGCTTTTATGCAATAAAAACTATAATTATTTTTCCATCCCTTTATTCTGAGGGCTATAATTTTTTAATTTTTCTGCTGACAGAGCTGTATGGGGGCTCGCTTTTTGCGGGACAAGATGACGTTTTCAGCGGTATCCTGTTTATTTATATCCATCTTTTTGATCACGTCTTACTCCACTTTTTGGTCGGTGGTATGATAAAGCATTGTGTTTTGCCTTTTTGTTTGTGGTTTTCACTAAAGGGGTTAACTAGTGCGACAGTTCAGACAAAAGATATGTGACCCAGCGATGTAGAATCCACTGTGCCCTCAGAGGTCTTAGGCTATTTTCACACTTGCGTCGTTTGGCCTCCGTCGCAATGCGTCGTTTTGGGAAAAACGCATCCTGCAATGTTGCCCGCAGGATGCGTTTTTTTCCCATAGACTTGTATTGCCGATGGATCGCGATGTATGGCCATACGTCACGTCCGTCGTGCACTGGATGCGTCATGTTTTGGCGGACCGTAGTCATGAAAAAAACATTCAAGGGAACGTTTTATTGTACGTTGCATCCGCCATTTCCTACCGCGCATGCACGACAGGAACTCCGCCTCCTCCTCCCCGGGACTTTAGAATGGGCAGCAGATGCGTTGAAAAACTGCATCCGCTGCCCACGTTGTGCCGAATTTTCACAACGTACGTCGGTACGTCTCGCCGACGCTTAGCGACGGCCGCGTACCGACGCAAGTGTGAAAGAAGCCTTATTTGTATAGGGTGGAGCGCGGTAATTTGCTGATTTGGGAATGAAATAAAAAAATTATAATCATTAGAAAAATTTATTTTATATTTTAATTATACTGAACAGTAATGGAATTTTTAAATTACATGGTTTTAAATAGTGTATCTGGCAAATGTCGACCTTCGCTATCCACACACTGCTGCATACGTTTTCTGAAGTTTTCATGAACTCTAACAAGCATGTCCACTGGTATTCTGCCAATTTCAGCTTCAATATTGTTCCTTAGGTCTTCCAAGGTGTTGGGACGGTTGATATACACCTTAGACTTCAGGTAACCCCAAAGGAAAAAATCGCATGGGGCTAAATCTGGTGAGCGTGCTGGCCAGTTCACATCTCCCCTCAAAGAGATAAGCTGTCCAGGAAACATTTGCCTCAAACAATTCATGGTAACCCTCGCTGTGTGTGCAGTGGCACCATCCTGTTGGAACCATGTATCCTCTAGTTCCATTGCCTCAAGAGCCGGCTGAAAATAATCCTGTATCATAGACAAGTACCGTTCGGAGTTCACAGTTATGGCACGACCATTATCCTGAAAAAAGTAAGGACCAATGATGCCTACTCGTGATATGGCGCACCACACAGTGACGCGGTCCGAATGCAGAGGTCTCTCGTGAACTTCTCTGGGGTTTGTTTCACTCCAGTAACGCATATTTTGTTTGTTTACACACCCACTGAGGTGAAAATGTGCCTCATCAGAAAAAAACACAATTGCGTCACGGGGTATCGTTGCTAACATGTCTTCACAAGAGGTCCGCCGTGTCAAATAGTCCCATGCTGACAAATGTTGGACCACGCACATTTTATACAGGTGAAAATTCAGTTCATCATGAAGAATCCGGTGGAGAGAACGTCTTGAAATGCCAAGAGCAAATGATTGCTTCCGAGCAGAGCGTTTCGGAGATTGCAGTACTGCTGCTCTAACTCTCTCGATGTTTTGTGGTGTTGTAATCCTTCTCTCAGGTCCCCTTCGTACACATGACACATTCCCTGCTGTTCTGAATGCATTCACCCAATTTACAATTGATTGCCGTCCAGGAACACGTCCGCGTGGAGGAACAGCGAATTGTAAACGAAAAGCACGCTGCACTGCAATGATCGAGTGGGCATTTGAAAAATACGCTTCAACACAAAATGACCTCTCCTCACGTGTCCACTGCATGATGGCAACTGAAAGGCAGAGGAATACAAATCTCCCATCAGCCACTGTAAGCCACACCCACTCTCCCCTCTCTTCGACCGACAGTGCCGCCACAGCATGCAGTGCAAAAAAGCAAATTACCGCGCTCCACCCTTATTGAGAAATCTTTAAAAAATGTAAAAAAGCACAGTTATTTGCAGTCAGATCAAACCAATGGACATCTAGAGCAACATGTTTCTGCCTATAGCGAGGCCTTAGTCATGATCTAAGGTTTTGCCGGGTCACATATTTTGTCTCAATTTCGTTGCTGCGACCCTGGCTGACGGATGAATTCCCAGAGTGAGAGGAGGACGGTGAGCTTCACAAAATTTTTCTTTTCTTTTTTTCTTGTTATAAGTTTCATAGGTTGGTTCGTTGCGGACGTGGCGATGCCAAATATGTGTACTCTTATTGTTTAGATTTTTTTTTCTTCATTCAAATATTTATTTAGAGATAGAATATATGTATTGATTTTTATTACTATTATTTTGTTTTAAATATTCTTACAATTATTTGAATTTTTTTTTTTTTTTTTTAACTTTTTTCTAGCTTTTTTACTTTGTCAACAATGATTTTTTGCAGGCTGATACAGCAGCTTCTATAGTTTGCAGATGAAGCAGCTGTCAGCACTGCACTGACAGGGAGACTTGGTGATCATGCACTGCCCATGATCACCAGGTTTCCTAGCTCTGGTGACCTGAATGTCGTCATGATGACATCGGCTCACCATGGCTTCAATCGGGACCCCGCGTCAAGCCGCAGAGGGGGGTGTTCGATCGCAGAATTTCGGGGGTTTAAAGTGCCAGGAGCGGTCTGTGACTGCTCCTGGCACCTAGTGTCGGGTGTCAGCAGGAATAGTACATCTGATGTCAGAAAAGGGTTAAAAGTTTGAACATAGTTTTTTTTTTTTTTTTTAATGTTTCGTGTTTATTTATAAAAATACCATCCTACATTTACCATTAACCCCTTTGTGACCTACACACCAGCAAGGTGTTCCCATCGGCCTTCGTGTCTGTCATTACGATACTCCTGCGAAGCAAGCGTTTAGTTCTGGGTCTTTCAAGAAGGGGTTGAAAAAATGGAAACTGGCTGCGGTGTGAAGGGTTAAACCTAAAGCACAATGTGTCACTGAAAAACAGCTGCAGAATCGCTAGGATATGTTGAAACATTCCACAGTTATTATCTCATAAAGTGACACGTCAGATTTGAAAAATTTGGACAGGTCACTAAGGGGTTAATATTACATTGCTACTTTATCGCTTAATGTAGCTTTGCTGTTTATTTGTAGACATCTTAGTTCTACCCAGCAGTCAGGAATGAGTGATAAGGTTGCTACTTTTTTCCGTATTGGGCCATTGTTAGCACTTTCTTACCAGTCCATCTGGTTTTATCAGCATGCTTTCTGTAGACATTTTCAGCTGTTTTTTATGTCATTGCATTAATTGATTTTTTTTTTTTTTTAATTCAATACTTTTTACGCGTAAAGTTAGCGTACTTATTTTGGACTCTGCCATTCGCCACAAATTCTAAATTTGCCTTCCAGTGAGAATACAGAACCAGCTCTGCTCCATATTAGATAATTTTTGCTTCCAAGAGTCTTGTTAGCCAGAATTTTGCTTAATAATACATTTTCAATAAAGGACCCAGTAATAATGCAAAACTAATTAAATATTCCAAATTACCTAGCTTTCCCTTGAAGCTACAAAATAATGAGAGCTTTGCAAGAACATAAATAAATTATCCTTATAAGTACATTTTAGTATACTGCGAGCAGTAGGAATTTGTGTGGACCGGATAGACTATAGAATGAAAAGCTTCATATTCTGTTAGGTGCTCCATTTATGTGTCTGTAGGAAATTCTCCATTTATTGAGATGTAAGCCAGTTAGTGAATCTTCTTTTCTCTGAACTTATGTTTGGTCATATCTTTCATCCTGGTCTGAAGATGATGTACCTTCCATTACTGGGTCATGCCCTCCTGCCCTTTCTTCGTAAATGGGGAAAAATGCAGTTCCATCTTTTCTAACTAATGAGAATGCTGGATCTCCACAAGCCATTTCAGATTAAAAGAAGAAAAAAACATAATTATTATTATTTATATAGCACCATTAATTACATGGTGCTGTACATGAGAATGAGTTACATCAAAACACAAATATCACTTACAGTAAACAAAACTAACAATGACAGACTGGTACAGAGGGAAGAGGGCCCTGGCCCTTGCGGGCTTACATTCTACAGGATTATGGGGAAGGAGACAGTAGGTCGAGGGTTGCAGTAGCTCCAATGGTGTAGAGGTGGCCGTGTGGTCTTTACAGGCTGTAAGCTTTCTTGAAGAGGTGGGTTTTCAGGTTTCTTTTGAAGGATCCAAAAGTAGTGGATAACCGGATGTGTTGGGGCACTGAATTCCAGAGGATGGGTGATATTCGGGAGAAGTCTTGGAGGCGATTGAGTGAGAAGCGAATAAGCGTGGAGGAGAGGAGGAGGTCTTGGGAGGACCGGAGATTACGTGAGGGAAGATATTGAGAGATTAGAATGGAAATATACGGAGGAGAAAGGTTATGGATGGCTTTGTAGGTCAGTGTTGGTAATTTAAACTGGATACGCTGGGAAATTGGGAGCCAGTGAAGGGATTTGCACAGAGGTGACGCAGGAGTGTAGCGAGGAGAGAGATGAATTAGTCGGGCAGCAGAGTTAAGGACGGACTGGAGGGGTGCAAGATTGTTAGAAGGTAGGCCACAGAGGAGTATGTTGCAGTCGTTGAGGCGGGAGATGATTAGAGCATGCACGAGCATTTTGGTAGAGTGTGGGTTGAGGAAAGGACGGATTCTGGAAATATTTTTGAGCTGGAGGCGACAGGTGGCGAGAGCTTGGATGTGCGGTTTGAAGGACAGGGCAGAATCCAGGGTTACTCCGAGGCAGCGGATTTCGGGGACAGGGGAAAGTGTGATTTCATTTATTTTGATAGATAGATCAGGTAGGGAAGATATGCGTGATGGATTAAAGATAATGAGTTCAGATTTGTCCACATTGAGCTTGAGGAAGCGAGAGGAGAAGAAGGAGGATATGGCTGATAGACACTCTGGGATTCTGGAGAGCAGAGAGGTGACATCTGGGCCAGAGAGGTAGATCTGAGTGTCATCGGCATATAGATGGTACTGGAAGACATAGGACCTTATGAGTTGTCCCAGGCCGAGTGTATAGATTGAGAGGAGTAAGGGTCCTAGGACAGAGCCTTGGGGGACTCCAACAGAGAGGGGGTTAGATGAAGAGGTAGTATGGAAGTAGGAAACGCTAAATGTGCGGTTGGCAAGGTATGAGGAGATCCAAAATAGGGCAAGGTCTTTGACCCCAAAGGAAGAGAGGATCTGTAGTAGGAGGCAGGGGTCAACTGTCGAAGGCAGAGGACCGGTCTAGAAGGAGGAGTATAGAGAATTGTCTGTTAGCTTTGGCTGTAAGTTAGTCATTAGTAATTTTGGTCAGGGCAGTCCCAGTGGAATGGTGAGGACAGAAGCCAGATTGTAGGTTGTTGAAGAGAGAGTTAGATGCAAAGTGAGAGGAAAGTTCAGCATGGACATGCTGCGCAAGGAATTTGGAAGCAAATGGGAGCAAAGATATGGGGCGATAGCTGGACATACCGCTTGGGTCAAGGGATGGCTTTTTGAGGATAGATGTGATTGTGGCATGTTTGAAGGCAGAGGGGAAGGTACCAGAAGTTAGTGAAAAGTTGAAGAGCTGGGTTAGGGATGGGATTAGTGTGGTGGTGAGGTTGGGGAGGAGGTGGGATGGGATGGGGTCAAGTGCAGAAGTGGTGAGGTGTGATTTGGAGAGAAGATGAGCAAGCTCCCCTTCAGAGATTTTGGAGAGTGAAGTTATGGGGTTCGGGCATTGGTCTCTCATACAAAGGGGTTGTGGTGGTTGGACAACAAAGACTTGCCTTGTTTGGTCTATCTTATTTTTGAAGTGCGTGGCAAAGTCCTCGGCAACGATTAGGGAACTTGGAGGGAGCAGTGGTGGGTGGAGGAGGGAGTTAAGTGTTGAACGACTGTTTGGGGTTGTGGGATAAGGAAGATACGAGGGTTGTGAAGTAGGCCTGTTTAGCAGAGGTGAGAGCTGATTTGAATGCCAGTGTTGCTTGTTTGAGTGCAGTGAAATCATCTTGTGAATATGTTTTCTTCCAACGCCGTTCTGCAATTCTGGATACTTGCCGAAGCTTTTTAGTGATGTTATTGTGCCAGGGTTGTCTATTGGTTCGTCGCACTCTGCTATGCATAACAGGGGCGACCGTGTTCAATAGCTGATGCAAGAGTGGCATTGTAGAAAGCAGTGGCATAATGGAATAATCTTTAAAGATTATTTTTTCTTTTGCTCGTACAGAATTTATAGTGGGGATGAAAATTTGAGTATATAAAACAGGCAAGTCTTACCCTCTTTTACATTACATTAAAGGGGTTCTCCAGGATTACTCTATGCGATGGTCTTTTGTATCCTTAGAAAATGTGCAATGCATGCTGTCACGACTTTCCAATGCCAGCGGCAAAAGAGGGTGGTCACATGACTGCAAGTATGCGATTTGCATAAATGCGGTCACATGCCATCTAGATGTAAACAGCTTTGGGCAATTCGTTCGTATTGAGTGAGGCACACGTCTAGTTGGAATGTGGTCTGAAATATGTATGGGAGAATCCTGATAGTGTACAGTGTGCGCGCTGTGAAAATTCAAATGTCTCCAGTCACATAGTTTTGGCATTCTCACGACATTTTGCCCATACCTGGTAAACTGAGTATAGGGGATGGTATGTGATGAGGCATGGCAAACCCCGCTTGGAAAATTCATGACAAGCGGAAGCATTCATTATGCCACAAATCTTACTCCAGGCCCCAACTGGAATACATTTTGTGGCGAAGCACCCCTAAATGAACTGGGAGCGTCTGACTCCTGCACGACTCCTCATCAAGACTGGTGTGAGCATCGTTGGTCTTGATAAATTGGGGCCATAGATTGGAGTGTGGAGTGGAACAGTGCTGGATGCCAGAGAAGATGGCGATTGGTGAGTATATTCACACATAATACATTACACTAGTGGTTACACAGGTATAAGGAATAAAATTAGCAGGAGTGCTTTTCTAAAGGGAAAAGAGCTTGCATTGCTTATCGGGCAGCATGTGAGCATTCCAACACACAGAACTGCTTTCGTCTCATACAGTGAAAAATGGTTGACTATTATTGCAAATTCTTTCCTCATTCGTATAAACTGTAACGCATGAACCTATTAAATACTTTCCAAACCTGGATTAAAGCACCTGTTCAGTTTACAGGTAAAGGGAACCTGTCACCATGAAAACGCCATCCACAATGCAAGCACCATATTAGGCCGGTTTCACACGTCCTAATATTTCCGGTACCGGAGATATCCGTCTCTGTGTGTGTCCTACATGCAGCACACGTGTGGCAACCGTGTGCCGCATCAGTACCACTTGGATGGCGCCAGGGGAAGCAGCGCTACAGTAAGCGCTGTTCCCCTGCGTATGATGCTGAAGCTGGCTGTCATCCGTTCTTCCCTGTTTGGCCGAGCGAGCAGGGGAGAATGAATGGAAAAAAAAAACGACATGGGGTCCCCCGATATATTTTTCAACCATCCCGGCAAACTCATACGTGCGGGCTGCTATTCTCAGGCTGGTAAGGGGCCATGGATATGGGCCCTCCCAGACTTAAAAAAGCAGCCCGCAACTGCCCAGAAAAGGCGCATCTAGTTCTGGAGCTTTGCCCTGTTCTTCCCACTTGCCCTGTAGCGGTGGCATTTTCCCATGCTGAAGAGTTCATTATAGTTCAGGCCGGCAGAGAGCGCAGCTTCAGTGACGTCACCGCTAGTCACTGAGGTTCAGCTCCCACAGCATTTCATTCTTTCCCCAATAGTTTACAGCTGGGAGAGATCGCATTAGCACCGCTCCCAGTTGTAAACTGTACATTCCCCTAGATATGGTTTACTGCATGGGAGTGACTGTACGCCGGACAGGTATGGGTATATTGTTGGTTTATTATTTTGACATTTTTTACAGGAGATTGAGGGCTTTGCTTGGAATGGCAGACTAATAAAGATGGAAAAACTGTATATTCTTTTATTCCATTAAAAGACTTACTGTGTGGTGTTTGATTATCCCTTTAACTACTATAGGAATAGTAATTGATAGGTGTCTTATTGACACCTCTCCATTATGAAGCCAGCTTAATGTTACCTTACAATAGGAAGGTGATATTAACCCCTCATTACCCCACCTGCCACCACTACAGGGCATGTGGGAAGAATCGGGCAAAGCTCCAGAATTGGCGCATCTAATAGATGCGCCTTTTCTGGGCAGCTGCGGGCTGCTTTTTTTAGGCTGGGGGGCCTATATCCATGGCTTCTTATAGCGTAAGAATAGCAGCTCACACCTGTGAGTTTTGCCAGGTTGGTTGAAAAATATAGGGAGGACCCCACGTCGTGTTATTTTTATTTATTTTTTTTCATTCTTACCTGCTCGCCGGCTGAGCGGGGAGAACGGATGACAGCTGGCTTCAGCACCAAATGAAGGGGAACAGTGCTTACTGTAGCGCTGCTTCCCCGTCCGTGTGGTACTGATGCGACACACGGTTGCCACACTTGTGCCCCATGTAGGACACACACGGACACGGATATTACTGATACCGGAAATATCGGGATGTGTGAAACCGGCCTTATAGAGCAGGGGCAGCTGAGCAGATTGAGATAGTTTTCTGAGAAAAGATTTAGCATAAGCTGTGTATTAATACTTGAAAGGGAACCTGTTGGATCCAGTAACACTATTAGCCTCCAGATAAGGGGTTAATTTGCAGGTTAATAGCTTTATGATGCCAGGCTGCAGAACTAAGTGTGGCACCTGGGACAAAATGAACTTCTTTTCTCATGGGGCTGCTACCGTAGCTTTCAGTCATGCCAGTGTGCCCAAAGCAATTACAGTCATTGGTCACAGTACTGAAAGCGGTAGCTGTATGCACGCCCTGGCACGGACTGACAGCTCGCTCAGTAGTGCATCAGTGCTGAAAATGCAGTATCGTTCTGCAGTTTAATGGCGTAAGTGGACATGATAGGTTCACTTTGACTTTGTCAGCACAGAATGACTTTTCAAGTACAGATGCTCGGTGCATCAAAGCGGGGCCATTATTTAACTACACGCCTGCTTGTTTTCTATCACTCGCCTTCTCTATGAAACCAGAGATGTTAATCAAACAAGAGGGAAGGGTGGATATTGAGGAAAAACAGGCAGGTAGTAATGGGAACTTAGAGATTATTAAAATCACTTGTTTTACATTATTATTATTAAAAATTAAAACGACAGTAACACTTTAAATCACTGACTACATCATGATGCACCAAGCGCCTGTACTTTATTTGAGCAGTCATTTTGTGTGACTGATTTCCCTTAAATCCCAGAAAGAGCAGAGGTTTTTCGGCCCTGTGAGCTGTCCTATCAGTAACTGACAGCTATTTATTTATGCGCTGTTATACAACCCATGGCAAAAATTATATAATCACCGGTCTTGGAGGATGTTCATTCAGTTGTTTAATTTTGTAGAACAAATGCAGATCACAGACATGGCACAAAACTAAAGTCATTTCAATTGGCAACTTTCTGGCTTTAAGAAACAGTAAAAGAAATCAAGAACAAAAAATGTGATAGTCAGTAATGGTTACTTTTTGTAACCAAGCATAGGGAAAAATTATTATTATTATTTTCACTCAATTCTGAGGGAAAATTTATAGAATTATGAAAAATAAACAAACACAAAAAGACTCCAGAACATCACTAGTATTTTGTTGCACCACCTCTGGCTTTTATAACAGCTTGCAGTCTCTGAGGCATGGACTTAATGAGTGTCAGACAGTACTCTTCATCAATCCGGCTCCAACTTTCTCTGATTGCTGTTGCCAGATCAGCTTTGCAGGTTGGAGCCTTGTCATGGACCATTTTCTTCAACTTCCACCAAAGATTTTCAATTGGATTGAGATCTGGACTATTTGCCAGCCATGACATTGACCTTGTGTGTCTTTTTTCAAGGAATGTTTTCACAGTTTTTGCTCTATGGCAGGATGCATTATCATCTTGAAAAATGATTTCATCATCCCCAAACATCCTTTCTATTGATGGGATAAGAAGTGTCCAAAATATCAACATAAACTTGTGCATTTATTGAAGATGTAATGACAGCCATCTCCCCAGTGCCTTTACCTGACATGCAGCCCCATATCATCAATGACTATGGGAATTTGCATGTTCTCTTCAGGCAGTCATCTTTATAAATCTCACTAGCTGAAGAGCCCGGCGTTGCCTGGGCATAGTAAATATCTGTGGTTAGTTATAGCACCACACTTTTCTTATTTTCCCATCACGCCTCTCATTTTTCCCCCTCACATCTCTCATTTTCCCCCTCACTCTTATTTTCCCCCTCACTCCTCTCATTCCCCCCTAACACTTGTCATTTTGACCTCACATCTGTCATTTTCCGATCACTCCACTATTTTCCCTCCTCTCATTCTGCACTCACACCTTTTCATTTTCACCTCACACCCCTCATTTTCACCTCAGTATATAATATACACCTGTATATCAGCTCCTGTATATAGTATATACCTTTATGTCATCTCCCCTGTAAGTAATATATACCTGCTGTATGTCATCTCCTCCTGTATATAGTATATACCTGTGTCATGTCCTCCTGTATATTGTATGTACCTGTATGTCATCTCCCC
Source organism: Ranitomeya imitator (assembly GCF_032444005.1). Classification (NCBI taxonomy): domain Eukaryota; kingdom Metazoa; phylum Chordata; class Amphibia; order Anura; family Dendrobatidae; genus Ranitomeya; species Ranitomeya imitator. Next base: position 324,396,894 of record NC_091285.1, on the reverse strand, counting down.
TGTATATAGTATATACCTGTGTGTCATCTCCCCTGTAAATAGTGTATACCTGCTGTGTCATCTCCTCCTGTATATTGTATATACCTGTATGTCATCTCTTCTGTATATACTATATACCTGTATGTCATCTCCTCCTATATATAGTATATACCTGTATGTCATCTCCAGTATATAGTATATATCTGTGTGTCATCTCCCCTGTATATAGTATATACCTGTGTGTCATCTCTCCTGTATATAGTATATACCTGTGTGTAATCTCCTGTATATAGTATATATCTGTGTGTCATCTCCTCCTGTATTAGACCTCGTTCGCACGTTATTTGCTCAGTATTTTTACCTCAGTATTTGTAAGCTAAATTGGCAGCCTGATAAATCCCCAGCCAACAAGAAGCCCTCCCCCTGGCAGTATATATTAGCTCACACATACACATAATAGACAGGTCATGTGACTGACAGCTGCCATACTTCCTATATGGTACATTTGTTGCTCTTGTAGTTTGTCTGCTTATTAATCAGATTTTTATTTTTGATGGATAATACCAGACTTGTGTGTGTTTTAGGGCGAGTTTCATGTGTCAAGTTGTGTGTGTTGAGTTGCATGTGGCGACATGCATGTAGCGACTTTTGTGAGATGAGTTTTGTGTGGCAACATGCGTGTAGCAAATTTTTGTGTGTCGAGTTGCATGTGACAGGTTAGTGTAGCAAGTTGTGTGCAGCGAGTTTTGCGCATGGCGAGTTTTACGCTTGGCGAGTTTTATGTGTGGTGCGTTTTGAATATGTGCAAGTTTTGTGTGAGGCAAATTTTGCATGTGTTGCAACTTTTGTGCATGTGGCAATTTTTCCGCGTGTGCAAGTTTTGCGTGTGGCAAGTTTTCCATGAGGTGAGTTTTGCGTGAGCCTAGTTTTGCATGTGGCGAGTTTTGCGCGTGGCGAGTTTTGAGCAACGACCTTTGTGTTTCGACTTTTATGTGGCGAGGTTGGTGTATGTGTGGTGAAATGTGTGCTGAGGGTGGTATATGTGTTCAAGCACGTGGTAGAGTGTGGCGCATTTTGTGTGTGTTCATATCCCCGTGTGTGGTGAGTATCCCATGTCGGGGCCCCACCTTAGCAACTGTACGGTATATATTCTTTGGCGCCATCGCTCTCACGCTAAGTCCCCCTTGTTCACAACTGGAAGCTGTCAATTTGCCTCCAACACTTTTCCTTTCACTTTTTCCCCATTATGTAGATAGGGGCAAAATTGGTGAATTGAAACGCGTGGGGTTAAAATTTCGCCTCACAACATAGCCTATGACGCTCTCGGTCCAGACGTGTGACTGTGCAAAATTTTATGGCTGTAGCTGCGACGGTGCAGATGCCAATCCCGGACACACACACACACACACACACACACACACACACACACACACACACACACACACACACACACTCAGCTTTATATATTAGATTGGAACGGCAAAAGTTCCAGCATCATCACCTTGCCCAATGCAGATTCGTGATTCATCACTGAATATGACTTTCATCCAGTCATCCACAGTCCACTATTGCTTTTCCTTAGCCCATTGTAACCTTGTTTTTTTCTGTTTAGGTGTTAATGATGGCTTTCGTTTTATCTTTTCTGTATGTAAATCCCATTTCTTTTAGGCGGTTTCTTACAGTTCGATCGCAGACGTTGACTCCAGTTTCCACCCATTCGTTCCTCATTTGTTTTGTTGTGCATTTCCGGTTTTGGAGACATATTGCTTTAAGTTTCCAGTTTTGACGCTTTGATGTCTTCCTTGGTCTGCCAGTATGTTTGCCTTTAACAACCTTTGTCAGGAATCCCCTGACCGCTGCCACCAATTTGTCACGATTCACACCGTGACCGTCACCCCTGCGTCACGGGTTGGGGTGACTTTAGGCCAACAGACGGCTATCACATGTGCAGGGGGGCTTATCTTAGTTATCCCTCCACTGCTAACAATGTGACGAGAAAACACACAAGGCTATTGACCTCTTAGTTTACAGCAGGGGCTTATTCTAGGTATCCCACTGCTTTCAATATACCACAAACTGCAGGGATTTATGTATATCCCGCTTACAGTTCCACTTAACACTTGCAGCTCTCTGGCGCCCCCCTTACTCTCAGGTCAGATTAGGTACTGCACCCTGGGTAATTAGTCGCCAGAAAGGCTGCCTGCTATGTACTGGCTATTGGGCACGCTGCAGCGACGCGATAACTACTCCCACCCAGGCAGGAACAATAATTATCAACGCCGCAGTCGCTACAGCATCACTCAACAGTCTGCACACTATCGCTGCCACCAGCTTTGATTAAACGGGTCCGAAGCTAACCCAACACAGTAGCGTAATTCTCTTAAGGAGACTTAGGGTACGTTTAGAGCATGGAGAATGAACTAACATAATATTATATCCCATAAAAAATTAGGCAGTGCTTTATCAAAAATATTTTATAAAGATGTTACAAATGAGACAATTGCAAATATGTACAAGGGTAATTATGAAGTAAACAGGGATTAAATGAGAAAAAGTAACACTCACATGTTCAAAGCATGGCAGGCAACCAGGCTAGTGGAGTTTTTTCCATACGTCCCAGCTCATTGGACGTGCTGCTGGCTTCAGGAGAAGACAAGAAGTCAAGAAGAAGTCTGAGCTGGGGAAGCCTGCCACACACTTAAAACCTTAAGGCTGTGACATCACAGAAAGGCTGGCTTATCCAGACCCTCCTCTCTACATTCTGAGTAAACTTTAAACTATTTTCTCTGATTTCTATAACTTCACTACAAAACATGTCAGAGTCATAACAAACCCATCATTCATCTCGGATTAACGTGAGCATTCTAATGAGATCAAATATGTCCTATCTGGGATACATATTTACAGAGAAATCACTACTTCTTTACCAGATGGAGTTAGAAGCCCGTGTTTCGCGGGATGGGTAGATACACAGAGTGAGAATACGAATATATACCGTATATACTCGAGTATAAGCCGAGATTTTCAGCCCATTTTTTTGGGCTGAAAGTCCCCCTCTCGGCTTATACTCGAGTCATATACCCGGGTGTCAGCAGGGGAGGGGGAGCGGGGGCTGTGTAGTTATACTTACCTGCTCCCAGCGCGGTCCCTGCAGTCCCTGGCTTCTCCGGCGCTGCAGATTCTTCCTGCACTGAGCGGTCACATGGCACCGCTCATTACAGAAATGAATAGGCAGCTCCACCCCCATAGGGGAGGAGCCGCATATTCATTGCTGTAAATGATCGGTGCCATGTGACCGCTCAATTACAGGAAGAAGCTGCAGCGCCGGAGAAGCCAGGGACTGCAGGGACCGCGCCGCAGCAGGTAAGGGGAGCGCAGCGCTATAATTACCTGCTCCTCGCTCCGGCTCCGTCTGCAGCGTCCTCTAGCAATGACGCTCAGGTTAGAGGGCGCTGTGACGTAGTCAGTGCGCGCCCTCTGCTGAGCGTCAGTGCTGGAGACGGAGCCGCAGAGGAGCAGGTAATTATTGAAAGCGCCGGCGTCCTGAGAAGAGAGGCGAGTATGTGATTTTTTTTTTTTTTTATGGCAGCACCAGCAGCATTCTAAGGAGCACCTATGGGGCCATAAAGGTGCAGAGCATATATGGGGCACAGCATTCTAAGGAGCACCTATGGGGCCATAAAGGTGCAGAGCATATATGGGGCACAGCATTATAAGGAGCACCTATGTGGCCATAAAGGTGCAGAGCATATATGGGGCACAGCATTATAAGGAGCACCTATGGGGCCATAAAGGTGCAGAGCATATATGGGGCACAGCATTATAAGGAGCACCTATGGGGCCATAAAGGTGCAGAGCATATATGGGTCACAGCATTATAAGGAGCATCTATGGGGCCATAATCAAAGGTGCAGAGCATATATGGCACAGCATTATAAGGAGCATCTATGGGGCCATAATCAAAGGTGCAGAGCATTCTATATAGCACAGTTGTATATGGAGCATCTATGGGGCAATAATGAACGGTATGGAGCATCTATTTTTATTTTTGAAATTCACCGGTAAATGCTGCATTTTCTACCCTAGGCTTATACTCGAGTCAATAAGTTTTCCCAGTTTTTTGTGGCAAAATTAGGGGGGTCGGCTTATACTCGGGTCGGCTTATACTCGAGTATATACGGTATTTTCGTGTTCTTAACGTAAACATGGTGCATAATATCGTACAAAAACCAAACAAAGAATCTTTCATGAATTTTGGAGCCATTTTTCCAGTTCCAGCTAGTGCAGGTGGGAGGGGGCGAGGGACTTTCCTCGAGCCTGGAATTTATGACCCCAGGGCAATAAAACCCCCTTCTAGCATACAGTCTGTAGCCCAGAGAGAAACAGGGAGAGTCAGCTAGTGAAGGGGGGGTTTAGCCCACCTCATGAGCTGAAGAGCAACTAAACTTATATGATATTTCATACCATATTGTCACAACCTTCCCATGTTGTTTGTATTTGGTCCAGATTTTAGACACAGCTGACTGTGAACAATCAACATCTTTTGCAACATTGAGTGATGATTTACCCTCTTTTAAGAGTTTGATAATCCTCTCCTTTGTTTCAATTGACATCTCTTGTGTTGGAGCCATGATTCATGTCAGTCCACTTGGTGCAACAGCTCCCCAAGGTGTGACCACTCCTTTTTAGATGCAGACTATCGAGCAGATCTAATTTGATGCAGGTGTTAGAAAATTTACAGGGTGATTCCATTATTTTTTCCTCACAATTGAGTGATTCCATAATTTTCCCCCTATGCTTGGTTACAAAAAGTAACCATTACTGACTACCACATTTTTTTGTTCTTGATTTCTTTTAGTGTTTCTTAAAGCCAGAAAGTTGCCATTTGAAATGACTTTAGTTTTGTGCCATGTCTGTGATCTGCTTTTTTTCTACATAATTAAACAACTGACTGAACAATCCTGCAAGGTCGGTGATTGCATAATTTTTGCCAGGGGTTGTACAAGGAAAGCTGTCAGTCACTGATAGGACTGCACACAGGACCAATAATCCTAGAAAGAGCTGATGATTAAATGATTAAAATATTGGTTCTACTGAAGCTTCATTCATAAAACTATATCAATCTGCTCATCTCCCCCGTCTCTATAACATGGTGCCTTCAGATTGGATGGTATTTTCATGGTGACAGGTTCTCTGTAAATATTTCCATTATTATTTGCATGGCAGATATCATTAGTTGATATCCCGTTTCTGTTGCTCTTGGTGGGCAGAGTAACTACACCATTTTATCCTTTAAAACTCTGTCATGCTCCCATCTGTGTCTTGTAAAGTGTACCATCTGAAATCCGGCTGTATGCTGGTCAGTAAAGCCAACACAGCCGTGTGGCGTACCATAAATTAATGAGAATTGGACCTACCCACAATATTTATTGGACATGATATTGTTTTCTTGCTATACAGTATATCCCATCATGTAGTTACCATTTGGTTCAGTGCCCAGTGGAACAGCTCCAGTAGAAGTGCGCTTTATTAATAGGTCTTAGGCTAGAGTCACACGACCATGTTTTTTCTCATACGAGAAAATCTGTCAGATTATGCTAATCCAAGTGTTAAGTGTGATCTGATATTTTTTGGGTGAGGATACAATGGGGAAAAAAATCTGCATTTTGTCAGTCCATTTAAATGTCCTCCCAGTGTGGTCAGATTTTTTCCCCCATTCCCTTGCATGGCCGAGTGCTATTTAACAATCAAATGCAAATGTACATGCTGTGATTTTTATTTTATTTTTTCTCCCCCTCAGACAGTATCTGTCAGAAAAAAATATATAATATTTGCATGTCCTTATTGAATAATATTGGTTTGAATGTGATCGGATGGAAAATACAGTTGTCTGCACGAGTATTTACAGAAATGGAATCTTTGGAATATATCTGTCCAGACTCTGAATGTTCTGATTAGAGCATAGCTGCATAGCAAGGGGACTTGGCATTCTTTTTTTTTTATTACAGACTATTGTTCTATTATTACAATTGAGGACCAATCCAATGTGAAGCTGAAGTGCACATTTTTCAGTGGAAATCAAGATTCGCTTCCAAAAATTTATAAGATTGGTGATATTGTTCGATTTCATAGAATAAAGGTACGCTATTGAGTCCATGTAAAAGTCTTTTATATCTGTATACTATAAATACAGTGCAACAAGTAAATTTGGGAGGAATCCTTTGGTTAACCCCTTCAAGACCCAGCCTATTTTGACCTTAAAGACCTTGCCGTTTTTTGCAATTCTGACCAGTGTCCCTTTATGAGGTAATAACTCAGGAACGCTTCAACGGATCCTAGCGGTTCTGAGATTGTTTTTTCGTGACATATTGGGCTTCATGTTAGTGGTAAATTTAGGTCAATAAATTCTGCATTTATTTGTGATAAACACGGAAATTTGGCGAAAATTTTGAAAATTTCGCAATTTTCACATTTTGAATTTTTATTCTGTTAAACCAGAGAGATATGTGACACAAAATAGTTAATAAATAACATTTCCCACATGTTTACTTTACATCAGCACAATTTTGGAAACAAAATTTTTTTTTGTTAGGAAGTTATAAGGGTTAAAATTCGACCAGCGATTTGTCATTTTTACAACGAAATTTACAAAACCATTTTTTTTAGGGACCACCTCACATTTGAAGTCAGTTTGAGGGGTCTATATGGCTGAAAATACCCAAAAGTGACACCATTCTAAAAACTGCACCCCTCAAGGTACTCAAAACCACATTCAAGAAGTTTATTAACCCTTCAGGTGCTTCACAGCAGCAGAAGCAACATGGAAGGAAAAAATGAACATTTAACTTTTTAGTCACAAAAATTATCTTTTAGCAACAATTTTTTTATTTTCCCAATGGTAAAAGGAGAAACTGAACCACGAACGTTGTTGTCCAATTTGTCCTGAGTACGCTGATACCTCATATGTGGGGGTAAACCACTGTTTTGGCGCACGGCAGGGCTTGGAAGGGAAGGAGCGCCATTTGACTTTTTGAATCAAAAATTGGCTCCACTCTTTAGCGGACACCATGTCACGTTTGGAGAGCCCCCGTGTGCCTAAAAATTGGAGCTCCCCCACAAGTGACCCCATTTTGGAAACTAGACGCCCCAAGGAACTTATCTAGATGCATAGTGAGCACTTTGAACCCCCAGGTGCTTCACAAATTGATCCGTAAAAATGAAAAAGTACTTTTTTTTCACAAAAAAATTCTTTTAGCCTCAATTTTTTAATTTTCACATGGGCAATAGGATAAAATGGATCCTAAAATGTGTTGGGCAATTTCTCCTGAGTACACCAATACCTCACATGTGGAGGTAAACCACTGTTTGGGCACATGGTAAGGCTCGGAAGGGAAGGAGCGCCATTTGACTTTTTGAATGAAAAATTATTTCCATCGTTAGCGGACACCATGTCGCGTTTGGATAGCTCCTGTGTGCCTAAACATTGGCGCTCCCCCACAAGTGACCCCATTTTGGAAACTAGACCCCCCAAGGAACTAATTTAGATGCCTAGTGAGCACTTTAAACCCTCAGGTGCTTCACAAATTGATCTGTAAAAATGAAAAAGTAATTTTTTTTCACAAAAAAATTCTTTTCGCCTCAATTTTCTCATTTTCACATGGGCAGTAGGATAAAATGGATCATAAAATTTGTTGGGCAATTTCTCCCGAGTACGCCGATACCTCATATGTGGGGGTAAACCACTGTTTGGGCACTCGGCAGGGCTCGGAAGAGAAGGCGTGCCATTTGACTTTTTGAATGGAAAATTAGCTCCAATTGTTAGCGGACACCATGTCGCGTTTGGAGAGCCCCTGTGTGCCTAAACATTGGAGCTCCCCCACAAGTGACCCCATTTTGGAAACTAGACCCCCCAAGGAACTTATCTAGATGCATATTGAGCACTTTAAACCCCCAGGTGCTTCACAGAAGTTTATAACGCAGAGCCATGAAAATAAAAAATAATTTTTCTTTCCTCAAAAATGATTTTTTAGCCTGGAATTTCCTATTTTGCCAAGGATAATAGGAGAAATTGGACCCCAAATATTGTTGTCCAGTTTGTCCTGAGTACGCTGATACCCCATATGTGGGGGTAAACCACTGTTTGGGCGCACGGCAGGGCTCGGAAGGGATGGCACGCCATTTGGCTTTTTAAATGGAAAATTAGCTCCAATCATTAGCGGACACCATGTCACGTTTGGAGAGCCCCTGTGTGCCTAAACATTGGAGATCCCCCAGAAATGACACCATTTTAGAAACTAGACCCCCAAAGGAACTAATCTAGATGTGTGGTGAGGACTTTGAACCCCCAAGTGCTTCACAGAAGTTTATAACGCAGAGCCATGAAAATAAAAAAAAAAATTATTTTCTCAAAAATGATCTTTTAGCCTGCAATTTTTTATTTTCCCAAGGGTAACAGGAGAAATTTGACCCCAAAAGTTGTTGTCCAGTTTCTCCTGAGTACGCTGATACCCCATATGTGGGGGTAAATCACTGTTTGGGCACATGCCGGGGCTCGGAAGTGAAGTAGTGACGTTTTGAAATGCAGACTTTGATGGAATGCTCTGTGGGCGTCACGTTGCGTTTGCAGAGCCCCTGATGTGGCTTAACAGTAGAAACCCCCCACAAGTGACCCCATTTTGGAAACTAGACCCCCAAAGGAACTTATCTAGATGTGTAGTGAGCACTTTGAACCCCCAAGTGCTTCATAGAAGTTTATAATGCAGAGCCGTGAAAATAATAAATACGTTTTCTTTCCTCAAAAATAATTATTTAGCCCAGAATTTTTTAATTTTCCCAAGGGTAACAGGAGAAATTTGACCCCAATATTTGTTGTCCAGTTTCTCCTGAGTACGGTGATACCCCATATGTGGGGGTAAACTACTGTTTGGGCACATGCCGGGGCTTGGAATTGAAGTAGTGACGTTTTGAAATGCAGACTTTGATGGAATGCTCTGCGGGCGTCACGTTGCGTTTGCAGAGCCCCTGATGTGCCTAAACAGTAGAAACCCCCCACAAGTGACCCCATTTTGGAAACTAGACCCTGAAAGGAACTTATCTAGATGTGTGGTGAGCACTTTGAACCCCCAAGTGCTTCATAGAAGTTTATAATGCAGAGCCGTGAAAATAATAAATACGTTTTCTTTCCTCAAAAATAATTATTTAGCCCAGAATTTTTTATTTTCCCAAGGGTTACAGGAGAAATTGGACCCCAAAAGTTGTTGTCCAGTTTCTCCTGAGTACGCTGATACCCCATATGTGGGGGTAAACCACTGTTTGGGCACACGTCGGGGCTCAGAAGGGAAGTAGTGACTTTTGAAATGCAGACTTTGATGGAATGGTCTGCGGGTGTCACGTTGCGTTTGCAGAGCCCCTGGTGTGCCTAAACAGTAGAAACCCCCCACAAGTGACCCCATTTTAGAAACTAGACCCCCCAAGGAACTTATCTAGATATGTGGTGAGCACTTTGAACCCCCAAGTGCTTCACAGACGTTTACAACGCAGAGCCGTGAAAATAAAAAATCATTTTTCTTTCCTCAAAAATTATGTTTTAGCAAGCATTTTTTTAGATTCACAAGGGTAACAGGAGAAATTGGACCCCAGTAATTGTTGCGCAGTTTGTCCTGAGTATGCTGGTACCCCATATGTGGGGGTAAACCACTGTTTGGGCACACGTCAGGGCTCGGAAGTGAGGGAGCACCATTTGACTTTTTGAATACGAGATTGGCTGGAATCAATGGTGGCGCCATGTTGCGTTTGGAGACCCCTGATGTGCCTAAACAGTGGTAACCCCTCAATTCTACCTCCAACACTAACCCCAACACACCCCTAACCCTAATCCCAACTGTAGCCATAATCCTAATCACAACCCTAACCCCAACACACCCCTAACCACAACACTAACCCCAACACACCCCTAACCCTAACCACAACCCTAATTCCAACCCTAACCCTAAGGCTATGTGCCCACGTTGCGGATTCGTGTGAGATATTTCCGCACCATTTTTGAAAAATCTGCGGGTAAAAGGCACTGTGTTTTACCTGCGGATTTTCCGCGGATTTCCAGTGTTTTTTGTGCGGATTTCACCTGCGGATTCCTATTGAGGAACAGGTGTAAAACGCTGCGGAATCCGCACAAAGAATTGACATGCTGCGGAAAATACAACGCAGCGTTTCCGCGTGGTATTTTCTGCACCATGGGCACAGCGGATTTGGTTTTTCATATGTTTACATGGTACTGTAAACCTGATGGAATACTGCTGCGGATCCGCAGCCAAATCCGCACCGTGTGCACATAGCCTAATTCTAAAGGTATGTGCACACGCTGCGGAAAACGCTGCGGATCCGCAGCAGTTTCCCATGAGTGTACAGTTCAATGTAAACCTATGGGAAACAAAAATCGCTGTACACATGCTGCGGAAAAACTGCACGGAAACGCAGCGGTTTACATTCCGCAGCATGTCACTTCTTTGTGCGGATTCCGCAGCGGTTTTACAACTGCTCCAATAGAAAATCGCAATTGTAAAACCGCAGTGAAATGCGCAGAAAAAAACGCGGTAAATCCGCCATAAATCCGCAGCGGTTTAGCACTGCGGATTTATCAAATCCGCAGCGGAAAAATCCGCAGAGGACCAGAATACGTGTGCACATTCCTAACCCTAGCCCTAACCCTAGCCCTAACCCTACCCCTAGCCCTACCCCTAACCCTACCCCTAACCCTACCCCTACCCCTAACCCTACCCCTAACCCTACCCCTAACCCTAACCCTACCCCTAACCCTAACCCTACCCCTAACCCTAACCCTATTCTAACAGTGGAAAAAAAAAAAATTCTTTATTTTTTTATTGTCCCTACCTATGGGGGTGACAAAGGGGGGGGGGGTCATTTATTATTTTTTTTATTTTGATCACTGAGATAGATTATATCTCAGTGATCAAAATGCACTTTGGAACGAATCTGCCGGCCGGCAGATTCGGCGGGCGCACTGCGCATGCGCCCGCCATTTTGGAAGATGGCGGCGCCCGGGAGAAGACGGACGGGACCACGGCTGGATCGGTAAGTATGATAGGGTGGGGGGGGACCACGGGGGGGGGGGATCGGAGCACGGGGGGGGGGAATCGGAGCGCGGGAGGGGTGGAACGGAGCGCGGGGGGCGTGGAACGGAGCACGGGGGGGCTGGAACGGAGCACGGGGGGGTGGAACGGAGCACGGGGGGGGGTGGATCGGAGTGCAGGGGGGGTGATTGGAGCACGGGGGGGTGATTGGAGCACGGGGGGAGCGGGCACGAGCACGGGGGGGAGCGGAGCACTGGACGGAGGGGAGCCGGAGCAGTGTACCGGCCAGATCGGGGGGGTGGGGGGGCGATCGGAGGGGTGGGGTGGGGGCACACTAGTATTTCCAGCCATGGCCGATGATATTTCAGCATCGGCCATGGCTGGATTGTAATATTTCACCCGTTATAATGGGTGAAATATTACAAATCGCTCTGATTGGCAGTTTCACTTTCAACAGCCAATCAGAGCGATCGTAGCCACGAGGGGGTGAAGCCACCCCCCCTGGGCTAAACTACCACTCCCCCTGTCCCTGCAGATCGGGTGAAATGGGAGTTAACCCTTTCACCCGGTCTGCAGGGACGCGATCTTTCCATGACGCCGCATAGGCGTCATGGGTCGGAATGGCACCGACTTTCATGACGCCTACGTGGCGTCATGGGTCGGGAAGGGGTTAAAGGAAACCTGTCACCCCGTTTTTTGAGATTGAGCTATAAATACTGTTAAATAGGGCCTGCGCTGTGTGTTCCTATAGTGTATGTAGTGTACCCCGATTCCCTATGTATGCTGAGAAATAACTTACCAAAGTCGCCGTTTTCGCCTGTCAATCAGGCTGGTCAGGTCGGGAGGGCGTGGTGACATCGGTGGTTCTTCCTCAGCTTTACGTTGGTGGCGTAGTGGCGTAGTGGTGAAGACACAGCGCGCGATCTGCGCTGTCATCCCTTTCGTCGGTGGGGGCGGCCATCTTCCTGGGGCCGCGCGTGCGCAGATCGAGTACTCTGCTGCACGGGGCTTCAGGAAAATGGCCGCGGGATGCCGCGCGTGCGCATTAGAGATCGCGGCGGCCATTTTCCCAAAGCCGAGTTTGCATCTCGGCTTTGGGAAAATGGCCGCCGCGATCTCTAATGCGCACGCGCGGCATCCCGCGGCCATTTTCCTGAAGCCCCGTGCAGCAGAGCACTCGATCTGCGCACGCGCGGCCCCAGGAAGATGGCCGCCCCCACCGACGAAAGGGATGACAGCGCAGATCGCGCGCTGTGTCTTCACCACTACGCCACCAACGTAAAGCTGAGGAAGAACCAGCGATGTCACCACGCCCTCCCGACCTGACCAGCCTGATTGACAGGCGAAAACGGCGACTTTGGTAAGTTATTTCTCAGCATACATGGGGAATCGGGGTACACTACATACACTATAGGAACACACAGCGCAGGCCCTATTTAACAGTATTTATAGCTCAATCTCAAAAAACGGGGTGACCGGTTCCCTTTAATGTTTTGGCATGTTCTCAGGAGTAGTTCTTGCGCACAGTGCACACTTATGTCCAAGAATAATTCCCGCAGGGTAAATGTGCCCGACTTTGCAGAATATAAATCAGGTATATAGTAGGCAGTTGTGTCTTATTCCCTGCACTATCCAAAAGTTTCTGATGACTTGTTATTCGTTAGCTAAACATCAGTAAAATGGCAAATTGGATTTAGTGTAAGTCAGCGTAGCACCATAATACCCATAATACATTTCTGGTTGAATAGGTCTTGGAATAAAAATAAGTTCCACAATTGGATGTGTCAAAAAATAAAATGTTCCTGTGCCGAGATAATCCTATAAATGTGACCCTGCCATACACTGTGTAATGGCTGTGTCTGACCGTGCAGGGACATGGTCTGATCATACCACAGCTCTTACTATTGATTAAAATGTTGATTTAAAATTCACTTTGTTCTTGAGAAAACCCATTTTAAGGGGATATCCAACAGTGGAGCTTCGCATAGTCTCGTCTAGGCAATTTCTTCTTCTGTCATGGCCAGAATTGTTATGGTAAGAAAGTAGGGCAAAAAAAAATCTTCCCTTTATTGTAAATTTGCAATATTAATATTTATTGGTGGTGGTCCTGGACCCACAGTATTGTTGTTACCTAACATTGATATAGATGGTATGATCTGTCTCCTTGGCCAAATAACTACAATTTTGTGACTAGTTTCATTTTGGCCGCTCACGTTTACACATTCATCATGTATATTAGGATGTGTTTGTGATCTTATTTTTTTTTTTCCTCTTAGATCCAGAAGTTTAACAATGAATTTCAAGGTATTAGTAGTAGTGGTTTCTCAGCGTTAGTATTTGAAGGTACGGTTGACGCTCCACTCGTTCCAAGGACTTCTAGTGAGCGTTATAGCTTTACTACAGAAGACCAGAAAACCGTAGAAATATTACGCCATTGGCAGATGGGGCTGCAGCAGTTTTCTACCTCAAGACGGAAATTATCAGATGTTCAGCCTGGCCAATATTTCGATTTGATCTGTCAGGTTGTTGCAAAAGCTGAGGTTGATAAAGCCTCGTATCTCCTTAAGGTAATGAATGTTTCTGTACTTTTTTTTCTCCATATTTTATTGTCTCTACAATCTGCAGCTTGGTTATCTTTCCCTAACATGTGTATAGCATTATACATATAATAGTATTTTGTTGTGTTTACAACCTAAAGATTAAAAAATAAACTGTGTCTAAGTCTTCCTGGGGACATAATGTTTGTCTCCTTAACCCCTTCCCCTCAAAGTCTGTTTTCACCTTCCTGACCAGACTAAATTTTCCAGTTCAGCATCACTTCATGTGGTAATAACTCTGGAACGCTTCAATGTCTCCCAGTGATTCTGAGAATGTTTTCTTGTGACATTGTAGTTTGTGGTAGTGGTAAACTTAGGTCGATTATTTTTGTGTTTTATTTATGAGGATATCGGAAATGTGGCGAAAATTTAGATAATTTCGCAATTTTCAAACTTCTGATGTTTTTATTCCATGAAACCAGATACCGTATATACTCGAGTATAAGCCAACCCGAGTATAAGCCGAGGCACCTAATTTTGCAACGAAAAACTGGATAAGCTTATTGACACGAGAAGCTGAGTATGCATTGTCCCCTCAACTCTGTCCTGCTATGTGTGGCTCCCCCGGTCTCCTAGTTGTATGCATGGCTGGGCGTCCTCCCCCTTCTATGCATGGCTCAGTGTCCTCCCCGTCCTCCTCCTATGCATGGCTCAGTGTCCTCCCTGTCCTCCTCCTATGCATTGCTCGGCGTCCTCCCCATCTTCCCCCTCCAATGCATGGCTCAGCTTCCTCCCCCTCCTCCCCCTTCTATGCATGGCTTAGCATCCTCCCCCTTCTATGCATGGCTCAGCCTCCTCCCCTTCCTCCTATGCATGGCTCAGCGTCCTCCCTGTCCTCCTCCAATGCATTGCTCAGCGTCCTCCCCATCTTCCCCCTCCAATGCATGGCTCAGCTTCCTCCCCCTCCTCCCCCTTCTATGCATGGCTCAGCGTCCTCCCCCTTCTATGCATGGCTCAGCCTCCTCCCCTTCCTCCTATGCATGGCTCAGCGTCCTCCCTGTCCTCCTCCAATGCATTGCCCAGCGTCCTCCCCGTCCTCCTCCTTTGCATTGCTCAGCATTTTCCCCGTCCTCCTCCTATGCATTGATCAGCGTCCTCCCCATCTTCCCCCTCCAATGCATGGCTCAGCTTCCTCCCCCTTCTATGCATGGCTCAGCCTCCTCCCCGTCCTCCTATGCATGGCTCAGCGTCCTCTCCGTCCTTTTCCTATGCATGGCTCACCGTCCTCCCCCTATGCATTGCTCAGCGTCCTCCCCGTCCTCCTATGCATTGCTCAGCGTCCTCCCCCTATGCATTGCTCAGTGTCCTCCCCATCTTCCCCCTCCAATGCATGGCTCAGCTTCCCCTCCTCCCCTTTTATGCATGGCTCAGCGTCCTCCCCCTTCTATGCATGGCTCAGCGTCCTCCCCGTCCTCCTCCTATGCATTGCTCAGCGTCCTCCCCGTCCTACTCCTATGCATGGCTCAGCGTCCTCCCCCTATGCATTGCTCAGCGTCCTCCCCATCTTCCCCCTCCAATGCATGGCTCAGCTTCCTCCCCCTCCTCCCCTTCTATGCATGGCTCAGCGTCCTCCCCTCCCTACTCCTATGCATGGCTCAGCGTCCTCCCCATCTTCCCCCTTCTATGCATGGCTCCGCGTCCTCCTCATCCTCCTCCTATGCATGGCTCAGCGTCCTCCCATGCATGGCTCAGCGTCCTACCTGTCCTGCCCCTATGCATGGCTCAGCGTCCTCTCCGTCCTCTTCCTATGCATTGCTCAGCGTCCTCCCCCTATGCATTGCTCAGCGTCCTCCACGTCCTCCTCCTATGCATGGCTCAGCGTCCTCCCCGTCCTGCCCCTATGCATGGCTCAGCGTCCTCCTAGTCCTCCCCGTCCTCTTCCTATGCATTGCTCAGCGTCCTCCCCCTATGCATTGCTCAGCGTCCTCCTCATATGCATGGCTCAGCGTCCTCCTTGTCCTCCTCCTATGCATGGCTCAGCGTCCTCCCCGTCCTGCCCCTATGCATGGCTCAGCGTCCTCCCCGTCCTGCCCCTATGCATGGCTCAGCGTCCTCCCATGCATGGCTCAGCGTCCTACCTGTCCTGCCCCTATGCATGGCTCAGCGTCCTCTCCGTCCTCTTCCTATGCATTGCTCAGCGTCCTCCCCCTATGCATTGCTCAGCGTCCTCCACGTCCTCCTCCTATGCATGGCTCAGCGTCCTCCCCGTCCTGCCCCTATGCATGGCTCAGCGTCCTCCTAGTCCTCCCCGTCCTCTTCCTATGCATTGCTCAGCGTCCTCCCCCTATGCATTGCTCAGCGTCCTCCTCATATGCATGGCTCAGCGTCCTCCTTGTCCTCCTCCTATGCATGGCTCAGCGTCCTCCCCGTCCTGCCCCTATGCATGGCTCAGCGTCCTCCCCGTCCTGCCCCTATGCATGGCTCAGCGTCCTCCCATGCATGGCTCAGCGTCCTACCTGTCCTGCCCCTATGCATGGCTCAGCGTCCTCTCCGTCCTCTTCCTATGCATTGCTCAGCGTCCTCCCCCTATGCATTGCTCAGCGTCCTCCACGTCCTCCTCCTATGCATGGCTCAGCGTCCTCCCCGTCCTGCCCCTATGCATGGCTCAGCGTCCTCCTAGTCCTCCCCGTCCTCTTCCTATGCATTGCTCAGCGTCCTCCCCCTATGCATTGCTCAGCGTCCTCCTCATATGCATGGCTCAGCGTCCTCCTTGTCCTCCTCCTATGCATGGCTCAGCGTCCTCCCCGTCCTGCCCCTATGCATGGCTCAGCGTCCTCCCCGTCCTGCCCCTATGCATGGCTCAGCGTCCTCCCCGTCCTCTTCCTATGCATTGCTCAGCGTTCTCCCCGTCCTCCTCCTATGCATGGCTCAGCGTCCTCCCCCTATGCATTGCTCAGCGTCCTCCCCATCTTCCCCCTCCAATGCATGGCTCAGCTTCCTCCCCCTCCTCCCCTTCTATGCATGGCTCAGCGTCCTCCCCGCCCTCCTATGCATGGCTCAGCGTCCTCCCCCTTCTATGCATGGCTCAGCGTCCTCCCCGTCCTCCTCCTATGCATTGCTCAGCGTCCTCCCCCTATAAATTGCTCAGCGTCCTCCCCATCTTCCCCCTTCTATGCATGGCTCCGCGTCCTCCTCATCCTCCTCCTATGCATGGCTCAGCGTCCTCCCCGTCCTCCTCCTATGCATGGCTCAGCGTCCTCCCTGTCCTGCCCCTATGCATGGCTCAGCGTCCTCCCCGTCCTCTTCCTATGCATTGCTCAGCGTCCTCCCCCTATGCATTGCTCAGCGTCCTCCACGTCCTCCTCCTATGCATGGCTCAGCGTCCTCCCCGTCCTGCCCCTATGCATGGCTCAGCGTCCTCCACGTCCTCCCCGTCCTCCTCCTATGCATGGCTCAGCGTCCTCCCTGTCCTGCCCCTATGCATGGCTCAGCGTCCTCCCCGTCCTCTTCCTATGCATTGCTCAGCGTCCTCCCCCTATGCATTGCTCAGCGTCCTCCACGTCCTCCTCCTATGCATGGCTCAGCGTCCTCCCCGTCCTGCCCCTATGCATGGCTCAGCGTCCTCCACGTCCTCCCCGTCCTCTTCCTATGCATTGCTCAGCGTCCTCCCCCTATGCATTGCTCAGCGTCCTCCTCATCCTCCTCCTATGCATGGCTCAGCGTCCTCCCTGTCCTCCTCCTATGCATGGCTCAGCGTCCTCCCCGTCCTGCCCCTATGCATGGCTCAGCGTCCTCCCCGTCCTGCCCCTATGCATGGCTCAGCGTCCTCACCGTCCTGCCCCTATGCATGGCTCAGCGTCCTCCCCGTCCTCTTCCTATGCATTGCTCAGCGTCCTCCCCCTATGCATTGCTCAGCGTCCTCCCCGTCCTCCTCCTATGCATGGCTCAGCGTCCTCCCCCTATGCATTGCTCAGCGTCCTCCCCATCTTCCCCCTCCAATGCATGGCTCATCTTCCTCCCCCTCCTCCCCCTTCTATGCATGGCTTAGCATCCTCCCCTTTCTCCCCCGTCATACTCACCCTCCTCGCGTGGTCTTGCACGTCCCTGCATCTCCGATGTCTGGCGCCAGCAGCTCTCCTTTCCTATGCTCAGCGGTCACGTGGTACTGCTCATTAAGGTAAGGAATATGCACTCCACGCCTATGGAGACACACAGCAAGACTCCGGAAAGAAGGAGTGCTATTTGTCTCTTAGAGCACAGATTTCTAGAATAGTTTGGGCTCCATATAGAGAGCCCCTAAGTCCTAGAATAACAGAATCCCCCCCTCAAGTGACCCCAACTCCTCTGGAAATCTACAGGTGTAGTGACGATTTTGACTACGAGTGTTTTTCAGAAACAAATAGCAATGGATGTTGCTGAGTGAAAATTGCAAATCTGCCGTGGTAGTGCCCAATACAATGTAGTTCCCATACAGTATGCCCAGCTCATGCTTCTGGAGAAGCGAACTCCCTAAATAAAGTGGGCTCGCATGGCTACAGTACTGACAAACATGGACGCTAAATGTGGTTTTAGGCACATTGAGGCTCAGAAAAGCTATATTACCAATTTTACCACAGGCGAAATGGTATAAAAAGAAACCACAAAAAGCAATTCCTGAATTGCTGTTTTTTCATTTTATCTCCCAAAAATCAGAATAGAAAGTGATCATGTGCCCGAAAATGGTACCAATGAAAATGTCAGCTCGTCCCTCAAAAAACAATCCCTCACATGACTGTCAAATATAAAAATATTGTAGCTCTCAAAATATGGTGCAAAAACTTGTTTTCGCAATAAAAAGCGTCTTTTAGTGTGTGACAAAAGCCAAACATAAAAACCCGATATAAATCTGGTATCGCTGTAATCGCACCGACCAGAAGAATAAAGTCGCCTAATCACTTATACCGCACAGGAACGGCGTAAAAATAAAAAACAATTCTTCACATGCTGTTGATTTTTTTTTTTTTTCATTCTGCCTCCCAAAGCTCGCAGTAATGGCTCGGCACACACATTTATTCTGCGCTGAGTGCTTGCATTGGGGTTTCCATGTAAATCTCTGAAATATGTGATTCAGACAGAACCCCTGGCAGAAGATTCCCTATAATGAGGCAGATGGAGACACTGTGGACATTGTCTGACCTGTGATCTGGCGGTGTCCGTCTGTTTAGGATTGCATAAAAGTGCTGTCGGCCACAGTTTTGTGCACTTCTGAAAAAAAGGACACCGTGGAACAGAGGCCAGATGAAGTCCAGACTAACTCTGCTACCTCATTATAGTGAATGGATCCACCGGGGGTTTCATCTGAATCAAGTTACTCAGAGTTTTAGATGGAAACCATAAGTAAGTGGCCAGCGTAGAGCGCCGGATAACTGTGATCCCAAACTTTATGTAAAATGTTCCCAATAAAAGCTTCAACTCAATCCACAAAAAAAGCAAGTCCTCTCTCAGGTCTGTCATCTGTTAACAGAAATATAGGGGGCTTCCATGTTACTGGTTGCACAAAGGCTCTGGAAAAGCGAAATGGCTCCTCACCCGCCAAAAGAAATTCAGCAAATTCTCCGCTCCCAAATCCAAATGCCCCCTCCCTTCTGAGCTCCAGTGTTCCTAAACCACATTTTGCGCCCACATGTTTGGCATTTCTGTAGTGATGAGAGCCTGCCTAATCAGGTGCGTGTCTCCAGAAGCACGGGCTGGGCATAATGTACTGGTCACTACAACGGAAGTTTGCAATTTTCAGTCCGCAACATCCACAGTTGCCTCTTTCTGGAAATCAAAATAGTCACTACACCTGTAGATAAATTCCCAAAGGGTTATAATTTCCAAAATGTGGTCACTTGAGGGGGATTCTGCTTTTCTAGCACTTAGGGGCTCCTTATATGGAATCCGAAAACTAGTCTAGGAAAATCTGCGCTCCAAGAGGCAAAAAGCGCTGTGTCCCTCCCAAGTCTCTCCATATGGCAAAGTAGTACTGTACAGCCACGTATGGGATATTTCTACATTCAGCAGAAATTGTGGGACAAATTTTGGTGCCATTCTTACCCATTTCTCAGTGTGAAAATGTAATACTTGGGGCTAACATATCTCACACCCAGGTTTAGATAATGCTGGCAATTGAGGTGTGTGGTAGATGCTAACTCAGCTGCTCATAGAGGTAGGCACAGAAACACTGTCTCGTTAACATTTCCACTGGTTTGCTAAGGTATAACATAAACACCGCATTTCTGGCCTAACAGGAAAACAGAAACAGATGACAGAGTCCGTGTTGCTAGGGGGATCTGCCCGATCAGGAAACAAACATTAAAAAAAGGATCAACTTCGTCTCAAACACAGCTCTGGAGCTCCCATCTCCAGTCACACCCAACACTGAATGAGCCAGAAGGCTGTGTATTTATTCTCTGGACTCCACCCTGGGACATGTTGGGAACAGCCTCCCACCCACGCTTCAAGCTGTTTACTAAACCTAGCCCTAAACATGGCCAATTAACCCAATCTAACCACTTAATGTGCTGGAACATTTTGCCATCCTCATATCACTGAAGCTAAGTGATACATATCTCCCTTCCAGTACTTTGCCAATGACTTTGACAGAGTTGTAAAAAAGGTATCTTGCGCTATGAAAACATTCATCAGCGCAGGATTGTTATAAGATTAAATGTGAATATTCTCCTATTAAAGCAAGGCTTTTAAATTAGCCAAAGCATTAATACTAGGAAGAACTACTACCCCAAACCCAAACAAGTTATATTGAAACTTTTCTAGTGAAACTATTAATCTACTCAACTCGTTCTGCTCTATAACAGACTGCTATTTGGACCAGATATCAACCTTGCAGCCTCCCATTAGAATTCTTCTTTGCTTTTGGGAGGACAATGGTAAAATAAATACCATATATACTCGTGTATAAGCCAAGATTTTCAGCACATTTTTTTGTGCTAAAAACGCCCCCCCTCGGCTTATTCACGAGTCATTGCCAGAAAGCCGGCCGGGAAGGGGGAGCAGCGGCAGGAGCCGGTGACTGTGACATCATACTCACACTCCTCACGCGGTCCTGCAGCTCCGTTGCGCCGGCAGCTCTCCTCTGCTCAGCGGTCACGTGGTACCGCTCATTAAGGTAATGAATGCGTACAAGTCTCCACTCCCATAGGCGTGGAGCGCATATTCATTACCTTAATGAGCGGTACATGTGACCGCTGAGCAGAGCTGCCAGGGCAACGGAAATGCAGGACCGCGCGAGGAGGGAGACGGGGGAGGAGGCGGAGCCATGCATACACAAGGGGGAGAACACTTAGCCATGCATACAACTAGGAGACCATGGGAGCCACACATAGCAATACAGGGATGAGGGGACAATGCATACCCAGCTTATACTCGAGTCAATAAGCTTACCCAGTTTTCCGTGGCAAAAGTAGGTGCCTCGGCTTATACTCGAGTATATAAGGTAACCGCCAATATTCCTAGCATACCCTGACAGGTGACAATGCATTAGCTGTCAGTTATACACTATAGCCATCACCCTGCTGCATCAGATACAAATGGTGTTTGCACCAATCATGGCTGTTTAACCCTTAGATGCTCCTTTCTATAGTTAGAACAGCAGCTAGATGGTTAACATAGCATGGGGGCTTACTTTTTATCCCCATTGGCAGCATGATAGCACAGTTTTGTGGTCCTGGTGGTTGCCAACGCCAGTCAATGGCCTTATATACTGCCAGCTATAGTAGCATGTTCAGATGTTAACAACCTTTTTTGGTGGTAAAAACATAATTTTTCATTCCTGTGAATTCCACGTTGCATTAACTCCTGAAAAGCAGGGGTTAACTACCTGACATCAGTTTTGAGTAGGATTACAGGTGCTATTTTTAAAATATCGCCTTTGAGGTTTTAACATATAGGTCATCTAAAGACATTCAAAATACAATAGTAACAAATTTAAAAAATGAAAAATAGCTGCTAAATGTTACAACCTTTTAACAGCATTAACAAAATAAAGGACATTTGACAAAGTGATGCTGTAACGTAAACATGAGAGAAATGTTATTCAGCTATTTTGTGTGGTATGACTATCTGGAGTAAAAGAATAAACATTCCAAGTTTGAAAATTGCTAGTCTATTTAAATTTGTGTCAAATTTTTGATATTTTCATAAATAAACTAAAAACATTATCAGCCTAAATTTACTAATAATATAAAGTATAATATGTCACGTAAAAACAGGGGTTAACATGTTGGTGAGCAGTAAAAATAATCCTGACATTGGTACGTTCATAATTTTGTAATGGGCACCGTTCGACCATGTTACTTCCTCTTATAATATGTACGATAAATGTATTAAATGAGTATGTACAGTAAATTGTCAAAACATGTTTAGCTTTTAGACACGAGCGTGTTCCTTTACATTCTGTTTTGATGTTCAAGCTGTGTGAGTTGGAAGAGGTGTTTTTTTTTTCTAAAATTGTGTGCTTACAAAGTTGAAAGGTTTTAATACCAACTTTGATTTCCCACTCCTTTCGAGTCTCACACAATTCTGCAGGGCGCACGCTGTTGCACTGTCTTTGGGATTTTCTCCTGTAAGATGTGATCTCAGTGGGTGATCTTTGAAGCCATATGTGCTGCAGTGCTGATGAAAATCATAAAACAAAATGGCCCGCAAGCATGGCTTTTTGCTTTGTTTTATGCTATTATACTTTTTTTTTCTTTTAAGTTACATTCTATGCAAATATTTACAAGATAAACTCATTAAGATTAGGAAACCTAAATACAAAATTTTTTCGAAAGTAGTAGGAGACTTGTCACAGGTTCCGTACAATATTTGTCACTCAAGAAAACCAGAAGCATATTACACAAGCATTTTCTCCAGGGTTTCATAATGCACACCTAAAAAACGTTGGAGTGGTCCTTAAAAGAAGTGTTTTGGGTCTCTGATATTGGTGACCTTATTATGAGATAATATGGGGTCTGACACCCGGCACCCTGGCTGGTCAGCTGATGCCCCTGGCCATCGGAAGTTATGTACCGAGGTTTAACATTACAGCTCCTTACTCGGCGTAGTGGCTGTTCTTATATACTGCAGCTTAGCCCTCATTACGGCAAGCTGATCAGTAAGTGCCATGTGACTGGAGTAATACGTATGTGTGCTGACTAGAGATGAGGGAATCCAAACTTTAAAGCGCTGCCGGCTTTTGAACGCAGGTGATTCCGCGTGTGTTTATTGAAACATGCGGTATCACCGCGTCCTATACTTTGGACGGTGATATTTATCTTGCAGAGACGAAGCGTCTCTGCAAGATAAATTGACATGCTGCGGTCTGGAAAGACGCGCCCGTATATCTGTTTACGCAGGGTTGCCGGGGCGTTCGTGCATGCATAGTGGAGATGGGATTTCATTAAATCCCCTCCACTATGCTGTAACATCTGTATGCTGCAGGTGTACACAGCGTCCAACCTGCAGCGTTTACTGATCATGAAAACATACCCTTATTGTTCAGGTTCGGCCCCCGAACGCTGGGTGTTTTACATGCTGTTATGTGCATGACAGCGCCAAAAACACTGCTTCTGATCAGCGGTAAAATCAAATGACAGCGTGAGCCCACAGCTGTGATCAGAGGTATAAGTTCTCAGCCTGGATGGTCGCATCTTGGCACCGTCCAGGTTGAAAACTGTTTATCCCCAGACATGGATTACAGCGTGGGACAGAGTGACACACAGGTGAGGGATATGATTGTTTTTCTTTTTATTATAGAAGACGATGACTTCAATGGAATGGGTAATGACGTGAGTATGGTTTAATTTAGAATCATTAAAGGAGTCTGTGTCATTCTTTCAATTACCCCTTAACGTCCAATGAGGGGCCTAGTCCGTCATGGCTGGATGTCCGTTCCTGCACCAGGACAGGCTATGCCCGTCATGGATTTAAACTATCATTGTGCGTAAACACGCAGTGATAGTTCAGTGCCGATAGCTGTCTGTGACAGCTGAGTGGCACGGGAAGAGGTGCAGGGACCCCCTGCTGTCGGTTCCCGCACACAGATCGCTGTGATCGGTTAGTCAATCTGACTGACCGATCACAGCCTGATCACGCAGGAGATGCTGAAATGTCAGCACTTCCTGCCCGATCAGTGCAGCAGCTCAGCCAGGGTGGATTTGATTTAAATCTAACTGATTTAAATCACGATTTAAATCACTAGTCAGTAATGCTTGATTTAAATCAGTGATTTAACCCCTTCATGACCCAGCCTATTTTGACCTTAAAGACCTTGCCGTTTTTTGCAATTCTGACCAGTGTCCCTTTATGAGGTAATAACTCAGGAACGCTTCAACGGATCCTAGCGGTTCTGAGATTGTTTTTTCGTGACATATTGGGCTTCATGTTAGTGGTAAATTTAGGTCAATAAATTCTGCGTTTATTTGTGATAAAAACAAAAATTTGGCGAAAATGTTGAAAATTTCGCAATTTTCACATTTTGAATTTTTATTCTGTTAAACCAGAGAGTTATGTGACACAAAATAGTTAATAAATAACATTTCCCACATGTATACTTTACATCAGAACAATTTTGGAAACAAAAATTTTTTTTGCTAGGAAGTTATAAGGGTTAAAATTTGACCAGCGATTTCTCATTTTTACAACGAAATTTACAAAACCATTTTTTTTAGGGACCACCTCACATTTGAAGTCAGTTTGAGGGGTCTATATGGCTGAAAATACCCAAAAGTGACACCATTCTAAAAACTGCACCCCTCAAGGTACTCAAAACCACATTCAAGAAGTTTATTAACCCTTCAGGTACTTCACAGCAGCAGAAGCAACATGGAAGGAAAAAATGAACATTTAACTTTTTAGTCACAAAAATTATCTTTTAGCAACAATTTTTTTATTTTCCCAATGGTAAAAGGAGAAACTGAACAACGAAATTTGTTGTCCAATTTGTCCTGAGTACACTGATACCTCATATGTGGGGGTAAACCACTGTTTGGGCGCACGGCAGGGCTTGGAAGGGAAGGAGCGCCATTTGACTTTTTGAATGAAAAATTGGCTCTACTCTTTAGCGGACACCATGTCACGTTTGGAGAGCCCCCGTGTGCCTAAAAATTGGAGCTTCCCCACAAGTGACCGCATTTTGGAAACTAGACGCCCCAAGGAACGTATCTAGATGCATAGTGAGCACTTTGAACCCCCAGGTGCTTCACAAATTGATCTGTAAAAATGAAAAAGTACTTTTTTTTCACAAAAAAATTCTTTTAGCCTCAATTTTTTCATTTTCACATGGGCAATAGGATAAAATGGATCATAAAATTTGTTGGGTAATTTCTCCCGAGTACGCCGATACCTCATATGTGGGGGTAAACCACTGTTTGGGCACACGGCAGGGCTCGGAAGGGAAGGCGCGCCATTTGACTTTTTGAATGGAAAATTAGCTCCAATTGTTAGTGGACACCATGTCGCGTTTGGAGAGCCCCTGTGTGCCTAAACATTGGAGCTCCCCCACAAGTGACCCCATTTTGGAAACTAGACCCCCAAAGGAACTAATCTATATGTGTGGTGAGGACTTTGAACCCCCAAGTGCTTCACAGAAGTTTATAACGCAGAGCCATGAAAATAAAAAATAATTTTTCTTTCCTCAAAAATGATTTTTTAGCCTGGAATTTCCTATTTTGCCAAGGGTAATAGGAGAAATTGGACCCCAAATGTTGCAGTCCAGTTTGTCCTAAGTATGCTGATACCCCTTATGTGGGGGTAAACCACTGTTTGGGCGCACGGCAGGGCTCGGAAGGGAAGGCACGCCATTTGGCTTTTTAAATGGAAAATTAGCTCCAATCATTAGCGGACACCATGTCACGTTTGGAGAGCCCCTGTATGCCTAAACATTGGAGGTCCCCCACAAATGACCCCATTTTGGAAACTAGACCCCCAAAGGAACTTATCTAGATGTGTGGTGAGGACTTTGAACCCCCAAGTGCTTCACAGAAGTTTATAACGCAGAGCCATGAAAATAAAATTAAAAAATTATTTTCTCAAAAATGATCTTTTAGCCTGCAATTTTTTATTTTCCCAAGGGTAACAGGAGAAATTTCACCCCAAAAGTTGTTGTCCAGTTTCTCCTGAGTACGCTGATACCCCATATGTGGGGGTAAACTACTGTTTGGGCACATGCCGGGGCTCGGAAGTGAAGTAGTGACGTTTTGAAATGCAGACTTTGATGGAATGCTCTGCGGGCGTCACGTTGCGTTTGCAGAGCCCCTGATGTGGCTAAACAGTAGAAACCTCCCACAAGTGATCCCATTTTGGAAACTAGACCCCGAATGGAACTTATCTAGATGTGTGGTGAGCACTTTCAACCCCCAAGTGCTTTACAGAAGTTTATAACACAGAGCCGTGAAAATAATAAATACGTTTTCTTTCCTCAAAAATAATTTTTTAGCCCAGAATTTTTTATTTTCCCAAGGGTTACAGAAGAAATTGGACCACAAAAGTTGTTGTCCAGTTTCTCCTGAGTACGCTGATACCCCATGTGTTGGGGTAAACCACTGTTTGGGCACACGTCGGGGCTCAGAAGGGAAGTAGTGACTTTTGAAATGCAGACTTTGATGGAATGGTCTGCGGACGTCACGTTGCGTTTGCAGAGCCCCTGGTGTGCCTAAACAGTAGAAACCCCCCACAAGTGACCCCATTTTAGAAACTAGACCCCCCAAGGAACTTATCTAGATGTGTGGTGAGCACTTTGAACCCCCAAGTGCTTCACAGACGTTTACAACGCAGAGCCGTGAAAATAAAAAATAATTTTTCTTTCCTCAAAAATGATGTTTTAGCAAGCATTTTTTTATTTTCACAAGGGTAACAGGAGAAATTGGACCCCAGTAATTGTTGCGCAGTTTGTACTGAGTATGCTGGTACCCCATATGTGGGGGTAAACCACTGTTTGGGCACACGTCGGGGCTCGGAAGTGAGGGAGCACCATTTGACTTTTTGAATACGAGATTGGCTGGAATCAATGGTGGCGCCATGTCGCGTTTGGAGAGCCCCTGTGTGCCTAAACATTGGAGCTCCCCCACAAGTGACCCCATTTTGGAAACTAGACCCCCAAAGGAACTAATCTATATGTGTGGTGAGGACTTTGAACCCCCAAGTGCTTCACAGAAGTTTATAACGCAGAGCCATGAAAATAAAAAATAATTTTTCTTTCCTCAAAAATGATTTTTTAGCCTGGAATTTCCTATTTTGCCAAGGGTAATAGGAGAAATTGGACCCCAAATGTTGCAGTCCAGTTTGTCCTAAGTATGCTGATACCCCTTATGTGGGGGTAAACCACTGTTTGGGCGCACGGCAGGGCTCGGAAGGGAAGGCACGCCATTTGGCTTTTTAAATGGAAAATTAGCTCCAATCATTAGCGGACACCATGTCACGTTTGGAGAGCCCCTGTATGCCTAAACATTGGAGGTCCCCCACAAATGACCCCATTTTGGAAACTAGACCCCCAAAGGAACTTATCTAGATGTGTGGTGAGGACTTTGAACCCCCAAGTGCTTCACAGAAGTTTATAACGCAGAGCCATGAAAATAAAATTAAAAAATTATTTTCTCAAAAATGATCTTTTAGCCTGCAATTTTTTATTTTCCCAAGGGTAACAGGAGAAATTTCACCCCAAAAGTTGTTGTCCAGTTTCTCCTGAGTACGCTGATACCCCATATGTGGGGGTAAACTACTGTTTGGGCACATGCCGGGGCTCGGAAGTGAAGTAGTGACGTTTTGAAATGCAGACTTTGATGGAATGCTCTGCGGGCGTCACGTTGCGTTTGCAGAGCCCCTGATGTGGCTAAACAGTAGAAACCTCCCACAAGTGATCCCATTTTGGAAACTAGACCCCGAAAGGAACTTATCTAGATGTGTGGTGAGCACTTTCAACCCCCAAGTGCTTTACAGAAGTTTATAACACAGAGCCGTGAAAATAATAAATACGTTTTCTTTCCTCAAAAATAATTTTTTAGCCCAGAATTTTTTATTTTCCCAAGGGTTACAGAAGAAATTGGACCCCAAAAGTTGTTGTCCAGTTTCTCCTGAGTACGCTGATACCCCATGTGTTGGGGTAAACCACTGTTTGGGCACACGTCGGGGCTCAGAAGGGAAGTAGTGACTTTTGAAATGCAGACTTTGATGGAATGGTCTGCGGACGTCACGTTGCGTTTGCAGAGCCCCTGGTGTGCCTAAACAGTAGAAACCCCCCACAAGTGACCCCATTTTAGAAACTAGACCCCCCAAGGAACTTATCTAGATGTGTGGTGAGCACTTTGAACCCCCAAGTGCTTCACAGACGTTTACAACGCAGAGCCGTGAAAATAAAAAATAATTTTTCTTTCCTCAAAAATGATGTTTTAGCAAGCATTTTTTTATTTTCACAAGGGTAACAGGAGAAATTGGACCCCAGTAATTGTTGCGCAGTTTGTACTGAGTATGCTGGTACCCCATATGTGGGGGTAAACCACTGTTTGGGCACACGTCGGGGCTCGGAAGTGAGGGAGCACCATTTGACTTTTTGAATACGAGATTGGCTGGAATCAATGGTGGCGCCATGTTGCGTTTGGAGACCCCTGATGTGCCTAAACAGTGGTAACCCCTCAATTCTAACTCCAACACTAATCCCCCACACCCCTAACCCTAATCCCAACTGTAGCCATAACCCTAATCACAACCCTAATTCCAACCCTAACCCTAAGGCTATGTGCCCACGTTGCGAATTCGTGTGAGATTTTTCAGCATCATTTTTAAAAAATCCGCGGGTAAAAGGCACTGCGTTTTACCTGCGGATTTACCGTGGATTTCCAGTGTTTTTTGTGCGGATTTCACCTGTGGATTCCTATTGAGGAACAGGTGTAAAACGCTGCGGAATCCGCACAAAGAATTGACATGCTGCAGAAAATACAACGCAGCATTTCCGCGTGGTATTTTCCGCACCATGGGCACAGCGGATTTGGTTTTCCATAGGTTTACATGGTACTGTAAACCTGATGGAACACTGCTGCGGATCCGCAACGGCCAATCCGCTGCGGATCCGCAACCAAATCCGCACCGTGTGCACATAGCCTAATTCTAAAGGTATGTGCACACGCTGCGGAAAATGCTGCGGATCCGCAGCAGTTTCCCATGAGTTTACAGTTCAATGTAAACGTATGGGAAACAAAAATCGCTGTACACATGCTGCGGAAAAACTGCACGGAAACGCAGCGGTTTACATTCCGCAGCATGTCACTTCTTTCTGCGGATTCTGCAGCGGTTTTACAACTGCTCCAATAGTAAACTGCAGTTGTAAAACCGCAGTGAAATGCGCAGAAAAACCGCGGTAAATCCGTGATAAATCCACAGCGGTTTAGCACTGCGGATTTATCAAATCCGCAGCGGAAAAATCCGCAGAGGAACAGAATACGTGTGCACATACCGAAACCCTAACCCTACCCCTAACCCTACCCCTACCCCTACCCCTAAACCTACCCCTAACCCTAACCCTACCCTTAACCCTAACTCTTACCCCAACCTTAGTGGAAAAAAAAAATATTATTTTTTTTTTATTGTCCCTACCTATGGGGGTGACAAAGGGGGGGGGGCATTTACTATTTTTTTTATTTTGATCACTGAGATAGGTTATATCTCAGTAATCAAAACTCACTCTGGAACGAATCTGCCGGCCGGCAGATTCGGCGGGCGCACTGCACATGCGCCCGCCATTTTGGAAGATGGCGGCGCCCAGGAAAGAAGACGGACGGATCCCGGGAGGCCAGGCAAGTATAAGGGGGGGGGGAGATCAAGGCACGGGGGGTGGATCGGAGCATGGGGGGGTGGATCGGAACACGGGGGGGGGGGTGGATTGGAGCACGGGGTGGGGGATCGCTGTGCAGGGGGGTGGATTGGAGCACGGGGGGGGGGGGGGATCGCTGTGCGGGGGGGGATCGGAGTGCGGGGGGGTTTGACTAGAGCACGGGGGGTGTGATTGGAGCACGGGGGGAGCGGACAGGAGCACGGGGGAGCGGAGCACAGGACGGAGGAGAGCGGACCACAGATCGGGGGGCTGGGGGGGCGATCGGTGGGGTGGGGTGGGGGCACATAAGTGTTTCCAGCCATGGCCGATGATATTGCAGCATCGGCCATGGCTGGATTGTAATATTTCACCAGTTTTTTTAGGTGAAATATTACAAATCGCTCTGATTGGCAGTTTCACTTTCAACAGCCAATCAGAGCGATCGTAGCCACGGGGGGGGGGGGGGGGGGGTGAAGCCACCCCGCCTGGGCTAAACTACCACTCCCCCTGTCCCTGCAGGCCGGGTGAAATTGGAGTTAACCCTTTCACCCGGCCTGCAGGGACGCGATCTTTCTGTGACACAGCATATGCGTCACAGGTCGGATTGGCACCGACTTTCATGACGCATACGCTGTGTCACAGGTCGGGAAGGGGTTAAATCAAAGTTTCTACCTAACTGAATTTGACTCTGCAGAGGTCCCAGCCTCCTCTTCACGGCAAAAATGTTACAACATGAACAGAGTTGAGAAAAAGACCTTTATCCTATTGTTCTACAAACCTATGAATACAGAATCAACCCCTTCAGTGCCAAGTCCAAGAAGTTAGACAATATGTTTCTGATTGTATGGAGTGGAGTAGATCTGCACAACACAAGAAGAATGTGAATCTAAGTGTGAGGAGGAGGAAGGGCAAGCAGACAAGAAAATGAAAGTGAAACTTTGAGCACAATACTGCAGCATGAACTCTGTTCATGTTGTAACATTTTTGCCGTGAAGAAGAGGCTGGGACCTCTGCGGAGTCAAATTCAGTTTTGAGAACTGCGTAAGTAAAGCAAGCGTCTGTGATAATATAGGAGAGAAACTGCCCACTAATCCTACAGAAACCTCTGGAAGAGCATGGCATTGTGAATGTTACACATATACAGCCTTTATTCTACTGAGTTAAACAACTCAGCTTTATCTCATGATGGAAGAACCTTTGGATGGTAAAATATTTTCCTCAAAAAGCAGTTTATTGAAAAAAATCCGATTTAAATAAAAAAAATCCGATTTTTTTTGTTTTTTTTTTAAAAAAAAACATTGATTTTTATCCACCCTGAGCTCAGCTCTGTCAGTGGCTGAGCTTCTGCACAAACAGCCAGGAGCACGATCACGACATTCAGGAGGGAGGCAGAGGAATGGGAGCTCCCTCTGCCTTCAGATCCGCGTGCCCGCGACGTCATCACGGGGCCCGATCGCTACCAAGCTACACAAAGCCTCTGACACCATGTCACAGCGTGGTGTCAAAAGCTTTCAGTATAGGTATAATGCACTGCAATGCAAGTGCACTGCAATGCATTATAACTTCAATCAAGGTGAAAAAAGTGAAAGTCCCATAAAGAGACTAGGTAAAAAAAAGAAACGCAAAAAAAAAAAAATGACATAATAATAAAAGAAAATCCACTAATATGCAAGTACACGTTTGGTATTGCTGTGTCCGGAACAATCCGATCTATAAAATGGTCATGTTAGTTAACCCCTTCAGTGTACGCTGTAAAAAGCGATCCAAAGATAATTATTCTTTCTATAAAAAATGTTATTGTGTTAAAGAGCCAAAACATAAAAAAATTATATTAATGTGGCATCACTGTAATCGTACTGACCCGAAGAATAAAGCTGCCTTATTAATTTTACAACACGCAGAGTGGAGGAGGAAAAAAAAAACAATTCCTGAATTGCGATCAAAAAATGTCATGTGCCCGTAAATGTTACCAATAAAAACGTTAGCTTGTCCCTCAAAAAACAAGCCCTCACATGTCTCTGTGGGACGAAATATGGAAAAATTATAACCACATAAAGTGATAGTGGTCAGATTTCAAAATTAAGGCCTGGTCATTAACTTACAAAGTGGCTTGGTCCTTATGGGGTTAAAGGACTTTATTCTGCCAGTGTGTTTATTTACATTATAGCTATAGGATTAGTAATGGAGAGGTGTCTTATTGATGCCTCTCCATTACCAAGCCGTGGACTTGATGTCACCGAACAATACAAAGGTGACATCAACCCCACAAGTATGAACCCCACTTGCCACCGCTACAGGGTAAGTTGGAAGATCTGAGCAAAGCGCTAGAATTGGCGCATTTAATAGATGTACCTTTCCTGGGCGGCTATGGGCTGTTGTTTTTAGACTGGCGGGGCAATATCAATGGGCCCGTTACCAGCCTGAAAATACCTGCCCCCAAATTTCTGCTTTAGCAAGGCTGGTTGTCAATAATGAAGGGGGGACCCCACATTGTTGTTTATTATTTATTTATTTATTTAAAAAAAAAAAAAAAAAGCTTGTAGGCCCCTCTGTTTTTAATAACCATCAATACTCCCATCAGCTGCTCCTGCTTTCGCTGTTCTTAGCGGCAGCAAATGGAGGCTGATAGGAGCAGTAGTCTTATCAGCTGACACCAGTGACCGGAGGTATATACCTCTGATCACAGTTGAGTGTTCAGGCTGTCATTTGACAGTATGGGAACCGCAGCTGTCTGACCGGCGGTAATGATTTTACTGTCCATCATAAGCGGTGTTTGCCGCGTGGTCATGCACATGACCTTGTGGCAAACACTGGATATTTGGGCCATCCATTCAAGTGAATGGGTTTCGGGTACTGTTCTCGCACCCGAACCTGAATTTTTTTTTTCAACTGTTCAGCCTTTACCTGAACATCCAGGGGTCCGCCCCTCTCTAGTGCTGATTTGTTTTCTCCTTTTGTGACTACTATTTTAAGTATATTTTCACTTTGTTACCTAGCTGTTGTAGTCAATGTTGCGTATTTGGATGCAAATCCAGTTGTGCATTGTCTATTTATTATAAACAGAGTGGCACACAAGCCTTTCATACTACAATCATTCCCCTCTTTAAGCCACTCGTTTCTAATCAGTAGTTCTCTTTTGTAGATTTTCCTTATATTTGAAATGCGTTTGAAAGTATGGATGGTCTCTTCTCATTTCAGGTTTGGGATGGTACTAAATGTGTTTCCCGATCGTGGAAGGTACTTGTAGAAGATGGCGCACTTATCGGAGACAGAGATTTTATCAGTCGACTACAAAACATTTCTATAGACATTTTGGTTTATGATAATCATGTGGAACTCGCAAAATCTTTAAAGGTAAACCATTTTGATTTTACACGGTTCATAGTACTCCTCTAAATTACTCTAATCGGCCCCCTTTTGCCCCATTCAAAATAAAGCCATATAAACAATACACATAATTTGGTATCGCCGCTTTGAGAATCGCCCGATCTATCAATATATTAAAATAATCCGATCTCTAAACTGAGTAATGAGAAAAATAATCAAACCGCCAGAATTAAATTTTTTGGTCACTGTAACATTGCATTAAAATGCAATAATAGGCGATCAAAACAGCATATCTTCCCTCAAAAGGTATCAATAAAAATGTCAGCTTGGCACGCAATAAATAACCCCTCACCAGCCCAGACACAAATCACGGAAAATAGAGATTCTACAGGTCTTGGGAAGAAGGGGAGCAAAAAAACAAAACTGAAAAACCCAAGGTGGTAAAGGGGTTAAGGTCTACCACCCATAGAAATGTAGACCTCCTTTTTCCCTCTTTTTTTCTCTTTTCTCATTCAGGGTTGCTTAGAGATAGGCTTGAGTTCACTTAAGTGTCAGGTTTTTCCTCTCTGGCCTGTTTTAAAAACCTTTAGCATTCATACTAGACATGTGGTTAACTTTCTGAAGGGTTGTCAATGCAGCTACTCCCTACCAAAAAGCTAAATGTTCTCTTGAGCCCTAAACTTAATGCTGTGAAATAATTCCTCTTTTAACCTCACTGCGATTCCCCCTTCACCTTCTTTCCTGTAAGGTTTTTTGTGGGGTATTATCTATTTGAAGAGTGTCCAAACTGACAACTGTATCTTGTCACGCGCCTTTCTAAGAATTCTGTTCTCCCCTTTTTCTACCCTCATTTTCCCATTGTGAAGAACATTCTCCACATCAGCTGAATGTAAAGTTCCAAATAACTGCCCCTTCTGTCATTTGTTTTCATCATCCTAAAAAAGGGGCTTGGGACATCGATGGCTTCCATTACAGTCGTGTAGCTACTGGGGGGGGAGGAGGGCCATCACCTCAGGCCCTGTTACATGAACAGGCCCACCCGGATCCACAGCTGCTTCTGTCATTAGGCAGGAGGACATGGCGGCGGCACTCTGGTGTGTCATGGACAGGGTGTGACCCACGATGCATGCTGTCCAGCGGCCAATCGCAGAGTCTCAGTGCCGTGTATTGTACGGGCTGGAGCTAATCTGATTATCTTCTTACAGGCTGGTAGCGCCGCAGTTAGCTCCACCCCATGTGCTCTCTGATTGGTCCACGCTGGGCTCTGGATCCTAATAACACTCTTACTTTGTGCTAAGACACTGCCTGGCCCAGACAAATCATCCTCACTTCATCTGTAAGGGCTGCTGGATCATATTATATTAATTAAAATATAAATCAGGCATATCCTATAACTGTGGGAGTGGGGTAAATATGAGGGGGAATTGGGATAGTGGGGGTAGCGTTGGGGGCCTTGTGTTCCTAGGTTACATGCTTTCTCATGTCATAGTTGCTCTCTGGGGAGGGTGGAGATAGGAGTATTATTATATTTACACCTTCGGTCTTATAATAAGCCCCAGCATTTTAGTATCACAAGCCCCCATACAGTAACCATGGCATGATCTTCTGAGAATATATCCTGGACTTTGAAAAAGAAAAAATATCTACCAAAGTACTAACAAGCAGAAGTTTGCGACCTTCCTGCCTGTTGTGCCTGGCACGTCCACATAGTACATGCCAGAGTCAGGACGTACTACGTGGACGGGAGTCGGCACGCTCTGCTCTCCTTTCCTACCAACGACGGTAGCGGCAACCCCAGTCCCTCCTGTAATGTATGTGCTCCCACCCCCTATGACGTATGTGCCCCTAGTCCCTCTTGTAATTCATGTGCCCCTAGTCCCTCTTGTAATTCATGTGCCCCTGCCCCTTCTGTGATGCATGTGCCCTCAGCCCCTTCTGTGATGCATGTGCCCTCAGCCCCTTCTGTAATTCATGTGCCCCCAGCCCCTCCTGTGATGCATGTGCCCCCAGCGCCTCCGGTGATGCATGTGCCCCCAGCCCCTTTTGTGATGCATGTGCCCCCAGCTTCTCTCTTATGTAATCTAAATAGAGCAGTCTCTGTGTCTCCTATGTGTGATGTATGTGCCCCCAGCCCCTCCTGTGATGCATGTGCCCCCAGCGCCTCCGGTGATGCATGTGCCCCCAGCCCCTTTTGTGATGCATGTGCCCCCAGCGCCTCCGGTGATGCATGTGCCCCCAGCCCCTTTTGTGATGCATGTGCCCCCAGCTTCTCTCTTATGTAATGTAAATAGAGCAGTCTCTGTGTCTCCTATGTGATGTATGTGCCCCCAGCCCCTCCTGTGATGCATGTGCCCCCAACGCCTCCGGTGATGCATGTGTCCCCAGCCCCTTTTGTGATTCATGTGCCCCCAGCTTCTCTCTTATGTAATGTAAATAGAGCAGTCTCTGTGTCTCCTATGTGATGTATGTGCCCCCAGCTCCTCCTGTGATGCATCTGCCCCTTCTGTGATGCATGTGCCCCCAGCCCCTCCTGTGATACATGTGCCCCCAGCCCCTCTCTTATGTAATGTAAATAGAGCAGTCTCTGTGTCTCCTATGTGATGTATATACTGCAGATCTTCCACTGCTTGAGTTCTATACTTATAATGTGAGGAGATCTGCCATGTACACTTGTGGGCAAACCTTACTGCTGCAGGTTATTTTCAGAATTCTTTGCAAAGAGTTGACTGCACTCCAGGTCGACTCAAACCTGGAAATGTATATACTAAGTGTAAGCTGTGACTGATGCCTAACAGTGGCATCCAACGCCCATATGCTAGGATGTTATGTTTTTAGTTCATCTTGACATATCCATTTAACACATACAATACTTATGACAAATACTATACAGGGACTTCTATACCCATAGGTTTCCATAGTTAAAAAAGAAGTAAATTATTGTATACATTTAATATAAACTTTTTGACTGGCCTCAATGGGATGTATTAGTCTACAGGAGCGATATACACAGGTTTCATATTTGCATTGATAGCTTTCCTGGTGGAAAAGAGCTTTAATCTAGAAGCGTTTCTATGTTATATTATGCTCGGACAATTGTCTTTTTCCTGATTCTGGCATTTTAGTTTGCATGTGCACTATTACAGTGTGCTTTATGTGAAGTATCCAGAATTTGGATGCTTTCTGCATGTATTTGCCAGCATTTTTGTAACTCATGTTGACTTGTAACCATTTTCCGAAGTCACGTGAGACCATGCTGCCCCTCTGTGGCTTATCGTGTTTGGTTGAACATGAACCATGATAGACTTTCTGGCCTTTAGAACTGTTAGGCACACATTTTAAAACCATCACATTTGGTTTTCCAAAATGTTAATAAATACACAAATAACTGTTTA
This sequence comes from Ranitomeya imitator, assembly GCF_032444005.1. Taxonomy (NCBI): domain Eukaryota; kingdom Metazoa; phylum Chordata; class Amphibia; order Anura; family Dendrobatidae; genus Ranitomeya; species Ranitomeya imitator. The sequence continues at coordinate 324,360,749 of NC_091285.1, read as the reverse complement.
GCAACCAGATGCAAATGTGTCTAACTCCTAAAGTCTGTTATATATTTCTTTTCTATATAAAAGTTTCTTCTTGTCATGTGAAAAACTCTATGAACCTGCTGGAATTGGGTTAATCTGCAGGTTAATAGCGTTCTGATCCTTCCCGGTTCCCACACTTTGAGTCTCGCTGCCGATAGGAATGTAACTATATTTCCTGTTATGAAAGGTAATTCAGTACCACAATGGACATAGAGGTCAGCGCACATACAGTGACCTGGCAATAACCCAAAAAACAAGAACGAGCTCTGAGACGTGGGAACTCTGTTGACCGCAATCCCTAATCTTCTCAAACCACACTAAAGGTAGCCGTGGATTGCGCCTAACGCTCCCTATGCAACTCGGCACGGCCTGAGAAACTAGCTAGCCTGAAGATAGAAAATAAGCCTACCTTGCCTCAGAGAAATACCCCAAAGGAAAAGGCAGCCCCCACATATAATGACTGTGAGTTAAGATGAAAAGACAAACGTAGAGATGAAATAGATTTAGCAAAGTGAGGCCCAACTTTCTGAACAGAGCGAGGATAGGAAAGGTAACTTTGCGGTCAACACAAAACCCTACAAAAACCACGCAAAGGGGGCAAAAAGACCCTCCGTACCGAACTAACGGCACGGAGGTACACCCTCTGCGTCCCAGAGCTTCCAGCAAGCAGTAAAAAACAAATTGACAAGCTGGACAGAAAAAAACAGCAAACAAATAACAAAGAGGAACTTAGCTATGCAGAGCAGCAGGCCACAGGAACGATCCAGGAGGAAACAGGTCCAATACTAGAACATTGACTGGAGGCCAGGATCAAAGCACTAGGTGGAGTTAAATAGAGCAGCACCTAACGACTTCACCACATCACCTGAGGAAGGAAACTCAGAAGCCGCAGTACCACTTTCCTCCACCAACGGAAGCTCACAGAGAGAACCAGCCGAAGTACCACTTGTGACCACAGGAGGGAGCTCTGCCACAGAATTCACAACAATTTCCCCCAGCAGTGTTTGGGTGTCAATCACCGGGGCGGCGGTGGCACAGGTTCAGTCAGCGCTCTGTGTGTACAGAGTGGCGGGAGTAACTGCGCCCCTGACACTGACACCCGACCCTAATGCTTATCCTGCTATCAGTCGGTGAACCCGCGCTGGCGCCTCCCCGGTGACTGAAATCCAAAGTCGTCCAGGAGGAATAAAGATTCTTTCCTCCCGTCAGTGGGGCTCAAAGTGCGGGCATCGATCAGGTTCAGAACGCTATTAGCCTGCAGATTAACCCTATGTCTGTAGGTTAATACGAGCGTTTTTTTCTAACGTGACCGGTTCCCTTTAAGAGCAATGTTCTCTGTCTCAACTCTGGTCCTTCGGTAAAGTGGCGATAAGATGTAAAGTGCAATGGCGCATGTCGTCTTATACTGTTAACTGCAAATGATTACATTCAATCTTGGAAAATTGTTAACCGGCTGCAGCTCAGGAAACTGAAGTCATCTTTTTGTTTAGATAATCGCAAACCTATTTTGTGCTCGGTGTGCTCCTATGCTGCCAATGTATATGTAGAAGTTCTCAGCCTGTACCTGCTAATAAGCTGATAATTCTGATGGTGATTACAATATCGGGACCAAAGCAGGAGAGAATTTGTTATATCCCACATAAGCTGCAGAAGGAGCACTATGGAAGAAAACACTGGGAAAATGAAAGCTGAATTTCCCTGGGCTGGATGCATGACGACAATTGGTGACAACAGCAGACTTTCATCATCCTGTATGATCAGCTTTTGCCACGAATACGTAAGCTGTGTTATTGCCGTGCAGTCATCTATCTGCTTCTATACAGCTTCTGCTGCGCATCAATTAATATCTCTACTTTCAACTTTGAGACCTATGTGATTTATGGAAGCTGCGTAGAAGGTAAAAGATTGGTTAAACTTAGTGATCGAAACAAAAAAGAGCTTTTGCTCTTTTTCTTTTTAATTTAAAGCAATTTTTTTCAGGCGAGTAACAGGAAAAGACTTACACCTCATGGTTACATTCTAGCCGCTTTAAGGGGTGATCCGAAACACAAATACTGTATTTTCTGGCGTATAAGACTACTTTTTAACCCCTGAAAATCTTCTCAAAAGTCAGGTATCGTCTTATAAGCCAGGTGTCGTCTTATAGGACAGGTGCGGAGTAATCTGCGGTCGCCGCATATTGTGGGGGGAGCGACCCCAATGACGAGGTGAGGGGGCACCTCACTGGGAAGGTGTAAGTGAAGCAGAGGCAGAGAAGGAAATAATAGGATACAAGGGCGAGCCAGATTAGTGAAAGAGGAGTGTTTTTCTAGGCACAGCACCGCTCTCTCTCTCTTTTTTGCATAACCCTGGCATCCCAGACGCTGACAGTTTGCTTCACCTACACCTTCCTGGTGAGGCGCTCCCTCACCTCGTCATCGGGACCACTCCCCCCCACTATATACTTCGACCGCAGATTGCTCCACACCCACCCTATAAGACAACCCCCGACTTTTGAGAAGATTTTATATTTTAACTGGAAAAGTTGGGGGTCGTCTTATACGCCCAGTCGTCTTATACGCCGGAAAATACGGTAAGTTTTCATCCTAAATGTCTATCTATTTAATCAATTTTCTAATAGACTATAATTTTTTATTTTTTTTAAATTCTTTATTTAAGTTTTTCAATAAACAGAAAACAGGTTATAATAAACATAAGCTCGCATGTCAAACTCAGATAGTTTTTAGACAACAAGTCTCAAAATAATCAGGAGATCTATATTATCAATATATACTTATTAGGAGAATAGGACAATTGAGCATTAAACATAAAACAATGTTTCAGGTCCAGAGTGGATAGCCTTAGATACCATTATGAACTATAAAGAAAATTATAAGGCTAGAAGATGAGACAGGAAGGACTATGATACAGCAAGTTAATTTATTGATGATTGAGGAGGAATGGATGGCATAAAAAGTGACTGGAATAGGCTAGTATTGGGTATAGATGTGGAGGTGGGGTCGGTCGTCATGTCTACTTGGAAAATTTGAGTTAGGGGGAATGGAGAGAACTCCTGTTCCAGAGCTAGAGGGAGGAGATAAAAATTCAACCCAAGGAAGCCACGGAAGCACAGAATTTCTCGTGGGTGCGTGTTCCCCAGCTAGACAGTTCCTCTAAGCGATACAGGTCTTGGACCTTAAGAGTCCATTCTTTTAGCGTTGGGGAGGTTATTTTCATCCAATGCATTGAAATCAGGTGTTTTGCAGCTGCTAGTAAAATAGGTAGTAAGTCGTGTCTCCTTGGGTTAAAGGAGGAAGAAGGGAGGGAAAGCAGAACATCCTGGGGAGCAAGGTCTCGATCCATTAGGTTCATACTGTGGAGAGATTTGTTTATATCTGACCAAAATTGCACTAATTCCCGGGCAAAACCAGAAAATATGTGCTAAGGAACCCACGGAGCGAGAACATCTCCAACATAGCGGGGAGTCTGCTAATCCCAAATGAATCAACCTTTCTGGGGTCCGGTACCACCTAGACAGAATTTTAAACGCGTTTCTAATAGACTTTAATTAAAAAAAAAAAAAAAAAAAAGTCCCTACTATTCCCTCACTAGCAATCTAACTTATTTGTTTATTTTTTAGCACCGGAATTTGCTTTTTGGTGATACTTTGTTTAATAATCCCAGTGCATGCTGGGATACTCAAAGAACCATCAGAGACTGGGACCACTGCCGCAGTGTCATCCCAGTTCCTGAAAGGAAGCATCATCCGTGACTATGATGGTGCTGGGCTAGTCTTTGCTCTACTGAGCATGCATCGCTTGTCAATTCCAACATGTGCTCAGTAGATTCTTGTCACTGTGCAATATACACAGTGACAGTGCGCTCTCTTGTTGGCTCGCATTAGAAGCAATGACTCCGCAATAGAGCGCACTGTCAGTGAGCTTTGTATGAAGAATATCCTGCGTGCAGAGACCAGCACCGCCCCTGAAAGTGACATCATTCCTTCAGGTCCACCTATAAGCTGTCTGTCAATATACCGTGTACATAGAAAGCTGCTAATCATTGGTGGGGATGGGGTTACAGCATTAAGATCTCAGGCAGAATTAGTTTTTTCTACTTTAGATCCATCATAACTGTTGCACCCAGTAAAGGAAGTGATACATTGCCGGAATTGGGGACTCTGCATCATACTGCTGTCAGATTACATAACAACCTGCTGACAGATTCCCTTTAACCCTTCAAATCATTTTGTTTGTTGACTGTGACCATTGTTTACCATATAACATTTTTACATGGTATTTATCCTAAACCAATGTGCAGTATTGCAACTTTTCATATTTCAGATTAGAAGTTACGTTGTTATTCACAATATACATGCCAAATTACACAGTGCAGCTAATGTAATCCAAGGACATGATACATATGTGGAATTTCACCTTCATGGGGGAACAGGTTATGGACGAGGAATTTCAGTGCCCCCAGAAGATGATTCAGATGTTAAAGAACTACAAAAGTGAGTCCAAAATAATTGCTATCTTTTATTTGGCTAGTTCACCAAGCCATTCTATTTCTAATTCCATCTAGTAAAAAAGCTATTAAAGTACTGCTATGTGTGCGAATACGCCTTACCTACCATACTGCAATATTCCAGTGGTGTTTCCATGTGATTGTGTTACATAAGGTCCAAGCTTGTTTCTGATTATTGAAATTATTTTACATCTGAAGGATGCTATCTAGTGATGAGCGAATATACTCGTTACTCGAGATTTCTCGAGCACTCTCGGGTGTCCTCAAAGTGTTTTTTAGTGCTCGGAGATTTAGTTTTCTTCGCCGCAGCTGAATGATTTACATCTGTTAGCCAGCATAAGTCCATGTGGGGATTCCCTAGCATCCAGGCAACCCCCACATGTACTTATGCTGGCTAGTAGCTGTAAATCATTCAGCTGCGGCAATAAAAACTAAAACTCCGAGCACTAAAAAATACTCTGAGGACCCCCGGTGTGCTCGTGAAATCTCGAGTAACGAGTATATTCGCTCATCACTAATGCCATCCTTTACCCATAGGGGGTCCATTTTGTATTAACGGATGACTGACTAGTGCCTCCGCTGTCAGCTGAATTCCACCCTTAGGCTCCCATGATGAGAAAAATGTGTTTGTTTTAAAGTACTTTTATTTTTTACTGGAAGGTGCAAGAATTTATCAATTTTCTATCGTTTATGTTGTCCATTTGAGTTTAGGAAAAACGTGGTGACTGAGACCCTGATTCCGGTGAGTCCCATATTACCCGTCAATCAGCAGGGGGAGCCAGAGCGCATGAATATCAGTCTCAGCAGTGCACACATAATGGAAAGGATTCCAGTGCTGCCAGAGATAGCCAGGGGTATGAAACTGGCTGCACAAATAAACTTTAGTATTACAGGACAGCAATCGATGTATCTGACTCTAGTACTACCTCCATCATTTCTGAGGGGAGCATAAGCTGATTTTTCTTTCTTTAAAATAATTTTTGTAATTGGTTTTAAATAAAAGTTTTGCTCCCTTTGACTAGAAGTTACAAACTCTCTTATCAGAAAGAGCTCTCTGATCGATTCTCTGTTAACCCATTCTGCAGCCTGCAATAGAGTGCAATAAAAAGGCTATGGAAGGCAAACGGTGCAAAATTTTCAATGAAATCCAACTGCAAAGTGGATTTTTAGCCCAAAATGCATGTATGCAAAAAACTCTCTCAAAGGTAGACCACTCCTTTATTGTGTCTTTGTATCTTGGAAGGTCCTGACGTAACGCCCATATTTCCATTGCTTCTGAGCAGTTCTGCTGTTATGTTATGATAAATGTGTATCCATTGTTGATCTTTTATTTTGTTTGTTTCATGCAAGGGTCCTGGATGCTGTGGATCTGAAAGAGACCCAACCTCTGTTTGAAGCAAGCACATCAGATAGCCAATTAGGTATGTCAGATTTTTTTTTTGCAATTACTGATTTAATTTGAAAGGTTAAGCTAGTCACTGATAACTGCGGTGACATGGTTCGACCACACGGGATCACTGCAGCCAGTCACTGGCCTTAGGCTACGTTCACATTAGCGTTTTGCAAGTTTGCGTCGGGCGACGCAGCGGCGACGCAAGCGTCATGCGCCCCTATATTTAACATGGGGGACGCATGGACATGCGTTGTGCTGCGTTGTGCGACGCATGCGTTTTTTCTGCCGCAAGCGTCGGGCGCAGAAAACGCAACAAGTTGCATTTTTCTTGCATCCAAATTTCGGCAAAAAAGGACGCATGCGTCGCAAAACGCAGCGTTTTTGCGTGCGTTTTAGTGCATTTTTATTTGCGTTGTGCGTTGCGTCGCCGACGCAGCGGCGCACAACGCAAATGTGAACGTAGCCTTAGTGGTACATCGATATGCCACAAGACACTTTTTACATTCCGGCAGTGGTTGTGCGGCCACTGCTTCTTCTACATGCCATCTGTATGAGCATGTAGATCGTAGAAAGCTGAATGCAATGATACTTTGATATCTGTGGTCAGATATCTTATTCCATAGAAATCCATGTTTTTCTATGTAAATGAGCCTTTAAGATCTATGGGTCGGGCACAGATCTCAAGAATCTTTCTCCAATGCTTACTTTTAATAAGAGGAGCTTTGGCGCAGCATCGGAGGGCATGCTCTTGAGACTAGGGGAACAAGAATGCCGCTGATCTGAATTGTCAATCAGTCAGGACCCTCCGCAAGCAAGAAGCAGAAAGCTGGGAAAGTGTACTCCTGACAATGCAATGCTTTAAGGGGTTAAATGGAGCCTGTCCACTTGGAAATGCTGTGCAATCTCTGGGCAGCATGTTACAGCAGGGGACTAGATGGACAGATCGATGTAAAGTTTTCTGGAAAAAAACCTATAAAGTAAAACTATTTTACTTTGGTAAATTCCTGCTTTTTGTTGACTCAGCAGTCATATGGGAGACTCTAATCCATGATCGCCAGCTAGCTCTGCATGCACACTTATACAGCATAGCCTGTAGGCCCGCCCACTTGGCCGATAACTCCAGAATGAATAGGGATTTCATCGCATAAATTACAAGTTATACTGAATACTATTATGACCGTGCCAGAATATAGTTTGAAAAAATTAAAGTTTATGACTCCACAAAATCCTATCCATTGCCTTTTGTTGCCTCCCGTTCCCCCACATAGCACAGGGGTGCTTGCCATGTAAAATTGGCCTGAGGTTATTGGCCAAGAAGGGGTGCCGAATGGAGAAATGGTTTGTTTTATCCAGGAATAATGTGGGTTGTGTGTGTCAACTGGAAATATTGAGCAGTATGGAGGACTGATGGTCCAGAGGCAGTCATTCCCGTTCTTTTATCTTACATGCAGGTCAGATGTCGGCGCCCTTTGATGCTCTGGAGAGATGCCAGCAGCTTTCTGTGACAGGTAGAAAACCATTAATGGATCTGAAGATCACAGTGAGGAAAGCTTCCTGCACTGCGGGTTGTGTAGTTATCTGAAATGAGCTGTTCTCCCGTTGTAGGGCTCATATCAAACAACCATAGACTGTAGATGAAGGAAAGGAATATTCGGAGAGTGTGAAAACAAATAAGACTCCTTTTTCATAGATCTATCTTGACTTAGAACATGTTATTTTGTCATAGAATGTTTCTTTTTTTATATAGTGGTCACGAACGGTGTAAAAGAAACGTATTCAATCTTAAAGTTAAAGAAACAAACAAAAGTTAGATCCTCTTATGCAGTTCCTTCATTTATGAAGCCCGTTTATTCTGCAAACCTCAGCTTTTTAATTTGCTAGCTGGAAGTTTTCATTGTCTGCCATGTCATTTGTCATAGTGATGCTGTCGCTAAGTCATGGTCACTGTTTCTACGAGCCTGAAAATACGCTCCTACACATTGCTTGATATCAAACATCCTTTAAAAGGGAACTATAATTTCAAGTACATTTTCAGAATAAGATATGAACATGAGGAACCCTATTTCTGTCCATTTATATGACTTTTATTCAGCATTTTTCATCAGCGTTCCTCTATGCAGGCTCTATCTAATTTGCAGTTGACACTGAGCTAGTGGGTGGAGACTTCCTGTTGTAATTTATCTCATTCATTAAAAACACACATGTATTCCTACTTTTTATCTTTGATAGCACATAGGCAGAAGTAGCAGCATGGAGGAAACCATTCTGCAGTAGTGAGAAGTGTAACTGGGAATCCATCTCTGGCATCCGCTAGCTAAAATCTGCACCATCTATTTTGCTTCTCACTCCGCTTTTCTCTCTTCCTCTCTGCTCCCCCATACATCTAGTTTAATAGGCTGTGTAACCTGAATCCATACTGTGCTGGCAGTCTTTTTGTTTGGAGCAATTCAGATTTCGGAGTGAATGGTGAGGTCAGAAGACACGGGAGTGGGAGAAGTGGCTCATAAGAGGAGAAAGAATTAGATTACTTCAATAAGATATAGTACAAATAGATTCGCTGGTACTATTGATATTTGCAAAGTTGGTGAAAGTACACTTCCCATTTAAGATACTGTATCACATTTAAAGTAACCATCGTCTTAGTTTTTATTTCATAATCCAATAATACACTTTCAAATAAGCAACTTTGTAATAAATCTTAGCAGAGAGATCAGCTTCTTTCTCTGCTGGGACCGATCATTCAGTCTGCTACACATCATGCATATTTTGCCATAAAGGATTTGGCTTGGTAAAAGATGCACATTGTAGCCTTAGAAGTGATAGAATAATGCTGTCTTAACTCCAATCAGGAGAGGAGTATAGATGTGAACTACTGCAGGAAATTAAGTATGATTTCTACCATTCAATTTTTGGGTTTGCAATGTCATTTTTTTTTTGTAGTACTTCCTGCTTATCAACAATGGCGGATAACCTCTCTTGCCAGTATCATTAAAAGCAAGGCTCCTCAGAAATTTCGGATCAGAGCAAGACTAAGAAGTTTTCTACCCCAGCACCTGTATCAGTCCCTGAAGCTTCACTGCTCTACATGTAATTCATTGTAAGTATTGTATTTGTAAGTATGCAAACAAGTTAAGGAGGAAGTAGGGGGCAAATGGAAAGAGGAAAGCTGACTTAGCATAATTGTTGAAATAATACCTATGTGGTCCACTTCTAATCCTCTATACCCCCATAAAACACATCTACTATATAATTGTCTAGGGGTCACTTCCGTCTTTCTGTCTGTCTGTCACGGATATTCATTGGTCGCGGCCTCTGTCTGTCATGGAATCCAAGTCACTGATTGGTCGTGGCAAAACGCCCATTGCCACGACCAATCAGCGACGGCCACAGTCCGGCGGCAATATGGCCGCTCTTTCCTCCCCGCAGTCAGTGCCTGCTCCATACTCCCCTCCAGTCATCCAGTCAGCCCTCACACAGGGTTAATGCCAGCGTTACCGGAGCGTGGTGTAACGCACTCCGGTTACGCAGCTATTAACCCTGTCTGACCAACTGTTTACTATTGATGATGCGTATGCAGCATCAATAGTAAAAAGATCTAATGTTACAAATAAGAATAATAAAAAAAAAGGTTATTCTCACTCTCCGACGTTGCGTCCTCTCCTCAGCAGTGCAAGCGGCAGGTTCCGGTGCTAAGGATGCTATGCAAGAACGACCTGCCATGATGTCACGGTCATGTGACCGCGACGTCATCACAGGTCCTGCGCTCATACCAACCCTGGGACCGGAAGCTGCCGCGTGCACCGCACACAGGCTACAGGACTACAAGGGGCCCTCGGAAGATGAGTATATGTTTATTTTTTAACCTGTTACATACATGGCTGGGCAATATACTACGTAGCTGGACGATATACTACGTGACTGGGCAATATACTACGTGACTGGGCAATATACTACGTGGCTGGGCAATATACTACGTGGCTGGGCAATATACTACGTGGCTGGGTAGTATACCACGTGTCTGTGCTGTATACTACGTGGCTCTGTGCTGTATACTACGTGGCTCTGCTGTATACTACGTGGCTCTGTGCTGTATACTACGTGGCTGTGCAATATACTACGTGGCTGTGCAATATACTACGTGGCTGTGCAATATACTACGTGGCTGGGCAATATACTACGTGGCTGGGCAATATACTACGTGGCTGGGCAATATACTACGTGGCTGGGCAATATACAGTGGGGCAAAAAAGTATTTAGTCAGTTAGCAATAGTGCAAGTTCCACCACTTAAAAAGATGAGAGGCGTCTGTAATTTACATCATAGGTAGACCTCAACTATGGGAGACAAACTGAGAAAAAAAAATCCAGAAAATCACATTGTCTGTTTTTTTTATCATTTTATTTGCATATTATGGTGGAAAATAAGTATTTGGTCAGAAACAAACAATCAAGATTTCTGGCTCTCACTGACCTGTAACTTCTTCTGTAAGAGTCTCCTCTTTCCTCCACTCATTACCTGTATTAATGGCACCTGTTTAAACTTGTTATCAGTATAAAAAGACACCTGTGCACACCCTCAAACAGTCTGACTCCAAACTCCACTATGGTGAAGACCAAAGAGCTGTCAAAGGACACCAGAAACAAAATTGTAGCCCTGCACCAGGCTGGGAAGACTGAATCTGCAATAGCCAACCCGCTTGGATTGAAGAAATCAACAGTGGGAGCAATAATTAGAAAATGGAAGACATACAAGACCACTGATAATCTCCCTCGATCTGGGGCTCCACGCAAAATCCCACCCCGTGGGGTCAAAATGATCACAAGAACGGTGAGCAAAAATCCCAGAACCAAGCGGGGGGACCTAGTGAATGAACTGCAGAGAGCTGGGACCAATGTAACAAGGCCTACCATAAGTAACACACTACGCCACCATGGACTCAGATCCTGCAGTGCCAGACGTGTCCCACTGCTTAAGCCAGTACATGTCCGGGCCCGTCTGAAGTTTGCTAGAGAGCATTTGGATGATCCAGAGGAGTTTTGGGAGAATGTCCTATGGTCTGATGAAACCAAACTGGAACTGTTTGGTAGAAACACAACTTGTCGTGTTTGGAGGAAAAAGAATACTGAGTTGCATCCATCAAACACCATACCTACTGTAAAGCATGGTGGTGGAAACATCATGCTTTGGGGCTGTTTCTCTGCAAAGGGGCCAGGACGACTGATCCGGGTACATGAAAGAATGAATGGGGCCATGTATCGTGAGATTTTGAGTGCAAACCTCCTTCCATCAGCAAGGGCATTGAAGATGAAACGTGGCTGGGTCTTTCAACATGACAATGATCCAAAGCACACCGCCAGGGCAACGAAGGAGTGGCTTCGTAAGAAGCATTTCAAGGTCCTGGAGTGGCCTAGCCAGTCTCCAGATCTCAACCCTATAGAAAACCTTTGGAGGGAGTTGAAAGTCCGTGTTGCCAAGCGAAAAGCCAAAAACATCACTGCTCTAGAGGAGATCTGCATGGAGGAATGGGCCAACATACCAACAACAGTGTGTGGCAACCTTGTGAAGACTTACAGAAGACGTTTGACCTCTGTCATTGCCAACAAAGGCTATATTACAAAGTATTGAGATGAAATTTTGTTTCTGACCAAATACTTATTTTCCACCATAATATGCAAATTAAATGTTAAAAAAACAGACAATGTGATTTTCTGGATTTTTTTTTCTCAGTTTGTCTCCCATAGTTGAGGTCTACCTATGATGTAAATTACAGACGCCTCTCATCTTTTTAAGTGGTGAAACTTGCACTATTGCTGACTGACTAAATACTTTTTTGCCCCACTGTACTTTGTGGTTCTATGCTGTATACTACATAGCTGGGCAATATACTACGTGACTGGGCAATATACTACGTGGCTCTGTGCTGTATACTACGTGGCTGTGCAATATACTACGTGGCTGTGCAATATACTACGTGGCTGGGCAATATACTATGTGGCTGGGCAATATACTACGTGGCTGGCCAATATACTACGTGGCTGGGCAATATACTACGTAGCTGGACAATATACTACGTGACTGGGCAATATACTACGTGACTGGGCAGTATACTACGTGTCTGTGCTGTATACTACGTGGCTCTGCTGTATACTATGTGGCTGGGCAATATACTACGTGGCTGGGCAATATACTACGTGGCTGGGCAATATACTACGTGATTGGGCAATATACTATGTGGCTGGGCAATATACTACGTGGCTGGGCAATATACTACGTGACTGGGCAATATACTACGTGACTGGGCAATATACTATGTAGCTGGGCAATATACTACATGACTGGGCAATATACTATGTGACTGGGCAATATACTACGTGACTGGGCAATATTCTACGTGACTGGGCAATATTCTACGTGACTGGGCAATATTCTACGTGACTGGGCAATATACTACGTGGCTGGGCAATATACTACGTGACTGGGCAATATACTATGTAGCTGGGCAACATACTACGTGACTGGGCAATATACCACGTGACTGGGCAATATACTACGTGACTGGGCAATATACTACGTGACTGAGCAATATGCTACGTGGCTGGGCAATATACTACGTGGCTGGGCAATATACTACGTGGGCTGGGCAATATACTTTGTGGTTGGGCAATATACTACGTGGCTGGGCAATATACTACGTGGCTGGGCAATATACTTTGTGGCTCTATGCTGTATACTACATAGCTGGGCAATATACTACGTGACTGGGCAATATACTACGTGGCTCTGTGCTGTATACTACGTAGCTGGGCAATATACTACGTCGTTCGGCAATATACTACGTGGTTGAGCAATATACTATGTGGCTGGGCAATATACTATGTGACTGGGCAATATACTACGTAGCTGGGCAATATACTACGTGGCTGGGCAATATACTACATGACTGGGCAATATACTACGTGGCTGGCCAATATACTACGTGGCTGGGCAATATACTACGTGGCTCTGTGCTGTATACTACGTGGCTGGGCAATATACTACGTGGCTGGGCAATATACTACGTGGCTGGGCAATATACTACATGGCTGGCCAATATACTACGTAACTGGGCAATATACTACGTAGCTGGGCAATATAGTACGTGACTGGGCAATATACTATGTGGCTGGGCAATATACCTCATGGTTGGGCAATATACTACCTGGGCTGTGAAATATACTACGTGGACATGCATATTCTAGAATACCCGATGCGTTAGAATCGGGCCACCATCTAGTATTCTTATATTAGCCAAGTATCCTGTTGTGAACAGGTGATTCAGAACCACAATGGACCTGGTGGTTACGAGCACAGAAAATGACCTGATAGTTGCTAATCACATAGGACGAGCTCTGAGACGTGGGAACTCTGCTGACCGCAATATGCCCAGTCTTGGCCCTCCGCACCGACTAACGGTACGGAGGTGCTTCCTCTGCGTCCCAGAGCTTCCAGCCAGCAAGACAAACCAATATAGCAAGCTGGACAGAAAAAATAGCAAACAAAAATAACACAAGCAGAACTTAGCTTATGCAGGGCAGACAGGCCACAAGAACGATCCAGGAGAAAGCAAGACCAACACTGGAACATTGACTGGAGGCCAGGAACAAAGAACTAGGTGGAGTTAAATAGAGCAGCACCTAACGACTTAACCCCGTCACCTGAGGAAGGAAACTCAGAAGCCGCAGCCCCACTCACATCCACCAGAGGAAGCTCATAGACAGAACCAGCCGAAGTACCACTTATGACCACAGGAGGGAGCTTGACCACAGAATTCACAACAGTATCCATGCTTACTGGTACAGTAGAGATGACTCACTTCTGGACCTCCGGTAGAACGTAGCTGGTCAAAATACTACCTGTCAGATTCTTGTTTCTGCTAACATCAGGAGACAGACTGCAGAAGCTAGTGTTAATGATATTGAATAATAATTAATTGAATAATTGAATAATTAAGAATAGCCTTCTTAAGCTATTGTACCTAGTTAAAAAGTGGTATGGCAGTAAAGCTATGTGCACACGTACAGGTTTTTTTCGCGTTTTTTTCCGCGTTTTTTCGCGCTAAAAACACTATAAAAACTCATTAAAAACGCATACATTATGCATTCTATCATTTAGAATGCATTCTGCATGTTTTGTGCACATGGATGCGTTTTTTTCCGCGAAAAAAACGCATCGCGGTAAAAAAATGAGCATGTTCATTATTTTTGCGGATTTTCTGCGTTTTTCCCGCAATTCTATGCATTTGGGAAAAAATGCACCAAAAACGCGTCAAAATCGCGGTAAAAACGCATGCGGATTTCTGGCAGAAATCTCCGGTTTTTGTCAGGAAAATTTCTGCAAGAAATCCTGACGTGTGCACATACCCTTAATCTACCTATACTTTGAGGTTGGGGAGATAAGTGCTTATCAGTATACAGGTAAAGTTATTGCTCACCCCCTTGGATTTACAGTTGTGTGAAAAAGTGTTTGCCCCTTCCTGATTTCCTATTCTTTTGTATGTTTGTCACCCTTAAATGTTTCTGATCAACAAACAAAATTAATTATTAGATAAGGATATAACAAGTACACACAAAATGCAGTTTTAAATGAAGGTTCTTTATTATTAAGGGGAAAAGAAATCCAAACCTACATGGCCCTGTGTGAAAAAGTGATTGCCCCCTAAACCTAATGACTGGTTGGGCCGCCCTTAGCAGCAACAGCTGCAATCGAGTGTTTGCCAATTATCGCAATGAGGTTTTTTTTTTTTACAATGCTCTGGAGGAATTTGGGTCCACTCATCTTTGCAGAATTGTAATTCAGCCACATTGGAGGGTTTTCAAGTATGAACCGTCTCAGAAACCCGAGGACTTTAAATAGGCCACTCCACTTGTTTTTATTAAGCCATTCAGAGTTGGGCTTGCTGGTGTGTTTCGGCTCATTGTCCTGCTGCATTTCAGGTTGAGGTCATGAACAGATGGCTGGACATTTTTCTTCAGGATTTTTCAGGTCCTGAGCCTGCAAAAAAGCCTCACAACATCACACTACCACCACCATATCTTACTGTTGGTATGATGATCCTTTTCTGAAATGCTGTGTTATTTCTGCGCCAGATGTTATGGGACATACACTTTTCAAAAAGTTCAACTTTTGTCTCATTAGTCCACAGACTATTCTCCCAAAAGTATTGTGGATCATCAAGATCTTTTCTGACAAAACTGAAATAAGCCTTTGTTCTTATTCCTCAGCAGTAGTTTTCATCTTGGAACTCTACCATGAAGGCCATTTTTGCCCAGACTTTCTTACAGTGGAGTCATGAACTCTGACCTTAACTGAGGCAAGTGAGACCTGCAGTTAATTGGATGATATTGTGAGGTCTTTTGTGATGCTCTTTGGGTAAGTTTGGTCGGCCGACCACTCCTGGGAAGGTTTATCTCTGTTCCATGTTTTTGCCATTTGTGGATAATGGTTCTCACTGTAGTTTGCTGGCGTCCCAAAGCTTGAGATATGGCTTTATTACCTTTTCCAGACTGATAGATCTCAATTACTTTGTTTCTCATTTGTTCCTGAATTTCTTTAGATTTCAACATGATGTCTAGCTTAAATCTTTTTGTTTACTTCACTTTGTCAGGCAGGTCCTATTTAAGTGATTTCTAGATTGAGAACAGATGTGTCAGTAATGAGGCCTTGGTGTGGCTAGGGAATTTGAATTCTACTTCCCAAAGATGTGATAAACCACAGTTAGTTTATGTTTTATGGGGGGGAGGGGGCGGCAATCTGTTTTTGCACACACGGCCATGTAGGTTTGGATTTCTTTTATCTATATACATAATTGTCTAAGGGGTACTTCCGTCTGTCTGTCTGTCCTTCTGTCACGGTTATTCGTTTGCTGATTGGTCTCGGCAGCTTCCTGTGATGGCTGCCACGACCAATCAGCGATGGGCACAGTCCGATTAGTCCCTCCCCTACTCCCCTGCACTCACTGCCCGGCGCCCGCTCCGTAATCCCCACCGCTCACACAGGGTTAATGGCAGCGGTAACGGCCCGCGGTGTAACGCGTTCCGTTACCGCTGCTATTAACCCTGTGTGTCCCCAACTATTTACTATTGATGCTGCCTATGCAGCATCAATAGTAAAAATAGGTCATGTTAAAAATAATGAAAAAACAAAACAAAAAACCTGCTATACTCACCCTCCGTCGCCTTTCTCGTTCCTCTCCACGCTCCCGGGACCGCTCCATTGCAAGCGGCAGCTTCCGGTCCCGTCCCAGGGCTGGTGTGCGACAAGGACCTGCCGTGACGTCACGGTCATGTGACTGCGACGTCATCATAGGTCCTGCTCACACCAGCCCTGGGACTGCAAGCTGCCACTTGCAATGGAGTGGTCCCAGGAACGTGGCAAGGAGCGGGAAAGGTGGCGGACGGTGAGTAGTATAGCAGGACTTTAACGGGCTATAGGTTTATTTTTTTTTTTAAGTCTCTATACTACGTGGCTCTGTGCTGGACAATATACTACGTGACTGGGCAATATACTATGTGGCTGGGCAATATACTATACCATATTTGTCTTTTATTGCATTGATATCACGTCAGAGCAGCGCCTTCTCTTCCGCTCTGCTCTGTTGATAGGTTGTGACTGCCATTGTCATGCTGATTGATAGCCAATGGCTAACTGCAGCAGTCACGCCCCATCAGAAAAAAAAGTCCTGAAAAACCTCTTTAAGTACTAAAATATAATAATTATACAATGTGCATAGTAAAATAGAAGAAATAGAAAAATATACTTAATTGGTTAGAGGAACTTTAAGAAAAAACAAAACAAAATGAACATGTATAGTTCATTCTCTGTTTTAGTTATTGTGAAACTCCACATTAATTCTGTTCATTTTCTGATTATTATTTTTTGCTGTTTGTTAGCATAAGTTCCCTCTATTGCATCTCCTCATTTTTAGGCTGGATGCTCCTGATGAACACAGCCTAAACAACATTTTTGAAGATCGCTTTAATGGAAGTCCAAACACAAATACTCCAAGTACGCCTTGGTATCAGTCAGCATCATGGAAAATGGGAAATCTTGATGACCGGGCTGTAGCTATTCATTTTGTAAAGAAATGTGATATTCTACAAAGTCCAGAAGATTCTCTAATCATGGTCGAAGGTAAGAATCAAGTATTGAAAGCGTAGCCTGTAGTTCACAATAGTAGCCACTGGGTGGCAGCATAATCACATGTAAAAATTCTATTCTGTTAGTTGGCTTTACAAAAGTGTTGATTCCTACAAAAGGATAATTAACTGATTTCATTTATTTTTCTTTTTGGAACTTTTTATTCAGTTTTCTTGAGCATAAATTACCAGTCTTAAATTCCGGTAACTTTACTGAACAGAGCCTTCTTTTAGTTTATAGAATTACTGGAATTAACGATTTGTTTGACTGTACTATATGAAATGATAATGATAACCAGTTAAGTAGGTTACATTGAATAATTACTGTATTCACTAGGAGCAGAAATTGTGAAATAGAACTGAAAGTTATGTTAGAAAGTAGTAATATTCCCTATTCACTGCTAGTACATTCTTGTCTGTCAAAAAAGACCAAAGTATATAGGAGGGATACCATTTTTTTTGGCTTACCTGAAAAATCATATTTTAACGCTTAAAGAAGTACTCCCATTAATTTTTTTTGATTCCCTACGCCTGTCTAAATTATAAATTAAGGGTGCACTCCTGCTGTATGTTATGAAATAAGACGGGTGCAGTGCCAAGTCCACTAATATATATAACCAAAAAGAAGAGAAAAGAATGGACTAAACGAGGCCTGCACAACCGTAGGATGTAGAAAATTAACAACACATTTTATTAAACACCACAAAAAAGCACATAAAAACACTTAAAAATACAAACTGTGTATAACACCCTAATACATCCTGATAGAACTGCAGCAAATATACATATATATATATAGACAGGCCTAAATAAACATAATAATTACAATGATATCAACACCACAAATCGCTGGGAGATCAAAGTAATGCTCAAAACCGGGGGAGGCATGCATGAAAGCCCTACACCCCCTATAAGTAATCAACTACCCCAGAGTGTGGTATGAAGAAAGAACCTATCTCTCAGTTGGTAACATATAAAATGTCCAGAAAGAAGCCTAGAGAGACCCTATCGAAGCTCCCCTGCAGGAAATAAAGGTGGCATGTGCCAAAAGGATACTCAGCTGAATCTGAGGTATAATTCCTGGGAGCCAAGAGGCCAAAAAAAGGCTAGAGTAATGCTGCAGATCCGTATCACATGAATGGACGGCAAATGGCAAGGAGAGGGTGTGGGAAGAAGGCCCCACGCGTATCGCCGCCGCAGCTTTTCCCTGATGAAGCTGGGGTGTTTGGGATAACCTGTACCATGGCCTGTATTTGGTGAATTTCCTTTCTCCTAGCAGTATTTCCTGCTTCAGATTGGATATGATCGGATGGATGGTTCAATACTATGAGTAGAGCTATAGCATACATTCTTTATTTTATTTAGCCCCCTCTACTATGACTGTGGACCATTATTTATTTAATGCTGAATGAACACACTATACAGATTTTCGCTTTGGCTGGCTGTTTATAAGGCGTATACATTTGTGGATATTATATGTTTCATACGTATATTGTATAAGCCTTTAATAGATTGTTGTATATTCTGTATAGTGCCACTGCCAATATTTTGTTATATTATTCTCTAAATCAGCTTTGCGCATTCTTTGCATAACTGGGATTATATCATATACCTTATTTTCCGGACTTTAAGACAAACTTTTTTCCCCAAATTTTTTTTGGGAAAATAGGGGGTGCGTCTTATAGTCGCAACATACTTACAAAATACTGTGGCGGTGGTCCCGGTCCGACGCTGCAGGGCGATGCAGCCTCCCTTCCCAGGCTGGTGCGGCGGTCGCGCTCTGTGGCGCTTGGTGGTGCGGGGGTGATCTGCCGGCATTTTCTGAAAGTCCGGAGGCCCCCACAGATCCATTGCTGCGATGCGGTGTCTCCGGGAAAATGGCCACCGGGGAGGCGCATGCTCAGATTCAGATCTCGTTCCAAGATCTTGTTGCCAAGATCTGAATCTGAGCATGTGCCGCCCCCGGCGGCCATTTTTCCAGAGGCCACTGCATCGCAGCAATGGATCTGTGGGGACCATTTTGGTACAGATACGTTCTTTTGATCGCCCGTTATTGCATTTTAATTCAATGTCTCGGCGACCAAAAAAACGTAATTGGCGTTTTGACTTTTTTTTTCTCACTACACCCTTTAGCAATCAGGTTAATCCTTTTTTTATTGATAGATTACGTGATTCTGAACACGGCGATACCAAAAATGTGTAGGTTTGATTTTTTTTTTTTTTTTTTTCATTATTGTTTTATTTTGAACTAGATGGTGGCCTGATTCTAACGCATTCTAGAATATGCATGTCCACGTAGTATATTGCACAGCCCATGTAGTATATTGCCCAGCCACGTAGTATATTGCCCAACCACGTAGTATATTGCCCAGTCACGTAGTATATTGCCCAGCCACGAAGTATATTGCCCAGCCACGTAGTATATTGCCCAACCACGTAGTATATTGCCCAGCCACGTAGTATATTGCCCAGTCACGTAGTATATTGCCCAGCCACGTAGTATATTGCCCAACCACGTAGTATATTGCCCAGTCACGTAGTATATTGCCCAGCCACGTAGTATATTGCACATCTCATGTAGTATATTGCCCAACCACGTAGTATATTGCCCAGCCACGTAGTATATTGCCCAGCCACGTAGTATATTGCCCAGCCACGTAGTATATTGCCCAGCCACGTAGTATATTGCCCAGTCACGTAGTATATTGACCAGCCACGTAGTATATTGCCCAGCCACGTAGTATATTGCCCAGTCATGTAGTATATTGCCCAACCACGTAGTATATAGCCCAGCCACGTAGTATATTGCCCAACCACGTAGTATATAGCCCAGCCACGTAGTATATTGCACAGCCACGTAGTATATTGCCCAGTCAGGTAGTATATTGCCCAGCCAGGTAGTATATTGCCCAGCCACGTAGTATATTGCCCAGCCACGTAGTATATTGCCCAGCCACGTAGTATATTGCCCAGCCACGTAGTACATTGCCCAGCCCGCGTAGTACATTGCCCAGCCCGCGTAGTACATTGCCCAGCCCGCGTAGTACATTGCCCAGCCCGCGTAGTACATTGCCCAGCCCGCGTAGTACATTGCCCAGCCCGCGTAGTACATTGCCCAGCGCGCGTAGTACATTGCCCAGCGCGCGTAGTACATTGCCCAGCCCGCGTAGTATATAGCAATGTGGGCATCATATCCCTTTTAAAAAATAAAAAAGAATTAAAATAAAAAATAGTTATATACTCACCCTCCTTTGGCCCCTGGATCCAGGAAGCGTTTACCGACGCTCCTTGCGTGCTCCGGTCTCAAGAGCGCATTGCGGTCTCGCGAGATGATGACGTAGTGGTCTCACGAGACCGCTACGTCATCATCTCGCGAGATCGCAATGCATGGACCGGTTACCGGAGCGTCGCGAGGAGCAGACAAGGCGCCGGAAGGTGAGTATATGATATATATATATTTTTTTTTATTATTTTTAACATTAGATATTTTTACTATTGATGTTGCATATGCAGCATCAATAGTAAAAAAGTTGGTCACACAGGGTTAATAGCAGCATTAATGGAGTGCGTTACACCACGGTATAACGCGGTCCATTAGCGCTGCCATTAACCCTGTGTGAGCGCTGACTGGAGGGGAGTACGGAGCGGGCACTGACTGCGCGGAGGAAGGAGAGGACATGTTGCCGCCGGACTGCGCCTGTCGCTGATTGGTCGTGGCAAAACGCCCACGACCAATCAGTGACTTGGATTCCATGACAGACAGAGGCCGCGACCAATGAATATCCGTGACAGAAAGAAAGACAGACAGACAGACGGAAGTGACCCTTAGACAATTATATAGTAGATGGGGTGAAAGGGGGGTGATTAATTCTTTTTATATTTGTTTTTTTATTTTTTTCATATTTTTAAAAACATTTTTTTTTTATTTTGGCATCCTTCAATAGCCTCCAAGGCTAGAAGCTGCCACAACTCTATTGCCTCTGCTACATAGAGGTGATGCTCAGATCGCTCCTATGTAGTAGAAGTACAGCATTGCTATGAGCACCGACCACAGGGTGGCGTTCATATTAATCCGGCATCGACAACCATAGATGTCTGCAGGAGACCTCTGGTTGTTATGCCGATGCACCGATGACCCCCCCATCATGTGACAGGGGTCAACAGTGCGCTCATTTCTGGCCGGATGGCCGTGAGCGCTTGTTAAATGCCGCTGTCAGAGTTGTCAAAACAGCTGACATGTCCCGGCTTTGATGCGGGCTCACCACCGAAGCTCACATAAAAGCAGGGGGGATTCTGCCATCGGACATACTATTCCATCCAATGGCAGAAAGGGGTTAAAATGCATTAACAGACGATCAAAAGATCGTATCTACACCAAAATGGTATAATTAAAAACGACAGCTCTGTACGCAAAAAAGAAGTCCTAACCCAGCCCCAGATCACGAAAAACGGAGAGGCTACGGGTCTTGGGAAAATTATGCTTTTTTTATTTAACAAACTTTGGATTTTTTTTCACCATATAAAAAAAATACATAAAAAAGAAGTTATATAAGAAACAAACTTGGCACTCAACTGTAGATAAGCCCCCGATGTAACCTGAAAGGTAAGAAAAACAGGTTAAATTATACTCACCCAGGGGCGGTCCCACTGTGGTTCTGGTCCGATGGGCGTCGCGATACGGGTCCAGCACCTCTTATCTTCTTACGATGACGTCCTCTTCTTGTCTTCACGCTGCGTCTCCGGCGCAGGAGTACTTTATCTGCACTGTTGAGGGCAGAGCAAAGTACTGCAGTGCGCAGGAGTTGAGGGAGATACAAGTACAGGTGTGTATTTACAGTGATGGTCCAGCCATCTTCAGGGAGTGGGGGATAAAGGCCGTATGAGCTGGTCACCAGCCAGTATTTGTGGTGCTGTTGGGTGCGGTGAAGTTTGATGGAGGGTTATTCTTAGGCTGGGTTCCCATTGCGTTATGGGACCGCGTTAAACGGACAGCGTTGCACGGCGAAATTAACGCCGTGCAACGCGGCCGTTAACGCGCCCATTCACGCTAATGGGAACGCGCTTCACTAGCGCGTGCCATGTTCGGCACGCGCTAGCGACGCGCCGGTGATTCCTGGCGCGCCGCGGACGCTGCTTGCAGCGTCCGAGGCGCGCCCGCGGTCCGTTCCCCGCTCTCGCAGATCGGGGATCTGCGAGAGCGGGGACGTTACCGTGACCCCGACCGCAGCCCCATAGAAAACACTGCGTTAGCGCAATCCGCTAGCGCTAGCGCTAAACGGATTGCACTAACGCAATGTGACCCTAGCCTTAGATGGTGAATGGGCTACACATACACCCACATAAAATGACTTTGATTAGGGAACGTGATAGGCCATTTTGAACAGATGTGTTTTGAGGGAGCGCCTAAAACTGTTCAAGTTGTGAATAGTCCTAATTTCTTGGGGTCATTATTCCAATATTTTATTCAAAGATCTATTACTTAAAATGTAGAAGAAAGAAAAAGGGAATATCCAGCACGTCCATCCAGTGTAAGTAAAATATCCCAAATTTATTGAAACATTTTAAAAAACAATATTAAAAAAGAGAGAGAGTCTCTCTCTTTTTTTAATATTGTTTTTTAAAATGTTTCAATAAATCTTGGATATTTTACTTACACTGGATGGACGTGCTGGATATTCCCCTTTCCTTTCTTCTACTTCAGCTGAAATCACCAGCAGGTACTGCACCCACCAGCTATATTTATTTGCAACGGTTTACAGATGCATGTCTCAGCGTGTCAAGCTCCTAACCTTCCCTCTCCCCCCTCCTCTTTTCTTGAATAATTAAAATGTACTTTGTTCATAAGACAACCTTTTTAAGTCTGTTTCCATTTAACAAAGTTAATCGTTATATTTGATGATAAGGAAAAATATTATCAATCGTAGACGTTATTTTTACTAAACATCAAGGTTGGAACGCAACTTTGTAAAAGCTTTCGATCGTGGACTTCTGTGTATTTGAGTTTCATATCCTTGGCCTAAACAGGGGAGACCCTCTACAAGTGACTCAATTTTGGACACTACATCCCTCAAGGAATTTCCAGGTGCAATACAGAATTTGAAAACATTGGACCGTAAAAATAAAAAAATTCCCCAAAATGTCATTTTAGCCCCACATTTTTCATTTTCACAACAGTAACAGAACAAAATGGACCACGTAGTTTTTCTTGTGCAATTTTTTCTGTGTACGCCAATACTGTATATGTGCTCAGAAAGTCATGTTTGGACGCAGGGAAGGAGCGCTATTTGATTTTTAGGAGTGCAAAGTTGTCTGGAATAGATTGTGGACACCATGTAGATTTTGGAGAGCCGCCAAGGTTTCAAAACGGCAGAAATCTCCACAAGTGTCCCCATTTTGGAAGCTACATTTCTTGAAGAATTTGTATAGGGGTTTAGTGAGCATTATAGAATTGTATAATATTGGGCTTTTTTCCACTAAATTGTTGTTTTAGCCCCAATTTTAATTTTCAAGAGGGCTAATTGGAGAAAATGGACCACACAATTTGCTAACGCAATTACTCCTGAGCACAACACCCCATATGTGGTCAAAAAATTCTTTTCAGGTACAGTGCAAAGCTCAGAAGGGAAGGAGCGCCATATCAGAGTCCTACTTCGAAACGCATAGACAAATAAAACCTCTTTTCTCCTGGGTCCTTAGCTTTCTTCATCCTTAATTTTTATCCAGCAGCACGGCTTTTAGGCCATTAGTCCTGCAATCATTATGCAATTGGAGAAGCTGTTTTGAACTGCAGATCTATCCGATATCTATAGTTCCTTGCTCCCCATGCACAGGCTTTGTATACAAATGCTCTCCCTGTTTGAGCATGGGGGAAGAGGACATTGGGTTATGGATATTTGCTCAACCTGTAGTTCAAAACAGCTACCACAAGGGCATGAACTAGGCAGGCGAAACAGCCTTTTCACCATTCAGTTTGACAGATAAGGTAGTGGGGTACATTACAAAGATTGAACTTTGCAAAAGCTGACAAATAATTCACAAAAAAAAATAAATAAAAAGTTTAGTTACTTTTTAACCCCATCCCCTCCTAGCGCTTTTCTGGTTTTGCGTTTTCTGCATCCCTTCTTTCAAGAGCCATAGCTTCCACATAGCCGTATGAGGGCTTGTTTTTCACACTGTTTTTAGTTTAATTAGGGTCCTAAATTAATTAAGTTCGGCTTGTCCAGTAGTTCACATTTCCTTTAAGACACAGCAAACTAATTGCTTTAATCTAAACATTTTTAGCACGTTATTTTTTTTCCTGTACTAACGTTGGAGTTTGCTAGCCGAATCTGGACAGCTCAGAATGACAGGATCAATTGTCTATTTGTGACCGCCATGGCTATATTTCGAAGAAAAAAACGGAAAGTGACAGGTTCTCTTTAGGAACTATATACATCTGGCATTTACATACAGACTATCCTTGTGCTTGTTCTAGGTGGATCTTACAAGGAGCTCTGTAAACTGTCAAGGCATTTTAACACTATAATACCTGTGAAATCAAAGGAAGAGCACTTGGAAGTAGATCTCACGGCTCCATTTATTATTCAAGGAAACAAGTGGCTGTATGGGTAGGTTGATCTTGATGATGAAAACTGCTTGTTTGTGTATATATTAATTTGCACTCAGTCTATTACTGATCGTTGAAGAAAGAATTGTGTTGTAATATTACTTTGTCAGTCTTTGCCAAGTGCGTCTTTTCCCCTTATAGGTGCATCACGTGTTCTAACATCAGGTCTTTAGAGGAGCTAAAATCCCTATCGCCAGAAGGAGGATGGGATGCTAAAGAAATAGCCAAAGGTAAACAAGTCAGAAATTATTTTTATTTGAGTCATGATGAAATTCAAAATAGGAAAATGCAGATAAAAAATTCAGTTTACCATTAATGTATTACTGTCTACTGCATAGCCAACCACAAATTATTTAATCTAGTGACCAGAGAAACTCTCATTTATGTGAAAGAAGCTTGTAGCACTTAGTATAATACGAAGTGTAACACTTTTAGGGGCTGCTTCCCCGGGTATCACCAAGTTTATTTATTCCAATCTGCATCACCTGTCCTGATGCCATGTAAGTAACCAAGCAGCATAGTCTGCAGCCAGGGCCCCCTCAACTCTGCTCTTGGGGACTGCACAACACGCCTTACAAACCGTACATCCTGTCCTCAATTCTACTAAGGTTGCTTGTTAAATCCCAGAGAACCCATTTAATAATGCATAAAACACAGCGTTGGCTGGATGTCGCTGGCACTCTCATCACATATTCTCTTACACTAAATGCACTTCTCAGTTGTTTACTTTCTGACCAATAAAAGTTTTACAAGGATTTTGTTCTACCGCTAATGCTCTTGAATATTTTACGCCTCCTATTCCCCATCAGACCCCTGCGGATATAGAGTTTATTTTTTGGCCACTGAGCCAGTCTAGCTGCAGTACCCTATTTATCTTGACACATGTGGAATTCAGGTGCTCGAGTTTCATGGTCTGTGTGTTAATCGCAGTTCCCACACTGTCCGCAGGTCTATGATCCTCCTAGTTTAGTCAGGAAACCCACAGTCAGTCCAGAAATCACAGTCCATATGTGTCTAAATAGAGGCCTACTTGTAGAAACCAATACACATTGTTCAGCCAATGGTCTATTGTTATGAACCTTCTTGAAGAAATGATTTCAAAAGATGCACTTAACTCCTTAGCGGTTGTGCGCACACACTGGAAGGTGCTTTTATTTCCAATTTTTCTGTAAATTATATGGCAAAATGAATATTTCATTTATATCTCCAATTGTTCTGCAAAAAAATAAACTTGCTTTGTCAATGGGTACGTATGGCCTGTGGATTCAACTACAATATACAGTGGCTTACAAAAGCATTCACCCCCTGTTAGGCTCTGGAATTCTCCCGCTGCACAGGGTAGATCCCAAGCCTTGCCTGCATCTGTGGTCTCCAATTCTGCTTTGACCGCTGCTGGTGCTGCTGAGCATAAACGTCGGTCCCAGCGTCTTGCTCAGACTCGTGCTATTCGTCTGGTTACTGCTGGCTCTTCAGCCAAGCATATGGTAACCAGCTTTAGTCAGCGACGAGCGAACACTCTGGAGACTAAATCCACAAATCACCCCACTGAGCATGCTTGTCATGTGGCGATGTCTCATTGATGGTCGCTCTTCAGCTGCTCTAGTGATGTGGCAGCTCCGGATTGGTCCACGGCCAAGGTCCAATCTGACTGGACTTAAGCTGTACATACTGTATAAAAGGTTCTCAGAGGCGCACGCCATTGCGCTAGTATCAATCTAGTTTCATGTGTGCATGTACTTTGCAACGGTGTGGTCTGTGTCCACATGTGCTCAGGGTCAGCTGTTAGCCGATAGAATTCCGACACCTCCAGAGAGGAGTTTGTTCGTATGGATTCAGGGCTGGCGTACAGCCACTAAAATTCTGGTACCTCTAGAGAGTTGTTTGAGTGCAGTTACTGATTGTCTGACCACTGCTGTTACCTGCTCGTTGGTGGGCTTCGATCCTCTGTGAAGTTAACAGGGATCGTGTCTAGCGTCATTTTTCGTTACTGTGTGCAAGTGACACAGCTCTACTGCTGAGCATCAGCTTTGTTACTGTGTGCGAGTGACACCACGCGTGCTGATCACTGAGTGACTTGTAACTCAGTGCGAGCTAGCAATCGTTCACTGCATTCTCAGCCATTGTTCACATTAGCTGCAGTTTTACGTCTCTGCACGGTGAACTCCGGGTTGCGATTGCACTTCCTCATTAAATCTATTTAGTGCAGTCCACCAACCCTAACAGTATACTAGCGCCAGGGTCTGGCTTGCAATGGCGGATGAGCAGCAACTACAGCGGTACATCCAGCAGCTGGAGGGCAGGTTCGTTCTTGAGCGGACAACTTCAGCAGTAGATTTGACTTTGATTGCGGCACGAGCAGCCAGTGAGGCTGCTACCAGGGTCACTGCAACAACACCTTTCCCGTCTTTCTCACGTGCCCCCCCCCCCCCCCCGATAAGTTCTCGGATGATAGGCTTGCAGTGGATTCGTGAACCAGTGTGCCTCACATTTCCCATCTGAAGGGGCCAAAGTGGGATTTGTAATATCACTATTGACGGGCAGGGCGATTGGAGTGGGATATGCCGCTGTGGGAGCATAATGGCCAGCTGATTCATGGGGTTCTCGTTCTCTGGTCGCTCTGAAACAGGTCTTTCTGGGTCCCCTAGTGACTCCTGACACCACGCTCCAACTCTTGGGGTTGACTCAAGGCTCTTCCTTGGTCAGCCAGTTCGCCATCCAGTGTCGGACCTTACCAACCGAGCTGGAGTGGTCGGATAAGGTCCTTATCCCCCGTAATTTGGAGGGGCCTAGCTGACCATGTAAAAGATGCACTGGCCACTAGGGAGATACTTATCAAACTGGAGAACTTAATTATGGTGTCCACTCACATTGATCTTCGGCATGCCAAATGAAGATAGGAGCGAGCTAAGTGTAGGCAAAGGACTCGGTTAGCTCCTAATTTTTCCAATCCTTTGGAATCTCCGGCTTATACTAGCGAGCCTGTGGAGTCCATGGGGGTATCTGGGCCGAAATCTAAATCATGTCCAGTGCGCGTCCAACCGACCTGTTTTGTTTGCAGGCAGGCTGGACACTACATTAATAAGTGTCCCAGACGTTCTGAGAGACAACCACGTCCGGTGGCTGTCAGGGGAGGTTCTTTAGAAACGGCAGATATGTCCTCTAAGATAACCTTTAAGGTATCCTTATCCTATGGGCTAACTACCCTCTCTGCAGAGGCCTCTGTGGATTCTGGAGCTGAGGGCCATTTTGTGTCTTCTGCCTTTGTTTTGCGGCACACCATTACTTTGGTCCGGCTCTATAGCCCTGTCACCGTTCGCGTAGTTAATGGGTCCGCACTCCCCAATCAAATAACACATCAGCCGATACCCCTTACCCTTAAGGTGCCCCCTGAGCATCAGGAGAAGATCTCGTTTATGGTGCTTTCTGAGGGCATAGATGAGGTACTGTTGGGCATACCCTGGTTGCGCCGTCATTCACCTCATATAGATTGGACAAGTGGGAGCATATTGGGATGGAGTAGGTCATGCGAGGCACAGTGCCTTAGGCTGCTTGTAGAGCTTGGGTTGTCTGAGATCCCTTCAGACATAACTGCTCTTCCTAAGCACTATTGGCAATATGCAGACGTCTTGTTGAAAAAGGCTGCGGAGACTCTTCCACCCCATTGTCTCTATGATTTCCATATTGACCTCATTCCGGGGGCAGAGCCTCTTCGAGGGCGTGCTTACCCGTTGTCTCTCCCGGAGACTGAGGCTATATTGAAATATATCAGGGAGAACCTGGTGAGAGGGTTTATTAGGAAGTCAGTGTCTCCTGCGGGGGCTGGGTTCTTTGTCCAGAAGAAGAGCGGAGAACTTCGTCCTTGCATAGACTATAGGGGTTTGAATGCCATTACCATCAAAAATAAATACCCTTTGCCACTCATCTCTGAGCTCTTCGATAGGCTAAGGGGTGCTAGGATTTTCACTAAATTAGATCTACGTGAGGCCTATAATTTAATTTGCATACGAGAAGGGGACGAATGTAAGACTGCATTTAATACTCGGGATGGTCATTATGGGTACTTAGTGATGCCGTTTGGTCTCTGTAATGCTCCCGCAGTCTTCCAGTATTTCGTTAACGACATCTTTTGGGAGCTGTTATCCACTTCTGTAGTGGTGTATCTGGATGACATCCTTATCCATTCCCCTGGCACTCACCGAAAAGATGTCTGTAGGGTCTTCGAGCTCTTACGTGCCAATTCCCTTTACGCCAAATTAAAAAAGTGTGCGTTTGAGCAGGAGTCCCTACTGTTTCTAGGGTATATTATTTCCACCCAGGGCTTGGCAGTGGACTCTGCCGAGCTAGAATCGGTGATGAATTGGCAGGAACCATATTCCCTTAAAACAGTGCAGTGCTTCATGGAATTTATCAACTATTACCGCCAGTTCATTCCCCACTTTTCTACCCTAGCAGCTCCATTGGTAGCCCTCACCGAGAAGGGAGCTAACCCTAAGTAGTAGTCCGAGGAGGTTTCTAAGGCCTGCACTTCCATTAAAGTCCCACTTAGGTAGGGCGCCAGTGCTACATCGGCCCGCTGTGGATAAGCCCTTTATCCCAGAAGTGGATGCCACTTCCGTCGGTGCAGGAGCAGTCCTGTACCAAAAGGATACGCAAGGTTGGAAACATCGCTCTTTCTTTTTATATAAGACCTTCTCACAGGGACAGGGAATTATTGGCCATAAAATTGGCCTTCTCGGAATGGAGACACCTTCTTGATCTTCACAGATCACAAGAATCTGCTCTATATTCTTGCTAGGCCAGGTGGTCCTTATTCTTCTCCAGATTTAACTTCACTATCCATTTTTTCTCTGGGGAGAAGAATTTACTTGCTGATGCCCTGTCACGCTCTGTAGTGTCATCCGAAGAGGGAGATGAGCCTCGGCTAATTGTCCGTACGGAGAGTCTCTGAACGGTGGTGCCTCCGGGCAAATCCTATGTACCATCTAACTTGCAGCCAGAGGTACTCTTTTGGTCACACACTTCCAAGCTGGGTGGGCATTTTGGCGCAAAGAGGACCTCTGCGCTTCTGGTGAGGTCTTATTGGTGGCCTCGGATGGCGCGTGATGTAATGGACTAAGTTCAAGCTTGTGTCTCGTGTGCCAGAAATTGGCCTTCTAGGCAGAGACCCCCACAGGCTTGCTGCATCTCCTTCCCATTACAGATAGGCACTGGGAGATGGTTGGAATGGATTTTATTGTGGATCTACCTAACTCCTGCAACAGGAATATTTGGGTGGTCACCGACCATTTCTCCAAGATGGTTCATCTGGTCCCTCTTCCGCACGTGCCATCTGCGCGGGCCTTGGCGGTATTATTTATGAAACATATTTTCCGCCTTCAATGGATGCCTGACAAGATTGTCAGTGACTGTGGTCCCCAGTTCGCGTCTCGGTTCTGGAGAGAGCTTTGTTAGCTGCTTAGTATTGAGCGTAATCTCTTCTCTGCATACCATTCCGAGACGAATGAGCTGGTGGAGAGGGCCAACCAGGCTCTGATCACATTCTTACGACATTTTGTGTCTGCCAGGCATGACGACTGGTCGTCTTTGCTGCCTTGGACAGAGTTTGCTCTTAATAATGCCGTCTCTGACTCTACGGGTCAGACGCCATTTCTATTAAACTTCGGTCAGCATCCGCGTGTACCCGTGCCCATGCCCAGCTCATCTTCGGACCATAGGGTGGTGGAATGGGCAGTGGAGGCTTGTGACATCTGGGATCACACGCAGGAAGCCATAAAGGTTTCCAAAGAGAGAATGAGGGTCTCCGCCGACACATGTCGTTGTCCTTCTCCGGGCTTTGCCCCTGGCGATTTATTGTGGCTGTCAGCTTGGAACATTAAGCTGAGAGTAGAGTCCACTAAATTTGCTCCCCCCAATCTGGTGAATCCTGTAGTATATCGTCTCAGCCTTCCACCACATATGAACATTACATACATCTTCCATGTCTTTGTTAAAGCCCGTATATATGTCTCAGTCTTATGGGACTCCTGCTAGGAGTTTGGGCACATCCTCTGATGACTTTGAAGTTAATGCCATTGTCGTGTCCAAGGTGCGTGGTAAAAAATTTTTTTGGGGTGGACTGGAAGGGTCATGGGCCAGAGGATAGGACCTGGGAATCTTTGGAGCACATTCGTGCTCTCCAGCTTATTGCTCCATTCGAGCTTGGTGAACATGCCGGGGGGGATGCTAGCTGGGGGAGTAATGTTAGGTGCCGGGATTCTACCACTGCACATGGTAGATCCCAAGCCTTGCCTGCATCTGCGGTCTCCCATTCTGCTTTGACCGCTGCAGGTGCTGCTGAGCATATGCGTTGGTCTTGTTCAGGCTCGTGCTATTCGTTTGGTTATTGCTGGCTCTTCAGCCAAGCTTATGTAACCAGTGGTAGTCAGCGACGAGCTAACACTCTGGAGACTAAGTCCACAAATCACCCCACTGAGCATACTCGTCAGCTGCTCTAGTGATGTGGCAGCTCCGGATTGGTCCATGGGCAAGGTCAACTGGCCTTTAAGCTGTACGTATAAAAGGTTCTCGGAGGCGCACACCGGTGCATTAGTATCAATCTAATTTCATGTGTGAATGTACTTTGCAACAGTGTGGTCTGTGTCCGCATGTGCTCAGGGTCAGCTGTTAGCCGTTAGAATTCCGGCACCTCCAGAGAGAAGTTTTTTGTATGGATTCAGGGCTGGCATAGGAGGAGTTGTTTGAGTGCAGTTACTGACTGTCTGACCACTGCTGCTACCTGCTCCGTTAGTGGGCATCGATCCTCTGTGAAGTTAACAGGGATCGTGTCTAGCGTCATATCTTTCGTTACTGTGTGCGACTGACACAGCTCTATAGCAGAGCATCCGCTTCATTACTGTGTGCGAGTGACACTACTTCATGTGCTGCTCACTGAGTGACTAGTAACTCAGTGCGAGCTAGCAATCGTTCACTGCATTCTCCGCCATTGTTCACATTAGCTGCAGTTTTACATCTCTTCACTGTGCATCCCGGGTTACGATTGCACTTCTTCATTAAATCTATTTAGTGCTAACATTCCCCCTTTTGCTTTTTACCTATTTTGTTACATTACCACATGTGTTTACCGTATATATTTTTGTATGTCGAATCATGTGTCATTCATCAGCACCAAATAGTCTAAGTTGACGAAGTGAAGTGAGAAAAATATAGGCAAAAATTCAATTTATGGGATCAAATGGCTAAAAATTTGGCATGTGCATAAGTATTAACCTCTTTTCCTATGAAGCCCTTAAAAATTTCTGGTGCAAGCACTTAACCACATAAAAGGAAAGGAAGTCCACCTATGTGCAATCTAATTCTCACATGGTCTGTTACTATATATACACAACCTTTCTGAAAGGCCACAGAGGCTGAAACACCAAAAAGCAAGAGGCACCACTAAGCAAACAACACCATGAAGACCAAAGAGTTCTTCAAACAAGTCAGGGACAAAGTTGTTGAGAAGTACAAGTCAGGGTTGGATTAAAATAAATAAATAAATATTACAATCACTGATGATCACCTGGGGCACCATCAAATCCATTATCATCAAACGCAAAGGATATTGTACCAAAACAAACCTACCAAGAGAGTGCCACCCACCAAAACTTTCAACCAGGGCAAGGAGGACACTAATCAAAGAGGCAGCACAGAGACCAAAGGTAATGCTGAAGGAGCTGCAGAGTTCCCAAGCAGAGACTGGAGTATCTGTCCATAAGACCTCAATAAGCTGTACACTCCATAAGGGTAGCCTTTACGAAAGAGTGCACAGAACACAGTCGTTACTTACATACAAAAATTGTAAAGCTCGTTTTGAGTTTTTCAAAAGACATGTGGGAGCCCCCCCCCCCCAAATGTTTGGAGGAAGGTGATGTGGTTAGTTGAGACCAAAATGTAACTTTTTGGCCACCAAGGTAAAGGCTATGTCTGTCGTCAAACCAGCACAGCTCATCACACCAAGAACACCATCCCCGCAGTGAAACGTGGTGGCAGTATCGTGCTGTGGGGATGTTTTTCGACAACAGAGACTGAAAATTGTCAGAATCAATGGCAAGATGGATGGTGCTTGCTCCAGTTGCAAAAGCAACCCATTTGTACAGTGCGATTGTGTTGCAAGGTGCGGTTGATCTGAACCCATAATGGCAACTTTTGGGACTATATATTTTCATTATTGTCATCTTAGATTTTTAGCTCCTTCTGCCAACTCCATAAGTCCGCAACCACTACTTGCATAACTCCTTTTTAAATGCTGCAGCCCAACCTTCGCCCCCATGTAAAATAAAAATAATAATATATATCTATCTATATATATCCGTTTTCGGATTATAAGACACACTTTCCCCCCCCAAATTTGGGGGAAAATGGGGGTGCATCTTATAATGCAGATATACCTTACCGGTACCGTTACTGCAGGCTGGGATGAGGGGGTGTCCGGTGCTGCTTCGGGAGTCTGGCGCTGCGGGTTTCTCCGGTGCTGCTGCAGGGGTCTCCGTTGGTGCTGGGGCCCTGCTGACATTTTGTGAAAGGCCAGAGCCTCGCAGTTTCATGGTTTTGTTATGCTGTGGGCTCCGGGAAAATGGCCAGCAGCATTGGACACATGAAGCAGCACCGGACACCCGCTGCGCCACTCTGCACATCTGAACACTCCCTCATCCCAGCCTGCGGCCTGCAGCATTACCCCACTCTTGCCTCCTCCACCAGTGACCTTGGGACCCTGCGTCACCGCAGCCACCACCCCAGTAAGCAATAAGATGGATTATAAGAAGCACAACCATTTTATTAAAAGAAAAAAAAAATCCTATTTTTCTCCTCAAAATTTGGGGTGCATCCTATAATCCGGAGTATATTATATCTCCCACTCCAGCACCATTCCAGCTATGGCTGCTCCAGATGACATGGTAGTGCTATGTGAGCACTACAGCCTTTCGTCACCTGATGATCAGCTGCAACAGTCACATGTCATATCAATCATACGATCACCCAGTACCGACATCGTTGAAACGGCGCCTGTGCGGGAGGGGAGTATAACATTTTTTTTAATTTTACAAGGGGGCCTATTGCATTTAAAAATGGTCTGTCCCTTTTAATAAAGAAAAATTACACAGTTGTATTTATTTAATAGGTGTTTACTTAATGTGGCATGGTATATTGGCTTAAATACCCTATATTTCGGCTTTATTTTTTCTCATGCATTCTCCTGCGTTGGATTTAGCTTTGGGCATTGAAGTCTTTTCACATCTTTTTGTTATGACGCTCACTCTTGAAGATGAAACTGGATCTCTAAATGCTTATTTGTGGCGGCATGCCGTGAGTATGACTTTCTTTATTTTTTAACCCCTTAGTGACAGAGCCAATTTGGTACTTGATGACCCAGCCAATTTTTACATTTCTAGAAAGACCAGACACATGAGGTTTGTGCACACCTGTTTCAATTGCTATAGGGGTTGACTGGGACATATTGCATATTGTCTACATGAACAGGGCAGCTTGACATTTGATTATAGTTGCTATGTATTATCTGTTATTATCTATCCTCATGGTGATTGCTAGATGCTATTTTGTGATCCTGTCATAGCTTACTATTAACTGTTATTTGCCTACTGTTGGTTCAATACACGGTTCTAAAATCTGATAGTCACCCTTTTTTGTTGTTTATGGATTTGTGTGTCCTAGTGTTCAAATAAAGCCATGTATTTTTTCATTGTTTTCTCGGCCTGAGTATTGAAACAGGTGTGCACACCCCTCATGTGTCTGGTCTTTCTTGCTTTTTGTTCATGTTGTATTTCCAGGCACGGTGTGTCACCCTGGTACATATATTGACATGTATATTACTTAATGGAGGTGTACCCTATTCCTCTTTTGTGACAATTTTTCCAATTCTGACCACTGTCACTTTATGAGGTTATAACTCTGGAATGCTTCAACGGATCCCACTGATTTTTTCGTTACATATTGTACTTTATGATAGTGGTAAAATTTCTTCAATAAGACTTGCGTTTATTTATGGAAAAAAAAAATGGAAATTTGGCAAAAATTTTGAAAATTTTGCAATTATCAAACTTTTAATTCTTGTGCCCCTAAATCAGTCATATCACACAAAATAGTTAATAAATAACATTTCCGACTTGTCTAATTCACAATTTTGCAAACATTATTTTATTTTGTTAGAACTTATAAGGGTTAAAAGTTGACAAGCGATTTCTCATTTTCCCAACAAACTTTACAAAACCATTATTTATTTTTTAGGGACCACCTCACATTTGAAGTGAGTTTGGGGGTTAATATAACAGAAAATGCCCCAAAGTGACACCATTCTAAAAACTGCACCCCTCAAGGTGCACAAAACCACATTCAAGAAGTTTATTAACCCTTCAGGTGCTTCACAAGAATGAAAGCAATGTGGAAGGAAAAAAATTACATTTTTACTTTTTTCACAATAATTTAATTTGGAATCAAACTTTTATTTTCACAAAGATATCAGGAGAAAATGGACCACAAAATTTGCTGTGCAATTTCTTCTGAGTATGCCAGTACCCCATATGTGGGGGAAAGTCACTCTCACATGGCAGGGCTCAGAAGGAAGGGAGCGCTGATTGACTTTTTGAACGCAAAATTGTCTTGAATCTATGGCGGGCACCATGTCGCGTTTGGAAACCCCCCAATTCTAATAAAACTTGTACTTAGTGTTATTGCCTTGTTATCACGCATTTTTTAGAAAGCAATATTCATATTCTAAATAGTACTTGGGCAGTTTCTGAGGCTTTAGGAGCCTGACCGGTTCCCTTTAAATGTGATCTAGCATGAAGATGGTATTGGTCTTGTGTTTTTAGCTACTAAATATTTGTTTTTATCTTTCTTGTGCAATCATAGGAACAATTCTTTCAGATCTCTCCCTCTGAGATACTTTTGGATGGAGATCTTCAAGAAAAACTTCACAACATCATGAGTGAATTGTGTCCATCAACACAACAAATTAGTAAGTATTTTATTCAACAAATATCACATGCTGATATTGCAGGTTTAGTTCAGATGTGCATAGTGGCAAAACATAAGATGCATATTGTCCTTTTACCTTCATTACTCAGTTGCTTTGAAAATGTAAAATGTTTACCTTGATGTACTTGTCAGAAATTTGCCTGTTGTTGTGTTTGCTTCTAAGGTTGCTGTTGGTAATATATGATGTCTTATTTATACCTTTTTGATTTTAGGTGAACATCCCTGGATGGACTGCTGCATAAAATCATACCATTCTTGTAATGGAGGCAGAGAACAAACCTGTTACGAAATTTTCGACACTTTGCTTTCAGAACCAAATCTGGCCAGATCAGTATAAAGTAAGGTAGATGCAGTAAGTTGAGAATACTTTCTCTATGCGCTGCTCATGCTGCTGCATAACTCATACCTATGTTTTTATGGAAGAAAAGTATAGTCTGCAGCACTACTCTTGCTTTGTAAAAACACCAGGAACCTGATAAACCCTTTAATAATGGAGATCCCGCTAACATGCTATCGGTATACATCTAAGTATCTGTTTTATGGATACGTTTGTATTTAATACCATCTTCAGTGTATGTATGTTCAATTAAACACGTTCATGTGTTTATTAAATGTCCCATATCTTCCCCCTTTTGTGTAAGTATGTCTCTTGACTCCCAGGTAGTAGTGAAGCTGCTTTCTTCCTGTATGCCAGTGTTAGGCTATGTGCACACTTTATACACACAAAAATAATCCAGCACTTCATATTCATTAGGGCCAAAGGTATATTGTTATAAGGACCTTTCCCTTATATTCAATTGGCATATCGCCAGGTGAAATACTCCAAACAGCTATTTTTACACCAAAAAAATAGAGTACATATATCACCAGTTTAAAAAATATATAAATTTTATTAAACATATATTCTAATGACGTATAACGCAAGAGTACATGAAGGAACAACAACTGAGCACTCAAAGGGAGGAGCACTGCCCCATTAGTCAGACTTGGCATAGCATATATCCATGTATATAAAGCAGCTCCATTGCTGCTGGTGCCTACACATTCATATGAGGAAAAATCAGACTTGCATCAAAGGTACACATGTGTTAAGAGCACCACCCAGTTCTAAAGCTCATATATGTCACTGGCATTCATGCTTACCCATTGTAAGTCGAGGAGGTACAGTGGTCCGCCCTATGACCCCTGACGCGCGTTTCGCGTTTTGATGGCTTTCTCAAAGGGGATGTGACATATATGCGCTTTAGAACTGGGTGGTGCTCTTAACACGTGTACCTTTGATGCAAGTCTGATTTTTCCTCATATGAATGTGTAGGCACCGCAGCAATGGAGCTGCTTAATATACATGGATATATGCTATGCCAAGTCTGACTAATGGGGCAGTGCTCCTCCCTTTGAGTGCTCAGTTGTTGTTCCTTCATGTACTCTTGCGTTATATGTCATTAGAATATATGTTTAATAAAATTTATATATTTTTTAAACTGGTGATATATGTACTCTATTTTTTTTTGGTGTAAAAATATGTGCACACTTTGCGGATTAGGCTTAGGAATTTCTGGTGCGGATTCTGCCTCTCCTGGCAGAAAATGCACATGCGGATTTGTCGCGTTTTTTGTGCGGTTCCGCAGCGTTTTTTGTGCTTTTTTGCTGCGGTTTTCTTGAGGATTTGCTGCGTTTTTTACCCCTGCGGTTTTCTATAATGGAATGGGTATAAAAACGCTGCAGATTCACAAAAAAGAAGTGACATGCTACTTCTTTTAAACCGCAGCGTTTCCGCAGCGGATTTTCCGTAAAGTGTGCACAGCATTTTTTTTTTCTCATTGATTTACATTGAACTGTAAATCAATTGCGGATCTGCAGCGTTTCTGCACTGCAAAAACCAGCGTAAACGGACATGCGGCATGTCTTTTCAGAACTCAGGATGTTTGTTTACAAAGCGGCGATGCTCCCTCGCTGCGCCGTATATTTACCATAGACTATCATTAGATGCGATAAAATCGCATCTAATGATTAGTCACATGCGTAGAAACTGCGTACAAGCAGCTTACTACGCATGTCTGCCGGCTCTCCTGTCCCGCCGTCGGAAGTCCCTCGTCCACTGCAGTTCTCGCGATAACTTATGTTATTGCGAGAACTGCCATGCACGTGACCGGGACTTATCTCCAGTCACTAGTCTGGTTCTCGCAAACAGCTGATCAGCTGTTCGTGAGAACGCTGTAGTGTAGGTGATCGTTGGAGAGTTATTTCTGGCGATCATCTACCGGCTCTGCTACATCTAGATGTCAGGCATCCAGATGTAGCAGAGCTGAACTCGTCTACACTGTGTGCACATACAACATGCGACAACATGCAACATGTGACATCCAACATGCGACATACAACAACAGGTGACATGCAACAACATGCGACATGTGGTGACAGGTGGCATGCAACATGCGACGACATGCGGCAACATGCACCATACGACATGCACCATGCAACATGCACCATACAACATGCAACATATCCATACAGCACATACAACATACATATAGACATACAGTACATTAAAAATAGAGTACATACCATCACTTGTCACTTTGATTCCCGTAGCCAGTGTCACCTGTAAAAAAATATTAAAATAATAAAAAAACACTATACTCCCTGATCCGCAGAAATCCAATTAAAACGAGTGTCCCATGACGATCTCCTGTGGAGAGCAGAAGCATCAGCTGATGCGAACGCTCTCCAGGGGCTCCAGGAATACAATGATGGATGGTATCCTTCCACAATGTATTCCTCACAATGTATTCCTACGCCCCTGTGAGAAAATAGTCCCTAGTCTCACTTTTGGCATTGCTGTGTGAGAAAGTTCCCACGCAGCAATTGCCATAAAGTGAGACCAGTGAACTACAGTAACCTTTCAGTGATGCACTGCAGGAGCCATTTTCTCCTGTCAGTGTGTCACTGGAGGTCCTATAGAGCAGTGACATCACCCGATGTCACTGTTCTATAGGGGAGATCGTCGTGGGACACTCGTTATTAATTGGACTGCATCGGACAGGGAGTATACGGTTTATTATTTTACGTTTTTTGTAGGCAATCGAGTATGGTAAGTATGGTGAAATTAAGAATAATACAATATTTCTTTTCTGGCTGTGTCTTTATTTCTTTTTTAACTCTTTCACTATTTTAGGATTAATAATGGATAGGCGTCTTATTGACGCCTCTGCATTATTAACGCCTCTGCATTATTAACCAGGCTTAATGTCACCTTACAATAGCAAGGTGACATTAACCCCTTATTACCCCATATCCCACCGCTACACGGGAGTGGGAAGAGAGGGGCTAAGTGCTGGAATTGGCGCATCTTACAGATGCACCATTTCTCGGGCGGCTGTGGGCTGGTATTTGTAGGGGGGGGCAATATCCATGGCCCCTCTCTAGGCTATGAATATCAGCCCACAGCTGTCTGCATAGCCTTTCTGGCTATAAATTATAGGAGGGCCCCACGTCATTTTTTTGGTGGGTCCCCCTATTTTAATAGCCAGTAAAGGCTACGCAGACAGCTGCGAGCTGATATTCATAGCCTGGGCGGGGCCATGGGTATTACCCCCTTGCCAGGCTACAAATATTGGCCCCCAGCTGTCGGCTTTCCCCCTCTGGTAGAGAAATTGCGCGGTAGCCAAAGCCATTATTTTCCCCATTTTTTTTTTTTTTTTTTTATTATTTCTTTCAATTTTCTTTTTATTGAAGTTTTAATAATTACAGAAAAGTGGAGCATCAAGAACTACGAATGAGCATATCAAAGTGCAAAAGAACATGTGACAAGTTAGCGATATAAACTCAGGCCAACTGACACTAATAAGTCCATATACTTTTAAAGAAAATGAGTCTAACAACTCGTTCAAAATTGTTAATACGGGAGTAACTTTATAGATTTAGAGAGATGAGAAGGTATAGGGGGGAACAGAGAGAGATAGAGGTAAGAAAGGGGGGGGGAGGAGGTGGGGGGTGGATTAGGATGACACCTTGAGGATTGAATGGTTTATTATGCTATTGCAAAGTAAAAAGTATTTTGGGTTCTGAATTGGATCCATGAAATCCAAGTGTTATAGAACTTATCAGTGGTATGATTCACTCTTGCAGCTAATTCTTCTATGTGGAACAATTGCTCAATTTTGGAGTAAAGCTGGCTGGAGGTGGGTATGTTCTTAGTATTCCAATATGACGGAATTAAAGATTTCCCAGCCGCTATAATGAATTGAGCCATTTTGGAGACGTTCTTTTCATTTGGCCAAAGAGGAAGATTTAAAAGGACATTTTCCGGTTTCAGAGTTGTCTGTTTTCCCAAAACCTTATATATAATAGAGTTAATCTCACTCCAAATTGGAGTAAGTTGCGAGCAGGACCACCACGTGTATGTAGGAACCATCCGCTACTTCACATCTCCAACAGTTGGTATTTATATTGCAGTGCCATCTCTGGGTGAGTTTGGGTGTTATATACCATCTGGAGATAATTTTATACGAATTTTCCTGAATCCGCACACATGTAGATGGACCATGCGAGTTTCTATATATATATATTTAGTTTGTGTTTCAGAGAAGGAGGTACCTATGTCTTTTTCCCAACAAGCCAAATAAGCACGTTTCAATGGTGTATCAATACTAATTAATGATTGATATATTATTGAAAGGGTTCGGGTAGGGGTTTTCGCTCTTGCACATAAGATTTCAAAGGGGGTTAGAGATCTATTAGTGTCAATCAACCGGTACTTTTGGTGAAAAAGATAGGAGAGTTTGCCATGTTGCAAGAACGTTAGACCCGAGAGTCCAGGTATTTTGTTTAAATCTTGTAAGCATAGTAGTACTCCATCCTTAACCCCTTCATGACCCAGCCTATTTTGACCTTAAAGACCTTGCCGTTTTTTGCAATTCTGACCAGTGTCCCTTTATGAGGTAATAACTCAGGAACGCTTCAATGGATCCTAGCGGTTCTGAGATTGTTTTTTCGTGACATATTGGGCTTCGTGTTAGTGGTAAATTTAGGTCAATAAATTCTGTGTTTATTTGTGATAAAAACGGAAATTTGGCGAAAATTTTGAAAATTTCGCAATTTTCACATTTTGAATTTTTATTCTGTTAAACCAGAGAGTTATGTGACACAAAATAGTTAATAAATAACGTTTCCCACATGTCTACTTTACATCAGCACAATTTTGGAAACAAAATTTTTTTTTGCTAGGAAGTTATAAGGGTTAAAATTTGACCAGCGATTTCTCATTTTTACAACGAAATTTACAAAACCATTTTTTTTAGGGACCACCTCACATTTGAAGTCCGTTTGAGGGGTCTATATGGCTGAAAATACCCAAAAGTGACACCATTCTAAAAACTGCACCCCTCAAGGTGCACAAAACCACATTCAAGAAGTTTATTAACCCTTCAGGTGCTTCACAGCAGCAGAAGCAACATGGAAGGAAAAAATGAACATTTAACTTTTTAGTCACAAAAATGATTTTTCAGCAACAATTTTTTTATTTTCCCAATGGTAAAAGGAGAAACTGAACAACGAAAGTTGTTGTCCAATTTGTCCTGAGTACGCTGATACCTCATATGTGGGGGTAAACCACTGTTTGGGCGCACGGCAGGGCTTGGAAGGGAAGGAGCGCCATTTGACTTTTTGAGTGAATAATTGGCTGCACTCTTTAGCGGACACCATGTCACGTTTGGAGAGCACCCGTGTGCCTAAAAATTGGAGCTCCCCCATAAGTGACCCCATTTTGGAAACTAGACGCCCCAAGGAACTTATCTAGATGCATAGTGAGCCCTTTAAACCCCCAGGTGCTTCACAAATTGATCCGTAAAAATGAAAAAGTACTTTTTTTTTCACAAAAAAAGTCTTTTAGCCTCAATTTTTTCATTTTCACATGGACAAAAGGATAAAATGGATCCTAAAATTTGTTGGGCAATTTCTCCTGAGTACACCGATACCTCACATGTGGGGGTAAACCACTGTTTGGGCACATGGTAAGGCTCGGAAGGGAAGGAGCGCCATTTGACTTTTTGAATGAAAAATTATCTCCATCGTTAGCGGACACCATGTCGCGTTTGGAGAGCCCTGTGTGCCTATGCATTGGAGCTCCCCCACAAGTGACCCCATTTTGGAAACTAGACCCCCCAAGGAACTTATCTAGATGCATACTGAGCACTTTAAACCCCCAGGTGCTTCACAGAAGTTTATAATGCAGAGCCATGAAAATAAAAAATAATTTTTCTTTTCTCAAAAATAATTTTTTAGCCTGAAATTTCCTATTTTGCCAATGGTAATAGGAGAAATTGGACCACAAATGTTGTTGTCCAGTTTGTCCTGAGTACGCAGATACCCCATATGTGGGGGTAAACCACTGTTTGGGCGCACGGCAGGGCTCAGAAGGGAAGGCACGCCATTTGGCTTTTTAAATGGAAAATTAGCTCCAATCATTAGCGGACACCATGTCACGTTTGGAGAACCCCTGTGTGCCTAAACATTGGAGATCCCCCACAAATGACCCCATTTTGGAAACTAGACCCCCAAAGGAACTAATCTAGATGTGTGGTGAGCACTTTGAATCCTCAAGTGCTTCACAGAAGTTTATAACGCAGAGCCATGAAAATAAAAATAAAAATTTCTTTTCTCAAAAATGATTTTTTAGCCCGCAATTTTTTATTTTCCCAAGGGTAACAGGAGAAATTTAACCCCAATAGTTGTTGTCCAGTTTCTCCTGAGTACGCTGATACCCCATATGTGGGGGTAAACCACTGTTTAGGCACATGCTGGGGCTCGGAAGTGAAGTAGTGACGTTTTGGAATGCAGACTTTGATGGAATGCTCTGCGGGCGTCACATTGCGTTTGCAGAGCCCCTGATGTGGCTAAACAGTAGAAACCCCCCACAAGTGACCCCATTTTGGAAACTAGACCCCCAAAGGAACTTATCTAGATATGTGGTGAGCACTTTGAACCCCCAAGTGCTTCACAGACGTTTACAACGCAGAGCCGTGAAAATAAAAAATCATTTTTCTTTCCTCAAAAATGATGTTTTAGCAAGCATTTTTTTATTTTCACAAGGGTAACAGGAGAAATTGGACCCCAGTAATTGTTGCGCAGTTTGTCCTGAGTGTGCTGGTACCCCATATGTGGGGGTAAACCACTGTTTGGGCACACGTCGGGGCTCGGAAGTGAGGGAGCACCATTTGACTTTTTGAATACAAGATTGGCTGGAATCAATGGTGGCGCCATGTTGCGTTTGGAGACCCCCTGATGTGCCTAAACAGTGGAAACCCCTCAATTCTAACTCCAACACTAACCCCAACACACCCCTAACTCTAATCCCAACTGAAGCCATAACCCTAATCACAACCCTAACCCCAACACACCCCTAACCACAACCCTAACCCCAACACACCCCTAACCCTAACCACAACCCTAATTCAACCCAACCCTAACCCTAAGGCTATGTGCCAACGTTGCGGATTCGTATGAGATTTTTCAGCACCATTTTTGAAAAATCCGCGGGTAAAAGGCACTGCGTTTTACCTGCGGATTTACCGCGGATTGCCAGTGTTTTTTGTGCGGATTTCACCTGTGGATTCCTATTGAGGAACAGGTGTAAAACGCTGCGGAATC
Organism: Ranitomeya imitator; assembly: GCF_032444005.1. NCBI lineage: Eukaryota > Metazoa > Chordata > Amphibia > Anura > Dendrobatidae > Ranitomeya > Ranitomeya imitator. The sequence continues at coordinate 324,317,374 of NC_091285.1, read as the reverse complement.
CGCACAAAGAATTGACATGCTGCGGAAAATACAACGCAGCGTTTCCCGCACCATGGGCACAGCGGATTTGGTTTTCCATATGTTTACATGGTACTGTAAACCTGATGGAACACTGCTGCGGATCCGCAGCCAAATCCGCACCGTGTGCACATAGCCTAATTCTAAAGGTATGTGCACACGCTGCGGAAAACGCTGCGGATCCGCAGCAGTTTCCCATGAGTTTACAGTTGAATGTAAACCTATGGAAAACAAAAATCGCTGTACACTTGCTGCAGAAAAACTGCACGGAAACGCAGCGGTTTACATTCCGCAGCATGTCACTTCTTTCTGCGGATTCCGCAGCGGTTTTACAACTGCTCCAATAGAAAATCGCAGTTGTAAAACTGCAGTGAAATGCGCAGAAAAACCGCGGTAAATCCGCGATAAATCCACAGCGGTTTAGCCCTGCGGATTTATCAAATCCTCTGCGGAAAAATCCGCAGAGGACCAGAATACGTGTGCACATCCCGAACCCTAACCCTAACCCTAACTAACCCTACCCCTAACCCTAGTTCTTACCCCAACATTAGTGAAAAAAAAAAATTCTTTATTTTTTTTTATTGTCCCTACCTATGGGGGTGACAAAGGGGGGGGGGGGGTCATTTACTATTTTTTTTTATTTTGATCACTGAGACAGGTTATATCTCAGTGATCAAAACTCACTTTGGAACGAATCTGCCGGCCGGCAGATTCGGCGGGCGCACTGCACATGCGCCCGCCATTTTGGAAGATGGCGGCGCCCGGGGAGAAGACGGACGGACCCCGGGAGGCCGGGTAAGTATAAGGGGTGGGGGGGGGGAGATCAGGGCGCGAGGGGGGGGCGTCGGAGCATGGGGGGGGGTGGATCGGAGCACAGGGGTGGGGGGTGAATCGGAACACGCGGGGGGTGGATTGCAGCACGGGGGGGATCGCTGTGCGGGGGGGGTGGATCGGAGCACGGGGGGGGATCGCTGTGCGGGGGGGTGATCGGAGTGCGGGGGGGTTTGATTGGAGCACGGGGGTGTGATTGGAGCACGGGGGGAGCACACAGGAGGACGGGGGAGCGGAGCACAGGACGGAGGGGAGCGGACCACAGATCGGGGGGCTGGGGGGGCGATCGGTGGGGTGGGGGCACATTAGTGTTTCCAGCCATGGCCGATGATATTGCAGCCATGATATTTCAGTTTTTTAGGTGAAATATTACAAATCGCTCTGATTGGCAGTTTCACTTTCAACAGGCAATCAGAGCGATCGTAGCCACGGGGGGGTGAAGCCACCCCCCCTGGGCTAAACTACCACTCCCCCTGTCCCTGCAGATCGGGTGAAATGGGAGTTAACCCTTTCACCGGATCTGCAGGGACGCGATCTTTCTGTGACACAGCATATGCGTCACAGGTCGGATTGGCACCGACTTTCATGACGCATACGCTGTGTCACAGGTCGGGAAGGGGTTAAACAACTGTTCTATTGGTATGTGCATAGCGGTACTGGGAAGTGAGTCTAAGAGATCTGAGATTTTAGTCAGTGGAGATAGGGGTGGGGCTAAGGACATGCCTAGTTTCTCCCAAATTTTAACTGTGGCTATTGTGTGTACATTTGTTATTTTGTATGAGGACAGATCTTTGTTTTGTCCAAGTAGAATGGAACGCAAAGGGAGAGGAGACATTGCTTCTTCTATGTTTAACCATTGTTTATCATCCGATTTTCTAATCCTTTTTTTTTTATTATTAAATTAAACGTTCATTCATAAACATCGGTCTTGCTATTATATATCTCCTAGATGGTGGCCCGATTCTAATGCATCGGGTATTCTAGAATATGTAAGTACTTTATTTACGAAGTGGTGTTTAAATCCCGCTGCAATATCGCTGATTGGTCGCGGCCGGCCGCATAGTATATAGCACAGCCACATAGTATATAGCACAGCGAGGTAGTATATAGCACAGCCCACGTAGTATATAGCACAGCCCACGCAGTAGATAGCACAGCCACGTAGTATATAGCAGCCACGTAGTATATAGCACAGCGATGTATTATATAACACAGCCCACGTAGTATATAACACAGCCCACGCAGTAGATAGCACAGCCACGTAGTTTATAACACAGCCCACATAGTATATAGCACAGCCAACACCGTAGATATAGCAGCCACGTAGTATATTGCCCAGACACGTAGTGTATAGCACAGACACGTAATATGTACCACAGCCACGTAGTATCTAGCACAGCCCACATAGTATATAGCACAGAGATGTAGTATATAACACAGCCCACGCAGTATCTAACACAGCCCACGTAATATATAGCAATGTGGACACCATATCCCTGTTAAAAAAAGAATTAAAATAAAAAATAGTTCTATACTCACCCTCCATCGGCCCCCCCGGATCCAGGCCAGGTGTTTACCGATGCTCCTCGCGACGCTCCGCTCCCAAGAGTGCATTGCAGTCTCGCGAGATGATGACGTAGCAGTCTCACGAGACCACAATGCATGGACCGGTGGATCGGTCACTGGAGCGTCGCGAGGAGCGGGAAAGGCCTCAGCTGGATCCAGGGTCCGATGGAGGGTGAGTATATAATGGGTTTTTTTTAATCATTATTTTTAACATTAGTTCTTTTTACTATTGATGCTGCATAGGCATCATCAATAGTAAAAAGTTGGTCACACAGGGTTAATAGCAGCGTTAACGGAGTGCGTTACACCGTGGCATAGCGCGGTCTGTTAACGCTGCCATTAACCCTGTGTGAGCGCAGACTGGAGGGGGCACTGACTGCAGGGGAGTAGGGAGCAGCCATTTCACTGCCGGACTGTGCCCGTCGCTGATTGGTCGTGGCCGTTTTGCAGCGACTTGGGATTTCTGTGACAGACAGACAGAATAAAGATACATAGATATACTAAACATCGGGCTTTGTATTATCTATCTATCATCTATTTATCTATTATCTATCTATTGATATATCTATAATAATAATCTTTATTTTTATATAGCGCTAACATATTCCGCAGCGCTTTACAGTTTGCACACATTATCATCACTGTCCCCGTTGGGGCTCACAATCTAAATTCCCTATCAGCATGTCTTTGGAATGTGGGAGGAAACCGGAGTGCCCGGAGGAAATCCACGCATACAAACTCCTTGCAGATGTTGTCCATGGTGGGGTTTGAACCCAGGATTCCAGCGCTGCAAGGCTGCTGTGCTAGACAACAACCACAGATGTACCAATCACTGTATACCAATAGTTAATAAGATTGTTTAAAGAAATATATATATATATATATGTGTATATAATTTGTGCCAGTGACTAGCGTTCTGTGGAGAAAGAGTGTGGAAACCACAAGTGAACCAGAAGAGGACAACCACAGCCAATATAGAGTTACCCAAGAAAGGCTACCAGGCAGAGTTAAGATACAAAGAATGCCTTTATTATATCTTATTGGCAAAAAAAAAAAAAAAAAATAATATAAAGATAATAAAATTCAAAATATAATAATTGTGCGCACAATCAGGACAATAAAAACAGATAATTAAAACAATGTGGGAGATGGTACAGGCTGACCCAATTTATATAAAACAATCAAACATCAGGTACATATAACACCCAGAAGAAAAAAATATGTATGACACAGATTTATATTAGAGATATGGTACAAAAATATATATGAAGCAACTATATATGTATGTGAACTTATACCCTATCCACTCTTGGTGCAAAAAATAGTAAAAGGGGATTATCCACAAACTAAAATTGTGTGCATAACTGCAAAAAAATGTTTTTGTAAAAACAGTGGATGAAACAATTTACTAGAAAAATAAAAAAATACAAAATACAAAAGAATATATATAAAAATATATATATGTGGCCACTCAAGTGCTGCTCACACTATATTTGTGTAAATAATGTATAAAGTGCAATGTGCAGAAATGTCCAGAGAAACCTGGAGGCTTATAGCAACCTTGCCAAAGTGCATAAAAAATAAGTGCAACTATTGTTAATAAAGTGCAACTGCAATGGTAGTGTGCAATAAGCGCGAATAGGGAAGTGCTATGAATAGCTAGAGAGGATATAATAGAACCGCTATAGTTGTAATTTGTAGTGTGCAGACGGTGCAACTGGGGAAGATTATAGGTAGCTAGAGAGCTTCAGAATAATAATAATAATAATAATTTTATTTATATAGCGCCAACATATTCCGCAGCGCTTTACAAATTATAGAGGGGACTTGTACAGACAATAAACATTACATCATAACAGAAATACAGTTCAAAACAGATACCAGGAGGAGTGAGGGCCCTGCTCGCAAGCTTACAAACTATGGGGAAAAGGGGAGACACGAGAGGTGGATGGTAACAATTGCTTTAGTTATTCGGACCAGCTATAGTGTAAGGCTCAGGTGTTCATGTAAAGCTGCATGAACCAGTTACCTGCCTAAGTATGTAGCAGTACAGACACAGAGGGCTAATACTGCATAAAGTGTATGAGAACATGATGCGAGGAACCTTTTTTTTTTTTTTTTTTTTTTTTTTATTATAAATAGGCCACACAGGGATCGTTAGGTTAATGCATTGAGGCGGTAGGCCAGTCTGAACAAATGAGTTTTTAGGGCACGCTTAAAACTGTGGGGATTGGGGATTAATCGTATTAACCTAGGTAGTGCATTCCAAAGAATCGGCGCAGCACGTGTAAAGTCTTGGAGACGGGAGTGGGAGGTTCTGATTATTGAGGATGCTAACCTGAGGTCATTAGCGGAGCGGAGGGCACGGGTAGGGTGGTAGACTGATACCAGGGAGGAGATGTAGGGTGGTGCTGAGCCATGGAGTGCTTTGTGGATGAGGGTAGTAGTTTTGTACTGGATTCTGGAGTGGATGGGTAGCCAGTGTAATGACTGGCACAGGGTAGAGGCATTGGTGTAACGGTTGGTGAGGAATATGATCCTGGCTGCAGCATTCAGGACAGATTGGAGCGGGGAGAGTTTTGCAAGAGGGAGACCGATTAGTAGAGAGTTACAATAGTCCAGACGAGAATGAATAAGTGAAACAGTCAGAGTTTTTGCAGAGTCGAAATTAAGAAAAGGGCGAATTCTAGAAATGTTTTTGAGATGCAGGTAAGAAGAGCGAGCCAGTGATCGGATGTAGGGGGTGAATGAAAGGTCAGAATCAAGGATGACCCCAAGGCAGCGGGCATGTTGCTTTGGAGTAATGGTGGAACCGCACACGGAGATGGCAATGTCAGGCAAAGGTAGGTTAGTAGAGGGAGAGAACACGAGGAGTTCAGTTTTTGACAGGTTTAGTTTCAGATAGAGGGAGGACATGATGTTAGAGACAGCGGTAAGACAATCACTGGTGTTTTCTAAAAAGGTCGGTGTGATATCGGGAGCAGAAGTGTATAATTGGGTGTCGTCAGCATAGAGATGGTACTGGAAACCAAATCTACTGATTGTTTGTCCAATAGGGGCAGTATACAACGAGAAGAGTAGGGGGCCTAGGACTGATCCTTGAGGAACCCCAACAGTAAGGGGAAGGTGAGAGGAGGAGGAACCAGCAAAACATACAGTGAAGGATCGGTCAGAGAGATAGGAGGAGAACCAGGAGAGAACGGTGTCCTTGAGGCCGATGGAGCGGAGCATAGTGAGGAGGAGCTGATGATCCACAGTGTCAAATGCTGCAGAGAGATCCAAGAGAATTAGCATGGAGTAGTGACCATTAGATTTAGCTGTTAGTAGGTCATTAGAGACTTTAATGAGGGCAGTTTCAGTAGAGTGTAAAGAGCGGAAGCCAGATTGAAGAGGGTCGAGAAGAGAGTTATCTGAGAGATAGCGGGTAAGACGGGAGTGGACCAGGCGTTCGAGGAGTTTAGAGATGAAGGGAAGATTAGAGACAGGTCTATAATTAGCGGCACAGTTTTGATCGAGGGATGGTTTTTTAAGTAATGGATGTATGATGGCATGCTTAAATGAGGAGGGAAAAATACCGGAAGTGAGGGAAAGGTTGAATATTTTTGTTAGGTGAGAGGTGATAGCCGGGGAAAGGGACTGGAGGAGATGTGACGGAATGGGGTCACTGGTGCAAGTGGTCGGGCGCGAAGATGCAAGGAGCCTGCTTACTTCTTCTTCTGTAACTGCTTCAAAGTCAGAGAGTGAACTAGATGCAGTGGGGGAGGGAGGACAGTGCATGGTATGAAGAGATTGGGAGATGATTTCCTGTCGAATGTGGTCAATTTTTTCTTTGAAGTAATTGGCCAGATCGTCAGCACGGAGATCCGTGGTTGGGGCCTGCTCTCTTGGGTTGAGTAGGGACTGGAACGTGTCAAAGAGACGTTTAGGGTTATTGGACAGGGAGGTGATGAGGGTGTTGAAGTAGGTTTGTTTGGAGAGGTGAAGGGCAGAATTGTATGTCTTTAGCATGAACTTATAATGGATGAAATCTTCGGGTAGATTAGATTTTCTCCACAGACGTTCTGCGCACCTGGAGCACCGCTGCAGGAAACGTGTTTGCAGCGTGTGCCACGGTTGTTGCCGTCTGTGCCGAGTTGTTTTATGTATAGGAGGAGCAGCTTCATCCAGAGCACTTTGCAGGGTTTCATTGTAATGCTTCAATGCAGAATCAGGACATGAGATGGAGGAAATAGGGGCCAATGAGGACTGCAAGTTCATCATAAGTTTCTGGGTGTTAATGGCCTGTATGTTTCTATAGGTGTGGAAAGTGGGGGTGACCTGAGCAGGATGGCAGTTCTTGATAGAGAATGAAAGAAGGTTGTGGTCAGAGAGCGGGAGAGGGGAGTTTGTGAAGTCATCCACTGAGCAAAGTCGGGAGAAGACCAAGTCAAGGGAGTTTCCATCTTCATGTGTTGGAGAGTTAGTATGCTGCGAGAGGCCAAAAGAGGAGGATAGAGATAAAAGGTGAGAAGCAGATGGGGAGAGGGGAGAGGCAATGGGGATGTTGAAATCACCCATGATAAGGGTGGGGGTGTCACAGGAGAGAAAGTGTGGAAGCCAGGTGGCAAAGTGATCCAGGAACTGATGAGAGGGGCCGGGAGGACGATACACCACCGCCACTCGCATGGAGAAGGGGACGTAGAGTCTGACCACATGGACCTCAAAGGAAGGGAAGACAAGTGAGGGTACTTGGGGGATAACTTGGAAAGTACATTTGGGTGAAAGGAGCAGACCAACGCCTCCACCTGCTCTGTTGTCTGATCTTGGGGTATGAGAAAAGTGTAGTCCACCATATGAAAGAGCAGCAGCAGCGGTGGTGTCTGACTGCTGGATCCAGGTTTCAGTAAGAGCCAGGAGATTAAGAGAATTAGAAAGGAAGAAGTCATGAATGAAGGAGAGTTTATTACACACAGAGCGAGAATTCCAAAGGGCACAATAGAAAGAGACAGCAGGCATGCAGGGAATATTAATAAGGTTAGAGGGGTTTCTGGGTGTAGCAATTGGGAGGTTTGACTGGCTATAACATGGGGGGCCGGGGTTTGGAGATATGTCTCCAGCGACTAGGAGAAGGAGGATCGAAAGAGTGAGCAGATGGTTAAGTGATTTGTGAGAGCGTCTCTTGTGTTGGATGTTGGGACTGAATGGATCTGTGCTGTTAAGCAATGTGAATAGAGCATGAGTGCTATACATAGGAGAGGCAAGGACAGAGGGGCCGATATGGATGGAGTGTAGAGAGTTAATGCAAGGGCGGTGAATGTGAGTGAATGCAGCAGCCAGAATATAGATTATACAAATAAATATGGTGAGTATTTGTGCTGTTTCAAGTGAATATGGATTAGATTTAGTTTTTCTTACCTGTCTCCTGCCCTGTCTAACTGCCATGTTATAACTGCCGAGTACTTAGAAAAAAAAGTACTTTGAATAAAAAATACACGAATAACAGTGCACGAATGCACCCCTGCACGAATGCATCCCCAAGCTACATCTACATTTATAGAAGGCTAGCCCTTAGATCTCTTTTTTTTATTTTTATTTTTTTTTGTGTTAAAGCTCGTTAGCAATCAATCTAACTCAGTTGAGACAACAGGACACAATAAATGTAGTGATCAGATAAACAAATGTCCAGGTCTACATGGATCATAAAGCACTTTGAAACAGTTATGTGATCTCTCTGAGTAAGGACATGCAAAAGTGAGTTAAATATCTATAAACACAAAGGCATAATAGTATGACTAACATATATAGATATATGCAGGATTCAATGCCGAAGATAGAATGACTCAGATACCATCCAAGCTGCTTGCTGTCAGGGACTGGAGCAATAGACATGCAGGATACAGAATAACACAACACCAGGTGCCAGAGTGATAATACTGAATGTAGAGCAATGCTCTGTAAGTCATATCTAGCCACAGTCCCACAACTGAAGCTAAATATCAATATGGCAATGTAAAGGGTGGAATATATAATATACTTGTGCAAGAGGAGTCAGCCCGGGTCCCGAGATGGCTGCTGTGCTAACCACTGTATCTATCTAGCTATCTATAGATGTATCTATCGATAGATATATTTATAGATAGATACGATAGATTTATCTATCATCTATCTATTGATCTATCTGTTATCTATCATCTGTCTGTGTGTGTAAACATTATTCTTCACTGGAGTATGTAAATGAAGAGGTTGGACAAGAAATGACATCACCCTTTTTTTTTGGTACATCTTTATTGAGCTTACAAAAACACACACAAATCCGCATGAAAAAAAACGCATGAAAAACGCAGGTGACCTGCCAGTGACCTCAGGTGCAGATTTGGTCAGGATTTTGTATGTAAATGCCAAATGAATATTCACACCTCCTATAAAACCTGCCTGGTCAGCGTCACTGATTGGATGCAGTCAGACTGCTGTGTCACTCACCCGATCGCATCACAATCCTCGGACTGTTTGTCTGCTCTCCTGACCGGAGCACGACAGCGTAATGTATTTCTATGCGGCTGTCACTCCCAGGTCAGGAGAGCAGACACTCAGTACAAGGATTGCAATGTGATTAGGGCATACAGCAGTCACACAAAAAATGTTTCACCATTAAAAAAAATGCTATTTTTAATTAAAAAACAAAATTGCACATAATTACAATTTCAATATCTGAAATGATCTGAGCTATGAAACTGTCACATTATTGAACTCATTAGCAAATCTGGTTTTGCTGTAAGTTTACTAGCCCCAGACTAATTTACATACAGAGCAGTGGGTTTTTTTCACCGCAAACCCCACTTAATCATTTGCTAGACCATCTGCAGGTGAACCTCCATATGTCCAGCAGAATTATAACATTTTGGAGCCTTATGCTGCATATGGCACAAGTGAAGACTCCAAACATTATTCCGTACTGGAGCGCACTATAGCATCTTGATTTATAGCATAGTCATGTCTATATGGTAAATAGTGATAATGTACATTACCCGCTCTGACATCACCCCTAATTTTAAATTGAAATACCAGTAAGATCCCCCCAATAAAATCATTATTTGTTGCACCACAAGACTAGTAGCATATTTCCTTATTGGGTTCACTTTGGGGTTTCCAAAGCTGGAATGTACAAAAGCTCCACAAAATTGACATGACTCTTAAAAAACAATCAAGCAAAATCCACTCCCCCTAGGTCAAGTGGCTCAAGCTGGGCATTATGTATTTGGCACTAATTTTGCTACTTTGCGATTTTCGCCCTGCAGCATCCATCGTATTCTAATTTCTATTTTTGGGTTGTTCGATGATGTGAAAGTCATATACAAACTGATTGTACTGTACAATGACATGACCAAGGTGCAGTAACAATATCCTGTGTTGTTGGCATGACCAGAAGTCCAATGTAAATCCACTGGGGATTGCAACTGAGGGTCCATTGTTGTATGGACTGCTAAAAGACTGAAGAAATGTTCACTTACATAAAAAGAGAAGGCTGTGCCATCATTTGCTTTCAAGTTTTCTCCTTGTCCCTGCTGCCTCATAGATGAGCGTTGCCATCGCTTGTTCATGTGAGTGAACTTTGTGGTCCATACAACATTGTACCCTTTGTCCTACTAAGCCAGTGGATTTACATTCACTTTTGGTTATGCTAACAACACAACGTATGGTTATTGGACCTGTACAATCATTTTGTCCTCTGCTAATCTCTGGACCATTTTGTTTTGAAAAGTATGACTTCCTTGGAAAGTCATATCCACATGTCAATGGCTGATCTTTGCAGTGCCAGCCACAAGTCTTTGTACTGCCTATTGCTGTTTTCATATGTATATTGTTTATTTTTTATGTTACATACTTTGTAGCTATATACATTATTAGTCCACACACAGATTTATGTCCCATTTTTATTTTAGCTAAATAGTGTACAGGTATCAGTTTCATCCAGTTACCTTGGTGTGGATAGTATTGTGTACAGCCTGTTGACAAGAAGACCACCAGACTCTTCTACTGTCTAGCAATGTCTGTTGAACATGCATCATGTCTACAGGCTCTTTCCAATAGATCTGGTCATTGGTGTGCTGAAAGCTGGGTGGGATCACTTGTGTGCAGTGTTGGTTCCTTATCACATCCAACTTCATTCCCACTGCGCTTCCATGCTGCCTCAAATAGTAATGACAGCAGTGCAGTGTTCAGACGAGCAGTCCAACAGTGCTGTGGGACCAAACTGTTAATCGAGCAAGAGCAGAACGCCTCCTTCCTGCCAGGAAGTCAGCAAATGATTGCTTATTCATGATTTCCGTAACTGCTAAACCATCCATTTAACAATAAACAAAACATTTTCAATTTGTTTCAAATTCTTTTAATCCGCACTACAAATGTTCTCAACATCTGCTCCAAATGCTGCATAGGACCCCAGCCTCTAGCATTTCATGTGCATTTTTTTTCTACACATGCAGGCACACTTTCACCCACCCGCACTTCAACACTTAAGTGTAATGCAGCTCAAAGGCAGTTGCACGCAACCTCCACCAGGGGGCACAGGTAAGGAGAAAAAGGCAGCACTCACTGTGTAGCACCACAGTGCAAGGCTCGGAGAGCCACTAGGAGGCGGCAGAGAAGTCAGACAGGCCGATCAGCAACAGACAGGAAAACAAAGTACCAGAGGTCACAGCAATGCACGTGGTCAGAGACAAGCCAGACGTCGGAACCAGACAGGAGCGCGGGATTCAAAACGGAGACAAGACGTAGTCTGGGTACGAGCCAAAGAGTCAAAGCCAGACGGGAAACTAGTAACAGAGACGGAAAGCTGGAAGCAGGGTTCAGTATTCAAGCCGAGTCATACACTGTAGGAAACCACCAAACACACACAAAGTCAGGGATAGGGAACGGGTCAGGCACAAATACGCGTAGGTAAAGACAGAAGGATCTCTTGGGTATACAGGTCAGCTGCTCAAGCCAGATACTGGAGCTATCACTGACAAATGCTACCAGAAGTGGCACCAATAAATAGCCACTCACAACCAAAGAGAGGCAGGAAAGGTTAACCCCACCATAACCAGGCTGGGGAAAGAAAAGCAAGAAGCAAACCCCAACCTGGATCATGACATTAAGAATGATTTTTCACACATGCTTTTACACACGCATGCTTGAAATTACGTGCTTTTACACACATAAATATGCCCTTATACACATACTTCTAAACATGCAGGCTCACTTTTGCACTACAGCACATTATAGTAATGCATACGGCGGGTCAAATAAGTATTGAACACGTCCCCAGTTTTCTACGTAAATACATTTCTAAAGGTGCTATTGACTTGAAATACTCACCAGATGTCGATTGCATCCAATCCACACAGGCAAAGAAATCAAGCCATAGATGTCCGTAGGAGACATACAAATTTTATGTCAGCTATACTGCAGAAAAACATCAGCAAAACTTCTGAAGTTCATTCTCCTCTAATCTAATATATGGGCAGCACCGTGGCGCAGTGGTTAGCACAGCAGCCTTGCAGCGCTGGATTCCTGGGTTTAAACCCCACCAAGGACAACATCTGCAAAGAGTTTGTATGTTCTCTCCGTGTTTGCGTGGGTTTCCTCCGGGTGCTCCGGTTTCCTCCCACAGTCCAAACATTCAGTATGATAGGGAATTTAGATGGTGAGCGCCATTGTGAACAGTGATGATAATGTGTGCAAACTGTAAAGCGCTGCGGAATATGTTAGCGCTATATAAAAATAAAGATTATTATTATTTATAAGGCTGAATGTGTGTATGTCCGGGTTTGGCATCTGCAATGTCGCAGCTACAGACACAAAATTTTGCACACGTCTGGACCCCGAGAGCGTCATAGGCTATGTTGTGAGGCAAAAATTTTAACCCCGCGCGTTCCAATTCACCAAACAATTTTGCCCCTATCTACATAATGGGGGAAAAGGTTAAAGGAAAAGTGTTGGAGGCAAATTGACAGCTGCCAGATGTGAACAAGGGGGACTTAAGGAGTGAGAGCGATGGCGCCAAAGAGTATATACCGTACAGTTGCTAAGGTGGGGCCCCGACATGGGATACTCACCACACACGGGGATATGAACACACAAAATGCACCACACACTACCACGTGCTTGAACACATATCACCCTCAGCACAGGTTTCACCACACATACACCAACCTCGCCACATAAAAGTCGAAACACAAAAGTCGCCGCTCAAAACTCGCCACGCGCAAAACTCGCCACATGCAAAACTAGGCTCACGCAAAACTAGCCACACGTGCAAAACTCACCTCATGGAAAACTCGCCATACGCAAAACTTGCACACGCGGAAAAATTGCCACATGCACAAAAGTTGCAACACATGCAAAAGTTGCCTCACACAAAACTTGCACATACTCAAAACGCACCACATAAAACTCGCCATGCGCAAAACTTGCTGCACACAACTTGCTACACTGACCTGTCACATGCAACTCGACACACAAAAAGTTGCTACACGCATGTCGCCACACAAAACTCATCTCGCAAAAGTCGCTACATGCATGTCGCCACACGCAACTCAACACACAACTTGACACATGAAACTCGCCCTAAAACACACACAAGTCTGGTATTATCCTTCAAAAATAAAAATCTGATAAATAAGCAGACAAACTACAAGAGCAACAAATGTACCATATAGGAAATACGGCAGCTGTCAGTCACATGACCTGTCTATTATGTGTGAGCTAATATATACTGCCAGGGGGAGGGCTTCCTGTTGGCTGGGGATTTATCAGGCTGCCAATTTAGCTTACAAATACTGAGGTAAAAATACTGACCAAATAACGTGTGAACAGGAGGAGATGACATAGAGGTACATACTGTATACAGGGGAGATGACACACAGGTATATACTATATACAGGAGCAGATGACACACGGGTATATACTATATACAGGAGGAGATGGCATACAGGTATATACTATATACATGAGATAACACAGGTATATACTATATACAGGAGGAAATGACATACAGGTATATACTATATACAGGAGATGACTTGCTGTTATACATACAGGAGGAGATGACCTACAGGTATATACTATAGGAGGAGATGACATACAGGTATATACTATATACAGGAGGAGATGACATACAGGTATATACTATATAAAAGGGATGTCACATAGGTATATAGAGGAGGAGATGACATACAGCAGGTATATACTATACACAGGGAGATGACACAGGTATATACTATATACAGGAGATGACATATAGGTATATACTATATATAGGAGATGACATACAGGTATATACTATATACAGAAGAGATTACATACAGGTATATTCTATATACAGGAGGAGATGACACAGGTATATACAATATACAGGAGGAGATGACACAGCAGGTATATACTATATACAGGGGAGATGACACAGGTATATACTATATACAGGAGATGACATACAGGTGTATACTATATATAAGAAAGATGACAAACATGTATATACTGAGGGGAAAATGAGAGGTATGAAGTGAAAATGAAAACGTGTGAGTGCAAAATGAGAGGACTGAGGAAAAATTGTGAAGTGATCGGAAAATGACGTGAGGTCGAAATGACAAGTGTTAGGGGGGAATGAGAGGAGTGAGGGGAAAAATGAGAGGTGTGAGGGAGAAAATGAGAGATGTGAGGGGGAAAATGAGGCGTGATGGGAAAATAAGAAAAGTGAGGTGCTATAACTAACCACAGATATTTACTATGCCCAGGCAATGCCGGGCTCTTCAGCTAGTAATAAATCAGGAAAGTCTGACAAGAGGCGTGCGGTTCCACGTGCACCTCGCCATAAATCTTGCTTCAGTCCGGGACTTGAGTTACATTTGTGGCGTAGGGAATGCCGCCACTTGTCATAAATGTGACAAGCGAGGGCTGCCTCACCCCCATCCAGCCACAGAAAATGGTGGGAGAATGCCGTGAGTCACAAAATTTTAGTGCAGCTTCGTGTGGTGCCAACATTTTGCGACTTTACAAAGCTTTCTACTCTAGAATCCTGATGTGAAAGACATTGATGGCCCAAGCGAAGCCACATAAATGGCAGATAGCAAGCGCAACCAAATGCAGAGACAGGACTTCTAGGTCAGCATGTAAACTGCGCAAAACTAAGAAAAAAAATTTGTATAGAAACAGATTTGTGCCTCCATATAGAGTAATAATACTTTATTAATAATCTCAGTATCAAAATAATAAATGCAAAAACACCAACAACATGAATGTTGGCTGTTAAGAACTAAACATACGCACAAATATGTATATTACCACTATTCCTTATCTGAAAAATAAGGGACAACGGGGGGCGTGGCTATGTAGCTGAAGGAAGCAGGCGTACTCCCGGAGAGCTCCCACTATCCTGCCACCTAAACCCTTTTAAAGAGTGGGCTGAGTGCGACCTGTGTCCCTCCTTGGACTCTGGAAGGCACGGGACTGAGATGTGAGGGATACCGAGACTTGGAAGAGAGCCAAAAGCCGACGGGGCCTGCGGAGGTGGTGAGAACAGAGAGAGGCGGCGGCCATCTTACCAGCGTGTGCTCCGGCAGGACACGGAGCATCGCCAGCTTGCATTGGGGCCGGAGGTTCCCCCCTGGATTCCCGGACTGTACTCAGGAGCTGGAGGTACCTGCGCTGATATACCAGGAGATGGGGGACTGTGGCTGGTGGTGCCAGCGTGAGCGGCATTCTTTCTATAAGCGCCCGGTCAGCCATTAAGGGCCGTGGCGCTAGGAGTTATATTTGCTGCACTGTCGGGGGTGAACATATATCCTGTAAAACATTAAGGGGATAAGCGGTGAGTGCCCTGAGAAATTGGGCCCCGCGTTCCCCTATTTAAAAGACACCTACCCCACCAGCATTTGTGATTTGGAGGGTTTGGCTCCCCTCCCCCCCTCGCTGCCTGTGCCGCTGCTGCGGACCCTTCTCCCACTCCCCTCCTGGGACATAAAACTCTCCTGGGATCTGGATGCTGTTGCCTCCATTATTACAAGCAGCCCATATACCGCAAGTAGCCTCATAAGTCTATACATATAATCTTTGCCGGCTCTGCTATTTTCCTGTGGCTGGAATTTGGCAGTTTATATCTCCAATCACTTTGCTGTCTCTCACTCCTGACAGTCATGCAGCACGCAAAAGTATCGGGAACGGCCGATAAACTTAGAAAATATGCTAGAGAGGAGCCCTCGGATGGTGGGCGAAATCTCATAAATAACCACTCGCAAAGTCAACGTAAAGGTCGTCTTTCTGATAGTAATGAAGAGGGGGAACAAGAGGAATTAACTCTCAAACAGGCCTCTGAGCAGCTAATGCAAGCTATCTCCTTAACTAGATCCTCTCTTACCAAAAAGATAGAAGACGTGCACACTGAGGTGGGCCGCCTGAGACTGGATATGCAGAATATGGGAGGACGTGTCGCGGAGGTGGAAACGAAAGTATCGCAAATTGAAGATACCATCACGCCCATGGAGGCTAAATTAACAAGAGTGGCTGGTTCCATAAACGCCTGGAAACAAAAAGCGGATGATCTGGAGAACAGACTGCGTCGAAATAATATCCGTATTATTGGTCTACGAGAGCGCTCGGAGGGTCAACGACCCGAGGAATTCCTTGAGGACTGGCTTAAGACTACTCTGGAAGGTGAATTCTCCTCAACTTTCTCAGTGGAAAGGGCCCATCGGGTCCCCACGAAGCCCCTCCCACCTGGAGCCCCTCCGAGACCTTTCTTGGCCCGCATCCTCAATTGTAAAGATAGAGACGCCATTTTACGTTTGGCACGACAAAAGAGTCCTATCAAATTCCACAATGCCACGATTTCAATTTTTCCGGATTTCTCCATGGAACTTCAGAAACAACAAGTGCAGTTCCTGGAAATTAAAAAGCAACTCAGAGATCGGAATGTTATATACTCCATGATATATCCCGCTCGCCTGCGAATTGTTCATGAAGGTTCCTCTATCTTCTTCACTGAAGCGGTTGAATGGCTACGGGTCCACAAGACGTCCAATGCAAAGAACTCCTAGAATACTTGGGTGGATAAACATGAATGGAGCTCTGTATGTGGGTACTTAACCTACCAACAATACCGAATGCTTAAAGGGACACTGTCACCTGAATTTGGAGGGAACAATCTTCAGCCATGGAGGCGGGGTTTGGGGGTTTTTGATTCACCCTTTCCTTACCCGCTGGCTGCATGCTGGCTGCAATATTGGATTGAAGTTCATTCTCTGTCCTCTGTAGTACATGCCTGCACAAGGCAATCTTCCCTTGCGCAGGCGTGTACTATGGAGGACAGAGAATGAACTTCAATCCAATATTGCAGCCAGCATGCAGCCAGCGGGTAAGGAAAGGGTGAATCAAAAACCCCCAAACCCTGCCTCCATGGCTGAAGATTGTTCCCTCCAAATCCAGGTGACAGTGTCCCTTTAATTTAATTTAGCAAGGGTATCCCCGTTTTTTTCACCGGATAATAGGAGCATGGGACTACGCTCCTATAATGTTTGGTTCTTGTTATGTTTTTTTCCCTATGTTTATTTTATTTGTTCCGTAGGTAGAAATCGTCGCCAATGGACCTCTGAACCCTTGTGTACTATCCCTAAGATTTGCTCGGATGACGTTATGTATCATATTTTGATGAGTGAGTATGGGCTCTGAAATAATATACATGACCTGGAATGTGCGATGTATTAAATCTCCCCGGAAGAAAATTAAGGTGTTCTCACAAATCAAGCGCTATCATCCACATATTGTAGCGTTGGTGGAGACACACCTAACTAGAGACACGGCCCGATGTGTGCAGAAGCCTGGGTGCAATGGTCCATAAATGCATTTCACACCACTTACTCGAGAGGAGTCTCATTGTTAATTCATAGAGAGGTCAGATGGGAGCTGAGGGAGGCGAGGAGGGATTCTGAGGGCCGGTTTCTATTTGTACACGCATTTATTAACTCTCGTGAATACGTCTTACTATGTATATATAACCCTCCCCCGGCTAATCTATCAATACTTCGGATGGCAATGAACTTTGCCTTGAGCTTTCCAGACGCAAGCGTCATCTGTATGGGCGACTCTGGTTGTGCACACCCGCCTTGATAGATTGAGATTGGGTGATGATGTGACGGGGGAGACCTTGTCTCACGTCCCGTCCCAACTAGCTTTATTCATGGAGGGTAGTGGCTGGTTAGACTTTTGGAGGATGCGCCATCCCGGAGTAAAAAGTTATACCTGTTACTCATCTACCAGACGATCTCTTTCACGTCTAGACTATATTTTCGGTTCTGAAGGGCTGGCAGCATGGGTAGACAGTATTGAACATGGTAATAGGGGAATATCTGATCATAGTCCGGACATTCTTACACTTAAATTTAGCCAATCGAATAGAGGGATAGCTTGGAAATTAAATCCATTTTGGCTTAAGTTGATAGACTCCAGTGGCAGGACTGTCGACCAGCTGAAATGCTTTATTTCGTCCCACCCAGAACCCCGAGACATTAACCTATTCTGGGATACCCTTAAGGCATATCTAAGG
This sequence comes from Ranitomeya imitator, assembly GCF_032444005.1. Lineage (NCBI taxonomy): Eukaryota > Metazoa > Chordata > Amphibia > Anura > Dendrobatidae > Ranitomeya > Ranitomeya imitator. The sequence goes on along the minus strand of NC_091285.1, from coordinate 324,299,403 downwards.
GGATGCCTATCTTCTACGATATCTTATATAAAAAGGGTGACATCGAGGGAGGATGACGAGATGGAGCAACGATTAAAAGAGTCAGAGTCTGCTTATATAGCTGACCCGACTAATGGTAATAGACTAGAGTGGCTAACTTCCCAGAGGCTATATGCTCAACACGTAGATACTAAATCTAAACGTAAATTATTTTTTACCCGTCAATCCTATTTTGAGCTGGGAAATCAGGCTAGCAAATTTCTGGCCTTTTTGGTATGCCAACATAATATATCCAACACTATATTGCAGATTCGAACATCAGACGGATCATTAGTGTCCTCAACCGAGGAGATACTTCGCTGTTTCCATGATTACTATAAATCATTATATACATCTGAGTGTGACTTTGATACTCGGGAAAACCTAGATTATTTATCCGACATAACGTTTCCTGTACTGACCTCAGTTCAACGAGCCTTTATGGATGTGGAGATTACATTGGAGGAAGTTGAACAAGCTTTGATGGATATGGCCTCTGGGAAAGCCCCTGGCCCAGATGGGTTTCCCACTGAATTGTATAGGAAATATCGTGACACACTGGCGCCAATCTTGTTGAGAGTGTTCCAGGGGATGCGGGTGAGGGGTTCTATGCCTGACACATTTTATGAGGCAAACATTATTGTGCTCAGAAAGGAGGGGAAGGACCCATTGGAATGTGGATCTTATAGACCCATATCATTGGTAAATGTAGATTATAAAGTTTTTACTAAAATCCTAGCTACAAGACTGAACTCGATCATATTAGACCTAATACACCCGGACCAAACGGGTTTTATGCCAGGAATAAATACCTCCATCAATATCAGGCGGGTCCAGTCAGTAGTCCAATATAGCTCATTGGTACCAGATAACACCTGGTCACTGGCATCGCTAGATGCGGCTAAGGCTTTTGACTCTCTGGAATGGCCCTTTCTGTCAGCATGTTTAAAAAAATATGGTTTTGGTAACGGCTTTTTGAAATGGGTGGGTCTTTTATATATGAAACCCAGGGCCTGCATCATTGTTAATGGCTCTGACTCTAAATCTTTTTCACTACATAGAGGGACCCGCCAAGGGTGCCCTCTCTCCCCGGCCCTCTTTGCCCTAGCAATAGAGGCTTTGGCGATACGTATAAGGTCCTCCACTGACATTAAGGGTATAAATATAGCTGACCGGGTGGATACTATTGGACTCACGATGATATGGTGATATTTATGGATAGGGCAGAGGAAACGTTACTACGGGTAATAGCTACTATAGATAAATTTAGTAGACACTCGGGCTTATACATAAACTGGGATAAATCCGTGTTGATGCCTCTTTCTCACACCTCAATGCCCGGCCTTGGGACTCATTCTTCCCTCTCTATTGTACATAGCTTTAAATATTTGGGTATACATATTTCTCAGAATAGTAGGTCTGACCTACAACTTAATGTATTCCCATTGCTAGAAATAGTTAAATGTAAATTTGCAGCGTGGAGTAAACTTCCGTTGTCTGTGGCCGGCCGGATCAATTTAATTAAAATGATATTGCTTCCCAAACTTAGCTACTGTCTCCAACACAGTGTTGTACTAATCCCTAAATCCTTTTTTGCAAGTTTGAACTCAAATTACAGTTTTTATTTGGGGGAAATCTAGGCCCAAACTTAAGCTAACTACGCTGCAGAGACCAAAACAGGGAGCTGGGGCGGCGCTACCAGACTTCTATCTATATTAAGGCAAAAAATAAAGTTTAAAAGATAACATCTTTATTATACAATTTAACATAAAAAAGGGACCAAAACAATAAACAGGGCTGAAAAAAACCTCCGTGGGGAAGGACCAACTGTATAGTGGACGCACCCAATACACTGTAACGTATCTGGCAGTAAATACCAAAATGTAAATATGCAAATGCCACAATAAATATAAATATATAACTGCAAGTGATACAAAAACAAATGTATGGGACAGCGAACACTGAATCTCCACAGCCTATAGCCGGTATACAGATATGAAACTGCCTGTCTATCTATGCACTTTATAGCCAAAAGATACATCAGATTGATGCCAAAAAAATTTAAATATACAAACAAAAAACTGCTGTATAAATAGAAGAAAATATACTGACTACAGTGAGTCGAGTGGACATAAAACAAACCAGTACAATGTAGGCTGATAAGTATAATGCAAAAAAAAACGTATGGCAAGTGGCCGGGTACAAGTGCTGATGCCGCAGTGAGAGATGTCAATATAACAGCATGGCAGGATGCAACAGTGAAGACAGATATCATAGACCAAGCGGTAAACATAACCGAAATACCGGCGATAAGGCAAAGGTAACGGAGTGCTCACCGCAACGTGCGTGGCGTCCAAGAGTCCTTCCCGCCTGCCCGACGGGCGCCGTTTCGCTGCTCGCTTCTTCCGTTTTAAAAAAACGGTTGGATTCATAGATATTATTGCGGAGATGCCCCTGTGGAGCAATGGCTATTTCCCAACTTTATTGGACCACCCGTCCGCTGGTTTTTGGATTGGGCATGGTGTCTCATCAATAGGTGATCTGTATGATGGGGGAACTTTTGTGTCTTTTGAGCAATTGCAAACCAAGTACAATATACCGAGATCCCAATTTTTTCGATATTTACAGCTCAGGTCAGCCATTCAGTCATATATGAGACAGGCGGGCGCAGGTCGAGTTATATCCTCTCTACCCTTGATAGGAATTCTTAAGTCGCAGGGTCCACAGGGTCTCATCTCCTCTCTATACACCTACATGTTATCCGCGGGAGCAACACTTACCATTGAATCTGTTAAAGGGAAGTGGGGGGGACTTCTTGCTGATATTCAAGAAGAGGAATGGGACGACATCCTGGAATCCTCAATTAAAGTATCCCCTTCGGTTAACAACAGGATGACTCAGCTTTATATAATACACCAGTCGTATCTAACCCCGAAACGGCTTTTTAAAATGGGTCGGCTTCAAACGTCAGAATGTATGCGTTGCTATTCACCCGATGCAGATTTTATTCACATGATATGGAGTTGTCCCGTCACTTTTCAATTCTGGAAGGGGGTGACATCGCTATTGACAACTTTGTTGTTAATTCCAGTCCCCCATGAACCACTAGTTTGTTTATTTGGAATATGGGAGGAGGAGACTTGGGATCATTACACTGGCACTTTCTTACGTGAGACGCTCTTTATGGCGCGGAAGGTACTGGCACTGCGGTGGATGGGGAGTTCAAAACCATCTATAAGAACTTGGATTGACCTGATTAACTCGATAATTCCATATGAACGCACGCTATATCAAAATAGAGGCTGCCCGGTCAAATTTGAAAAAATTTGGGGTAGATGGAATGCTTCCCATCTTACTCTATAGACTTCTTGGGGACGGGAGATGTCACACAGGGGGACAGACACGAGGTAATGCGGCGTATTAGAGGTTAGAATAGATATAGTTGTGACTCAAGAGTTATGGTTTTCTTTATGTTCTATTTACCTAAATGACTCATATGTTACTATTGGAAAACAAGCATAATAATAATCACAAGATAACATTGACTATAAACGAAGATTGCATTTTATTACATGTTTAATCATACGCAGTTTATATGTACTGCATACTATGCTTGATAACCTTGGATGCAAATATGTTTGTAACACAATTTATTTTATTGTCAATAAACGATTTAAAAAAAAATAAATAAATAAGGGACAACCCTACGTGTGTAACTCTCCTACTGGTTTTCTCATGGCCAGTCACTCCATCCCAAGGTTTATTACCATCATAACCTTAGTAATATCTAATAATGTTTTACTAGTATTGGTGTACTCTACTTATTTGTAAATGATTCAGCAATAGTAACAATACCTATAACAATTGCTTTAGGTTAATTAGTAACTTCAGTTTTTCTGTTCATAAATCAACAGTACAAGTCAAACTCACAAACTTTGCAATACATCTTTATTATTCTGACCTTGCTTTGATCATTCTGACACTGAAAAGATGATCAAATCTGTCTGCAAATCACTGAAAAATTAAAGAGGTTGTCCACTACTTTAACATTGATGATCTGTCCTAAGGATAAACCATCAATGTCTGATCGGTAGGGGTGCGACACCTGGCAGCCCCGGCGTCACCTGTCATGTCGGCAGTGGCCGGAACTGACCAGTTAAAGGGAAACTGTCACCCCGTTTTTTAAAGATTAGATAAAAATAGTGTGAAATAGGGGCAGAGCTGGGCTTTACATTAGTGCCTTTTTGGTGCCTTTATTCCCCCGTTAGGCTGCCGAAATACCTTTGTGAACTGGCCGTTTTGTCCTGTCACTCAAGTTGGTCAGGTCGGATGGGCGTGGTCAAATAGCGGTTCCTCCCCCACCTCTTGCGTTTCCCTGTGCAATTTAGTCCCGCCGTTGGCGTTGTGTTTAGCGCCTGCGCAGTAACGTCTAATTTGGCGCCTGCGTATTATGCTTTGCCCAACTGTGGGCATAGCATAATTTACATCACTGCGCATGCGCGGGTCGTAACTAGTGTTGAGCATTCCGATACCGCAAGTATCGGGTATCGGCCGATACTTGCGGAATTCCGATACCGAGTTCCGATACTTTTGTGGTATCGGGAATCGGTACCGGATCCATATTAATGTGTAAAATAAAGAATTAAAATAAAAAATATTGATATGCTCACCTCTCCGGAGGCCCCTGGACATCACCGCTGGTAACCAGCAGCCTTCTTTGCTTAAAATGAGCGCGTTTAGAGCCTTCCATGACGTCACGGCTTCTGATTGGTCGCGTGCCGCTCATGTGACCGCCACGCGACCAATCACAAGCCGCGACGTCATTCTCAGGTCCTAAATTCCTAGAATGAGGAGTTTAGGACTTGAGAATGACGTCGTGGCTTGTGATTGGTCGCGTGCCGCTCATGTGACCGCCACGCGACCAATCACAAGCCACGACGTCATTCTCAAGTCCTAAACTCCTCATTCTAGGAATTTAGGACCTGAGAATGACGTCGCGGCTTGTGATTGGTCGCGTGGCGGTCACATGAGTGGCACGCGACCAATCAGAAGCCGTGACGTCATGGAAGGCCCTAAACGCGCTCATTTTAAGCAAAGAAGGCTGCCGGTTACCAGCGGTGATGTCCAGGGGCCTCCGGAGAGGTAAGTATATAAATATTTTTTATTTTAATTGTTTATTTTACACATTAATATGGACTGGGTGCCCCGGAAGTGATCATATGGGCATAGTGTTTATCTGGATGCCGGTAAAATTTTCTCAGCCCAAACTGCGAGCGTAATTTTGGCACCAAACTTACGCTCGCAGTTCGGGCTGAGAAAATTTTACCGGCATCCAGATAAACACTATGCCCATATGATCACTTCCGGGGCACCCAGGCTAAAGTTACGACCCGCGCATGCGCAGTGATGTAAATTATGCTATGCCCACAGCTGGGCAAAGCATAATGCGCAGGCGCCAGAGGCGAATTCACTGCGCAACTGCTAAGAAAGAGCGCGATCTGTGCGATTCACAGATCGCGTTTACGACAGACACGCCGAGAAGCAGGGGGGAGGAACCGCTATTTGACCACGCCCATCCGACCTGACCAACTTGAGTGAAAAGACAAAACGGCCAGTTCACAAAGGTAGTTCGGCAGCCTAACGGGGGAATAAAGGCACCAAAAAGGCACTAATGTAAAGCCCAGCTCTGCCCCTATTTCACACTATTTTTATCTAATCTTTAAAAAACGGGGTGACAGGTTCCCTTTAAGGAACAGCACAGCTCCGTCTGTTATACAATGGCTGTGGCAGAGTGCTGCATATCTACCTCCTGTTCAAATTAATAGATGGCGGATGTGCAGTACTTGATAGCGGCCGCTGTACTGTAGACAGAACTACGCTGTGCAGCTCCATAACCAAGTAGTTCCGGCCAACACCAAGAACAGCTGATTTAGTCAACATCCCCATTATTACTCAATATAGTGCAATAAACCAGCCCTTTTAGCAAAATTATTAATACATTTTGGACTATACTAACATTTTCATGTAGTGAACTCGCTGAACTCTGTGCTGCACCGTGAGACTTTTCTCATGGTGCTAGTGGTGATCTCATTGAGGTCACTGCAGTTTATCGGCCTGGCTTACAGCTAAGTGAGCTGGAAACGAACCCTCAGTGAACTTCGGTAAACTCGATGTCACTGCTAGTCACTGATGCTGTGCTATAGCAGTCGCTCATTATTATTATTTATTTATATAGCACCATTGATTCCATGGGGCTTTACATGAGAAGGGGTTACATACAAGTTACAGATATCACTTACAGTAAACAAACTAACAATGACAGACTGATACAGAGGGGCGAGGACCGTGCCCTTGCGGGCTTACATTCTACAGGATTATGGGGAAGGAGACAGTAGGTTGAGGGTTGCAGGAGCTCCGGTGTTGGTGAGGCTGTAGCTTCGGTAGTGATGAGGCAGCGGGGTCAGTGCAGGCTGAAGGCTTTCCTGAAGAGATGGGTTTTCAAGTTCCGTCTGAAGGATCCGAATGTGGTTGATAGTCGGACGTGTTGGGGCAAAGAATTCCAGAGGATGGGGGATATTCGGGAGAAGTCTTGGAGGCGGTTGTATGAGGAGCGAATAAGTGTGGAGGAGAGAAGGAGGCCTTGGGAGGACCGGAGATCACGTGAGGGAAGATATTGGGAGATTAGTTCAGAGATATTTGGAGGAGACAGGTCGTGGATGGCTTTGTAAGTCAGTATTAGTAATTTGAACTGGATACGCTGAGGGAATGGGAGCCAGTGAAGAGATTTGTAGAGGGGGGGGAAGCAGAGGAGTAGCAAGGAGAGAGATGAATTAGTCGGGCAGCAGAGTTAAGGATGGACTGAAGAGGTGCAAGGGTGTTAGCAGGGAGGTAGCAGAAAAGGATGTTGCAGTAGTCAAGGCGGGAGATGATGAGGGCATGCACAAGCATTTTAGTAGATTTACGGTTGAGGAAAGGACGCATTCTCGCATGGACAGCATGGGAACTGCCATGCAGATGACTGGTTGGCAAGCAATGGATGGTTGGGCTCTATATTCATCTGAATTGGGTTTGGTACTCTTCTGGTAACAAAACTTTTAACTGTTTGACCAAATGCAAATATCCAGGGGTTCGCCCATCACTAGTTTTGGGTTAAAAAATTTTCTATGAAACTAGATTTTGTCAAAATTTAGTTATTGTTAATTCTGAAGAGATAAGAGAAAAAAACACTTTCCATCCAGCATCCAGGCTCTAAAAGAGTTAATTCTTCATAAATAAAAAGATAGATGTTGCAATATGTGGCTAACTACTGTAATAATAATAATAATAATTTTATTTATATAGCGCCAACATATTCCGCAGCGCTTTACAAATTATAGAGGGGACTTGTACAGACAATAAACATTACAGCATAACAGAAATCACAGTTCAAAATAGATACCAAGAGGAGTGAGGGTCCTGCTCGCAAGCTTACAAACTATGAGGAAAAGGGGAGACACGAGAGGTGGATGGTAACAATTGCTTTAGTTATTCGGACCAGCCATAAGGCTCGGGTGTTCATGTAAAGATGCATGAACCAGTTAACTGCCTAAGTATGTAACAGTACAGACACAGAGGGCTATTAACTGCATAAAGTGTATGAGAACATGATACGAGGAACCTGATTATGGTTTTTTTTTTAACCCCTTCATGATCCAGCCTATTTTGACCTTAAAGACCTTGCCGTTTTTTGCAATTCTGACCAGTGTCCCTTTATGAGGTAATAACTCAGGAACGCTTCAACGGATCCTAGCGGTTCTGAGATTGTTTTTTCGTGACATATTGGGCTTCATGTTAGTGGTAAATTTAGGTCAATAAATTATGCGTTTATATGTGATAAAAACGGAAATTTGGCGAAAATTTTGAAAATTTCGCAATTTTCACGTTTTTAATTTTTATTCTGTTAAACCAGAGAGTTATGTGACACAAAATAGTTAATAAATAACATTTCCCACATGTATACTTTACATCAGCACAATTTTGGAAACAAAATTTTTTTTTTGCTAGGAAGTTATAAGGGTTAAAATTTGACCAGCGATTTCTCATTTTTACAACAATATTTACAAAACCATTTTTTTTAGGGACCACCTCACATTTGAAGTCAGTTTGAGGGGTCTATATGGCTGAAAATACCCAAAAGTGACACCATTCTAAAAACTGCACCCCTCAAGGTACTCAAAACCACATTCAAGAAGTTTATTAACCCTTTAGGTGCTTCACAGCAGCAGAAGCAACATGGAAGGAAAAAATGAACATTTAACTTTTTAGTCACAAAAATTATCTTTTAGCAACAATTTTTTTATTTTCCCAATGGTAAAAGGAGAAACTGAACCACGAAAGTTGTTGTCCAATTTGCCCTGAGTACGCTGATACCTCATATGTGGGGGTAAACCACTGTTTGGGCGCACGGCAGGGCTTGGAAGGGAAGGAGCGCCATTTGACTTTTTGAATGAAAAATTGGCTCCACTCTTTAGCGGACACCATGTCACGTTTGGAGAGCCCCCGTGTGCCTAAAAATTGGAGCTCCCCCACAAGTGACCCCATTTTGGAAACTAGACGCACCAAGGAACTTATCTAGATGCATAGTGAGCACTTTGAACCCCCAGGTGCTTCACAAATTGATCCGTAAAAATGAAAAAGTACTTTTTTTTCACAAAAAAATTCTTTTAGCCTCAATTTTTTCATTTTCACATGGGCAACAGGATAAAATGGATCCTAAAATTTGTTGGGCAATTTCTCCTGAGTACACCGATACCTCACATGTGGGGGTAAACCACTGTTTGGGCACATGGTAAGGCTCGGAAGGGAAGGAGCGCCATTTGACTTTTTGAATAAAAAATTATCTCCATCGTTAGCGGACACCATGTCGCGTTTGGAGAGACCCTGTGTGCCTAAACATTGGCGCTCCCCCACAAGTGACCCCATTTTGGAAACTAGAACCCCCAAGGATCTTATCTAGATGCCTAGTGAGCACTTTAAACCCTCAGGTGCTTCACAAATTGATCTGTAAAAATGAAAAAGTACTTTTTTTTCACAAAAAAATTCTTTTCGCCTCAATTTTTTCATTTTCACATGGGCAATAGGATAAAATGGATCATAAAATTTGTTGGGCAATTTCTCCCGAGTACGACGATACCTCATATGTGGGGGTAAACCACTGTTTGGGCACTCGGCAGGGCTCGGAAGGGAAGGCGCGCCAATTGACTTTTTGAATGGAAAATTAGCTCCAATTGTTAGCGGACACCATGTCGCGATTGGAGAGCCCCTGTGTGCCTAAACATTGGAGCTTCCCCACAAGTGACCCCATTTTGGAAACTAGACCCCCCAAGGAACTTATCTAGATGCATATTGAGCATTTTAAACCCCCAGGTGCTTCACAGAAGTTTATAACGCAGAGCCATGAAAATAAAAAATAATTTTTCTTTCCTCAAAAATGATTTTTTAGCTTGGAATTTCCTATTTTGCCAAGGGTAATAGGAGAAATTGGACCCCAAATGTTGTTGTCCAGTTTGTCCTGAGTACGCTGATACCCCATATGTGGGGGTAAACCACTGTTTGGGCGCACGGCAGGGCTCGGAAGGGAAGGCACGCCATTTGGCTTTTTAAATGGAAAATTAGCTCCAATCATTAGCGGACACCATGTCACGTTTGGAGAGCCCCTGTGTGCCTAAACATTGGAGATCCCCCAAAAATGACCCCATTTTGGAAACTAGACCCCCAAAGGAACTAATCTAGATGTGTGGTGAGGACTTTGAACCCCTAAGTGCTTCACAGAAGTTTATAACGCAGAGCCATGAAAATAAATAAAAATATATATTTTCTCAAAAATGATCTTTTAGCCTGCAATTTTTTATTTTCCCAAGGGTAACAGGAGAAATTTGACCCCAAAAGTTGTTGTCCAGTTTCTCCTGAGTACGTTGATACCCCATATGTGGGGGTAAACCACTGTTTGGGCACATGCCGGGGCTCGGAAGTGAAGTAGTGACGTTTTGAAATGCAGACTTTGATGGAATGCTCTGTGGGCGTCACGTTGCGTTTGCAGAGCCCCTGATGTGCCTAAACAGTAGAAACCCCCCACAAGTGACCCCATTTTGGAAACTAGACCCCGAAAGGAACTTATCTAGATGTGTGGTGAGCACTTTGAACCCCCAAGTGCTTCATAGAAGTTTATAATGCAGAACCGTGAAAATAATAAATACGTTTTCTTTCCTCAAAAATAATTATTTAGCCCAGAATTTTTTATTTTCCCAAGGGTTACAGGAGAAATTGGACCCCAAAAGTTGTTGTCCAGTTTCTCCTGAGTACGCTGATACCCCATGTGTGGAGGTAAACCACTGTTTGGGCACACGTCGGGGCTCAGAAGGGAAGTAGTGACTTTTGAAATGCAGGCTTTGATGAAATGGTCTGCGGGCGTCACGTTGCGTTTGCAGAGCCCCTGGTGTGCCTAAACAGTAGAAAACCCCACAAGTGACCCCATTTTAGAAACTAGACCCCCCAAGGAACTTATCTAGATATGTGGTGAGCACTTTGAACCCCCAAGTGCTTCACAGACGTTTACAACGCAGAGCCGTGAAAATAAAAAATCATTTTTCTTTCCTCAAAAATGATGTTTTAGCAAGCATTTTTTTATTTTCACAAGGGTAACAGGAGAAATTGGACCCCAGTAATTGTTGCGCAGTTTATCCTGAGTATGCTGGTACCCCATATGTGGGGGTAAACCACTGTTTGGGCACACGTCGGGGCTCGGAACTGAGGGAGCACCATTTTACTTTTTGAATACGAGATTGGCTGGAATCAATGGTGGCGCCATGTTGCGTTTGGAGACCCCTGATGTGCCTAAACAGTGGAAACCCCTCAATTCTACCTCCAACACTAACCCCAACACACCCCTAACTCTAATCCCAACTGTAGCCATAACCCTAATCACAACCCTAACCCCAACACACCCCTAACCACAACCCTAATTCCAACCCTAACCCTAAGGCTATGTGCCCACGTTGCGGATTCGTGTGAGATTTTTCAGCATCATTTTTGAAAAATCCGCGGGTAAAAGGCACTGCGTTTTACCTGAGGATTTTCCGCGGATTTCCAGTGTTTTTTGTGCGGATTTCACCTGCGGATTCCTATTGAGGAACAGGTGTAAAACGCTGCGGAATCCGCACAAAGAATTGACATGCTGCGGAAAATACAACGCAGCGTTTCCGCGTGGTATTTTCCGCACCATGGGCACAGCGGATTTGGTTTTCCACAGGTTTACTTGGTACTGTAAACCTGATGGAACACTGCTGCGAATCCGCAGCGGCCAATCCGCACCGTGTGCACATAGCCTAATTCTAAAGGTATGTGCACACGCTGCGGAAAACGCTGCGGATCCGCAGCAGTTTCCCATGAGTTTACAGTTCAATGTAAACCTATGGGAAACAAAAATCGCTGTACACATGCTGCGGAAAAACTGCACGGAAACGCAGCGGTTTACATTCCGCAGCATGTCACTTCTTTCTGCGGATTCCGCAGCGGTTTTACAACTGCTCAAATAGAAAATCGCAGTTGTAAAACCGCAGTGAAATGCGCAGAAAAAACGCGGTAAATCCGCCATAAATCCGCAGCGGTTTAGCACTGTGGATTTATCAAATCCGCAGCGGAAAAATCCGCAGAGGACCAGAATACGTGTGCACATACCAAAACCCTAACCCTAGCCCTAACCCTACCCCTAACCCTAACCCTACACCTAACCCTAACCCTACCCCTAGCCCTAACCCTACCCCTAACCCTACCCCTATTCTAACATAAGTGGAAAAAAAAATTCTTTATTTTTTTATTGTCCCTACCTATGGGGGAGACAAAGGGGGGGGGTCATTTATTATTTTTTTTATTTTGATCACTGAGATAGATTATATCTCAGTGATCAAAATGTACTTTGGAACGAATCTGCCGGCCGGCAGATTCGGCGGGCGCACTGCGCATGCGCCCGCCATTTTGGAAGATGGCGGCGCCCAGGGAGAAGACAGATGGACCCCGGCAGGATCGGTAAGTATGATAGGGTGGGGGGGAGCACGGGGGGGGGGATCGGAGCATGGGGGGGTGGATCGGAGCGCGGGAGGGGTGGAACGGAGCACAGGGGGGTGCATTGGAGCATCGGGGGGTGGATCAGACTGCAGGGGGGTGGATCGGACTGCAGGGGGGGTGGATCGGAGTGCAGGGGGGTTGGTTGGAGCACGGGGGAGGGTGATTGGAGCACGGGGGGAGCGGACAAGAGCACGGGGGAGCGGAGCACAGGACGGAGGGGAGCCGGAGCAGTGTACCGGCCAGATCGGAGGGCTGGGGGGGCGATCGGTGGGGTGGGGTGGGGGCACATTAGTATTTCCAGCCATGGCCGATGATATTGCAGCATCGGGCATGGCTGGATTGTAAAATTTCACCCGTTATAATAGGTGAAATATTACAAATCGCTCTGATTGGCAGTTTCACTTTCAACAGCCAGTCAGAGCGATCGTAGCCACGGAGGGGTGAAGCCACCCCCCCTGGGCTAAACTACCACTCCCCCTGTCCCTGCAGATCGGGTGAAATGGGAGTTAACCCTTTCACCCGATCTGCAGGGACGCGATCTTTCCATGACGCCACATAGGCGTCATGGGTCGGATTGGCACCGACTTTCATGACGCCTACGTGGCGTCATGGGTCGGGAAGGGGTTAATAGGCCACACAGGGATCGTTAGGTCAATGCGTTGAGGCGGTAGGTGAATCTGAACAAATGAGTTTTTAGGGCCGCTTATAACTGTGGGGATTGGGGACTAATCGTATTAACCTAGGTAGTGCATTCCAAAGAATCGGCGCAGCACGTGTAAAGTCTTGGAGACGGGAGTGGGAGGTTTTGATTATTTGGGATGCTAACCTGAGGTCATTAGCGGAGCGTAGGGCATGGGTAGGGTGGTAGACTGAGACCAGAGAGGAGATGTAGAGTGGTGCTGAGCCATGGAGTGCTTTGTGGATGAGGGTAGTAGTTTTGTACTAGATTCTGGAGTGGATTGGTAACCAGTGTAATGACTGGCACAAGGTAGAGGCATCGGAGTAACGGTTGGTGAGGAATATGATCCTGGCTGCAGCATTCAGCACAGATTGGAGCGGGGAGAGTTTGGTAAGAGGGAGGCCGATTAGTAGAGAGTTACAATAGTCCAGACGGGAATGAATAAGTGAAACAGTAACTGTAGAAGACTTGTTGCTGTACTTGAAAATCAGGGAGATCTTATCAAAAACAGCAAGTACATCCTAGTAATTTGTATGTGGTGTATTCATTTTCATATTAACTAAGTTGAAAAAAGATAATTGCTAAGGCTAGGAAATAAAAAAAAGTTTTATGAAACTCAGTCTTACTAAAATTTTGGAAATTGTTCTTGTATGCAGTGAAATATTGATTCAAATTTTACTTTAAGTGAATGTACTCATGTATTCTAAACACGGTGTATAATATGCTGTGTGTGTTTGTGCATATATGTATGGAAATCAATGTATATCAAAATATCCCATGGAGGTCTGGATTTGGAATGATACTCAAAATAAAAGTGGAAAATAAAACTACAGGCTCATCCAAGTTCAGTGGAAATACCTCAAAACAAGGAAATGATGCTCAGTAGTGTGTGTGGTCTTTATATGCCTGCATGACCTCCCTACAACGCCTGGGCATAGTCCTGATGAGATGGTAGATTCTCTCCTGAGGGACCTTCTCAAACAGCACATGGAGGCCTGTGCGGCCCTCCAAAGATATACCCCCACACCATTACTGACCCACTGCTAAACCGGTCATGCTGGAGGATGTTGTCGGCTCCACGGCATTTCAAGACTCTGTCTTGTCTTTCACATGTGCTCAGTATGTACCTGCTCTAATCCCTGAAAAGCACAGGGCACCGATGTCAAATCTGCTAATCTTCGTGTTCTCTGGCAAATGCCAATCATCCTGCACAGTGTTGGGTACAATCGGTGATGGTTTGGGGCGCCATGTCATCTGCTGGCGTAGGTCTACTGTGTTTTATCAAGACCAAAGTCAGCGCAGCCGTCTACCAGGAAATTTTGAAGCACTTATGCTTTCCTCTGCCAACAAGCTTTTTGGAGATGGAAATTTTATTCTCCAGCAGAACTTGACACCTGTCCATACTGCCAAAAGTACCAATACCTGGTTTAAAAACAACAGTATCACTGTGCTTGATTGGCCAGCAAACTCGCCTGACCTTAAACCCATAGAGAATCTATGGGGTATTGTCAAGAGGAAGATGAGACACCAGACCCAACAATGCAGACGAGCTGAAAGCTGCTATCAAAGCAACCTGGGCTTCCATAACACCTCAGCAGTGCCACAGGCTGATCGCCTCCATGCCACGCCACATTGATGCAGTAATTGGTGCAAAAGGAGCCCTGACCAAGTATTAAGTGCATTTACTGAACATACATTTCAGTAGGCCAACATTTCAGATCTTAAAATCATTTTTCAAGCCGGTGTTATAAAGTATTCTAATTTACCGAGATAATGACCTTTGGGTTTTCATTGGCTTTAAGCCATAATATCAACATTAACATAAATAATCATTGAAATAGATCACTGTTTGTAATGACTCTATGTAATATGAGTTTCACTTTTTGTAATGAAGAACTGAAATAAACTTAACTTTTTTATACTCTAATTTTGTGAGAATCACCTGCATGTATGTATGTGTATACCGTATTTTTCTGATTATAAGACGCACTTTTGTTCCCCCAAATGTTAGGGGAAAATGGGGGGTGCGTCTTATAATCCAAATCTGTGTGCTGTGCTGGAGAGGAGGGGGAGCAGTTTTGGAGTGGTGGCTGGGGTGGGCTGGCCGCCGGCTGCAGATACTGCAGGAGGTCCTGTGCTCCCGCTCATTAGCCTCATGTAATATTCACTGCTCCCGCTGTCCATCACCTTGGTGCTGAAGCTGCCCAGTTGATTCACAGGGGAGCAGCGAATATTACATGTGCCTGCATCCTCCCCCCTCCCATCATCGATATGGCCCCCATCACTCTTGTATGCCCCCCGTGCTGCTGGCAGGCACATGCCCCCCCCTGTGCTGCTGGCAGGCACATGATAAAATAAACACTTAACTCACCTTCATATAATGGCTCCGTGCTCACAGCTCCTCGGTTGTGCTTCCTGTGTCTGTGCTGACATCTGATCATGTGATCGGCACAGCACAGTGATGACATCACTGTGTGCCCAGGTCACATGATCTGATGCCTGGGAAACAGGAAGCACAACCGAGGAGCTGTGAGCACCGAGCCATCATCTGAAGGTGAGTTAAGTGTTTATTTTATCATGTGCCTGCCAGCAGCACGGGGGCATGTGTCTTCCAGCAGCACAGGGGGGCATGTGTCTGCCAGCAGTACAGGGGGGGCATGTGTCTGCCAGCAGCACAGGAGGGGCATGTGTCTGCCAGCAGTACAGGGGGGCATGTGTCTGCCAGCAGTACAGGGGGGCATGTGTCTGCCAGCAGCACAGGGGGGTGCATGTGTCTGCCAGCAGCAGGGGGGCATGTGTCTTCCAGCAGCACAGGGGGGCATATGTTTTCCAGCAGCAGGGGGGCATGTGTCTTCCTGCAGCACAGGGGGGCATGTGTCTTTCAGCAGCACAGGGGGGGCATGTCTTCCAGCAGCACAGTGGGGGGCATATAGTGATGGGGGGAGTGGCATGTCCCTGCCAGCAGCACAAGTCCCTGCCTGGCTTTGGGAATCAGAGCTGGGGAAACCACATGGTCCCGATCATTAAAGTGCAGTGAATATTCATTAGCTGCTTCCCCACCCATCTGTCAGCTGAGCTGGGAGCAGCACATGAATACTCCTTCACAGTCACACACATGATTTCCCCAGCGCTGGATTCCTGCAGCAGCTGGGGAGACCTGTGTGTCTGTTGGAGGAGGCAGCAGCAGGGGCCAGAGGGACAAGATCGCTGCATATCTGCCTGCTGGAGCTGTGCTGGATGCTGAGTGCTCCAGCACAAGGACCTGTGTGATGTTATGAAGAGGGCGGGCTGGAGCATCACATGGCAGCACAGAGCCCTCCCTCTTCTGATGTCATCACAGGTCCTGCAGACACCACACTACAAGCTTACTCCTGTGCTGTGGAGAGGCAACAAGTGGGAGCGCTCTGTGGTGTCATGGGATGAGATGCTCCAGCATTTTACCTCACCACAGTGTGGCTGGCTGCCACAATTAAAAGGTTAGTCACTGCAACACACAATAAAGCACTCTGCCACTCCTGTGGTGAACTAAAACTCCCAGCATGCCATAGGATCTGCAGGACATGCTGGGAGTTATAGTTCTCCCAATGGGATCTCAAAGCAGCACTCCAGTGTTATTTTTCAGTGCTGGAGTGGAGCTTTAACCCCTTCAAGTCATGGCCCTTTTTCATTTTTGCGTTTTCGTTTTTCACTTCCCTCATTCCCTGAGCCATAACTTTTTTATTTTTCCGTCAATATTGTCATGTGAGGGCTTATTTTTTGCGGGACAAGTTGTACTTTTGAACGACACCATTGGTTTTACCATGTCTTTCACTAGAAAACGGGAATAAAATTCCAAGTGCGGTGAAATTGCAAAAGAAGTGCAATCCCACACTTATTTTTTGTTTGGCTTTTTTGCTAGGTTCACTAAATGCTAAAACTGACCTGCCATTATGATTCTCTAGGTCATTACGAGTTCATAGACACCTAACATGTCTAGTTTATTTTTTATCCAAGTGGTGAAAAAAAATTCCAAACTTTGCTTAAAAAAAAAAAAAAAGGTGCCATTTTCCGATACCCGTAGCGTCTCCATTTTTCGTCATCTGGGGTCGGGTGAGGGCTTAATTTTTGCATGCCGAGCTGATGTTTTTAATGATACCATTTTTGCGCAGATACGTTCTTTTGATCGCCCGTTATTGCATTTTAATGCAATGTCACGGTGACCAAAAAAACATAGTTCTGGCGTTTCGGATTTTTTTCTCGCTACGCCGTTTAGCGATCAGGTTAATGCTTTTTTTTAATTGATAGATCGGGCGATTCTGAACGCGGCGACACCAAATATGTGTATGTTTGATTTTTTTTTTATTGTTTTATTTAGGATGGGGCGAAAGGGGGGTGATTTAAACTTTTATATTTTTTATTTTGTTTCATATTTTTAAAAACATTTTTTTTTTAACTGTGTGGCATGCTTCAATAGCCATGGGAGGCTAGAAGCTGGCATAGCCTGATCGGCTCTGCTACATAGCAGCGATCATCAGATCGCTGCTATGTAGCTGAAATGCAGGTGTGCTGTGAGCGCCGACCACAGGGGGGCGCTCTTAGCAGGCCTGCATCAGTAACCATAGAGGTCTCAAGGACCTCTATGGTTACCTTCCTGATGCATTGAAGACCCCCGATCATGTGAGAGGCGTCGGCGATGACGTCATTTCCGGCCGCCCGGCCGGATGCGGTAGTTAAATGCCGCTGTCTGTGTTTGACAGCGGCATTTAACAGGTTAATAGCGGCGGGTGAATAGCGATTTCACCCGCCGCTATTGCGCGCACATGTCAGCTGTACAAAACAGCTGACATGTCGCGACTTTGATGCGGGCTCACCACCGGAGCCCACATCAAAGGGGGATTCACGGCATGCGCAGTACATGTACGGCGCATGTCGGGAAAGGGTTAAGCCCTGTGCCCCCATTCTTATACTCACCCTCCAGCAGCTTCATATAGTACTTTACAGACACCACACTGGTCCCGCAGCTCCATCTTCTACCCGCAGCTTCCAACATAATAACATACTATTATATATAATAACACCACATATAATAGTATGTTTATGTTATTAAATATTTTACCACCTTTTTTGCTTCAAATATTTTTTTCCCTATTTTCCACTCTAAAACCTGGGTGCATCTTATAGTCCGCTGGGTCTTATAGTCCGAAAAATATGGTATATATAGCTCTGGCAAACATTGAGATCACTGCAAAATGTTCAGTTTGCCTGATTTCACTCTTTATAGGTATATTTTTGAGTAAAATGTAAATTGTTCTTTTAGGCTTCTGACAACATGTCTCCAAATTTCCAAGCAATAAATTTTGTCTTTGCTTTTTTTCTGAAAAGGAGAAATGGTCAAAATTTAAAAAAAAAATAACCCAGTGCTTTTAGACCTCAAATAATGCAAAGAAAGCAAGTTCATAATCATTTAGACACAACAATACTAATATATTAACTCAGGAAGAGTTCAGAAATCAATATTTTGTGGAATAACCATGATTTTTAATCACATCTTTCATGCGTCTTGGCATGCTTTCCACCAGTCTTTCACACTGCTTCTGGCGCAAAAATGTAAGCAGTTCTTCCTTGTTTGATGGTTTGTGACTATCCATCATCCTCTTGATTACATTCTAGAGGTTTTCAATGGGGTTCATGTCTGGAGATTGGGCTGCCCATGACAGGATTTTGATGTGGTGGTCTCTTCATTTTTGCCAGAGCTACAGTGGGGAAAATAAGTATTTGATCCCTTGATTTTGTAAGTTTGCCTACTGACAAAGACGTGAACCGTCTATAATTTTAACCCCTTAATGACCTGAGCTTTTTTCAGTTTTGCATTTTTATTTTTCGCTCCCCTCCTTCCCAGAGCCATAACTTTTTTATTTTTTGTCCATATGGCCATGCGAGGGCTTATTTTTTTGCAGGACAAATTGTACTTTTGAACGATACCATTGGTTTTACCATGTTTTGTACTAGAAAGTGGGAAAAAATTCCAAGTGCAGTGAAAGTGCAATGCAGTCCCAAACTTGTTTGTTTAGCTTTTTTGCTAGATTTACTAAATGCTAAAACTGACCTGCCATTATGATTCCCCAGGTCATTACGAGTTCATAGACACCAAACATGTCTAGGTTCTTTTTTATCTAAGTGGTGAAAAAAAATTCCAAACTTTGCTAAAAAAAATAAAATAATAAAAAATGCTTAATTTTACGTTACCCGTAGCGTCTTCATTTTTCGTGATCTGGGTTTGTGTGAGGGCTTATTTTTTGCGTGCCGAGCTGACATTTTTAATGATACCATTTTGGTACAGACACAATAGAGGGCGATCAAAAGAACGTATTTTAATGCAATGTCTCGGCGACCAAAAAAAGTAATTCTGGTGTTTTTACTTTTTTTCTCGCTACGCTGTTTAGAGATCTGGTGAATCTTTTTTTTTTTTTATCAGGTGATTCTGAACTCTGCGATACCAAATATAAGTAGGTTTTTTTTTATAGTTTTATTTTGAATGGGGCAAAAGGGGGGTGATTTAAAATTGTATTTTTTTTTATTCTTTTCATATTTTTAAAAACATATATTTTTTTGTAAATTTTGGCATGCTTCAATAGACTCCGTGGGAGGCTGGAAGCTGCCATAACTCGATCACCTCTGCTACATAGAGGCGATGTTCAGATCACCTCTATGTTGCAGAATTACAGCATTGCTATGAGCGCCGACCACAGGGTGGCGCTCATAGCAATCCGTCATCAACAACCATAGAGGATTGCAGGAGACCTCTGGTTGTTATGCCGACGCACCGATGACCCTCGATGATGTGACGGGGGTCACCGGTGCACACATTTCCGGCCGGATGGCCGGAAGCGCTTGTTAAATGCTGCTGTCAGTTTGACAGCGGCATTTAACTAGTTAATAGGTGCGGACGGATCATAATTCCCGCGCCACTATTGCGGGCACATGGCAATTCGGCTCACCGCCGGAGCCTGCATCAAAGCTGGGATTCTGCCATCGGACATACTATTCTGCCCGATGGCAGAAAGGGGTTAAGGGTAGGTTAATTTTAACATTGAAAGAGAGAATATCAAAAATAAAATCCAGAAAATCACATTGTATAAATTATATAAATTTATTTGCATTTTGCAGTGAGAAATAAGTATTTGATCCATCTGGCAAACAAGACTTAATAATTGATGGCAAAACCCTTGTTGTCAAGCACATCAGTCAAACGTTTTTTGTAGTTGATGATGAGGTTTGCACACGTGAGGAGGAATTCTGGTCTACTCTTCTTTGCAGATCATCTCAATCATTAAGATTTTGAGGCTGTTGCTTGGCAACTCGGAGCATCAACTCCCACTGAGTTTTCTTTGGGATTAAGGTCTGGAGACTGGCTAGGCCACTCCATGACCTTAATGTTCTTCTTTTTGACCCACTTCTTTGTTGCCTTGGCTGTATGGTTTGGGTCATTGTCTTGCTGGAAGACACAGCCACGTCCATTTTTAATGTCCTGGCTGAGAGAAGGAGGTAGTCACTCAGGATTTTACGGTACGTGGCTCCATCCATTCTTCCGTTGATGTGGTGAAGTATTCCTGTGCCCTTAGCAAAGAAACACTCCCAAAAATGTTTCCACCTCCATGCCTGACAGTGGGGATGGTGTTCTATGGGTCATAGGCAGCATTTCTCTTCCTCCAAACACGGCGAGTTGAGTTAATGCCAAAGACCTCAATTTTTATTTCATCTGACCACAGCACCTTCTCCCAGTCACTCATACAAGACGAGACTGCACATGTGCCTTCTTGAGCAGGGGGACCTTGCGGGCACTGCATGATTTTAAACCTTTACGGTGTAATGTGTTACCAATGGTTTTCTTGGTTACTGTGGTCCCAGCTGCCTTGAGATCATTAATAAGTCCCCCTCGTGTAGTTTTAGTCTGATCTCTCACCTTCCTCATGATCGAGGATACCCCACGAGATGAGATTTTGCATGGTGCTCCAGATCGATGTCGATTGACAGTAATTTTGTATTTCTTCCATTTTCTTATTATTGCACCAACAGCTGTCTCCTCACCCAGCCTCTTACTTATGGTTTTGTAGCCAATTTCTGCTTTGTACAGGTCTATGATCTTGTCTCTGACATTCTTATAAAGCTCTTTGGTCTTGCCCATGTTGTAGAGGTTAAAGTCTGATTGATTAATTGAGTCTGTGGACAGGAGTCTTTTTATAAAGGTGACTATGTAAGACAGCTGTCTTTAATGCAGGTAACGAGTTGATTAGAAGTGTCTAACTGGCCTGTAGGAGCCAGAACTCTTAATGGTTGTTAAGGGATCAAATACTTATTTCTCACTGCAAAATGCAAATAAATTGATATAATTTGTACAATGTGAATTTCTGGATTTTATTTTTTACATTCTATCTCTCAATGTTAAAATTAGCCTACCCTTAAAATTATAGACTGTTCATGTCTTTGTCAGTGGTCAAACTTGCAAAATCAGCAAGGGATCAAATACCTATTTCCTCCTCTGTATATACATACAGTGACTTGTGAAAGTGCTCACCCCTGTGGCTTTCTACTTATTTTGTTACATTACAAGCTGAGTTTAAAGGGAATCTGTCAATTCCCCCCCCCCCCCCCTTCCAGGGACGTATATGACCTATTAATATGGGCATACAGGTAATAGAAATGTTAAACTAGTCCTACCTGTATGCCTCATATTAATGATCTTGTTGCTGAGAAATGTTATATTCTGTCTTTATGTTAATGATTTCTTCCAGGCTCCGGGGTATGCAGTGCCTAAAAGAAAACACTGCCTCCTCTCCTCATTACAATACCACCCCCTCCCATGAACGTTAGGTATGACCTCGAAATCCTGCGCCCACGCCCTGTACTCCCTCATAAATACGTACCTCGTCCTTCCTTCTATGGGCATTGCACTCAGGGATCTTCTGCTCTGGTGCTAGCGAGTCACTGTGACTTCCGGTGTGCGCACCAGTAAGGTACTCTCCCCACTTCCTGCCTGCACAGTCATCACTAGCACATAGCAATGACTATGGAGATAGGAAGTGGGGAGAATACCTTATCGTCGCGCACACCTGAGGTCACTGGAGTGGAAGTCGCCTGTACAGAAGATCCCTGAATGCAGCACCCATAGAAGACAGGATGAGGTATATATTTCTGAGGAAGTGCAGGGGCAAGATTCCGGGGCCAGAACTGCCGTCCCTGGTTGGTGGGTAGTATTGTAATGAGGAGAGGAGGCAGGGATTTCTTCCAGATGCTGCACACCCCAGAGCCTGGAAGAAATCACTACCATAAAGACAGAATATAACATTTCTCAGCAACAAGACCATTAATATGAGGCATACAGGTAGGACTCAGGAACACATGGGCTACTTGCACAGTGAACAAGTCTGTATGATCATGTTCACACACCACCAAGAAACCTGAAGACACAAAAGAGAATAGTAAAACCAAAAACACTCAGTTTGAAAAAATGTTGCAGTAATCCGCAAGAACTGCTCTGATAAGGGTATACCGTGAAGATTGGTAGAGCAGCTTATTATACATTTTTTGCAAAAAACGTATCAACCAAATACCCTGTTTTTTACATCTTTTACTAGCACTTGCGGATTACTGCAACATTTTTTCAAACTGAGTGTTTTTGGTTTTACTATTCTCTTTTGTATACAGGTAGGACTCGTCTAACATTTCTACCTGTATGTCCACATTAATAGGTCATATACAGGTGCTTTTCACAAAATTAGAATATCATCAAAAAGTTAATTTGCTTCAGTTCATCAATGCAAAAAGTGAAACTCATATATTCTAAAGAGTCACTACAAACAGAGTGATCTGTTCCAAGTGTTTATTTCTGTTAATGTTGATGATTATGGCTTAGATATCCCCCAGCCAGGGCCGGCTCCAGGTTTTTGAGGGCCCCGGGCGAAAGAGTCTCAGTGGGCCCCCCTCTTAAACACATACCATGCTTCATAATGCTCAGATACAGCAGAGAAATATACCACAGCCCACGTAGCATATAACACAGCCCACGTAGCATATAACACAGCCCACGTAGCATATAGCACAGGCAGCCCACGTAGCATATAGCACAGGCAGCCCACGTAGTATATAGCACAGGCAGCCCACGTAGTATATAGCACAGGCAGCCCACGTAGTATATAGCACAGGCAGCCCAGCTCACCCACCACCACGGCATCGCCGTCGCCCCCGACCGTTGTGGACACAGGATCTAAGCACATGCACTGATGAATGCTGCTCGTCTTCTGCTGCTCGCTGCGCTGGAACTAGACGGTGCAACCGGGTCCCAGACCATGTCGCAACGTGATCTGTGTGTCAGTGGCAGCGCTGCTCTTCTTAGTGATGAGCTCCTCACTCTCACCCGGAAGTGACGACCACCGGCCCGGAAGTGACTCTTCTATCCCCATGGACGGTGATTGGTGAGTATTCCTGCTGCAGTGAGTCCCAGTCAGTGAGTCCCGCCTCCTGTTGCTGGGAATCATATCCGCCCCAGCTCCGCCTCCAAATCCTGGCTGCAATCAGACACAGCACACTAGCACAGGGAGGGAGGGTTGGACTCGGGAATGTAGTCCAGCTTCGGGGCCCCCCCAGGAGCGCGTGATGCGCTGCGCATCAGTGTCGGCAATGCCGGCATAATAAGTGTCTTACCGTTATGGGCCCCCCAGTCTCGCCAGGGCCCCGGCATTTGCCCCGGTGCTGACGCCGGCCCTGCCCCCAGCGCACCATTAAATCCATTATCATTAAATACAAATAACACGGTACCTCAACAAACCTGCCAAGAGAGCGCTGCTCACCAAAACTCAGCCCGGGAAAGGAAGGCATTAATCAGAGAGGCAGCACAGAGACCAAAGGTAACCTTGAAGGAGCTGCAGAGTTCTCAAGCAGAGACTGGAGTATCCATACGGCCACAATAAGCATGGTGTCACACTTGTGTGTGCAATGCGAGAAACTCGCGCATCAATACCCGGCACTCGGCACCGAAACATTCAGCTGCATAGAAATACATGCAGCCACACATTCCAGCCCTGAGTGCCGGCGGCAGTGCCGGGTATTGATGTGAGAGAGTTGCGTGAGTTTCTCGCATTGCACTCGCAAGTGTGACCCTGGCCTAAGATGTACACTCCATAGAGGTGGCCTTTATGGAAGAGTGGGCAGAAAAAAGCCTTTACACACACACACACACAAATTGTAAGGCTCTTTTTGAGTTTGTCAACAGACGTGTCAGACTCCTCAAATGTTTGGAGGAAGGTGCTGTGGTCAGGTGAGAGCAAAATTGAACTTTTTGCCTACCAAGGTAAGTGCTATGGCTGGAGCCAAACCAACACAGCTTATCACCCCAAGAATACCATCGCCACAGTGAAACTTGGTGACCGCATCATGCTGTGGGGATGTTTTTCAACAACAGGGACAGGGAATATGGTCCAAGTCAAGTGGAAGATGGATGGTGCGAAACACAGGTATTTTTTTTTTTTTTAGCAAAATTTGTTAGTGATTTCAGACTGGGATGGAGGTTCACCTTCCAATAAGACAATGACCCAAAGCATACTGCTAATCAGCACTCGAGGTTTTTCACCCAAGGTTTTAATTTATTTTGTTCTATTTGTTGTTTTCGTGACAATAAAAAGAAAAGAAAATATTCACAGCTGTAGTCATGTTCTTTAGATGAACTGATGCAAACTCAAAAAAAAAAAAAAAAGAAATTCCAAGTTGTTAACAAACACAAAAAAATGTCAAGGGAGCTATAGTGTGTATGTATAAATTAGCAAAGTAATACAATATAGGTTTAATTTACCACATGTAATGCTCCCTTAAATGGTGGTTTTATCTTCGTTCAATTATCCATCAATCATACCTATACAAAGTTGTTTGATATGACAAGTCATGTTTATTCTAAAAAGGATAATGTACTGTATTTAGTGCAGATATTCATGAAAACCATAATCGCATTTTTAGAATTAAAGGCATATTACTCAGTGTAAATATGTGTGCTTTTGTTAATGTGTAATTCACAAGAGTTCCCAAGTCTTACTATTCCCTACAGTATGTTATATGAATGCGACTATTCACCCAGTCATAATGACGTATCTTGAGGATGTTGCTTTTAGATGCATTGTCCATTTTCAATTGTATTAGTGACAACAATTCTGCCATTATTCATGGCATAGCTTGTAATATTGACACATTATAAGGAATTGCCTATTCAGCCTGAGAGATATGATGCGCTCTTAAGATGTTTCCTGATGTTTACACACACACTCCTGAAGATATGGCCTGTACAAGTATTCTATTGAAAGCAAGATAAAGGGTTCTTGTACAGTTTTTTGGGTACTAATATATTTTTAAAACCACAACAGAACACTTATACATGAATTATTCTTCAATTTCAAATAAAGGAAACTGGGGTAAGAATTTTGTTGTTTCTCTTTTACAGAAATACTTAATATCTAGGGTGCTGGACAGTTCAACAATAAAGCAAATATAACTTTAAAATATAAGTTGGCGTTCTCAATAATTTAGTGTTGATACCAGTGGGTTTTGTAGACTTCCCATGTTTTAATTGCCATGGTATTATTGAGTAAATATATATATATATATATATATATATATATATATATATATACAGCACAGACCAAAAGTTTGGACACACCTCATTTAAAGATTTTTCTGTATTTTCATGACTATGAAAACTGTACATTCACACTGAAGGCATCAAAAAAAGTGTGAAACAACTGAAATTATGTCTTATATTCTAGGTTCTTCAAAGTAGCCACCTTTTGCTTTGATGACTGCTTTGCACACTCTTGGCATTCTCTTGATGAGCTTCAAGAGGTAGTCACCGGGAATGGTTTTCACTTCACAGGTATGCCCTGTCAGGTTTAATAAGTGTCATTTCTTGCCTTATAAATGGGGTTGGGACCATCAGTTGTGTTGTGCAGAAGTCTGGTGGATACACAGCTGTTGGTCCTATTGAATAGACTGTTAGAATTTGTGTTATGGCAAGAAGAAAGCAGCTAAGTAAAGAAAAACGAGTGGCCATCATTACTTTAAGAAATGAAGGTCAGTCAGTCTGAAAAATTGGGAAAACTTTGAAAGTGTCCCCAAGTGCAGTGGCATAAACCATCAAGCGCTACAAAGAAACTGGCTCACATGAGGACCGCCCCAGGAAAGGATGACCAAGAGTCACCTCTGCTTCTTAGGATAAGTTTATCCGAGTTACCAGCCTCAGAAATCGCAGGTTAACAGCAGCTCAGATTAGAGACCAGGTCAATGCCACACAGAGTTCTAGCAGCAGACACATCTCTACAACAACTGTTAAGAGGAGACTTTGTGCAGCAGGCCTTCATGGCAAAATAGCTGCTAGGAAACCACTGCTAAGGACAGGCAACAAGCAGAAGAGACTTGTTTGGGCTAAAGAACACAAGGAATTGACATAAGACCAGTGCTTTGGTCTGATGACTCCAAATTTGAGATCTTTGGTTCCAACTACCGTGTCTTTGTGCGATGCAGAAAAGGTGAATGGATGGACTCTACATACCTGGTTCCCACCGTGAAGCATGGAGGAGGAGGTGTGGGGGTGCTTTGCTGGTGACACTGATGAGGATTTATTCAAAATTGAAGGCATACTGGACCATCATTTATTTTTCAACAGGACAATGACCCCAAACACACCTCCAGGCTGTGTAAGGGCTATTTGACCAAGAAGGAGAGTGATGGGGTGCTACGCCAGATGACCTGGCCTCCACAGTCACCAGACCTGAACCCAATCGAGATGGTTTGGGGTGAGCTGGACTGCAGAGTGAAGGCAAAATGGCCAACAAGTGCTAAATATCTCTGGGAACTCCTTCAAGATTGTTGGAAGACCATTTCCGGTGACTACCTCTTGAAGCTCATCAAGAGAATGCCAAGAGTGCAAAGCAGTCATCAAAGAAAAAGGTGGCTACTTTGAAGAACCTAGAATATAAGACATAATTTCAGTTGTTTCACACTTTTTTGTTAAGTATATAATTCCACATGTGTTAATTCATAGTTTTGATGCCTTCAGTGTGAATGTACAATTTTCATAGTCATGAAAATACAGAAAAATCTTTAAATGAGAAGGTGTGTCCAAACTTTTGGTCTGTACTGTGTGTGTATGTATATATATATATATATATATATATATATATATAAAACTTATACTGAGCACGCAATATGCAAAGCATATTGTATTGTATGGTTGTTAAATAACATGTTCAAGGGGATGCCTATTACTTGAACAACCCCTTCTAAATCGCTGTCCAACCCCCCTTCCAAATAAAATAACATCTCTGACGCCGGTGCTGTTCCAAAATCTCTGCACTGGTTCTCCCAGGGCTCTTCACTGACATCTAGGAAGTCAGAGCTGCAGAAAGCTCTCTCACTTCCTCCGTATGTCTGATTTGTCTGAAGGATGGGAGAATGAAGCGTCCACTGATCGGCCACAGGGATCTCGTGACATAACCATATCGTGCCATGCCTGGGAGAGCCAGTGCTGTCACGACTTGAAAAACGCCAGCATGGGAGGTGAATTTAGGTGTTAATATTTTGCTGGGGGGGGGGAACTTCGTGATTGAGAAAGGGTTATCAGGGTAGTGGACAACCCTTTAAAGGGATACTCTCATATTAAGCGTTTATGAGATATTCACAAGATATGCCATAAATGCCCTATAGCTCCAGGTCTAACCTCTGTGACCTGTACATATTTCCAGACTGGGGGTCCCTAGTTTCTCTTTCGGACTGATGCTGCAGCTGTTGTAAATGGGAAGGGATGCATCATCTGTACACTATTTATGAATGCTTTCTCCATTTTTCATTGAGTCAATGGAGCAAAACATTTCCATCAAAGGCAATTTAAATGGTATATTCTACCCTATGTTATTGGAGACTTGTGTGAGGATAATATTCTGCTGCTTTAGACTATTCTGTCTCTATCTTAAGTAGTTTCACATGCTCCTTTGTCTTTTTTTTTCTATCTCATAAGCCGTTCTGCATGCACTCTAAATGACTGCTTGCATTAAGCAAAACATATTTGATCTTTTCCCTTTCACCCACTGCTATCTTTATTGCTGCAGGTGTATACTCTTTCTGTGAAACATCCACATATTCTGGCTTCTTCACTGTCCACTACAATCAGCTCAGAACTGTGCTTGTTAAGCTCAGCTGTCGCTTGTGTCTAACGCCTGAAGACACTGCAGGGTAAAAACACTGTTATGGAATTATCAAGCTTGTTTATATGTTCAGATCTGTCAAATGAAAGGTTTATATGTTTCCATTTTGGTTACGTTCATTATTTCCTTTTCCACTAATGTTCTACTTTCCTGTATCTATTTTTGGTGTATCTTTCGTACTGTATTCCATAAGCATCATCTTGTACCTGTGTGCTATTGGTATGAACGATTATTTTCATTCATCATTGGCTTTGGCTAGTGAGCTCAATTTGAAAGAATTGGACGTTTGGGTTTTCATCTAAGCTTATGTTATTGCGGGTGTGTACCATAAAGATCTCATTTGGGGATTTTCTTTAATGATGGGTGTGTATATGGAATTTTTTAATGGGATAATTGTAGTAACCTAAAACTGAGCGTTATTGTGAAATATTATCATAGTGAGCAAAATTATTGCTAAACCACACCTACAATATGGTTAGTTAAATGGCTGATAACATTTCATGTTGATGAATTAATTAATATTTTTGCTCAGGAAAACAAAGAAGGAATTTGCTATGTAGACTAGTAAATGAAGAATACTTCATGCCAAACAACAGCAAGACTGGTTTTAGGGTTTAAAAAGTAAATTAATACAGAAAAATGTTACTCCTTCAAAATCCTCGCTGCATCGCAAATACGGAAACGTAATAGAGGCAGATACTTGCAAAAGCAGTCGGCATGGCAACATATAAATATATAGATGTTAGAAGAGATCAACCATAATAAATAGCCAGCTGCACACAACGGACTACACAGTAAGGGCTAGTCGCTAGTGAAATAATGAAGCAAAAAACAAGGCTAACAAGCCAAGAGAAACAACCAAAAAAGCCCATGTAATTTATAAAAATGAAAATTCTGTATTAATAAATAGTGACAAAGACAAATGGCTATCAAGATAGGGGATAGCATGCAATACAAGTGACCTAAAAATAACAATGGTAAAAAACGGAACGGTGTGCGCACATACCAGAAATACCCCACATACGGTATTAAATACATAGTAAACTCCCCGTCAAATCATCATAGGCTATAGATGGGAAAGTACCCTGAGGAAGGATAACATCCGAAATGTGCGTTGGGGTGTGTGCGCACATCCCAGGAGTCCCTGCATCTGATGCCAGTTGAAACAAGGTATAGTTAATATGGTACTTTCCCATCTATAGCCTATTTTTAGGTCTGGCATATGCGATTGCTCTCAAATTTTTGGAGTATTTCTTACTATGTCCATAGCAATGTAGTTTCATCTAAGCAACCTCTCCTACACCGTGATGATTTGACGGGGAGTTTACTATGTATTTAATACCGTATGCGGGGTATTTCTGGTATGCGCGCACACCGTTTCGTTTTTTACCATTGTTATTTTTGGGTCACTTGTATTGCATGCTATCCCCTATCTTGATAGCCATTTGTCTTTGTCACTATTTATTAATAAAGAATTTTCATTTTTATAAATTACATGGGCTTTTTTGGTCGTTTCTCTTGGCTTGTTAGCCTTGTTTTTTGCTTCATTAAATACGGAAACGTGTATATGGAGCGCCCCCGTGGGGCCGTGGGGTACTCGGTACCAGGTCCTGCGGTTCACAGGGGGATGTCACGGTGGCTGACCCGGTCCGTGGCTCTGGGACGTCCGTGTAAAAGGGAAAGGTCTTTAAAGGGGAAATGTTCGTGATGCCACCTGTGGTATTTGGTCAGGGTGACCAACACTGCTTTAAGGGGTCCGCTGGGGTGATGTTATGGCAGCTAGATGGTATACCTTCCCACAGGTGAAGTGTTTCCCCAGGGCTTCCCAGTGTGTAGATGGTGGATGATATGCGCAGTGAAGAACGAGGACACAAGGTTGCAGTCTCTTTACCTTTACTGAAGGCTTCAGCATCCACAGTCCAGAGCACCAGATCACAGGGCTGGCAGAGTCCGGCTGGTTTGGAGGCAAGTTCAGAGTCCCCTTATCCAGGTGGAAATCAGTAGCCTTCCTCTAGCGCCATGATATTGTAGTCCCTTACTGCTAAGCTTCTAATAAGGTCCTCACAGATGTTGTAGATGTTATGTCTCTCTCTGTCCCCCAGATGGATAGTACAAACCCATATGACTGGTGACTTGAGGCTGTTTGTAGGGACTCTAGCATGCCCCGGCATCTGAAGGGTGCCACCGTGCCTCCTGGGTGTAGGTGCGGACAGGTAACCTGCAATTAGCTTTCCTGACGGTCTCTGAAGTAAAGCATAAAAGTCCTTACTCCCTCGGTGTGCCGGCTAACGGATTTCTGTGCCTCAGAAGGAGGCAGCCTGTTCCTGGCTGATCTCCCTCTGATATCCTCTCCTTTGCTCTGACTTCCTTCACGCTTGCTGCAATATATTCTACTTTCTATCTGTCTGTTTCCTAGGAGCTGCAGCACTTCAGGCCACAGGGCTCCTATGCTTCCTCTCCCTCTGTCTTCCTGACAGGAACTGAACACTTTCCCTCCAGATCAGGATGTTCGGGGTTCACCTTAAACAGGCTTAGAGCTCCCCCCTTCTGATCTGGAGTGTGAACGTGTTGCATGCATTGTGTTACCTGACAAAGAGTTTGCCTTCATTGCCTCCAAACGTAGCATCACTCTCCCCGAGAGGAAAGCAATACCACTGCGACAACCAGGACTCTGGGGCACCGCATATACCTGCCAGTCATACCAGTAAAACCACCACCCTAAGGGAAGAGTCAGACGGCTATATAACTCAGATGAGGATCGCAATGCTCAGACTGGCTGTCGGCTCTCCTAGTCTGAGCATGATAGCATGTTTTTCTATGCAGTTGTCATCCTCGATTCGGGAGAGCCAATGGCCAGTCCAAGCACTGCCTTGCGATCCGAGTTATTCGGCCGTCTGACTCTTCCCTAATTGTATAGATTCATTACATCCTACCAGAACAGCTTTGATCAACAGGATCTGTAAAGGTTTTCTGTGGTATCTTAGGAGATTCTTTAAGATCTGTAAGTGGTGAGATGGAGCCTCCATGGATTGCATTTTATTATAAGGCACAGTCCACAGATGCTCAAAGATCTGTAGAATATAGAGGTGAAGACAACACCTTAATCTGTCATATTTCTCAAACTATTCTTGAGCAATTTTGACAGCAATTTGGACCCGTTATCCTACCATTAAAAAAAGCCAATGCTGTTAGGGAATATTTTGCCATAGAGAGGGGATTTGATCTGCGACACTGGTTAGGTAGATGGTATATTTCTCTTTAAAAAAATGTACGATACTTTATAAATATAACAAAGTTTGAATTACAGCATTTAACTTCAGTCGCATGACAAATACCAAGAAGACAATGGCATTTATCAATGTATTAGAATTAACCCCTTAACAACCGTCAATACACCTTTTAACATCGGCAGTGAAGGGTACTTATTCTTCAGCGACGCTTAACGCTTTAACGGCGCTGAGAAATAAGTGGATAGCGCCCCCCCCCCCCCAGAGTCGGAAATTCTCCGGAGTCTCGGCTACTGGGGGTAGCCGAGACCCTAGAGAACATGATTTGGGTCAGTTTTTACCAACCCCAATGTTGCGATCGCCATTATTCACGGAATAACGGCGACCGCAAAAAAATGTCCGATTTCCCATTTAATTTCTGAAATGGAGTCTCTCAAATCCCCCGGTCCCTCCGCTGTCCCTAGGGCAGTGCGCCTGCCGAGATCTGCCGACCGGCAACAATAGGACATTTTTTCCTATTGGTTCATTTTGATTACTGTGATAGACTCTATCACAGTGATCAAAACAAGTATGTATTTCCATTTTTCTATTAGGGTTGGGGCTAGCTTGGGTTTGGTTGTAGGGTTGGGGCTAGAGCTAGGGTTGGGGTTAGGTTTGTGTTGGGGTTGGGATCATGGTTAGGGTTAGGAGTGGGTTTGGGTTAGAGTTGGGATTAGGGTTAGGGGTGTGTTGGGGTTAGGGTTGGAGTTAGAATTGGGGGAGTTTCACTGTTTACGTACATCAGGAGGTCTCCAAATGTGACATGGCGCCCACTATTGATTCCAGCCAATTTTGCGTTGAAAAAGTCAAACAGTGCTTCCTCCATTTTGAGCCCTGCCATGCGCCCACACAGTGGCTTTCCCCCACATATGCGGTATTGGCGTACTCAGGAGAAATTGCACAACAAATTTTGTGGTCCATTTTCTCCTGATAACTTTTTGAAAATAAAAAATTTGGTTCTAAAGTAATTTTTTTGTGAAAAAAGTAAAATGTTCATTTTTTTCTTCCACATTGCTTTAGTTCTCGTGAAGCACCTGAAAGGTTAATACACTTCTTGAATTGGTTTTGCGCAGCTTGAGGGGTGCAATTTTTAAAATGGTGTCACTTTTGGGTATTTTCCTTTATATTGACCCTGCAAACTCACTTCAAATGTGAGGTGGTCCCTAAAAAAAAAATGGTTTTGTAAATTTTGTTGGAAAAATGAAAAATTGCTGGTCAACTTTTAACCCTTATAACGTCCTAACAAAAAAATTGTTTCCAAAATTGTACTGATGTAAAGTTGACATGTGGGAAATTTTATTTATTAACTATCTTGTGTGAAACCACTCTGTGATATAAGGGTACAAAAATAAAAAGTTTGAAAATTGCTAAATTTTTGCCAAATTTCCATTTTTTACATAAATAAATGCAAGTTATATCAAAGACATTTTACCACTAACATATGAAGTACAATATGTCATGAAAAAACACTCAAAATCAGTGGGATTCGCTGAATCGTTCCAGAGCTCGTATAACCGTTTGAAGTGACTGGTCTGAATTGTAAAAATTGGCTTGGTCATTAAGTACCAAATTGGCTCTGTTCCTAAGGGGTTAAAATGAAAGGAACAAAACAAAAAAAATGAGGTATATAAAAGGAGAGGTAAGGGATGGGAGCACACAGAATGTAAGAAAGAAGAAGCAGATAATACATAACAGTCCTATGTTAAGCAATTAACCAATGGACCGTGCTTGTCAGTTGCAGATGACCATGTGTATCCATGAGTCACAGACGTTTAAAACTTTAGATTAAGGGGGTAGTCCCATCGCCAAGATCCTATCCCAATATGTGGTAGCTGTAATAATAATATTAACAAATGCCTGTAATTAGAAATGTAGTATATTTTATCTCATTTGCTGTGTCTCTCTCCTCATGTGCAGACTTTGCAGGACCTTTCATGTCAGTGGTATCAGTGGTCGGAACCATGAATACCTAATGTCCTGCGATGCCTATACATGAGCAAAGAGACATAGCGAATCAGAAGAACTATACTACATTTCTAATTGGAAGTATTTGCTAATATTTTTATTACACCTTCTACATATTGGGATAGAATCTTGGAGATGGGAGTACCCCTTTAACCTTAAATAGGTGTCGTTCAGGACACTTAAAGGTTCCTCTTTGGCCTAAAGTTATCTACATGTGCTAAAAATTTTGGAAATGTTATGTGCTGTTGTTTTGGGCATAATCTATTGTTTTTTTCTCGCCTCTAAAAATAAAAGTGAGACCTGTTTATTAAGACCAAGTAAACCTGGACAATTTGCAATGCAACAGGGATCTTTAGTAATAGGTGTATGGAAAATTGAACTGGCCAAGTTATATATACGAGACTAGAAGCGAGAAGTCAAGTGGCAAACTTCAGAGTAACATTCACTTGAATGTCAGGACTCGATTTCCAAACAGAATCTCACTCTGATTCTCTTTCTTATTCCTCAGCAATAAATGAGTAAACCCCAATAGATTTGTCAGAAGACCTTTTAGTTTCCTTTCAGAATCAACATTTTCTATGTGAAACCATATTACAAAATGCTCCCACAAAACCGAAGAAAGTAAATGTTACAAGACCTGAGAAAGAAAGCTGAATGCTACAAGAAGATCAACAAAGCTATATTTACCAGACAAAATACTGTAGCAAAAGCGACACAGAGATTTAACAAAGATGGAACTGCAACCATCTCACAGAGACCTCCAGGTTTATCACTGAAGTTAACACCTAAACAGGAGCATCTTCTCTAATGAGAAGAGTTGAAGAAAATACTCTTAAAATTTACTGCAGTTAGCTAAAGAAGTAGAAAACCTGGAGAGGAAAGCCATGGGCCAGGAGTTAGCACTCTTAATTTGCTATGCTTGGGTCCTGGGTTCAAATCCCACCAAGGACAACAGGTACAAGGAGTTTATATTTTCATCTTTGTGTGGGTTTCCTCCAGGGAACTTCGGTTTCCTCCCACACTAAAAAGACATGGGAATTTAGATTGTGAGCTATTCTTGACCTCCACTGTTCCTGTTAGCAGCCATTTCTTAATTACATTTCGAACTGAGGAAAGGGCAACTTGAGAATGCTTTTCTGTCTTACAGCCTTTTCCTGCTTTGTGGGCCTCCACCATTTTCATTTTCAGAGTGCTAGACACCTGCTTAGAATAACCCATGGCTGCTATTTTTTGGCACAAGATCAAAGGCTGAGTTTTTATAAAGCTGGAAAATTTCCATCACCTGGCATCTCCTAACAGTGATAGTGAACAAGTCATGACTAGTGATGAGCGAGCACTAAAATGCTCGGGTACATGAGTTGAGCAAATCGTACTGCTCGGGTGCTCGACCCGAGTAATGAGTATAATGCAAGTCAATGGGAAATGCAAGCATTTTTTCCATGCCCCCCCCTAGAGGTCTGGAGGGAGTCAAAAAGTTGCTGAAAATTATGGAAACCACATTGAAGTGTCACGGGAACAGCATGGGGAGGACCCCTGGAAGCATCTCAGAACCCTAGGTCGCTGCAGGGAACAATGCTGTCAGTATAGGCCACTTTTACGGACTGACAAACATACAAAACTGCAATTAAAATGGATTTGACTGGAAACAATGTAAAGAAACATTTCTTCCAGTATAATAACTGGTATATAAGGCAAAATAAATAGTTGAAAAAAATGCACCTCCACACCTTGGGCTATGTTAACACTTTTTGCTACATTTTTGCACTTTGCATTGCTTTCAATGGTGAAAACGTTCCTCAGGAAATGTAATTTTAGCATTTTAGTACCTTATCTGGCCATATGCTGTATGAGACATGATCACACATATACTGTTTAATTTATGAAGGAGGGACTCTGAAAGTCACAATTTTCTTTTTTTGTTTTCCAAGGCCATTAGGCGCCCATCACTATTTGTAGAGTGCCATCAGGCGACTCTTACTGTTGTTAGAGGGCCAACAGGTGGACCTCACTATTGTCAGAGGGCCAGCAGGCGGCCCTCACTAAGCATTTGTGGAAGGCCAACAGACGGCTATGCTTTGCATAGCCGTATATTGCTACTGCAATATAATTTATCCATCTGAGTTGGGCAAAGTTTCTTTTTTGTATTAATACTATAAAGTTTGAAACTTGGAGGGTGATCAGGCGGCCTTCACCATTTGCAGTAGGCCAGCAGGTAGCCCTCACTATTTTTAGAGGGCCGGCAGGCGTCTTGTGGACAGATGAGACCATGATAGAGTTTTTGGTAAAGCATGTCATTCTGCTGTTTACTGTAAATGGAATGAGGCCTACAAATAAATGAACACAGTAGTTACCGTCAAATATGGTGGAGGTTCAAAGATATTTTGGGGTTGTTTTGCTGCATCTGGCCCTAGATGCCTTGACTGTGTGCAAGGCATCATGAAATGTGAAGATTCCTAAAGGGGCTCACAATGTAGTGCCTGGGGTCAGAAAGGTGGGTTTGCATCCTAGGTCACGAGTCTTCCAAAAGGACAATGACTTCAAAGATACTTCAAGAAGCACCCAAAGAACGATGGAAACAAAGTTCTCGAGAGTTCAGAAGTGGTAATTCCAGTTCCAGTAGCGTAATGTCTCCCACCACTACCTCTTATATGCAGATGCTAGTGTTAAACTGTGAATGGACACATTAAATCAGTTAATTATACCTGCTTTGTTGAATTTCTGAGTACATTATTATAACAGAATAGAATCTATTTGAATTAGCCCTGACAAAAGCGATAAGTTTAATGTAGCAGCATAAAGGACTGTTATTTACTCAACCCTGCTGGGAAATAGAGTGGAGCATATCACATCTACTCTGTTCCAGGTGTGAAATCCTGTATGCAGTCTGAGAACTCCCTATGTGCCGACCACCTGACAGCCTGCAACAAGGCACTAGATCGGATATTACTAAAAGAACCCACTGGCTTGTTTAGATTCCAAAAATGTTCCCTCATCTAGAAGGTGGAGTCTCAGAAAAGCATTTTTTCCCATTGCTAAGGAGTGAGTCTCCTACACTGGTGAAGCGTATGCACTTAGTACAAGGGATGTAAAAAATTAGAAGGAGGCACCCTAATACCCCTTTAAAGAGATGTAGTAGAGAGCCTCAGAAAACATTTTTTCCCTTTATTAAGGAGTGGGTATCCTAGACTGGTAATGACCATGCATGCACAAGTGCATGGGCTGAAAAACATTTACCCGTGGGCTTATACATATATATCAAAGAATATTCAAGGTAGGCCTCCAAAAATTGTTAATGAGGACATCATAAACACCCTTAAAAAATTTATAGCGACGGTAGCATCATCCCTGTTGATGTGGTGGATGAGGAGGAGGATGACACAAAAAAGATGAAATCCTGAATCATATACCCATGTTTTAGTTGGCATATGGTCTGCCTCTGCATCTTCACTTGTATAACGGGATACCTACTTCTTGGGAACAGCTGGTTCACATATCATCTGTAGAGATAGGTGAACCTGAACAGTAAAGTTTGGGGTTCTTTCTGAATACTTACTGTTCATGCACGGACCCCGAACACGGACTTCACCAATCTGTGTTGCTGTTCAAGTTTGGTCCTTGAACACCGGCAAACACTGCCTCTAATCAGTGGTAAAATCATTTCTGCCAGTCAGACAACCGTGGTTCCCACGCTGTCAGCTTTAGCAAGGTTGGTTATCAAAAATAGAGGTGTCCCTTCTTATAATTTATAAAAACGATGTCTGTCTCCCCCATTTTTGACAACCAGCCAAGCTAAAGTAGACCACTTACAGCTGGTATTTTCAGGCTCGAAAGGGGCACTAGTATTCGCCCCCCAGCCTTAAAATAGCAACCCCCTGACACCCAGAAAAAGTGCATCTATTAGAAGGGCCAATTCTGGCGCTTTTCCCGGCTCTTCCCACTTGCCCTGTGGTGGTGGCAAATGGGGTTCATGTCACCTTTGTATTGTCCGGTGACATCAAGCCCATGGCTTAGTAATGGAGAGGCATCTGTAAGACGACTCTCCATTTCTAATCCTATAGTTGTATTGTAAATAAGCAAACGGCAAGAATAAAGTCTTATTTGAAATAAAACCACAAGTCTTTCTCACTGTGCTAGTGGTGATCTCACCAAGGTCACCACAGTTCAGGGGCCTGGCTGGGAACGTAGTCTCAGTGACTGGCGGTAACCTCGATAAAGTCACCGCTAGTCACTGAGAATGAGCTCACAGCAGCTCATTCCCCAGTGGTTCTCAGCCTGCATGGATGCATCTTGGCACTGTCCAGGATGAAACTATTTATCCACAGACATAGATTACTGTGTGGGACAGAACGATGGACAGGTGGGGACATGATTGTTTTTTATTTTTGTTACAGTAGACGAGGGCTTTACTGAAATGGGCGTTAGGGGAGTTTAACTGTTTGTTATTTTTAAATAAAAAAAGGCAAAGTGTGTTTTGTTTTTATTTCAAACTAGCTGAAGAATCCAGCATTGTCTGGGCATAGTAACTGACTGTGGTTAGTTATACTAAAGTATGATTATATCACACATAAAAACATTTCACATCATATATTCAACACTACTGATGTGCAACACAAATTAACTAAATGATTACCCAAGTAATCATGTCAGCTCAGTCCTGTGTCTGTGTGTGTGTGTATATATATCTACATATATATTCAGGTCCTTCTAAAAAAATTAGCATATAGTGTTAAATTTCATTATTTACCATAATGTAATGATTACAATTAAACTTTCATATATTATAGATTCATTATCCACCAACTGAAATTTGTCAGGTCTTTTATTGTTTTAATACTGATGATTTTGGCATACAACTCCTGATAACCCAAAAAACCTGTCTCAATAAATTAGCATATCAAGAAAAGGTTCTCTAAACGACCTATTACCCTAATCTTCTGAATCAACTAATTAACTCTAAACACATGCAAAAGATACCTGAGGCTTTTATAAACTCCCTGCCTGGTTCATTACTCAAAACCCCCATCATGGGTAAGACTAGCGACCTGACAGATGTCAAGAAGGCCATCATTGACACCCTCAAGCAAGAGGGTAAGACCTAGAAAGAAATTTCTCAAAAAATAGGCTGTTCCCAGAGTGCTGCATCAAGGCACCTCAATGGTAAGTCTGTTGGAAGGAAACAATGTGGCAGAAAACGCTGTACAACGAGAAGAGGAGACCGGACCCTGAGGAAGATTGTGGAGAAGGACCGATTCCAGACCTTGGGGAACCTGAGGAAGCAGTGGACTGAGTCTGGTGTGGAAACATCCACAGCCACCGTGCACAGGCGTGTGCAGGAAATGGGCTACAGGTGCCGCATTCCCCAGGTAAAGCCACTTTTGAGCTACAGAGAAGCAGCACTGGACTGTTGCTAAGTGGTCCCAAGTACTTTTTTCTGATGAAAGCAAATTTTGCATGTCATTCGGAAATCAAGGTGCCAGAGTCTGGAGGAAGACTGGGGAGAAGGAAATGCCAAAATGCCTGAAGTCCAGTGTCAAGTACCCACAGTCAGTGATGGTGTGGGGTGCCATGTCAGCTGCTGGTGTTGGTCCACTGTGTTTCATCAAGGGCAGGGTCAATGCAGCTAGCTATCAGGAGATTTTGGAGCACTTCATGCTTCCATCGGCTGAAATGCTTTATGGAGATGAAGATTTCATTTTTCAGCACGACCTGGCACCTGCTCACAGTGCCAAAACCACTGGTAAATGGTTTACTGACCATGGTATTACTGTGCTCAATTGGCCTGCCAACTCTCCTGACCTGAACCCCATAGAGAATCTGTGGGATATTGTGAAGAGAAAGTTGAGAGACGCAAGACCCAACACTCTGGATGAGCTTAAGGCCGCTATTGAAGCATCCTGGGCCTCCATAACATCTCAGCAGTGTCACAGGCTGATTGCCTCCATGCCACGCCGCATTGAAGCAGTCATTTCTGCCAAAGGATTCCCGACCAAGTATTGAGTGCATAACTGAACATTATTATTTGTTGGTTTTTTTGTTTGTTATTAAAAAACACTTTTATTTGATTGGATGGGTGAAATATGCTAATTTATTGAGACAGGTTTTTTGGGTTATCAGGAGTTGTTTGCCAAAATCATCAGTATTAAAACAATAAAAGACCTGACAAATTTCAGTTGGTGGATAATGAATCTATAATATATGAAAGTTTAATTGTAATCATTACATTATGGTAAATAATGAAATTTAACACTATATGCTAATTTTTTGAGAAGGACCTGTATGTGTGTAATATACACAGTGGGTACGGAAAGTATTCAGACCCCTTTAAATTTTTCACTCTTTGTTTCATTGAAGCCATTTGGTAAATTCAAAAAAGTTCATTTTTTTCACATTAATGTACACTCTGCACCTCTCTTGACTAAAAAAGCAGAAATGTTGAAATGTTTGCAAATTTAATTTAAAAAAAACCCCGAAATATCACATGGTCATAAATATTCAGACCCTTTGCTCAGACACTCGTGTTTAAGTCACATGTTGTCCATTTCCTTATGTTCCTCCTTGAGATAATTCTCCTTCATTTGAGTCCAGCTGTGTTTAATTAATCTGATAGGACTTGATTTGGAAAGGCACACACCTATATAAGACCTCACAGCTCACAGTGCATGTCAGACCAAATGAGAATCATGAGGTCAAAGGAACTGGCCAAGGAGCTCAGAGACAGAATTGTGGCAAGGCACAGATCTGGCCAAGGTTACAGCAGAATTTCTGCAGTACTCAAGGTTCCTAAGAGCATAGTAGCCTCCATGAGCCATAAATGCAAGAAGTTTGGGACCACCAGAAGTCTTCCTCGACCTGGCCGTCCAGCCAAACAGCAATCGTGGGAGAAGAGCCTTGGTGAGAGAGGTAAAAAAGAACCCTAAGATCATTGCAGCTGAGCTCCAGAGATGCAGTAGGGAGATGGAAGAAAGCTCCACAAAGTCAACTATCACTGCAGCCCTCCACCAGTCGGGCCTTTATGGCAGAGTAGCCCGACAAAAGCCTCTCCTCAGTGCAAGACATATGAAAGCCTGCATAGAGTTTGCTTAAAAAAACACATGATGGATTAAAAACTATGAGAAATAAGATATCTTTATCTGATGAGACGATCATAGACCTTTTTGGTGACAATTCAAAGTGGTATGTGTGGAGAAAACCAGGCACTGCTCATCACCTGCCCAATGCAATCCCAGCAGTGAAACGTGGTGGCAGCATCATGCTATGGGGGTGTTTTTCAGCTGTAGGGACAGGACAACTGGTTGTCATTGAAAGCGACATGAATGCGTCCCAAGTACAGATATATCCTGGATGAAAACCTCTTCCAGAGTACTCTGGACCTCAAACTTGGCCGAAGGTTCACCTTCCAACAAAACTATGACCTCAAGCACACAGCTAATATAACAAAGGAGTGGCTTCAGAACAACTCTGTGACCATTCTTGACTGGCCCAGCCAGAGCCCTGGCCTAAACCTAAATGAGCATCTCTGGAGAGATCTAAAAATTGCTGTCCACCAACGTTCACCATCCAACCTGACGGAACTGGAGAGGATCTGCAAGGAAGAATGGCAGAGGATTCCCAAATCCAGGTATGAATAACTTATTGCATCATTCCCAAGAAGACTCATTGCTGTACTAGCTCAAAAGGGTGCTTCTACTCAATACTGAGCAAAGGGTCTACTTATGACCATGTGATATTTCAGTTTTTCTTTTTTAATAATTTTGGAAAAATTTCTACATTAATGTGAAAAAAATGAAATTTTTTGAACTTGTCAAATGGCTGCAATGAAACAAAGCGTGAAAAATTTAAAGGGATCTGAATACCTTCTGTACACACTGTATATAATGTAATAGATGCGGCTCCTCCATGTCAGCTCTGTCCTGTGTGTATATATATATATATATATATATTATATATATACGTATGTATGTACACTACTGTTCACAAGTTTAGGGTCACTTAGAAATTTCCTTATTTTTGAAAGAACAGTTTTTTCCAATGAAGTTAACATTAAATGATTCAGAAATATACTCTATACATTGTTAACGTGGTAGATGATTATTCTAGCTGCAAATGTCTGGTTTGTAATGCAATGTCTTCATAGGTGTATAGTGGCCCATTTCCAACAACTATCACTCCAGTCTTCTTATGGTACTTTGTGTTTGGTAACTGTGTAAGAAGGCTAATGGATGGTTAGAATGCCCTTGAAAACCCTTGTGCAAGTATGTTAGCACAGCTAAAAACTGTTTGGTTGATTAGAGAACCTATAAACTGAACCTTCCTTTGAGCTAGTTGAGAATCTGGGGCATTACATTTGTTGGTTCCATTAAACTCTCAAAATGGCCAGAAAAAAAGAGCTTTCATGTGAAACTCGACAGTCTATTCTTGTTCTTAGAAATGAAGGCTATTCCATGCGAGAAATTGCCAAGAAACTGAAGATTTCCTACAACGGTGTGTACTACTCCCTTCAGAGGAGAGCACAAACAGGCTCTAACCAGAGTAGAAAGAGAAGTGAGAGGCCCCACTGCACAACTGAGCAACAAGACAAGTACATTAGAGTCTGTAGTTTAAGAAAACGATGCCTCACATGTCCTCAACTGGCAGCTTCATTAAAGAGTACAAGCAAAACGCCAGTGTCAACGTCTACAGTGAAGAGGCGACTCCGGGATGCTGGCCTTCAGGGTAGAGTGGCAAAGAAAAAGTCATATCTGAAACTGGCTAATAAAAGGAAAAGATTAATATGGGAAAAGAACTGTTGTGAGTTCTGTTTTTGGGCTCCCTCTGGTGGTTACTGATGGTACTGGGTGACTTGTGTTCTCTGCGGTCTCTGGTGTCCACCTGTTCCATCAGGTTATGGGAATTTCCTATTTAACCTGGCTTTTTTGTCATTTCCTCGCCGGCTATCAATGTAATCAGCATGTCTTTTTACCTCTGCTCCCTGCGTCTGTTATCTTCAGGACAAGCTAAGTTTTGATTTTCCTGTTCCACGTTTTGCTTAATTTTTGTCTTAGTCCAGCTTGCAGATATGTGATTCCTTGCTGCTGGTTGCTCTAGTGGGCTGAAACTACTCCTCATGTTCCATGAGTTGGCACATGAGTTCAAGTAATTTCAGGATGGTTTTTTGAAGGGTTTTTCGCTGACCGCGCAGTTCACTTTTGTATCCTCTGCTATCTAGCTTTAGCGGGCCTCATTTTTGCTGATTCTATTTTCATAACTACGTATGTGCTTTCCTCTCATTTCACCTTTATTACGTGTGGGGGGCTGCTATTTCTGTGGGGTGTTTCTCTGGAGGCAAGTGAGGTCTGTGTTTCTTCTTATAGGGGAAGTTAATCCTTCGGCTGGCGCGAGACGTCTAGGAATCATCGTAGGCACGTTCCCCGGCTACTGCTAGTTGTGTGTTTAGGTTCAGGATCGCGGTCAGCTCAGGTTCCATCACCCTAGAGCTTGTTTTGTTTTTGTGCTTGTCCTTTTGTGATCCCCTGCCATTGGGATCATGACAGTATAGCCGGCCCGAAAAAATTGGTCATCGTTTTGGCTGAAGTAGGAGGAAAAGTAGTCTGAGGAAGTTTTTTTTTTTTTTTTTCCCTCCTCAGTGTTTGCTGCCTAGCCTTAATTGCAGCTTGACTGCTTCTTTCCTCCTCTTAATCCTTGAATGGCTCTGACCTCAGCTGTTTATCATGGACGTCCAGAGTTTGGCTTCCAGCCTGAATAATCTTGCTGCTAAGGTTCAAAATATACAAGATTTTGTTGTACATACGCCTATGTCTGAACCTAGAATTCCTGTCCCAGAGTTTTTTTCTGGAGATAGATCTAGTTTTCTGAATTTTAGGAACAATTGCAAGTTGTTTCTTTCCTTGAAATCTCGCTCCTCTGGAGACCCTGCTCAGCAGGTCAAGATTGTTATATCTTTCCTGCGGGGTGACCCTCAGAATTGGGCATTTGCATTGGCACCAGGGGATCCTGCGTTGCTCAATGTGGATGCGTTTTTTCTGGCATTGGGTTTGCTCTATGAGGAACCTAACCTAGAGATTCAGGCTGAAAAAGCTTTATTGGCTCTCTCTCAGGGGCAAGATGAAGCAGAAATATATTGTCAGAAATTTCAGAAATGGTCGGTGCTTACTCAGTGGAATGAGTGCGCTCTGGCTGCAAAATTCAGAGATGGCCTTTCTGAGGCCATTAAAGATGTTATGGTGGGGTTCCCGGCGCCTACAGGTCTGAATGAGTCCATGACTATGGCTATTCAGATTGATCGGCGTTTACGGGAGCGCAAACCTGTGCACCATTTGGCGGTGTCTTCTGAACAGGCACCTGAGATAATGCAATGTGATAGAATTCAGTCCAGAAGTGAACGGCAAAATTATAGGCGGAAAAATGGATTGTGTTTTTATTGTGGTGATTCAGCTCATGTTATATCAGCATGCTCTAAACGCACAAAAAAGGTTGATAAGTCTGTTGCCATTGGTACTTTACAGTCTAAGTTCATTC
This sequence comes from Ranitomeya imitator, assembly GCF_032444005.1. Classification (NCBI taxonomy): domain Eukaryota; kingdom Metazoa; phylum Chordata; class Amphibia; order Anura; family Dendrobatidae; genus Ranitomeya; species Ranitomeya imitator. Next base: position 324,255,640 of record NC_091285.1, on the reverse strand, counting down.
TGTATGTGACGCTAATTTGTTCATTATCATCCATTTCCGTCGATGCCTATGTGGATTCAGGCGCTGCCCTGAGTCTTATGGATTGGTCATTTGCCAATCGCTGTGGGTTTAGTCTGGAACCTCTGGAAGTTCCTATTCCTTTGAAAGGAATTGACTGTACACCTTTGGCTATGAATAAACCTCAGTACTGGACACAAGTGACCATGCGTATGACTCCCGTTCATCAGGAGGTGATTCGCTTCCTGGTACTGTATAATTTACATGATGTCTTAGTGCTTGGTCTGCCATGGTTTCAAACTCATAACCCAGTCCTGGACTGGAAAACAATGTCTGTGTTAAGCTGGGGATGTCAGGGGGTTCATGATTATGCATCTCCGATTTCTATCGCTTCATCTACTCCTTCTGAGGTTCCGGTATTTTTGTCTGATTATCGGGAGGTTTTTGAGGAGCCTAAGCTCAGTTCGCTTCCTCCTCACAGGGATTGCGATTGTGCTATAGATTTGATTCCTGGCAGTAAATTCCCTAAAGGTCGTTTGTTCAATCTGTCAGTGCCAGAGCATACTGCTATGCGGAATTATGTTAAGGAGTCCTTGGAAAAGGGACATATCCGTCCATCTTCGTCCCCTTTGGGAGCAGGTTTTTTTTTTGTGGCCTAAAAAGATGGTTCCTTGAGGCCTTGCATAGATTATCGTCTTTTGAATAAGATTACAGTCAAATATCAGTATCCTTTGCCATTGTTGACTGATTTGTTCGCTCGCATTAAGGGGGCTAAATGGTTCACTAAGATTCATCTTCGGGGTGCGTATAATCTTGTGCGGATAAGGCAGGGTGATGAGTGGAAAACCGCATTTAATACGCCTGAGGGCCATTTCGAGTATTTGGTGATGCCTTTTGGACTTTCTAATGCTCCTTCTGTCTTCCAGTCTTTTATGTACGATATTTTCCGTGAATATCTGGATAAATTTATTATCGTGTATTTGGATGATATTTTGGTTTTTTCTGATGACTGGGAGTCTCATGTTCAGCAGGTCAGGAAGGTGTTTCAGGTCCTGCGGGCCAATTCTTTGTTTGTAAAGGGTTCTAAATGTCTCTTTGGAGTCCAGAAGATTTCTTTTTTGGGGTATATTTTTTCCCCTTCTACTATTGAGATGGATCCCGTCAAGGTTCAGGCTATTTGTGACTGGACGCAGCCTACATCTCTTAAGAGTCTACAGAAGTTCTTGGGCTTTGCTAATTTTTATCGTCGCTTCATAACTAATTTTTCTAGTGTTGTTAAGCCTTTGACGGATTTGACTAAAAAGGGTGCTGATGTTACTGATTGGTCTCCTGCGGCTGTGGAGGCCTTTCAGGAACTTAAGCGCCGGTTTTCTTCTGCTCCTGTGTTGCGTCAGACAGATACGTCGCTTCCTTTTCAGGTTGAGGTTGATGCTTCCGAGATCGGAGCGGGGGCGGTTTTGTCACAGAGAAGCTCCGATGGCTCAGTGATGAAGCCATGTGCGTTCTTTTCTAGAAAATTTTCTCCCGCTGAACGGAATTATGATGTTGGTAATCGGGAGCTTTTGGCCATGAAGTGGGCATTTGAGGAGTGGCGTCATTGGCTTGAGGGTGCTAGACATCGTGTGGTGGTCTTGACTGATCACAAAAATCTGATGTACCTTGAGTCTGCCAAGCGTCTGAATCCTAGACAGGCTCGTTGGTCACTGTTTTTCTCCCGTTTCAATTTTGTGGTTTCATACCTGCCAGATTCAAAGAATGTGAAGGCGGATGCTCTTTCTAGGAGTTTTGTGCCTGACTCCCCTGGAAATTCTGAGCCCACTGGTATCCTTAGGGATGGGGTGATTTTGTCGGCTGTCTCCGCAGACTTGCGACGTGCTTTGCAGGAGTTTCAGGCGGATAAACCTGATCGTTGTCCGCCGGAAAGACTTTGTTCCGGATAATTGGACCAGTAGAGTCATCTCCGAGGTCCATTCTTATGTGTTGGCAGGTCATCCTGGAATATTTGGTACTAGAGACTTGGTAGCCAGGTCTTTTTGGTGGCCTTCCTTGTCGAGGGATGTGCGTTCTTTCGTGCAGTCTTGTGGAGTTTGTGCTCGGGCTAAGCCTTGCTGTTCTCGGGCCAGTGGATTGTTGTTACCTTTGCCTATCCCGAAGAGGCCTTGGACGCACATTTCCATGGACTTTATTTCGGATCTCCCTGTCTCTCAAAAAATGTCCGTCATATGGGTTGTGTGTGACCGCTTTTCTAAGATGGTTCATCTGGTACCCTTGCCTAAGTTACCTTCCTCCTCTGAGTTGGTCCCTCTGTTTTTTCAAAACGTGGTTCGTTTGCATGGCATTCCGGAGAACATCGTTTCTGACAGGGGATCCCAGTTTGTGTCTAGATTTTGGCGGACGTTCTGTGCTAAGATGGGCATTGATTTGTCCTTTTCGTCTGCATTCCATCCCCAGACGAATGGCCAGACGGAACGAACTAATCAGACTTTAGAAACTTATTTAAGGTGTTTTGTTTCTGCTGATCAAGATGACTGGGTTTCCTTTTTGCCGCTTGCCGAGTTTGCCCTTAATAATCGGGCTAGTTCTGCTACCTTGGTTTCTCCTTTCTTTTGTAATTCGGGGTTTCATCCTCGTTTTTCCTCTGGTCAGGTGGAGCCTTCTGATTGTCCTGGAGTGGACATGGTGGTGGATAGGTTGCATCGGATTTGGAGTCATGTGGTGGACAATTTGAAGTTGTCCCAGGAGAGGGCTCAGCAGTTTGCTAATCGCCGTCGCCGCGTGGGTCCTCGACTTCTTGTTGGGGACTTGGTGTGGTTGTCTTCTCGTTTTGTTCCTATGGAGGTCTCTTCTCCTAAGTTCAAGCCTCGGTTCATCGGTCCCTATAGGATCTTGGAAATTCTTAACCCTGTGTCGTTTCGTTTAGATCTCCCGGCATCGTTTGCTATTCATAATGTGTTCCATCGGTCGTTGTTGCGGAAGTATGAGGTACCTGTCGTTCCTTCGCTTGAGCCTCCTGCTCCGGTGCTGGTGGAGGGTGAATTGGAGTATGTTGTGGAGAAGATCTTGGATTCTCGTGTTTCCAGACGGAAACTCCAGTATTTGGTCAAGTGGAAGGGTTATGGTCAGGAGGATAATTCTTGGGTGATTGCCTCTGATGTTCATGCTGCCGATTTGGTCCGTGCTTTTCATAGGGCTCATCCTGGTCGCCCTGGTGGTTCTCGTGAGGGTTCGGTGACCCCTCCTGAAGGGGGGGTACTGTTGTGAGTTCTGTTTTTGGGCTCCCTCTGGTGGTTACTGATGGTACTGGGTGACTTGTGTTCTCTGCGGTCTCTGGTGTCCACCTGTTCCATCAGGTTATGGGAGTTTCCTATTTAACCTGGCTTTTTTGTAATTTCCTCGCCGGCTATCAATGTAATCAGCGTGTCTTTTTACCTCTGCTCCCTGCGTCTGTTATCTTCAGGACAAGCTAAGTTTTGATTTTCCTGTTCCACGTTTTGCTTAATTTTTGTCTTAGTCCAGCTTGCAGATATGTGATTCCTTGCTGCTGGTTGCTCTAGTGGGCTGAAATTACTCCTCATGTTCCATGAGTTGGCACATGAGTTCAAGTAATTTCAGGATGGTTTTTTGAAGGGTTTTTCGCTGACCGCGCAATTCACTTTTGTATCCTCTGCTATCTAGCTTTAGCGGGCCTCATTTTTGCTGATTCTATTTTCATAACTACGTATGTGCTTTCCTCTCATTTCACCGTTATTACATGTGGGGGGATGCTATTTCTGTGGGGTGTTTCTCTGGAGGCAAGTGAGGTCTGTGTTTCTTCTTATAGGGGAAGTTAATCCTTCGGCTGGCGCGAGACGTCTAGGAATCATCGTAGGCACGTTCCCCGGCTACTGCTAGTTGTGTGTTTAGGTTCAGGATCGCGGTCAGCTCAGGTTCCATCACCCTAGAGCTTGTTTTGTTTTTGTGCTTGTCCTTTTGTGATCCCCTGCCATTGGGATCATGACAAAGAACATAGATATTGGACAGAGGAAGATTGGAAAAAAGTGTTATGGACTGACGAATCCAAGTTTGAGGTGTTTGGATCACAAAGAAGAACATTTGTGAGACACAGAACAACTGAATAGATGCTGGAAGAGTGCCTGACGTCATCTGTCAAGCATGGTGGAGGGAATGTGATGGTCTGGGGTTGCTTTGGTGCTGGTAAAGTGGGATATTGGTACAAGGTAAAATGAATTTTGAATAAGGAAGGCTATCATTCCTTTTTGCAACGCCTGCCATACCCTGTGGACAGCGCTTGATTGGAGCCAATTTCATCATACAACAGGACAATGACCCAAAGCACACCTCCAAATTATGCAAGAACTATTTAGGGAAGAAGCAGTCAGCTGGTATTCTGATCTCAACCCTATTGACCAGATCTCAACCCTATTGAGCTTTTGTGGGAGCAGCTTGACCATATGGTATGCAAAAAGTGCCCATCAAACCAAACCAACTTGTGGGAGGGGCTTCTGGAAGCATGGGATGAAATTTCTCCAGATTACCTTAGCAAATTAACTACTAGAATGCCAAAGGTCTGCAATGCTGTAATTGCTGCAAAGGGAGCATTCTTTGACGAAAGCAAAGTTTGAAAGAGAAAATTATTTCAAGTAAAAATCTTTTTTTCGTACCTTGTCAATGTCTGCACTAGATTTTAAATTCATTTGTCAACTCATTTGATTAATAAAAGTATGAGTTTTCATGGAAAACACAAAATTGTCTGGGTGACCCTAAACTTTGGAACTGTAGTGTATATATAACGTAATAGATGAGGCTCCTCCATGTCTGCTCTGTCATTTGTGTATACTGTATATACTTGTATATAAGCAGAGTTTTTCAGCACATTTTTTGTGCTGAAAATGCCTCCCTCGGCTTATACACGAGCCAATTGTCCCAGAAGCTGGCAGGGGGGCGACTGGCGGAGCACTGGGTCACAGAAGCAGGAGTTGGCAGCTGTGGCTAAAGTCTGTGCCACTGCTGTAATAGCGCACAGTGTCAGCCGCAGCCCCCGGCTTCCAGCACATATCCTACCGGCGCCTCCTCGTTGGCACTGCATCTTGTTGGTTCCGGCGCCAGCAGCTCTTCCTGTGCCGAGCGATCACATGGCCCCGCTCATTAAGGTAATGCATATGCACGTCTCTCCACTCCCATAAGCAAGAAAGTGCATATTCATTACCTTAATGAGCGGGGCCACATGATCACTCGGCCGCAAGACAGAGGCGCTGCCACCAGAACATGATGCATCGGAGCGCAGGAAGGTGAATAGAATGTTTGTTTTTAAATATGAAGCATGCATAAAAAGGATAAGGGAGCCATGCATGCAATGACAGGGACAGGGGAGCCATGCATACAAAGACAGGGAGCCATGCATACAATGACAGACAGGGGAGCCATGCATACCAGGATGGGGATGAGGAGACAATGCATACCCAGCTTATACTCCGTGGTAAAATTAGGTTCCCCGGCTTATACTCGGGTCGGCTTATACTCGAGTATGTTCGATATATATATATATACTGCTCAAAAAAACACTAAAATCCCACATCCTAGATATCACTGAATGAAATATTCCAGTTGTAAATCTTTATTCATTACAAAGTGGAATGTGTTGAGAACAATAAAACATAAAAATGATCATCGTAAATCACAACTAATATCCCACGGAGGTCTGGAGTTGGAATGATGCTCAAAATCAAAGTGGAAAATGAAGTTACAGGCTGGTCCAACTTCAGTGGAAATGTCTCAAGACAAGAAAATGATGCTCATTAGTGTTTGTGGCCTCCACGTGCCTGTGTGACCTCCCTACAACACCTGGGCATGCTCCTGATGAGGCGGCAGACGGTCTCCTGAGGGATCTCCCAGACCTGGACTAAAGCATCTGCCAACTACTGGACAGTCTGTGGTGCAACGTGACGTTGGTGGATGGTGCGAGACATGATGTCCCAGATGTGTTCAATCGGATTCAGGTCTGGAGAACGGGCGGGCCAGTCCATAGCTTCAATGCCTTCATCTTGCAGGAACTGCTGACACACTCCAGCCACATGAGGTCTGGCATTGTCCTGCATTAGGAGGAACCCAGGGCCAACCGCACCAGCATATGGTCTCACAAGGAGTCTGAGGATCTCATTTCGGTGCCAATGGCAGTCAGGCTACCTCTGGCGAGCACGTGGAGGGCTGTGCGGCCCTCCAAAGAAATGCCACCCCAGACCACTACTGACCCACTGCCAAACCGGTCATGCTGAGGATGTTCCAGGCAGCAGATCGCTCTCCACTTCCACGGCATCTCCAGACTCTTACGTGCTCAGTGTGAACCTGCTTTCATCTGTGAAGAGCACAGGGCGCCAGTTGCAAATTTGCCAATCCTGGTATTCTGTGGCAAATGCCAAACATCCTGCACGGTGTTGGGCTGTGAGCTCAACCCCCATCTGTGGACGTCAGGCACTCAGACCATCCTCATGGAGTTGGTTTTTAACCGTTTGTGAAGACGCTGCACATTTGTGGCCTGCTGGAGGTCATTTTGCAGGGCTCTGGTAGTGCTTCTGTTCCTCCTTGCACTAAGGCTGAGGTAGCGGACCTGCTGCTGGGTTATTGACCCTCCTATGGCCCCCTCCATGTCTCCTGGTGTACTGGCCTGTCTCCTGGTAGCGCCTCCAGCCTCTGGACACTACACTGACGGACTCAGCAAACCCTCTTGCCACAGCTCACATTGATGTGTCATCCTGGATGAGCTGCACTACCTGAGCCACTTGTATGGGTTGTATAGTCCATCTCATGCTATCACAAGTGTGAAAGCACAACCAACATTCAAAAGTGACCAAAACATCAGCCGGAAATCATTGGTACTGAAATGTGGTCCCCACCTGCAGAGCCACTCCTTTATTGTGTCTTGTTAATTGCCAATAATTTCCATCTGTTGTGTATTCCATTTGCACACCAGCATGTGAAATTAATTGTCAAACAGTGTTGCTTCCTAAGTGGACAGTTTGTCTGTAACGGAAATTCCGCGTCGCTGATTGGTCGCCACATAGTTCACTGTTGTGAATTCTGTTGTCGGGCTCCCTCCTGTGGTCATGAATGGTACTTCGGCTGGTTCTGTCCATGGACTTCCTCTGGTGGGTATTTCTGAGTTTCCTTCCACAGGTGACGAGGTTAATTCGTTAGCGGGCTGCTCTATTTAACTCCACTTAGATCTTTGCTCCATGCCACCTGTCAATGTTCCAGTATTGGTTTAGTTCACTCCTGGATCGTTCTTGTGACCTGTCTTCCCAGCAGTAGCTAAGTTCCAGCTTGTATTTCTTTGGTTTGCTATTTTTCTGTCCAGCTTGCAATTGTTATTGTTGTCTTGCTTGCTGGAAGCTCTGGGACGCAGAGGGAGCGCCTCCGCACCGTGAGTCGGTGCGGAGGGTCTTTTTGCGCCCTCTGCATGGTCTTTTTGTAGGTTTTTTTGCTGACCGCAAAGTAACCTTTCCTATCCTCGGTCTGTTCAGTAAGTCGGACCTCACTTTGCTAAATCTATTTCATCTCTGTGTTTGTATTTTCATCTTACTCACAGTCATTATATGTGGGGGCTGCCTTTTCCTTTGGGGAATTTCTCTGAGGCAAGGTAGGCTTTTACTGTTGTGAATTCTGTTGTCGGGCTCCCTCCTGTGGTCATGAATGGTACTTCGGCTGGTTCTGTCCATGGACTTCCTCTGGTGGGTGTTTCAGAGTTTCCTTCCACAGGTCACGAGGTTAATTCGTTAGCGGGCTGCTCTATTTAACTCCACTTAGATCTTTGCTCCATGCCACCTGTCAATGTTCCAGTATTGGTTTAGTTCACTCCTGGATCGTTCTTGTGACCTGTCTTCCCAGCAGTAGCTAAGTTCCAGCTTGTATTTCTTTGGTTTGTTTTTTTTCTGTCCAGCTTGCAATTGTTATTGTTATCTTGCTTGCTGGAAGCTCTGGGACGCAGAGGGAGCGCCTCCGCACCGTGAGTCGGTGCGGAGGGTCTTTTTGCGCCCTCTGCGTGGTCTTTTTGTAGGTTTTTTTGCTGACCGCAAAGTAACCTTTCCTATCCTCGGTCTGTTCAGTAAGTCGGGCCTCACTTTGCTAAATCTATTTCATCTCTGTGTTTGTATTTTCATCTTACTCACAGTCATTATATGTGGGGGGCTGCCTTTTCCTTTGGGGAATTTCTCTGAGGCAAGGTAGGCTTTATTTTTCTATCTTCAGGGCTAGCTAGTTTCTTAGGCTGTGCCAGGTTGCATAGGGAGCGTTAGGCGCAATCCACGGCTATTTCTAGTGTGTTTGATAGGATTAGGGATTGCGGTCAGCAGAGTTCCCACGTCCCAGAGCTCGTCCTTTATTATCTGTAACTATCAGGTCATTCCGTGTGCTCTTAACCACCAGGTCCATTATTGTCCTGACCACCAGGTCATAACAGTACAGGTGGCCCAAAGTACTAATGCATCTCAATAGAGGGATAAGAGAAGTTCTGAGACCATTTTTTTTTCTTTGCAGTGTGTTTTGTCTCTTTTTTTCCCCTTTACCTCTGGGTGGTTCAGGACACTGGTGTAAACATGGACATTCAAGGTCTGTCCTCTTGGATGGATAATCTCACTACAAGGGTACAAAACATTCAAGATTTTGTGGTTCAGAATCCGATGTCAGAGCTTAGGATTCCAATTCCTGATTTGTTTTTTGGTGATAGATCTAAGTTCTTGAATTTCAAAAATAATTGTAAATTGTTTCTTGCCTTGAAACCTCGCTCCTCAGGTGACCCTGTTCAACAAGTAAAGATCATTATTTCTTTGTTACGTGGTGACCCTCAAGACTGGGCATTTTCCCTTGCGCCAGGAGATCCGGCATTGCGTGATGTTGATGCGTTTTTCCTGGCGCTTGGATTGCTTTATGACAAACCTAATTCAGTGGATCAGGCAGAGAAAATCTTGCTGGCTCTGTGTCAGGGTCAGGATGAAGCGAAGATATATTATCAGAAGTTTAGAAAGTGGTCTGTGCTCACTCAGTGGAATGAATGTGCCCTGGCAGCAATCTTCAGAAAGGGTCTCTCTGAAGCCCTTAAGGATGTCATGGTGGGGTTTCCCATGCCTGCTGGTCTGAATGAGTCTATGTCCTTGGCCATTCAGATCGATTGACGCTTGCGTGAGCGTAAAGCTGTGCACCATTTGGCGGTACTATCTGAGCATGTGCCTGAGCCTATGCAATGTGATAGGACTTTGACCAGAGCTGAACGGCAAGAACACAGACGTCGGAATGGGCTGTTTTTACTGTGGTGATTCCACTCATGCTATCTCCGTTTGTCCTAAGCGCACTAAGCGGTTCGCTAGGTCTGCCACCATTGGTACGGTACAGTCTAAATTTCTATTGTCTGTTACTCTGATTTGCTCTTTGTCATCCTATTCTGTTATGGCATTTGTGGATTCAGGCGCTGCCCTGAATTTGATGGACTTGGAGTATGCTAGGCGCTGTGGTTTTTTCTTGGAGCCCTTGCAGTATCCTATTCCATTGAGAGGAATTGATGCTACGCCTTTGGCCAAGAATAAGCCTCAGTACTGGACCCAATTGACCATGTGCATGGCTCCTGCACCAGGAGGATATCCGCTTTCTGGTGTTGCATAATCTGCATGATGTGGTCGTTTTGGGGTTGCCATGGCTACAGGTTCATAATCCAGTATTGGACTGGAAATCTATGTCTGTGTCCAGCTGGGGTTGCCAGGGGGTACATGGTGATGTTCCATTTTTGTCTATTTCGTCATCCACACCTTCTGAAGTTCCAGAGTTTTTGTCAGATTATCGGGATGTATTTGATGAGCCCAAAGCCAGTGCCCTACCTCCTCATAGGGATTGCGATTGTGCAATTAATTTGATTCCTGGTAGTAAGTTTCCTAAGAGCCGATTGTTCAATTTATCTGTACCAGAACACGCCGCTATGCGGAGTTATATAAAGGAATCCTTGGAGAAAGGCCATATTCGCCCGTCGTCATCACCGTTAGGAGCAGGGTTTTTTTTTTTGTGGCCAAGAAGGATGGTTCTTTGAGACCTTGTATTGATTACCGCCTTCTTTATAAAATTACAGTCAAATGTCAGTATCCTTTGCCGTTGCTATCTGATTTGTTTGCTCGTATTAAAGGGGCTAGTTGGTTCACCAAGATAGATCTTCGAGGGGCGTATAATCTTGTGCGTATTAAACAAGGCGATTAATGGAAAACAGCATTTAATACGCCCGAGGGCCATTTTGAGTACCTGGTTATGCCATTCGGGCTTTCCAATGCTCCATCAGTATTTCAGTCCTTTATGCATGACATCTTCCGAGAGTACCTGGATAAATTCCTGATTGTGTATTTGGATGATATTTTGGTCTTTTCGGATGATTGGGAGTCTCATGTGAAGCAGGTCAGAATGGTGTTCCAGGTCCTTCGTGCAAATTCCTTGTTTGTGAAGGGGTCAAAGTGTCTCTTTGGAGTTCAGAAGGTCTCATTTTTGGGGTTCATTTTTTCCCCTTCTACTATCGAGATGGACCCTGTTAAAGTCCAGGCCATTTACGATTGGACTCAGCCGACATCTGTGAGGAGCCTGCAAAAGTTCCTGGGCTTTGCTAATTTTTATCGGCGCTTCATCGCTAATTTTTCTACTGTTGCTAAACCGTTGACTGATTTGACCAAGAAGGGTGCTGATGTGGTCAATTGGTCTTCTGCAGCTGTAGAGGCTTTTCAGGAGTTGAAGCGTCGTTTTTCTTCTGCCCCTGTGTTGTGCCAGCCAGATGTTTCGCTCCCGTTTCAGGTTGAGGTTGATGCTTCTGAGATTGGAGCAGGGACTGTTTTGTCGCAAAGAAGTTCTGATGGCTCGGTGATGAAGCCATGTGCTTTCTTTTCTAGAAAGTTTTCGCCCACTGAGCGTAATTATTATGTCGGCAATCGGGAGTTGTTGGCTATGAAGTGGGCATTCGAGGAGTGGCGTCATTGGCTGGAAGGAGCCAAGCATCGCGTGGTGGTCTTGACAGATCACAAGAATTTGACTTATCTTGAGTCTGCCAAACGGTTGAATCCGAGACAGGCTCGATGGTTGTTATTTTTCTCCCGTTTTGATTTTGTGGTTTCGTACCTTCCGGGCTCTAAGAATGTGAAGGCTGATGCCCTGTCAAGGAGTTTTGTGCCTGACTCTCCGGGTGTTCCTGAGCCGCCGGGTATTCTCAAAGGGTAATTTTGTCTGCCATCTCCCCTGATTTGCGGCAGGTGCTGCAAAAATTTCAGGCTGATAGACCTGACCGTTGCCCAGCGGAGAAACTGTTTGTCCCTGATAGATGGACTAGTAGAGTTATCTCTGAGATTCATTGTTCAGTGTTGGCTGGGCATCCTGGAATCTTTTGTACCAGAGATTTGGTGGCTAGATCCTTCTGGTGGCCGTCTTTGTCACGGGATGTGCGTTCTTTTGTGCAGTCCTGTGGGACTTGTGCTCGGGCTAAGCCCTGCTGTTCTCGTGCCAGTGGGTTGCTTTTGCCCTTGCCGGTCCCGAAGAGGCCCTGGACGCATATTTCTATGGATTTTATTTCGGATCTCCCCGTCTCTCAAAAGATGTCGGTCATTTGGGTGGTTTGTGATCGCTTTTCTAAGATGGTCCATTTGGTACCTTTGTCTAAATTGCCTTCCTCCTCTGATTTGGTGCCATTATTTTTCCAGCATGTGGTTCGTTTACATGGTATCCCGGAGAACATCGTTTCTGACAGAGGTTCCCAGTTTGTTTCGAGGTTTTGGCGATCCTTTTGTGCTAGGATGGGCATTGATTTGTCTTTTTCCTCGGCTTTCCATCCTCAGACAAATGGCCAAACCGAACAAACTAATCAAACTTTGGAAACATATCTGAGATGCTTTGTTTCTGCTGATCAGGATGATTGGGTGTCCTTTTTGCCATTGGCTGAGTTCGCCCTTAATAATCGGGCCAGCTCGGCTACTTTGGTTTCGCCGTTTTTCTGCAATTCTGGTTTCCATCCTCGTTTCTCTTCAGGGCAGGTTGAGTCTTCGGACTGTCCTGGTGTAGATACTGTGGTGGATAGGTTGCAGCAGATTTGGACTCATGTGGTGGACAATTTGACATTGTCCCAGGAGAAGGCTCAACGTTTCGCTAACCGCCGGCGCTGTGTGGGTCCCCGACTTCGTGTTGGGGATTTGGTTTGGTTGTCGTCTCGTTATGTTCCTATGAAGGTTTCCTCTCCTAAGTTTAAGCCTCGTTTCATTGGTCCGTATAAGATTTCTGAGGTTATCAATCCTGTGTCATTTCGTTTGGCCCTTCCTGCTTCTTTTGCCATCCATAATGTGTTCCATAGGTCGTTATTGCGGAGATACGTGGCGCCTGTGGTTCCATCCGTTGATCCTCCTGCCCCGGTGTTGGTTGAGGGGGAGTTGGAGTATGTGGTGGAGAAGATTTTGGATTCTCGTGTTTCGAGACGGAAACTCCAGTACCTGGTCAAGTGGAAGGGTTATGGTCAGGAAGATAATTCCTGGGTTTTTGCCTCTGATGTTCATGCTGCCGATCTGGTTCGTGCCTTTCATTTGGCTCATCCTGGTCGGCCTGGGGGCTCTGGTGAGGGTTCGGTGACCCCTCCTCAAGGGGGGGTACTGTTGTGAATTCTGTTGTCGGGCTCCCTCCTGTGGTCATGAATGGTACTTCGGCTGGTTCTGTCCATGGACTTCCTCTGGTGGGTGTTTCTGAGTTTCCTTCCACAGGTGACGAGGTTAATTCGTTAGCGGGCTGCTCTATTTAACTCCACTTAGATCTTTGCTCCATGCCACCTGTCAATGTTCCAGTATTGGTTTAGTTCACTCCTGGATCGTTCTTGTGACCTGTCTTCCCAGCAGTAGCTAAGTTCCAGCTTGTATTTCTTTGGTTTGCTATTTTTCTGTCCAGCTTGCAATTGTTATTGTTGTCTTGCCTGCTGGAAGCTCTGGGACGCAGAGGGAGCGCCTCCGCACCGTGAGTCGGTGCGGAGGGTCTTTTTGCGCCCTCTGCGTGGTCTTTTTGTAGGTTTTTTTGCTGACCGCAAAGTAACCTTTCCTATTCTCGGTCTGTTCAGTAAGTCGGGCCTCACTTTGCTAAATCTATTTCATCTCTGTGTTTGTATTTTCATCTTACTCACAGTCATTATATGTGGGGGGCTGCCTTTTCCTTTGGGGAATTTCTCTGAGGCAAGGTAGGCTTTATTTTTCTATCTTCAGGGCTAGCTAGTTTCTTAGGCTGTGCCGAGTTGCATAGGGAGCGTTAGGCGCAATCCACGGCTATTTCTAGTGTGTTTGATAGGATTAGGGATTGCGGTCAGCAGAGTTCCCAGGTCCCAGAGCTCGTCCTTTATTATCTGTAACTATCAGGTCATTCCGTGTGCTCTTAACCACCAGGTCCATTATTGTCCTGACCACCAGGTCATAACAGTTCACTCACGTTTACTGAACAATTTCTGTCAGTCACAGTGCCACATACTTCAGTCACGTTTAGTGAACAAGTTCTGTCAGTCACAGTGTGATGTAGTTCAGTCACGTTTACTGGACAAGTTCTGTCAGTCACAGTGCCACGTAGTTCAGTCACATTTACTGAACAAGTTCTGTCAGTCACAGTGCCACGTAGTTCTGTCATGTTTACTGAATACGTTCTGTCAGTCACAGTGCCACGTACTTCAGTCACGGTTACTGAACAAGTTCTGTCAGTCACAGTGCGACGTAGTTCACTCACGTTTACTGAATAAGTTCTGTCAGTCACAGTGCCACGTAGTTCAGTCACATTTACTGAACAAATTCTGTCAATCACAGTGCCACGTAGTTCTGTCATGTTTACTGAACAAGTTCTGTCAGTCACAGTGCGACGTAGTTCACTCACGTTTACTGAATAAGTTCTGTCTGTCACAGTGTGACATAGTTTACTCACGTTTACTGAACAAGTTCTGTCAGTGTGATGTAGTTCTGTCACGTTTACTGAACAAGTTCTGTCAGTCACAGTGCCAAGTAGTTCAGTCACTTTTACTGAACACGTTCTGTCAATCACAGTGTGACATAGTTCACACACGTTTGACTGAACATGTTCTGTCCGTCAATGTGGTGTACAAAAATATTTTGGGTTGATATTGTTAACAAATATAGTGTTGATGTACTTCTTTCATCTGATGATTTATTTAAATACAGTTAGATATTCATGTAATGGTTTATATATTTTGATGATCTGTTTAAAGGGAACCTGTCACCTGAATTTGGCGGGACTGGTTTTGGGTCATATGGGCGGAGTTTTTGGGTGTTTGATTCACCCTTTCCTTACCCGCTGGCTGCATGCTGGCTGCAATATTGGATTGAAGTTCATTCTCTGTCCTCCATAGTACACGCCTGCACAAGGCAAGATTGCCTTGCACAGGCGTGTACTATGGAGGACAGAGAATGAACTTCAATCCAATATTGCAGCCAGCATGCAGCCAGCGGGTAAGGAAAGGGTGAATCAAACACCCGAAAACTCCGCCCATATGACCCAAAACCAGTCCCGCCAAATTCAGGTGACAGAGTCCCTTTAATAATTTTGTTCTGTTGTTTTAAGTTCAGTGTGCAATAAAATTTAATGATAATGTATATATTTTACCCGGAAAATCCTGTGTATTCATTGCATTATTCTTAAATTTTCATAAATAAACTACATACATATTCTAGAATACCCGATGTGTTAGACTCGGGCCACCATCTAGTATGTATGTATATATATATATATATATATATATTGTAGCGTTTCCCTTACTTCGGGTCTTGGGGGACACTCGCTTTGCACGGGAATAACGCATACAGGCACGATTTTTCCACAAAAACAGTCTATTCCGGTTTATTAAACGTCATAAACCATAACACAAACAGTTCATCATTTATATCAATGAAACACATTAACCACCGATAGTCTGTTCCAATGGCAGATCCGTGTCTGCCCGTAACCCCTTGTTACCTGGAGTTACCTTACAGGAGCTTCGGCTCCACACACTGACTCCTGCCAGTGCTGGTTTACAGGGAAACTGCCTCACTGGTATCACCATCCTTGTGACCAGGGCACCTCGGATAGTCCAGACCCACAGTAGGAACTGAAGTTTCCCCAACACAGAAATCATCCCAGGTTCTGTAGATGCAGCCTTTCCATGCGCTTCCAGGAAGACCAGTCACAGGCGCTTCCAACACACAGGCCATCAGTCCATGATCTAACCAAGTGCTTACAGGACTCCAGTCTGTCCGCGGACAATCCAAAACTCTGACCATTCCAGGACACACACTCTTACCAGGTGCTTGCAGGACTCCAGCCCATCCCAGGACAATCCAACACCCTCGAGCATTATATATATATATATATATATATATATATATATATATTGTAAGATTGCTCTCACTAAGTGTATTGGGGGACACTCGCTTGGCACGGGATTAACGTAGTCAGGCACGATTTTTCCAAACAAACAGTCCATACAGTTTATTAAATTGTCATAAACCGGGTTTGCACAGTTCATGTTATACATTCCATAGAACAGAATAGGCACCAACTGGTGATATTAACTTGCAGCTTTATCTTAACACTTCATTTACAGCTTGAACTCACATTTACGGCTTTGTCTCACAGACACTAAACATGCTGGACCTCTCACTTCGTCTAGTTACCATGGGTGTCCGTACGCCGTACACTTCACCAATGTCCCAAGTCACACACCGCGCATATGACACTGGGTCGCGGCCTCTAAACACGCCGAACCTCACTCCGTTCAGTCACCGTGGGAGACCACACAGTTCATAGAACATCACAAGCACCAACAGTCTGTATAGGTACCTGACGGGAGCTCCTGCTCCACCTGCTGACTCCTCGTCAGTCCACTCCTCCGGGAAAGCTGCCTTACGGCGTTCACCAACTTGCCTGGCCGGCACACATCAGTCAGTCCAGAGCCACCGAAGGATGGTAGCTTCCCCACATGAACCGCACATGTTACCTGTCCAGGTGCTATTCAGGACCTCGTCCAACACCCCAGGCCACCCGCAAGTCCAAAGCCCCACCATGTGCTATTCAGAACTCCTACTCCCAGGAAATTCAACACAGGTGGTTCAGTGTGCTATTCAGGGATCCGGTCCTACTCCCAGGACCTCCCAACACACAGGCTCTCCAGGACCTTCCACTGGAACCACACAGGGAACCATGTGATCCACACCCTGGTCACATTATATACCCTTAACCACTCCCCTGGATGGGAGTGTGGATGTGTGGCTAGTTTGTCCCGCCCATCTCACACAACTAGCCTAGTAAACCTCCCTTACCACTACACCATACATATACACTCTTGAGGGACTTCAGGTCCTAGAACAACAACATTGCATCAGACTTACTACGCAGACTCCCTCTGCGACACATATCGGCCATTCACAACACAGCCAGTCACTGTTTCACCACGATTATCACAATAGATATGCCTCCATGCACATCCCAAAGAGCATTCACAGCACCCCCTAGCTGTCACAGGGGTCACTGCATCACAATATATATATATATATATATATATATATATATATATATACATACATATACAATACAGACCAAAAGTTTGGACACCTCATTTTTTAAAGATTTTTCTATATTTTCATGACTGAAAATTGTACATTCACACTGATGGCATCAGAACTATGAATTAACACATGTGGAATTATATACTTAACAAAAAAGTGTGAAACAACTGAAAATATGTCTTATATTCTAGGTTCTTCAAAGTAGCCACCTTTCGCTTTGATGACTGCTTTGCACACTCTTGGCATTCTCTTCATGAGCTTCAAGAGGTATTCACCGGGAATGGTTTTCACTTCACAGGTGTGCCCTGTCAGGTTTAATAAGTGTGATTTCTTGCCTTATAAATGGGGTTGGGACAATCAGTTGTGTTGTGCAGAAGTCTGGTGGATACACAGCTGATAGTCCTACTGAATAGACTGTTAGAATTTGTATTATGGCAAGAAAAAAGCAGCTAAGTAAAGAAAAACGAGTGGCCATCATTACTTTAAGAAATGGAGGTCAGTCAGTCCGAAAAATTGGGAAAACTTTGAAAGTGTCCCCAAGTGCAGTGGCAAAAACCATCAAGCGCTACAAAGAAACTGGCTCACATGAGGAACGCCTCAGGAAAGGCAGACCAAGAGTCACCTCTGCTTCTGAGGATAAGTTTATCCGAGTCACCAGCCTCAGTAATCGCAGGTTAACAGCAGCTCAGATTAGAGACCAGGTCAATGCCACACAGAGTTCTAGCAGCAGACACATCTCTACAACAACTGTTAAGAGGAGAATTTGTGCAGCAGTCCTTCATGGTAAAATAGCTGCTAGGAATCCACTGCTAAGGACAGGCAACAAGTAGAAGAGACTTGTTTGGGCTAAAGAACACAAGGAATGGGCATCACACCAGTGGAAATCTGTGCTTTGGTCTGATGAGTCCAAAGTTGAGATCTTTGGTTCCAACCACCGTGTCTTTGTGTGACGCAGAAAAGGTGAATGGATGGACTCTACATGCCTGGTTCCCACCGTGAAGCATGGAGGAGGAGGTGTGATGGTGTGGGGGTGCTTTGCTGGTAACACTGTTGGGAATTTATTCAAAATTGAAGGCATACTGAACCAGCATTGCTACCACAGCATCTTGCAGTGGCATGCTATTCCATCCGGTTTGCGTTTAGTTGGACCATCGTTTATTTTTCAACAGGACAATGACCCCAAACACACCTCCAGGCTGTGTAAAGGCTATTTGACCAAGAAGGAGAGTGATGGGGTGCTATGCCAGATGACCTGGCCTCCACAGTCACCAGACCTGAACCCAATCGAGATGGTTTGGGGATGAGCTGGACCGCAGAGTGAAGGCAAAAGGGCCAACAAGTGCTAAGCATCTCTGGGAACTCCTTCAAGATTGTTGGAAGACCATTCCCGTTGACTACCTCTTGAAGCTCATCAAGAGAATGCCAAGAGTGTGCAAAGCAATCATCAAAGCAAAAGGTGGCTACTTTGAAGAACCTAGAATATAAGACATAATTTCAGTTGTTTCACACTTTTTTGTTAAGTATATGTTAGGAGTCGAGTTTCCTCTGCTGCACAGGGGGAATCTCGATCCGTGTCTGCTGCGGTCTCCCATGCGGTATCGGCCGCAGTGGGCTCTGCTCAGCGGAGACGTCGCTCCCAGCGTCTCGCTGGGGCTGATTCGGTGCATAGGGTCACTACTGCCTTTTCTGGCTTTCCTATGGTACCCTGCACTGATCTGCGGCGAGCGAGCCTCTCTGGGACTAAGTCCTTGTTTACTCACACTGAGCATGCCCAGGGCAGGGTCTCCCATTGGAGGTCGAGGGCCACATGTTCGGTCACATGCTCAGGTGCTGCAGTACATTCCATTGGTCCTTCTGGAAGGTCCTGAAAGGGCAAAACATGCTCAGGTACTGCAGCACTTTCCATTGGTCCTTCTGGAAGGTCCTGAAAGGGCAAAAGCTTCAGTAGCAGTTTCCTGTGCTGCAACTATATAAACTGCGCATGACCGCACGGCCATGCGCTAGTATTGTCTTCTGTTATGTGCTTTGCGCCAGTGTGGTCACATGTATGTGTGTTCAGGGACCCGGCTGAAATAAGCCCCTAGAATGCTGGCTCCTCCGGCAAGGAGATTGAGTCTGAGTGTATTCAGGGACCCGGCTGAAATAAGCTCCTAGAATGCTGGCTCCTCCGGCGAGGAGTTTTGTGTGTTTGTGTGACCACTGACTGCTCTCTGTTTGGGCAGTTAGCCTGTGCCTCTGTGGAGTCTAACAGGGCACAGTGCTTTCCTTTCACGGCTACTCAGTGAATTAACTGAGTTAGTCTATACCGCCATATAGCTCCGCCGTTTGCTAGCAGCAGGTACTCCTGCACGGTGGACCCCGGGCTGCGAACGCACCAATATCAATAAACATCTCTATTTACTCGGTGCGTTCTGCTAGCCTTAACAGTATATTATTCCACATGTGTTAATTCATAGTTTTGATGCCTTCAGCGTGAATGTACAATTTTCATAGTCATGAAAATATAGAAAAATCTTTAAAAAAATGAAAAGGTGTGTCCAAACTTTTGGTCTGTACTGTATATATATATATATATATATATATATATATATATAGATAGAGATAGATAGATAGATAGATAGATAAAGGACTTTATTCTGGCTGTGTGTTTTTATTTACAATACAACTACAGGATTAGTAATGGTAATGAATAGGTGTCTCATAGACGCCTCTCCATTACTAAGCCATGAGATTGATGTCGCTGGACAATACAAAGGTGACATAAACCCCACAAATATGAGCCCCATTTGTCACCGCCACAGGGCAAGTGAGAGGAGCAAAGTGCCAGAATTGGAGCATCTAATAGATGAGTCTTTTCTGGGCAGCTGCAGGCTGCTATTTTTAGGCTGGGAGGGGGCAATATCCATGGCTCCTTGCCAGCCTGGGAATATCAGACCCCAGTTGTCTGCTTTAGCTTGTCTGGTTGTCAAAAATGGGGGAGACTCAAAGCCATTTTTTAAGATTATTTATTTAAATAATTCTAAAAAAACGGCATGGGGATACCTCTATTGATAACCAACCTTGCTAAAGCTGACATCTGAGGGTTGCAGCCCCCAGCTGTGAGTTTTGCCTGGCTGGTTATCAAAAATACAAGGGAACCCATTTTTTTCCTTATTATTACTATTTCTTTACAGCGCAGGCATTGGATAATGAATACTCCAATCAGCCGCTGCCTTCTTTCTCTGATATTAGAGTAGTCCCATCAGCCAACGCCAGTAACCGGAGGTAAACTTTTTACCTCCATTCACAGCTGCAGGCTCCCGCTATCATTTGACAGCGTGGGAACCGCGGCTGTCTGACTAGCGGTAATCATTTTTCCACTGGTCAAAGGCAGTGTATGCCACGCTGTCATGTACATAACAGTGTGGCAAACACTGGATGTTTCATGTCCCCATTCAAGGGAATGGGGTTTGGATTCGGGTACTGTTCTGGCACCCAAAGTCAAACTTTTTTTTAACTGTTCGGCTGGACCCGAACATCCAGGGGTCCGTCCATCTCTAATCATCCGTCCTGATGAATGTGCTGAGCTTTTCAATGTACTTTCACAGATATCCTTCTATGTATAATGTGTACCTATTTGAAAATTCCATTGTATTATGCAGAATATAGTGTTATTTGTGCCACTCAATTATTCCATTGGTATGTGTAATATAATGCCTTTACACACAAATACATATATTATACTGTTTGACACCTAATGTACAATACAGTATCTATTTAAAATAATATTTTCCTTTCATATACTATGTTTGCAAATTATATTTCTATCCCTGAAACTGCCAAGCTTATAGTTCAAGGCTACGGTCACACTATCAGCATTTGGTCAGTATTTTCCATCAGTTTTTGTAAGTCAAAACACAGAAATCACGGTATTTGCATGGAACACACTGTACATCCGATACCCCATGGAAATGGCCAATTTGTGGGATACCACACCTTTATTACCAAGGAACATGACTCTGGAATGGAGGGGCACAGAAAAAAAAAAAAGAAAAACTGTCCCAGAATTAGTGGAATAGCGGCAATAGGAAAATATAATAATGTGTGCAAAACTCTAAAGCGCTGCGGAATATGTTAGCGCTATATAAAAATAAAGATTATTATAAAGATTATTATTATTATACTTTGAAAAAAATCCAGTTCACTTTACTGTTTTTTTCAGTTTTTCCCAATATGGTATTGCGCATGTATATTCTGGACATGACGTGCACAGTGTACTTTCACCTAAGTAGACCTGAGAAAGAATTGAATGTGTTTTCCTGCAGGCAATGTAAAGTTTTGATTTTAACTCCTCCTTTAATACAAGAGAAGATAGTATTCTGCTACAGATGGATCTGGATAAGTTGGAAACTTGGGCTGAAAGGTGGCAGATGAGGTTTAACAATGATAAATGTAAGGTTATACACATGGGAAGAGGGAATCAATATCACCATTACACACTGAACGGGAAACCACTGGGTAAATCTGACAGGGAGAAAGACTTGGGGATCCTAGTTAATGATAAACTTACCTGGAGCAGCCAGTGCCAGGCAGCAGCTGCCAAGGCAAACAGGATCATGGGGTGCATTAAAAGAGGTCTGGATACACATGATGAGAGCATTATACTGCCTCTGTACAAATCCCTAGTTAGACCGCACATGGAGTACTGTGTCCAGTTTTGGGCACCAGTGCTCAGGAAGGATATAATGGAACTAGAGAGAGTACAAAGGAGGGCAACAAAATTAATAAAGGGGATGGGAGAACTACAATACCCAGATAGATTAGCGAAATTAGGATTATTTAGTCTAGAAAAAAGACGACTGAGGGGCGATCTAATAACCATGTATAAGTATATAAGGGGACAATACAAATATCTCGCTGAGGATCTGTTTATACCAAGGAAGGTGACGGGCACAAGGGGGCATTCTTTGCGTCTGGAGGAGAGAAGGTTTTTCCACCAACATAGAAGAGGATTCTTTACTGTTAGGGCAGTGAGAATCTGGAATTGCTTGCCTGAGGAGGTGGTGATGGCGAACTCAGTTGAGGGGTTCAAGAGAGGCCTGGATGTCTTCCTGGAGCAGAACAATATTGTATCATACAATTATTAGGTTCTGTAGAAGGACGTAGATCTGGATATTTATTATGATGGAATATAGGCTGAACTGGATGGACAAATGTCTTTTTTCGGCCTTACTAACTATGTTACTATGTTACTATGTTAATAGTAATTGCTGTTTTGTTTCCACCCTGTACTTAATAATCTCGGCCAGGAGCTATATTTTTTAAAATAATTTTTTTTATTACAATTTTGCTCTTTCATCACAAGTAATTACAAGTAAGTACAAGTAATCACAAGTATCACCCCTACTCTGGAACCCTCTACCACAACACATCAGCCTACCATCGAAACCTTCAAAAAGAACCTGAAGACCCACCTCTTCCGGCAACCCTACAACCTGCAGTGACCACCGATCGACCAAACCGCTGCACGACCAGCTCTATCCTCACCTACTGTATCCTCACCCATCCCTTGTAGATTGTGAGCCCTCACGGGCAGGGTCCTCTCTCCTCCTGTACCAGTTATGACTTGTATTGTTTAAGATTATTGCACTTGTTTTTATTATGTATACCCCTCCTTACATGTAAAGCGCCATGGAGTAAATGGCGCTATAATAATAAGTAATAAGTAATTATGATAGTATATGATATCGTACTGTCAAACTTTACGTCCAAATATAGAACTAATATTGTAATCCTATAGTTATATTTGTTAAAGGTATCACCATTTTGGATTTCAATGCAGATATTCTGTATTACTTACTGGGAAAGAATTCAGCCAGCTGCTTCTAGACCTTACTTGCAGCATTAACAGCTTCTGTTCATTCCCCCACTCCCCCTCCTGCGCCGCCTTTGTGTAAGCTTCAGTACTGAAAACTGGCTATGTTTTGCCCAGACAGAGAATGGCACTGCTGCCGCAAGTGCTACTACAATGTACTGAGGTAAAGGATTATGGTCTCTTTGTTTGAAAAATCCAATAGGGCATAAATACTGCCTTTAAAATGCCAGTCTGGGTCTTAAGTAGCCACCTTTCTTGTGGGAGATGCAAGCAGATACATGTGAGGGCACCCAGCAAGGTGTGATAATTGCTCAGAGTGACATTAGATGGAGAGATAGTGTAGAGAAGGGAGGAGAGAGGCTGTCTCGGTTACAGCCATACACAGGCGCAGAGAATAGGCTTGTAAACCCTACAGGCGGGGCTCTTTTCACTGACAGCAGCAGTACAGCCAGGGAGAAGCCTTCAGAAACAGAGGCTCTTCTTCTGCATCTTGAGGGCCAACAGGGCTTCTTCACCTTCTCCTCAACCTATGCTCTCTAGAAGTCAGACAAGGAAACCTTCAAGAAAATTGTTAAGTCTTCTCGCTCTTTCCGGCCATGGAAGCCTGTTGTCTTTTTTTTTGACTGTCCAGCCTTTAATCTGATCTGATGACATCTCTGCAACCTGTTTACTCTGAGCCTAGGAGGGATTATTTTCATTTGTGATTATTAGGAGCAGGAAGAGCCATCCCTTGATGTCTTTGCAATGAAGCTCTGAAAGAACATTTAAATGAGCAGCCAGGGAATAGCGAACAGTTCTTACAAAGACAGTGGCACAATTAGGGTGGAGCCCTGGTATTTCTATGAATGTACAGCATTGGCAACCTGAACTTTTTTCTCCTGACAGCTTGTGCACTGATGCTGGAATGACTTCCACTCATTGAATTGCGGTGTCATTTACCATGTTTCAGAGGTGAAACTTTACTCCAAGGAGTGCGTAATTTATTTACACCCTGGTATTTCTCTGTCTGTTCTCACTGCTTTGTCTGGCACTGTGGAATCAGGTGACATGCACAGAACCAGCGATTTCCTTCTTGCTTTTTAACTGTATGTTTTCTTTTAAACATGCTCTTACCAATTTATACTACATCTTTTTTATTTTTTGGAGCATCAATAGTGAGTAATCATGAATTGCAAGATGATCTAAAGGTGAAATATGAAGATGGCGCAACCTGGTGCCATGATCCATCTCCTTTTCTGGACAAAGTTAATTCTAAAAGGACAAAGGGTCAAACTGTTGACGAGAAGTCTATCCCAGGTGGGGGTCTAAGAAGCATTATTTGCAAATTTTTACACCCAAGCTTAAGCAAGCCTATAGATTCTGCATTGATTGAACAGAATTCACATCAGCAAAATGGCAAACAAGGACAGAGAACACCTGCACCGAATATGCCATCTGAAACCTTTCCCAAGGAGCATAGAAAACTGAGCATCACAGCCATGGAAACCAGGTATGAGGCTGAAACACCTGAGCAGCATCCTAAGGATCACATTGCCATGGTATATATCAGTGCAAGACATAAAAGGGAAGCATATGAACGGCAGTGGAAGAAAGGAAATGACAGCTCAAATAAAACAAACAGTGAAAAAAAACTATTGGTGGATTTGAATGAAACTTTGCAGAGTTCCAATGTTGGAAAAGAGACAGAACCACATGCATTGTCGTTAAATGGATCGGTACCCTATGCTACCAATGATTTGAAAGTGTTCTCCGATAATATGGAAGCTAATCAAGCTTTAGTACCAAAAAACGCAACAAATAAAAAGCTTCACATTAAGAATCCATTTTACCCTTTAACAGAAGATTCGTATGGGGCATATGCAGTCATGTGCTTATCCATCATTATATTTGTTATTGGGATTATGGGTAATATGGCTGTTATGTGCATAGTTTGCCATAACTATTATATGAGAAGCATATCCAACTCACTTTTGGCAAATTTGGCCTTTTGGGATTTTTTGATAATTTTCTTCTGCCTCCCATTGGTAATATTTCATGAACTAACAAAAAAGTGGCTGCTGGAGGATTTCTCTTGCAAAATCATTCCTTATATTGAGGTAATATTTCTTAAATGTGTTTTAATAGATTTGTTATATATCATATTAGTTTAGAATGCACTGTGCATGTTTACCGCCAAATTAATTGTAGTGTTTTGCCATTGACAGCTTTTATATTATGTACTGTTTGGAATAATGTTCTAAGAGACTTTATCTCCTTTATATGATACGGCTGCCTTGTAATGCACACATAATGTTCTGTTAGTGCAGTGTTTCTCAACTCCAGTCCTCAAGACCCACCAACAGGCCATGTTTTCAGGATTTCCATAGGTAATGGAGTTAATGCTGGAGCAGAAAATGAAATTATCACCTGTGCAATACTAAAGGTACCGTTACACTAAACGACTTACCAATGATCACGACCAGTGATACGACCTGGCCGTGATCATTGGTAAGTCGTTGTGTGGTCACTGGGGAGCTGTCACACAGACAGCTATCCAGCGACCAACGATCCGGGGAACAACTTTGGCATCGTTGAAACTGTCTTCAACGATGCCGAAGTCCCTGGGTAACCAGGGTAAACATCGGGTTGCTAAGCGCAGGGCCGCTCTTAGTAACCCGATATTTACCCTGGTTACCATTGTAAAAGTAAAAAGCAAACAAACAGTACATACTCACATTCCGATGTCTGTCACGTCCCCCGGCGTCCACAGGGTTAAAACTGCTTTCGACAGGAGCGCTGCTAATGCACGCGCTGCTGCCGAGAGCTTTCCCTGCACTGTGTCAGCGCCGGCCGTAAAGCAGCGGTGATGTCACCGCGTGCTCTGCTTTACGGCCGTCCGGCGCTGACACAGTGCAGGGAAAGCTCTCGGCAGCAGCGTGTGCATTAGCAGCGCTCCTGCCGAAAGCAGTTTTAACCCTGTGGAGGCCGGGGGACGTGACAGACATCGGAATGTGAGTATGTACTGTTTTTTTTTTTTTTACTTTTACAATGGTAACCAGGGTAAATATCGGGTTACTAAGCGCTTCTCTGCGCTTAGTAACCCGATATTTACCCTGGTTACCAGTGAACACATCACTGGATCGGCGTCACACATGCCGATTCAGCGATGACAGCAGGTGATCAGTGACCAAAAAAAGGTCCTGATCATACCCAGCGACCAACGATCTCCCAGCAGGGGCCTGATCGTTGGTCGCTGTCACGCTTAACGATTTCGTTAACAATATCATTGCTATGTCACAAAAGCAATGATATCGTTAACGAAATCGTTATGTGTGAAGGTACCTTAGGAGATCCTGAAAACTTGACCTGTTGGTGGGTCTTGAGGACCGAAGTTGAGAAACATTGTGTTAGTGGATCCAATAGCACCAAATAAATAGACACTGAGGCCACGATTCATTAAATGGGTTGTTCACTAGTAGGTCAACTCCTTCTTGATCAAAATGTTTGGCACCCATAAAGTAAAAAAGCTTATACTCACCTCGCATCCCAGCACAGTGTCAGCATTTGTGGTCCCTGGGCTCTCATGCGGTTGTGACACGTGACGCCGGCACCCAGTCAGCACTTGTGTCACTGTCCCCGCCTTCAGACAAATCGAACACGAGGAAGTCTGGGCTGCAGCTGATCTTTGACTTCCTCTTCATGCTCAATTCGACAGGAGGCAGGGATAGAAATGCCAGCACTGATTGGGTGCAAGCGTCACGTGTGAAAATAACTGCACCAGAGCCCCAGGACCACGAGTGCCGACACCGCCGGCACAGCGTTGCCGCGGGAGGTGAGTATAACCGTTATTATTTTATGGGGCCAAGCAAGGAGTATGACAAGAAGTTGTCCAAGTAGTAGACAACCTCTTTAAGTCTGGCATTGTACATGCCAGTCTCAAAGATGCGGCATTGTGGAGTAAGATGCACCTGAGTCATTAAGAGGTGCATGCTACTTAATGAATTTGTCTCATTTTATCACTGGTGTACAGTGTACAACTCAGTGTGTCTTCCAAAAAAATCTTACTCCAGACAGGGACAGGTGTAATATTTCTGGAATAAGATATGCCACTACTGATCATGAACTGTATGGCATGTGATGCCACACCACCATCCTGCCCCAGCTCAGGACGGTCGAAAAAATGTTGGAAACCTTTGGCACAACCCTTGTGTTGTGCAAAACTTTGTCTTTTTAAGGTTTTTACGTTAGACTTCTTATATAAACATATTAATTTATAGGAACTTTAATTCCTGATGTGGAAAATGACATTACTACACCATGTAATGCAGTTAGTCAGGTAATCCCCTTTGCCAATCAGCAGGAGGAAACTGATGTTTATCATGCAGAGTGTGCTTCCTGACACATCTGCCCTTTATCAATCTGAAGGTCTCATAGCCCTTTAGTTGTTACTATAAAATCTATTAGCATAAAACTACTGGTGTATTCCCTTTTATGTTTACTGGTTTGTGTTTTACAATGAATTAAAAATCTTGCCTAAGACTTTTAGATTATTGACCTATCTTTTGAGATAGGTAACCAGTATAACATATGTGGACATTCAACACCCTCCACCGACCAGCTGATCCTGGCAGCCGTGGCTGAATGTGCTGGGTTTCGGAGCTCTACAGCACAGCTCGGTCTATTAAATATAGGCCACAGTCGGGCCCCCTATTGATTCAAATACAGGGAAGATATGCAGTACCCAGACGAGGCCACTACTCCATTACTGGAACTGTGCAGTGCAGTTCGGCAACTCAACACATCTGACCGCCATTGGGAACAGCTGACTGGCAGAGATGTCGTGCTACCACCAATCAGATATTGATGACCTATCCCAAGGATTTAATATAAAAGTCACAGAAAACTCCTTTAAATGTAATAGGATAGTGGTTACATAATTCCTATTTGATATTTTAAAACCATTTCGTACCCTATAGAGATGGGCGAACCCAACCGATAAAGTAGCTTCTGTACCAAAAAACTACTGTTCGGGCATGTACACCAAACACAGGAGCAGTAGTCTCTTCAGCCAACGCCAGTGACCAGAGGTGAACTTTTTGCTTCCGATCACAGCTGCAGGCTTGTGCTGTCATTTGACAGCGTGAGAACCGTGGTTGTCTGATCGGCGGTAATGATTTTACCGCCAATCAGAAGCAATGTTTGTGTGGCAAACACTGGATATTTTGGCCCCCCATTCAAGTGAATGGGCTCCAGGTTCGGGTCCGGGTACTGTTCTGGTACCCAAACTTTTTTTTTTTTAACTGTTTGGCCGAACCCACCTGACCCAAACATCCTGGGATCCACCCATCTCTAGTAACCTACTTCTTTTACATACTATTAAAATCCACTTTTCAGAATTAGAAAGGTTACATGCACAGGGGCATATACACAGAGGATTGTTATTCTGGATATTCAGGACAGAAAATCTGCTGCAGTATAGTAACAAGATATGGGTTTTATGAAATCTCTTCTACAGTCCACAGCGCAAGCTTATTTGTAACCCATGTTGATCTGTGTTTCCGATTTCACACTATTCAATGCAAAGGGTATAATTTGCATTCTATCAGCACCATTTTCAAAGGATATCCGTACAATTTGGTGTGGATTTTGCCACTCCATAACTGATGTTTGTACGTGCCCCCAAAAGTTTGCCTGCTCCCCTAGAAATTGTGTTAGACCTTATCCATGGGCTCTACGAAAGCTAAACTGCCTGTGAACTGATGTGGGACTCATTCAGGACAAAAAAGAAGCAGATCTATCATTTTCCCTATTGTGATACAACTGGCATAGGAATCTGGATTTGGAAAATTGTTTCACTTGAACCTGAATGATTTCTGCATGTTTTTTTAGAATATAAGATACTATGTTTAATTAACATATATACCCTATTCTGGAGTTTCTCTTGACAAGAACCAACTGGTACAATATCTAGTAAAAGATGAGCAGGAGAGAGTGTGTGCCAAGTTTTTGTCTCCGCTTTGGAAATAAATATGGTCTCCTAAAGCTGTTTTGCCTGTCTCCAATTGCCATGCATATTTGTTCCTTATTTAAAAGTGATCAGCGTAACGTCAGTGCCAGTTTTGTGCCATTCAGTCTGTATCCCTGCCAACCTCACAGCGAACTGGCTATAGTCCACTATTCCTCACATTGTGCATGACCGGGGGAAAAAATCAGCAGTCAATGCTGCCATCATTGTTTTTCTTAATTTAGAAATATATGTATGATATTTGTTATTTCTAAAAGAGAAGTATGCACATGACAGTATTGCTGTTCTGACTTTATCCACTTCTCTGGTCTGAATTATGTGATGTTGGAATGCACAATTTTACATCTTGCTTCAACTTGTTTTTCTCTCAATGAATGCTGTAGTCAGTAGTCACATATTGAAGAAAATTTGCTTTTAAAAATTTCTATTAATTACTATTTAATACATAGATTTAGAAAGGACAAAATCCCAACTGCATAATGGCGTGTTATTTTTTAGAAATCTGTAATTAAAATTTCATACTGTGCATTTTAGTTAAAAAAAAAAATACCACATGCTAGAGTAGCAGTCAATGCTCTCTCTTAGCAATTGTAGTCATTAATTAGGACAAGTAGAGAGAGAGACCTGGGACTGGTTCCCTTTCTGCCAGGCAATATAGAACCATATCAAATAAATATAAATATACGGTAGTTATTACATAGACATATAGGGCCACATAACATAAAGGTATATGGCAGCCTGATCAAGCACAGTGAAGGTCATAATCTACATCCCTGGTGGTCTAGGGTGGCAGTGACTAGATATGCTAAAGAAGCCCTCTCATCAAAGTTTTCATCCTCTTAATATATTGCAATAATCATATTATATAGCACTGTGTACTTATAATTGCTCGTTTTGCCTTTTTACCCAGCTAATTCTTTTATTTTCCTTTATTTGTATGATATCCTATAATTAAAAACTGATGAGCCGAATCTTTCTAAGCTCTATGTAGAAACAGGGGGTCAATTTTCCCTGTATGAGTCATAAGTCACTGCAAAATTCCCTGGCAGGAGGGAGGAGGAAGCAGATGGATCAGGAGTGGAAGAGGGGTATGATAAATGCAGGGAAAAAAAGACTCCCTGTTTCTACATGGAGAAAAGAGAAGAACTACCTGGGTAGAAAGGCAAAATGAGCAATTGTAAGTACACAGTTTTATATAATACGATAATTGCAAGGCTGCTTTTGTATCACATTATTGGAAATGCTTATAGGTCAGGAGACCTATAAAAGGTCATGCTTCTGGCCTGAAGTGTCATTTAAATTAGACAGAAAATAATATATGTTAAAGGGGATTCATTCAGTGCCCCATGAAAAATAAAAACGATGTATGCTCGCTTCTCACAGCTTCACTGTTACAGTGATGTCGGCCCTGCTGTTTCCAGCTGGTAACCTGACATTTTTATGGCACGTGGTCACTAAAGCCAGTTAAAGCTCCTGATTGGCTGCAGCTCATTAATATTACATCAAGTAGACATCCATTCTGATGAAATAGAAAAGGCTGCAGCTGTCACGTCATACAATGTCACATCTCCCACCAGGAACAGCAGCACCAACGTCACTGGAACAGCGTCACTGTGGGAGAGTAGTATACACTGTTTTTATTTTCTACAGGGCCCTCATTTAATTAAGTAGGGGGTTGTCCAATGTTGGATAACTGTTTTAACCACTTACTGAACTTGGACTTAGGCTGGAGTCACACACAACATATAAAATATTGGTCCGTTTTACACGGACGAGAATGGCACAAATGTTTCATGAACAGTGATCCGTGTGCAATGCGAGGATGCGATTTTTCTCAAAAAAGTATCCGTATGGCATCTGAATGGCGAGATTTTCTTGCCGGCTTGCAAAATGGACACATAATGGAGTCATGGGCTCAAATATTCGTGAAAACATTATAGAGAGAGAGAGAGAGAAAGTAAACAAAAAGGTAAACAGCACAAAAAGATGTAAAAAAGAGGACTTTCCTTGAGAAAGGATTTGTTTTATCTGAAATGTTGCCACGCCACAGGGCATTAAAGTCCTCACTTTTATATCTTTTTGTGCTGTTTCCCTTTTTGTTTACTGTCTGAAAGGCCATTGAAATGCTGGTCAGGAGGGAAGCGTGCACGCTTTAAGGTATTTTTACTGGTGCTGTTCCACTTTTTCTACACATATATATATATATATATATATTTTTATATATATATATATATATATATATATATATATATATATATATATATATATATATTTCTTACAGAGGTAGATAGCAGAAAACTCGGTAAATCATATGTCGGCTTTTGCTAAACCATTACCAAACCCAATAGGATATGAGACATGGTTTAAACACAGTAAACCATTGCATTTCTGTTTTATTTTTATATATCCCTCCCTAATAATGTTAGTAGTGTGTGTGTAAAATTTTGGAGCTCTAGGTGTTAAATTAAAGGGTTAATTCACAGAAAAAAATGGTGTGGGCTCCCACGCAATTTTCTCTGCCAGAGAGGGAAAGCCAGTGACTGAGGGCAGATATTAATAGCCTAGAGAGGAACCATGGTTATTGGCCCCCTGGCTAAAAACATCTGCCCCCAGCCACCTCAGAAAAGGCTCATCTGTAAGATGCGCCTATTCCTGCACTTAGCCTCTTTCTTCTCACTGCCCTGTGGCATTGGCATATGAGGTAACAAGGGGTGAGTGTCACCTTGCTATTGTAAGGTGACATTAAGCCTGGTTAATAATGGAGAGGTGTCAATAAGACACCTATCCATTATTAATACAATAGTCTGAAAGGGTTAAAAATACACACATTAAGAATAAAGTATTTTAATTAAATAATTACACACACTGGTTTAACATCTTTATTGTACTCTCAATCCAAGTGAAGCCCTCTTTTTTCTGTAAAAAAAAATCCAAAATAAAAAAGCAACAATATCCCTTACCTGTCCGCCATACAGTCAAGTCCCACACTGTAAATCCATCTCAAGGGGTTAATTCGTTTATAACCTGGAGCGGTGCTAATGCGATCGGCCGAGCTGTAAACCACGGAGGAATGAATGAAAAGCTGCCTGTGCAGCCTCCCCGCCTGACCGGTCATGAACTGATTAGCGTGGGAAAGTTTCTGAACATTTTCCCACGCTGTCAGTTCAGCGCATCAGGCGGGGAGTCAGCGCATGCTCAGTGACTACCGCTGACGTCACTTAGGCTGCGCTAACTCCCCGCCTGAGCTTTTACACACTTACACTACTAACATTATTAGGGAGGGATATATAAAAATATAACAGATATGCAATGGTTTACTGTATGTAAACCATGTCTCATATCCTGTTGGGTTCTGCAATGATTTTACAGAACCCGACAATTGAATTATCGGCTATTTTGCTATATAGCTCTGTATGAAAAAAAAAAATATATATATATATATTTGTGTGTGTCAATGACATTATATATATATATATTAGATGGTGGCCCGATTGTAACGCGTCGGGTATTCTAGAATATGTATGTATGTATGTACATCGCGCTGTGAGTGGGGGTTAAATTTCGCGCCAATATCGCTGATTGGTCATGCCCGGCTGGCCGATTAGCGAAGCGTGGTTCAAATCCAGTGCCAATTCGCGGCCGGACTGCGCTTGTCTAGATTGTCAGCCCCAATGAGGACAGTGATGATGATGTCTGTAAAGTGCTGTGGAATTAATGGCGCTATGTAAGTGAGTAAAATAAACAGTCGCAGAAAACACACTGCAGATTGTAGGGAATTCCATTGATGGAGGAGCATCTAGAGAAACCCGCACCGCAAACCACAGCACAGTCCGCGTGTAAAGCGATCAGACTATATTGCAGCCTCAGTGTAATCACAGTGTGACCCCAGGGCACCTTCACCCAACTAACCTCTGACCACAGCTTCAGGTGAGGGGTGTGCAGAACTCCCACCATACACACAGGGGTATATAGCACTGGACCTCAGAGTATAATACTGCACATTTGATTCACCAAACTTCTCGGGGTGATTGGAGATAATCTGCTCATCCTTAGACCACAGCGGTATGGCCTTCACCCATCTGATACACATGGCATATCCTAAAAGTAATCGTCTTTTACTAACATTGCACATCTGGTCACAAAAGCATCAGACAGGCACAAATGTGCCAAAGGGGTATGAAAAAAACAGCCACATTGATGCCAACTGCTGCTGTAGTCACAGATCAGTTCTCCTAGAGCCTATCATGTAGGACCATCAGGAGATGAGATCCTCAGGAGATGGCACACTGTACCCTGCACACCGTACCCTGCCCACTGCACTTTGCCCACCGTATCCTGCACACCATACCCTGCACACAGCACCTTTCCCACTGTACCTTTCCCACCGTACCCTGCACACCGAACTTTGCCCATCGTACCCTGCACACCGTACCCTGCCCTCACCCATCAGCGACTTGGACCTCCTGGACTCTGAGCCTCGCTGTGTGTTTCCAGCCTCTGCTAATACACTGGGTCGCAGCAGAGACCTGCAGTACAGATACAGAGCCTCAGTGTCTTCTGCAGTGAGAAAGGAAGACACCCGCTCACCATGAAGAACACCCGGTTCGCGTCTGGATAGGGGAGCGAGTCCTGGGGTCTCACCCGCACGTTACACGGCAGCTTCACCTGCAGGCTGCTCAGCGGGTGCACGATGAGGGTCAACTGCTTCAGGCTCTTATTCCGGGACTCCGCTGCCCAGTTACCTAAGTGCCGTGTGCCGGCCGCCAAAGACCACCCTAAACGGCCGCGACATAGAGGGAGACTTGTGAATTCTGTTGTCGAACTCCCTCCTGTGGTCGTGAATGGTACTTCGGCGAGTTCTGTCTATGGGCTCCCTCTGGTGGCTGTGAGTGAAGCTGCTGCTTCTGAGGTTCCTTACACAGGTGACGTGGTTTATCCTTTGGTTGACTGCTCTATTTAACTCCTCTCAGATCGTTACTCCATGCCAGCTGTCAATGTTTTTGCATTGGTTCAGTTCGCTCCTGGATCTCTCTGGTGACCTGCCTTCTCCTGCAGAAGCTAAGTTCCTGATAGTCATTATTTGTTCACTGTTTTCTTGTCCAGCTGGTTTTCATGA
The DNA here is from genome assembly GCF_032444005.1 of Ranitomeya imitator. NCBI lineage: Eukaryota > Metazoa > Chordata > Amphibia > Anura > Dendrobatidae > Ranitomeya > Ranitomeya imitator. The sequence goes on along the minus strand of NC_091285.1, from coordinate 324,222,095 downwards.
TTTTGTCTTGCTAGCTGGAAGCCCTGGGATGCAGAGTGGCCCCTCCGCACCGTGAGTCGGTGCGGAGGTCTTTTTTGCACACTCTGCGTGGTCTTTTGTAGGTTTTTGTGCTGATCGCAAAGTTACCTTTCCTATCCTCTGTCTATTTAGTAAGTCTGGCCTCCCTTTGCTGAAACCTGTTTCATTTCTGCGTTTGTGACTTTCATCTTTACTCACAGTCAATATATGTGGGGGGCTTCCTTTACCTTTGGGGAATTTCTCTGAGGCAAGGTAGGCTTTATTTTCTATCTCTAGGGCTAGATAGTTCTTAGGCTGTGACGAGGCGCCTAGGTCTGGTCAGGAGCGCTCCACGGCTATTTCTAGTGTGTGTGATAGGATTAGGGCTTGCGGTCAGCAGAGCTCCCACATCCCAGAGCTCGTCCTGTATGAGGTTTAACTATCAGGTCATTCCGGGTGCTCCTAACCACCAGGTCATAACAGGAGACCATTATTGCCCTATAGCAGCCATGCAGACACTTCTCTGTTTTCTCTGTGCACTGTACTCCCTGCCTCTGGGAAATGTAGTTAAAATGCAGAATACTACATGGCCTATGAGGGTAAGCAAACTACAACTCCCAGAATTCTGAGGCCCATAAGTAACACGGCCGGACTTAGCCTGTCGCTGATTGAATCAGCGACGCGGGATTTCCTTTAGACAGACAAACAGACGGAAGTGACCCTTAGACGACTATATATATATATATATAGATATATAGATATACAGGTGTATGTATATATATATATATATATATATATATATATATATATATATATATATATATACAAACACACAGTGCCTTGCGAAAGTAAACGGTTCCCTGGAACTTTTCAAACTTTTCCCACATATCATGCTTCAAGCATAAAGATACCAATTGTAAATTTTTGGTGAAGAATCAACAAGTGGAACACAATTGTGAAGTTGAATGAAAGTGGTTATTTTAAATTTTTGTGGAAATTCCCAAACTAAAAAGTGGGGCATGCAATATTATTCGGCCCCTTTAACTTAATACTTTGTTGCGCCACCTTTTGCTGCGAATACAGCTGAAAGTCGATTGGGGTATGTCTGTATCAGTTTTGTACATCGAGAGACTGAAATTCTTGCCCATTCTTCCTTGGCAAACAGCTCGAGCTCAGTGAGGTTTGATGGAGATCGTTTGTGAACAGCAGTTTTCAGCTCTTTCCACAGATTCTCGATTGGATTGAGGTCTGGACTTTGACTTGGCCATTCTAACACCTGGATATGTTTATTTGTGAACCATTCCATTGTAGATTTTGCTTTATGTTTGGGATCATTGACTTGTTGGAAGACAAATCTCCGTCCCAGTCTCAGGTCTTTTGCAGACTCAAAGAGGTTTTCTTCAAGAATGGTCCTGTATTTGGCTCCATCCATCTTTCCATCAATTTTAACCATCTTCCCTGTCCCTGCTGAAGAAAATCAGGCCCAAGCCATGATGCTTCCACCACCATGTTTGACAGTGGGGATGGTGTGTTCAGGGTGATGAGCTCTGTTGCCTTTACACCAAACCTATCGTTTGGCATTGTTGCCAAAAATATAGATTTTGGTTTCATCTGACCAGAGCACCTTCTTGCACATGTTTGGTGTGTCTCCCAGGTGGCTTGTTGCAAACTTTAAACACCACTTTTTATGGAAATGTTTGAGAAATGGCTTTCTTCTTGCCACTCTTCCATAAAGGCCAGATTTGTGTAGTGTACGACTGATTGTTGTCCTATGGACAGACTGTCCCACCTCAGCTGTAGATCTCTGCAGTTCATCCAGAGTGATCATGGGCCTCTTGGCTGCATCTCTGATCAGTCTTTTCCTTGTTTGAGATGAAAGTTTAGAGGGACGGTCGGGTCTTGGTAGATTTGCAGTGGTATGATACTCCTTCCATTTCAATATGATCACTTGCACAGTGCTCCTTGGGATGTTTAAAGTTTGGAAATCATTTTGTATCCAAATCCGGCTTTAAACTTCTCCACAACAGTATCACGGACCTGCCTATTGTGTTTTTTTGGTCTTCATGATGCTCTCTGTGCTTCAAACAGAGCTCTGAGACTATCACAGAGCAGGTGCATTTATACGGAGACTTGATTACACACAGGTGGATTATATTTATCATCATTAGGCATTTAGGACAACATTGGATCATTCAGAGATCCACAATGAACTTATGGAGTGAGTTTGCTGCAGTGAAAGTAAAGGGACCGAATAATATTGCACGCCTCACTTTTCAGTTTTTGATTTTCCTCAAAAATTTAAAATAACCTATTAATTTCGTTCAACTTCACAGTTGTGTTCCACTTGTTGATTCTTCACCCAAAATTTACATTTGGTATCTTTATGTTTGAAGCATGATATGTTGGAAAAGGTTGAAAAGTTCCAGGGAGCCGAATACTTTCGCAAGGCACTGTATATCTACCTATTCTATGTTATTATTATTATTATTATTATTTATTGTTATAGCGCCATTTATTCCATGGCGCTTTACATGTGAGGAGGGGTAAACATAATAAAAACAAGTACAATAATCTTAAACAATACAAGTCATAACTGGTACAGGAGGAATGAGGACCCTGCCCGCGAAGGCTCACAATCTACAAGGGATGGGTGAGAATACAGTAGGTGAGGGTAGAGCTGGTCATGCAGCGGTTTGGTCGATCGGTGGTAACTGCAGGTTGTAGGCTTGTCTGAAGAGGTGGGTCTTCAGGTTCTTTTTGAAGGTTTCGATGGTAGGCGAGAGTCTGATGTGTTGTGGTAGAGGGTTCCAGAGTAGGGGTGATACGCGAGAGAAATCTTGTATACGATTGTGGGAAGAGGAGATAAGGGGGGAGTTGAGTAGGAGATCTTGTGAGGATCGGAGGTTGCGGGTAGGTAAGTACCGGGACACGAGGTCGCAGATGTATGGAGGAGACAGGTTGTGGATGGCTTTGTACGTCATGGTTAGGGTTTTGTAGTGGAGTCTCTGGGCAATGGGGAGCCAGTGAAGGGATTGACAGAGGGGAGAGGCCGGGGAATAGCGGGGGGACAGGTGGATTAGTCGGGCAGCAGAGTTTAGAATAGATTGGAGGGGTGCGAGAGTGTTAGAGGGGAGGCCACAGAGCAGGAGGTTGCAGTAGTCAAGGCGAGAGATGATGAGGGCATGGACTAGGGTTTTTGCAGATTTATGGTTGAGGAATGAACGGATTCGTGAAATATTTTTGAGTTGAAGTCGGCAGGAAGTGGAAAGGGCTTGGATATGGGGTTTGAAGGAGAGATCAGCGTCAAGGATTACCCCAAGGCAGCGAGCTTGTGGGACTGGGGAGAGTGGGCAGCCATTTACTGTAATGGATAGGTTTGTTGGGGGGGTCGCGTGAGATGGGGGAAAGATGATAAATTCTGTTTTGTCCATGTTAAGTTTCAGAAATCTAGCGGAGAAGAAGGATGAAATAGTGGACAGACATTGAGGGATTCTGGTTAGAAGGGAGGTGATATCTGGTCCAGAGATGTAGATCTGTGTGTCGTCAGCATAGAGATGATACTGAAAGCCATGAGATTCTATGAGCTGTCCCAGGCCAAAGGTGTAAATGGAGAAGAGCAAGGGCCCAAGGACTGAACCTTGTGGGACTCCGACAGATAGAGGGCGAGGTGAGGAGGTGGTGTGTGAGTGGGAGACGCTGAATGTCCTGTCTGTTAGGTGTTATGAACAGGTAATTCAGAACCACAATGGACCTTGAAGTTCAGAGCACACAAAGTGACCTGACAATTACCAAAAACATAGGACGAGCTCTGAGACGTGGGAACTCTGCTGACCGCAATCCCTAATCCTATCCAACCACACTAGAGGTAGCCGTGGAGCGCTCCTGACCAGTCCTATGCGCCTCGAGCACAGCCCTAGAAACTAGCTAGCCCTAAGAAAGAAAAATAAGCCTAGCTTGCCTCAGAGAAATACCCCAAAGGAAAAGGCAGCCCCCCACATATAATGACTGTGAGTTGAGATGAAAATACAAACGCAGAGATGAAATAGATTTAGCAAAGTGAGGCCCAACTTACTGAACAGACCGAAGATAGGAAAGATTGCTTTGCGGTTAACACAAAACCCTACAAACAACCACGCAGAGGGGGCAAAAAGACCCTCCGCACCGACTAACGGAACGGAGGTGCTCCCTCTGCGTCCCAGAGCTTCCAGCAAGCAAGAAAAACCAATATAGCAAGCTGGACAGAAAAAATAGCAAACAAAAATAACACAAGCAAAACTTAGCTTATGCAGGAAGACAGGCCACAGGAACGATCCAGGAGGAAGCAAGACCAATACTAGAACATTGACTGGAGGCCAGGATCAAAGCACTAGGTGGAGTTAAATAGAGCAGCACCTAACGACTTAACCTCATCACCTGAGGAAGGAAACTCAGAAGCCGCAGTACCACTCTCATCCACCAAAGGAAGCTCATAGACAGAACCAGCCGAAGTACCACTCACGACCACAGGAGGGAGCTTGGCCACAGAATTCACAACAGTACCCCCCCCTTGAGGAGGGGTCACCGAACCCTCACCAGAGCCCCCAGGCCGACCAGGATGAGCCACATGAAAGGCACGAACCAGATCGGCAGCATGGACATCAGAGGCAAAAACCCAGGAATTATCTTCCTGACCATAACCTTTCCACTTAACCAGATACTGGAGTTTCCGTCTCGAAACACGAGAATCCAAAATCTTCTCCACTATATACTCCAACTCCCCTTCAACCAAAACCGGAGCAGGAGGATCAATAGATGGAACCACAGGTGCCACGTATCTCCGCAACAATGACCTATGAAACACGTTATGGATGGAAAAAGAAGCTGGAAGAGTCAAACGAAAAGACACAGGATTAAGAACCTCAGAAATCCTATATGGACCAATGAAACGAGGCTTAAACTTAGGAGAGGAAACCTTCATAGGAATATAACGAGATGACAACCAAACCAAATCCCCAACACGAAGTCAGGTGTTAGGACTACAGAGATGGTACGAGAGTGGACCCTCTGGACCGTAGAAGTCCCCCTCGTGGGCGAGCAGACCCGGTGTTAACCAACCCCTATACAGGGGCTGTTTAGGAGCAGGCCCAGAGGTTACCTTACCACGGTAGCGGATACCAGATGGGACGGCTCAAGTAAAGGGAAGGCTGAGGAGTAGACAAAACTGAGGACCGGAATCAGCAGCGGAAAATCCAGAGGCAGAAGACACGGGAACGGAAGGCAGGAATCGGCAGAGGAGAACCAGGGATGGAGAGGGAACTGAAACAAAGTAACGGAAAACAAACACAGTAAATAGTAGCGCCGGAGCGCAGAGCAAGTACAGAGACACAGCGAACGGCCAGAGACTAAGCAAACACTAAAGATACTCAGGCACCTCCTAGCAGAGGAGGTGGCCTGAAATACCGTGCTCTCCATGGTGATTGGCTGCAGATGCACCACACCCGGTGCTAGGTGATCCGGAGCTGTGAGGCTGTATCTAATGCTGAAGCCTGTGCACCTGCGCAGGAGCGCCGGAAGTAGGGGCACAGGAACGAGCGATGCCGGAAGAAGATGGCGCCGCCCGAGAGGAGGAGAGGACAACGCGCTGAGCGCTGAAAGAAGAGCGCGTGAGGGGGGCGGAGGCGGCACGCTGAGGACCAGGAACAGAGCGGTGAGCAGCCGCTGTAACAGTACCCCCTCTTTAAAATCTCCCTTCCTAAAACTAGAGAGGAATTTGTTAAGTAGACGAGGTGCATCGATATTCTCTCGAGGTTCCCAGGATCTTTCCTCAGGCCCAAACCCCTTCCAATCCACTAGGAAAAACTCTCTCCCGCGAATACTCTTCTTGGCTAGAATATCCCTCACCTCAAAGATGTTATCAGCATGGACAGGCTGAGGAGAGGTACAGGAAGAAGGATGGAAGCGATTAAGAACAACAGGCTTGAGCAGAGACACATGAAAAGTATTGGGAATCCGGAGCGAAGCGGGCAACTTCAGCTTGTAGGCAACTTCGTTGACTCGACTCAGAATCTCGAAGGGACCGATGAAACGAGGACCAAGTTTATAGGATGGTATCTTGAGCCTAATGTAACGAGAGGCGAGCCAAACTTTATCGCCTGGTAAAAATGAGAAAGAATCTAAGCGCTTCTTGTCGGCATGTCTCTTCATTTTAACAGAAGTCTTTTTGAGAGCCTCTTTAACCTCACCCCAAATTGCAGAAAAATTTAAAGTCAAAGAGTCTGCTGCCGGAACTCCAGTAGTGGAAGAAATTGGAAGAGGCATATTCGGATGTTGTCCATACGACAAAAAAAAGGAGACTTGGCTGAGGATTCACTAGAATGATTGTTATAGGCGAATTCGGCCCAAGGCAGAAGGTTTACCCAATCATCTTGGTGGGAGTTGATGAAATGACGAAGATAGGCAGTCACAATCTGATTTGTTCGTTCAGCTTGACCATTAGTCTGAGGGTGATAGGCTGATGAAAAATCTAGTGATACCTTCAAAAGCTTGCATAACACTCTCCAGAATCGTGATGTAAACTGGACTCCTCGGTCAGACACGATGTTTAAAGGGAACCCATGGAGTTTGAAGATATTAGAAATAAAGATCCTCGCCAATTCTGGAGCTGAGGGAAGTCCAGACAAGGGAACGAAATGGGCCATCTTAGAGAACCGATCTACCACCGTAAGGATGGCTGTACAACCAGAGGATCTCGGTAAATCGGTAATGAAGTCCATGGCGATGTGTTGCCAAGGACTCGAAGGCACAGGAAGAGGAAGTACCCCTCCACGAGGTAATTGTCTAGGCACCTTGCACTTGGCACAGGAAGGGCAGGAGACGACAAACTCCTCGACATCATGACGTAACGAGGGCCACCAATAGTAGCGAGAGATGAGAAGAGAGGTTTTTCTAATCCCGGCGTGGCCTGCCAATTTGGAGGAATGTCCCCATCGCAGCACTGTCTCTCTGTCCTTCTCAGTGACAAACGTCTTACCCGGGGGTGGACAGCTTATACTTAAAGGGGCCACAGTAACGATTTTACCGGGATCCACAATATGCGCTGGTTCCTCTTTGATGTCCTCAAGTTGCGAAAGTCTGGACAGGGCATCTGCTTTGACGTTCTTGTCGCCAGGACGAAAACGAAGCTCAAAGTCGAAGCGGGCAAAAAACAGGGACCATCGAGCTTGCCGTGGATTAAGTCTGTGTGCGGTCTGAAGATAGGCCAAATTCTTGTGGTCAGAAAAAATCACAAACGGATGAAAGGCTCCCTCCAGAAGATGCCTCCACTCCCCAAGAGCCAGCTTTATGGCCAAGAGTTCTCGGTCCCCAATGGTATAATTTCGTTCCGATGCTGAGAATGTCTTGGAAAAGAAGCCACAGGGAACCAGGCGACCAGTAGAAGATCTTTGAGAGAGCACTGCCCCGGCACCGGTAGAAGAGGCATCCACCTCGAGAATGAATGGTCTATTGATCTCTGGATGGTGTAAAACGGGAGCGGAGGAAAAGGATTGCTTCAGAAGCTCAAAAGCTTTTTCGGCCTCTGGAGTCCAAGTCTTCGGATTGGCACCTTTACGAGTGAGAGCAGCAAGAGGCCGAACTACCGAGGAGAAATGTGAAATGAACTGCCTGTAGTAGTTGGCGAACCCTAGAAAGCGCTGGATGGCTTTTGTTCCATAGGGACGTGGCCAACTGAGAATGGTTCTCAGCTTCTCAGGGTCCATCTTGAGACCAGAATCCGAAATGACGTATCCGAGAAAAGGCAGTGAAGTCTGTTCGAAGAGACACTTCTCAAACTTAGCATAAAGACGATACTCTCTAAGGCGTTGCAAAACCAAACGGACGCTTCTTCTGTGAGATGATAGGTCAGCCGAAAAAATTAGGATGTCGTCTAGATATACTACCACACAGGAGAAAAGAAGGTCTCGGAAAATGTCATTGACGAATTCTTGGAAGACTGCGGGAGCATTGCAGAGACCGAACGGCATGACTAGGTATTCATAATGCCCGTCCCGAGTGTTAAAGGCAGTCTTCCACTCGTCGCCGGCCCGGATTCGAACAAGATTATAAGCACCTCGAAGATCCAGCTTCGTAAAGATTCGTGCTCCTCTTAATCGGTCGAAGAGTTCAGGAATAAGGGGCAGAGGGTACTTGTTCTTGATAGTAATGTTGTTCAAACCTCTGTAATCAATGCAGGGTCGAAGAGATCCGTCTTTTTTCTTGATGAAGAAGAACCCCGCACCGGCAGGGGAAGAAGACTTTTGGATGAATCCCCTAGATAGATTCTCTTGGATGTACTCAGACATAGCTTTAGTCTCAGCAGGAGACAGAGGGTAAATCCTCCCTCTAGGTGGAGTGGAACCGGCAAGAAGTTCGATCGGGCAATCGTAGAGTCGATGCGGAGGAAGACTCTCTGCTTCTTTCTTGTCAAAAACATCGATGTAGGACAGATATGGAGTAGGTAGTCCGGGAAGAACGGAATCAGTCGGAAGCGAAACTACAGGGCGAACAGGCAGAAGGCATTGTGTTTGACACGTAGATCCCCAACGGAGTACATCACCTGAACGCCAGTCCAGGGTGGGTTCGTGCAAACGGAGCCAAGGTAAACCTAGAAGCAGAGTATGGGTTAGATTAGGCAAAACATAGAAAGTTATCTTCTCACGATGAAGAGCCCCGATACATAGGTCTATCTCTTCCGTAATCAAAGTGACGGCGTCTTGCAAGGGTCTCCCATCCACGGAAGCAATCTGACGAGGAGAATCCAACGAGAGAACTGGAACGCGAAGCCTCCGAACCGCCTCAAGACTGATAAAGTTGCCCGCCGCGCCCGAATCCACATACGCGGCCTCAGAAAAATGCTTTTGATTTAGCACTAACAAAACGGACAAAAACAAGGGTTGAGAGGAATCAGAAACACCTAGGGAGGCCTCCCTTACCTGTCCTAGGCGGAGGAGTTTTCCGGCCTCTCAGGACATGTTCGTAGTAAATGTGAGGCGCTACCGCAGTAAAAGCAGAGTCCTTGGGATCGTCTCTCCCGACGGCGTTGCTCTGCTAGCTTGACCCGATCTATTTGCATGGGCTCTGGCAAGGAAGTTGTGGTAGATGACAAGGGACGCGGACTTCCTGACCTGCGGATGGGAGGTAGAGAACGAACAGACCTCTTTTCTCTAGTAGTCTCACGCGTTCGCTCCTGAAAGCGTAGGTCTATGCGCGTGGACAGGGAAATGAGGTCATCTAAAGATGTTGGGGTATCCCGTCCAGCCAGCTCATCCTTTATTCGACTGGACAGGCCTCGCCAAAAGGCTCCTACCAGGGCCTCGTTGTTCCACCCTAATTCAGAGGCTAAAGTACGAAAACGTATGGCGTATTGGCCAACAGATAGAGAACCTTGCTGGAGGTTGAAAAGCGACTCGGTTGTGGAAGCTAAGCGCCCGGGCTCATCAAAAACCCTGTGAAAAGTCTCTAAGAAAGAAGCTAGTTGGGTAACTACAGGATCATCCCGTTCCCACAGAGGATTGATCCAGGCCAAAGCCTCCCCCTCTAAATGAGATACTATAAAAGCCACTTTGGCCCGGTCGGAGGGATACTGTTGGGGAAGGAGCTCAAAGTGGAGGCGACACTGGTTCAGGAACCCCCTACAGAGCTTGGGATCCCCGCTAAACCTGGGAGGATTGCCGAGGCGAGGAAGCGGATGGGGCGAGGGAGCCGAATCTTGCGAAGCCTGGGCGGAAGCCGTAGAGAGAGACTGCAAATTAAATAAACGGTCGTCTATGGAAGCCAAATAGGATAGCATACGCGCCTGCGTATCGCGTTGTTGGGAGAGTTCCTGCTGCATGGCTGCAATTTGATTAGTATTAGCAGGGTCGGCGGTTTGCAAAGAGGTTAGGCGAGACTCCAAATTTTTTAAGAAGGACATGATGCGCTGCTGATTGTCGCGTATGTGCGCCAATTCCTTCTGAGCAGAAAACGCGGCACCCGCGGGGTCCATGGCCTGAGTATACTGTTAGGACTACAGAGATTGGTACGAGAGTGGACCCTCTGGACCGTAGAAGTCCCCCTCGTGGGCGAGCAGACCCGGTGTTAACCAACCCCTATACAGGGGCTGTTTAGGAGCAGGCCCAGAGGTTACCTTACCACGGTAGCGGATACCAGAAGGGACGGCTCAAGTAAAGGGAAGGCTGAAGAGTAGACAAAACTGAGGACCGGGATCAGCAGCGGAGAATCCAGAGGCAGAAGACACGGGAACGGAAGGCAGGAATCGGCAGAGGAGAACCAGGGACGGAGAGGGAACTGAAACAAAGTAACGGAAAACAAACACAGTAAATAGTAGCGCCGGAGCGCAGAGCAAGTACAGAGACACAGCGAACGGCCAGAGACTAAGCAAACACTAAAGATACTCAGGCACCTCCTAGCAGAGGAGGTGGCCTGAAATACCGTGCTCTCCATGGTGATTGGCTGCAGATGCACCACACCCGGTGCTAGGTGATCCGGAGCTGTGAGGCTGTATCTAATGCTGAAGCCTGTGCACCTGCGCAGGAGCGCCGGAAGTAGGGGCACAGGAACGAGCGATGCCGGAAGAAGATGGCGCCGCCCGAGAGGAGGAGAGGACAACGCGCCGAGCGCTGAAAGAAGAGCGCGCGAGGGGGGCGGAGGCGGCATGCTGAGGACCAGGAACAGAGCGGTGAGCAGCCGCTGTAACATCGGGGACCCACACAGCGCCTGCGGTTAGCGAAACGTTGAGCCTTCTCCTGGGACAAAGTCAAATTGTCCACTACATGAGTCCAAATCTGCTGCAACCTATCCACCACAGTATCCACACCAGGACAGTCCGAAGACTCAACCTGCCCTGAAGAGAAACGAGGGTGGAACCCAGAATTGCAGAAAAACGGCGAAACCAAAGTAGCCGAGCTGGCCCGATTATTAAGGGCGAACTCAGCCAAAGGCAAAAAGGACACCCAATCATCCTGATCAGCAGAAACTAAACATCTCAGATATGTTTCCAAGGTCTGATTGGTTCGTTCAGTCTGGCCATTTGTCTGAGGATAGAAAGCCGAGGAAAAAGACAAATCAATGCCCATCCTAGCACAAAAGGCTCGCCAAAACCTCGAAACAAACTGGGAACCTCTGTCAAAAAAAGATGTTCTCTGGAATGCCATGTAAATGAACCACATGCTGGAAAAACAATGGCACCAAATCAGAGGAGGAAGGTAATTTAGACAAGGGCACCAAATGGACCATCTTAGAGAAGCGATCACAAACCACCCAAATGACCGACATTCTTTGAGAGACGGCGAGATCCGAAATAAAATCCATAGAGATATGTGTCCAAGGCCTCTTCGGGACCGGCAAAGGCAAAAGCAACCCACTGGCACGAGAACAGCAGGGCTTAGCCCGAGCACAAATCCCACAGGACTGCACGAAAGAACGTACATCCCGCAACAGAGACGGCCACCAAAAGGATCTAGCCACCAAATCTCTGGTACCAAAGATTCCAGGATGACCAGCCAACACCGAACAATGAACCTCAGAGATAACTTTATTCGTCCACCTATCAGGGACAAACAGTTTCTCCGCTGGGCAACGGTCAGGTCTATTAGCCTGAAATTTTTGCAGCACCCGCCGCAAATCAGGGGAGATGGCAGACAAAATTACCCCCTCTTTGAGAACATCCGCCGGCTCAGACAAACCCGGAGAATCGGGCACAAAACTCCTAGACAGGGCATCCGCCTTCACATTTTTAGAGCCCGGAAGGTACGAAACCACAAAGTCAAAATGGGAGAAAAACAGCGACCAACGAGCCTGTCTAGGATTCAACCGTTTGGCAGACTCGAGATAAGTCAAGTTCTTGTGATCAGTCAAGACCACCACGCGATGCTTAGCTCCTTCAAGCCAATGACGTCACTCCTCGAATGCCCACTTCATGGCTAGCAACTCTCGATTGCCAACATCATAATTTCGCTCAGCAGGCGAAAACTTCCTGGAAAAGAAGGCACATGGTTTCATCACCGAGCCATCAGGACTTCTCTGCGACAAAACAGCCCCTGCTCCAATTTCAGAAGCATCAACCTCGACCTGGAACGGAAGCGAATCATCTGGTTGGCACAACACAGGGGCAGAAGAAAAACGACGCTTTAACTCCTGAAAAGCTTGGTTAAATCAGTCAACGGTTTAGCAATACTAGAAAAATTATTGATGAAGCGACGATAAAAATTAGCAAAGCCAAGGAACTTCTGCAGACTCTTCAGAGATGTTGGCTGAGTCCAATCATAAATGGCCTGAACTTTAACAGGGTCCATCTCGATAGTAGAAGGGGAAAAAATGAACCCCAAAAATGAAACCTTCTGAACACCAAAGAGACACTTTGACCCCTTTACAAACAGAATTAGCACGCAGGACCTGGAACACCATTCTGACCTGCTTCACATGAGACTCCCAATCATCCGAGAAGACAAAAATATCATCCAAGTATACAATCAGGAATTTATCCAGGTACTCTCGGAAGATGTCATGCATACAGGACTGAAACACTGATGGAGCATTAGAAAGCCCGAATGGCATAACCAGGTACTCAAAATGGCCTTCGGGCATATTAAATGCTGTTTTCCATTCATCGCCCTGTTTAATACGCACAAGATTATATGCACCACGAAGATCTATCTTGGTGAACCAACTAGCCCCCTTAATCCGAGCAAACAAATCAGACAGCAGCGGCAAGGGGTACTGAAATTTGACCGTAATTTTATTTAGAAGGCGGTAATCAATACAAGGTCTCAGCGAACCATCCTTCTTGGCCACAAAAAAGAACCCCGCTCCCAATGGCGACGATGACGGGCGAATATGACCCTTCTCCAAAGACTCCTTCACGTAACTCCGCATAGCGGCGTGCTCAGGCACAGATAAATTAAACAGTCGACCCTTAGGAAACTTACTACCAGGAATCAAATCGATAGCACAATCACAATCCCTATGCGGAGGTAGGGCATTGGACTTGGGCTCATCGAATACATCCCGGTAATCAGACAAGAACTCTGGGACCTCAGAAGGGGTGGATGATGAGATAGACAGAAATGGAACATCACCATGTACCCCCTGACAACCCCAGCTGGACACAGACATAGATTTCCAATCTAATACTGGGTTATGGAGTTGTAGCCATGGCAACCCCAACACGACCACATCATGCAGATTATGCAACACCAGAAAGCGAATATCCTCCTGGTGCGCAGGAGCCATGCACATGGTCAGCTGGGTCCAATACTGAGGCTTATTCTTGGCCAAAGGCGTAGCATCAATTCCTCTCAATGGAATAGGACACTGCAAGGGCTCCAAGACAAACCCACAGCGCCTAGCAAACTCCAAGTCCATCAAATTCAGGGCAGCGCCTGAATCCACACATGCCATGACAGAATAGGAAGACAAAGAGCAGATCAAAGTAACGGACAAAAGAAATTTAGACTGTACCGTACCAATGGTGGCAGACCTAGCGAACCGCTTAGTGCGCTTAGGACAATCGGAGATAGCATGAGTGGAATCACCACAGTAGAAACACAGCCCATTCTGACGTCTGTGTTCTTGCCTTTCAGCTCTGGTCAAAGTCCTATCGCACTGCATAGGCTCAGGTTTATGCTCAGATAATACCGCCAAATGGTGCACAGATTTACGCTCACGCATGCGTCGACCGATCTGAATGGCCAAAGACATAGACTCATTCAGACCAGCAGGCATAGGAAATCCCACCATGACATCCTTAAGGGCTTCAGAGAGACCCTTTCTGAAAATAGCTGCCAGCGCACATTCATTCCATTGAGTGAGCACGGACCACTTTCTAAACTTCTGACAATAAATCTCTATCTCATCCTGACCCTGACATAGAGCCAGCAAATTTTCTCTGCCTGATCCACTGAATTAGGTTCATCGTACAGCAATCCGAGCGCCAGAAAAAACACATCAATATTACATAATGCAGGATCTCCTGGCACAAGGGAAAATGCCCAGTCTTGAGGGTCGCCACGTAATAAAGAAATAATGATCTTAACTTGTTGAACTGGGTCACCAGAGGAGCGGGGTTTCAAAGCCAGAAATAGTTTACAATTATTTTTAAAATTCAAAAGCTTAGCTCTATCTCCAGAAAATAACTCAGGAATAGGAATTTTAGGTTCTAACATAGGATTCTGAACAACTAAATCTTGAATATTCTGTACATTTATAGTGAGATTATCCATCAAAGAGAACAGACCCTGAATGTCCATGTCCACACCTGTGTTCTGAACCACCCTGATGTAAAGGGGAAAAGAAAGACAGAACACAGTGCAAAGAAAAAAAAAATGGTCTCAGAACTTCTCTTTTCCCTCTATTGAGAAGCATTAGTACTTTGTGCCTCCAGTACTGTTATGAACAGGTAATTCAGAACCACAATGGACCTTGAAGTTCATTGCACACAAAGTGACCTGACAATTACCAAAAACATAGGACGAGCTCTAAGACGTGGGAACTCTGCTGACCGCAATCCCTGATCCTATCCAACCACACTAGAGGTAGCCGTGGAGCGCTCCTGACCAGTCCTATGCGCCTCGAGCACAGCCTGAGAAACTAGCTAGCCCTAAGAAAGAAAAATAAGCCTAGCTTGCCTCAGAGAAATACCCCAAAGGAAAAGGCAGCCCCCCACATATAATGACTGTGAGTTGAGATGAAAATACAAACGCAGAGATGAAATAGATTTAGCAAAGTGAGGCCCAACTTACTGAACAGACCGAAGATAGGAAAGATTGCTTTGCGGTCAACACAAAACCCTACAAACAACCACGCAGAGGGGGCAAAAAGACCCTCCGCACCGACTAACGGTACGGAGGTGCTCCCTCTGCGTCCCAGAGCTTCCAGCAAGCAAGAAAAACCAATATAGCAAGCTGGACAGAAAAAATAGCAAACAAAAATAACACAAGCAAAACTTAGCTTATGCAGGAAGACAGGCCACAGGAACGATCCAGGAGGAAGCAAGACCAATACTAGAACATTGACTGGAGGCCAGGATCAAAGCACTAGGTGGAGTTAAATAGAGCAGCACCTAACGACTTAACCTCATCACCTGAGAAAGGAAACTCAGAAGCCGCAGTACCACTCTCATCCACCAAAGGAAGCTCATAGACAGAACCAGCCGAAGTACCACTCACGACCACAGGAGGGAGCTTGGCCACAGAATTCACAACAGTTAGGTATGATGAGATCCAGGATAAGGCCAAGTCTGCGATGCCAAGGGATGAGAGGGTTTGTAATTATAGGGAATGGTCCACTGTGTCAAAGGCAGCCGACAGGTCGAGGAGGAGGAGGACAGAGTAGTGTCGCTTGCTCTTGGCGGTTAAGAGGTCATTGGTGACTTTAGTTAGGGCAGTTTCGGTGGAATGGTGTGACCGGAAGCCAGATTGTAGGCGGTCAAAGAGGGAGCAAGAAGAGAGATGGGAGGACAGTTCAAGGTAGACGTGTTGTTCCAGTAGTTTGGAGGCATAGGGGAGAAGTGATATAGGGCGATAGCTAGATACAGAGGATGGGTCAAGAGAGGGCTTTTTGAGGATAGGTGTGATGGAGGCATGTTTAAAGCTTGAGGGGAAGACACCAGTTGTTAGTGATAGGTTGAAGAGATGGGTTAGGGTTGGGATGAAGATTGTGGTGAGGTTTGGGATGAGGTGGGATTGGAGTGGGTCGAGTGCACAGGTGGTGAGATGCGATCTTGAGAGTAGAGTGGAGAGTTGATCTTCTGTAATGGTGGAGAAGTTGGTTTTGGAGGTGGAGGGCTGGGAAATCGGGAGGAAGGGCTCTGGGGGTTGTTGACCAAAACTGTCTCTAATGCTATCAATCTTCTGCTTGAAAAATGAGGCAAAGTCTTCAGTGGAGATAAGTGGGGAGGGAGAAGGTGCTGGGGGACGGAGGAGAGAATTGAAGGTGTTGAATAACTGTTTAGCGTTGTGAGAGAGAGCGGATATGAGAGATGAGAAGTAGGTTTGTTTAGCTGTGGCGAGTGTGGTATTGAAAGTAATGAGGGACTGTTTGAATGCGATGAAGTGCTCGTTGGAGTGGGATCTTTTCCATCTGCGCTCAACAGCCCTGGAAGCTCGCCTCAGTTCTTTAGTCAGGCTGGTGTGCCAGGGCTATCTGTTGATTTTGCGAGCTTTGGTATGTGTAAGTGGGGCAGCAGATTCCAGAGCTACAGCTATTGTGGTGTTATATAGAGCAGCAGCGTCATCCGCATTGTGTATGGAACTTATGCCTGTGAGGGGGAGGAGGGATTCAGAGAATGAATGTAGGTCAAGATATTTAATATTTCTGCGAGGGTGTGAAAGTTTGTGGGGTGGGGATTGTAGACATGGAGTGGAGAGAGATGAGAATGTGAGAAAGTTGTGGTCAGAGAGTGGAAGAGGTGAGTTAGAGAGGTTAGATAGAGAGCAGAGGCGGGTGAAGATGAGGTCCAGTGTGTGACCGTCTTTGTGAGTGGCTGCAGAAGACCATTGAGTGAGGCCGAAGGAGGAAGTGAGAGTTAGAAGTTTAGTGGCAGCTGAGAGGGAAGTGTCAATGGGGATGTTGAAGTCACCCATGATGATAGTGGGGATGTCCGCAGAAAGGAAATGAAGTAGCCAGGTGGTGAAGTGGTCAAAGAAAATGGTGGCTGGCTCTTGGGGGCGGTAAATGACAGCCAGTTGGAGGTTGGTGGGGGAATAGATGCGCACAGAGTGCACCTCAAAGGAAGGGAGGGTAACAGAAGGTGGCAGTGGGATTGGGGTGAAGGAGCAGTTATCTGACAGAAGAAAACAAACTCCTCCGCCATGTTTGCTGCTGGGGCGGGGTGTGTGGGAAAGGTGGAAGCCACCGTAAGAGAGTGCAGCAGGGGAGACTGTGTCAGAAGGGGTGAGCCAGGTTTCGGTGATGGCGAGGAAGGAAAGTTTGGTAGTAACAAAGAGATCATGGATGTAGGAGAGCTTGTTGCAGACAATGTGTAGACATTTATTTTATCTATTCTATTTTAACCTGTCATTGTGATTTTACCTTACACCGCACTGAGTTGCCGGCTTTCTATAGAACACCGGTGCAAATTTCTCGCGAGTCACACTGATGGTCCGTGTGGTGTGCGAGTTTTTCTCGCACCCATAGACTGCATTGGCAATTCTCGGCCGAGATACACTGACAATTGCAGCATGCTGTGATTTCACTTCCACACTGAATACGCCCAAGAAAAAAAACGGATGATGGGCGCTGCCCCATAGATTAACATTGGTCCAAGTGCTATGCGATTTTTTTATCGCATAGCACTCGTCCGTATTACACTCTAGTGTGACTCCGGCCTTACTCAGTATGTCTTGTTCAGCTGGTACTTACCGAACTTAGATGTATTGAGTATTTTCAGGCAATTTTGCATGCACAGAGGTTGTGCATGCGCTATCGCCGCCGGGTGTCAGGTGAGTCTGACAGCTGACACGTGGTACTCAGGCCAAGACTGGTGCCTGCACCGCTCACAGCACTTTAACCTCCGAAATACTACAATTACAGCATTTAGCAGGTGTGCAGAGGGAGGGAGCCCCCTCTGCACTCCGATCGTTGCCCCTGCGACATTATCGCGAGGGCCCGATCGTTGCCATGATGACCCAATGTCACCATGATGACTTCAAGGTCACCAGGCTACAGCCAGCCCCTCAGACCATGCACAGAGCATGGGCCCAGGGGCTTGTGTCAGTGCCGCACTGACAGTTATAAGCCATTGCAATGCCATTTTTTCCTATTTAGCCCCTAGAAACCTTAAAAACATGGGGCTAAAACAACATTTTAGTGGTAAAAATGTAATTATTCTTTCTTCACCGCCCAATAGTATAAAAATACGTGTGGCACATGTGGTGTCAATATGATTACTGTACTCCTAGATTAACTCATTAAGGAGTATAGTTTGCAACATGAGGTCATATATGGGGGTTCTTCTGTTCTGGCACCACAGAGGCTCTGCCAATGTGACATGGCAGTGTCAAACCGTTCCAGCAAAATCTGAACTACAATATGGCGCTCATTCCCTTCTGAGCTTGGCAATGTGCCTCAAAAGTAGTTTTCGATCACATATGCATTTGTGGTATCGCTGTACTCAGGAAAAATTGCACAACAAATTTTGTGGTCCATTTTCTTCTGCTATCCTTGTGAAAATTAAAACATTTGGGGCTAAAACAGTTTTGTGGGAAAAAAATTTTTTTTTACATTTTTACAGAGCAACGTTGTAAAATTCTGTGAAGCACCTGAGGTTTCAAGGTGCTCACCACACATCTTGATAAATTCCTTGAAGAGTCTAGTTTCCAAAATGGAGTTACCGTATATACTCGGGTATAAGCCGACCCGGGTATAAGCCTAGACCCCTGACTTTGCCACAAAAAACTGGGAAAATGACTCGAGTATAAGCCAATGCAGCAGCTACCGGTAAATTTCAAAAATAAAAATAGATACCAATAAAAGTAAAATTAATTGAAATATCAGTAGGTTAAGTGTTTTTGAATATCCATATTGAATCAGGAGCCCCATATAATGCTCCATAAAATTTATGATGGGCCCCATAAGATGCTCCATATTAAAATATGCCCCATATAATGCTGCACAAAGGTTAATAAGGGCCCCATAAGATGCTCCATAGAGATATATGCTCCATATAATGCTGCACAAATGTTGATTATGGCCCCATAAGATGCTACATAGAGATACTTGCCCCATATAATGCTGCACAAATGCTAATTGTGGCCCCATAAGATTCTCCATAGAGATATTTGCCCCATATAATGCTGCACAAATGCTGATTATGGCCCCATGAGATGCTCCATAGAGATATTTGCCCCATATGCTGTTGCTGTGATAAAAAATAAATAAATGACATACTCACCTCTCGTCGATCAGGCCCCCGGCACTTGCAATATTCACCATATGTCACAGCCGCCGTTCTCCCTCCCCCGCCAACCCCTGGGACAATGACTCGAGTATAAGCCGAGAGGGGCACTTTCAGCCTAAAAAATGGGCTGAAAATCTCAGCTTATACTCGAGTATATACGGTAGGTGTTTTGTACTGTGTATGCAAATCAGGGGCTCTCCAAACGCGACATGACACCCATACACAATTCCATCAAAGGCTGTACTTCAAAATGTCACTCCTTCCTTTCTGAGCCCTGCCATGTGCCCAAACCGTTTTCCCCAGGAAATTGCACAACAAATCGTATGGTGCAATTTCTCCTCTTACCCATATGAATGTGCAAAATTTTGGGTTAAAAAATATTTTTATGGGAAAAATATGCTTTTCTTATTTTTCACGGCTCAATGTTATAAACTTCTGAGAAGCACCTGGGGGTTTAAGGTGCTCTCCATGCATCTGCATAAATTCCCTTAGGGGCCTCGTTTCCAAAATTGTGTCCAAATGCAACACGGCATCCGCTAATTATTCCATCAAATTTTACATTCAAAAAGTCAAGTGGCGCTCCTTCCTTTCCAAACTTTGCCATTCACTCAAAAAGTGGTTTTCCCCCCACATATGGGATATTGATATGTTCAGGAGAAATTGCACAACACATTTTGGGGTCAATTTTTTCCTGTTGCCCTTTTAAAAATAAAAAAAAGTGGTCTAAAGTGTATTTAAAAAAAAATAAGTGTTCATTTTTTCTTTGCACATTCCAAAAATTCCTATGAAGCACCTTGAGGAGTGCAGTTTTTAGAATGGTGTCACTTTGGGGTATTTTCTGTCTTTTAGACCCCTCAAAGTCACTTCAAATGTAATGTGGTCCCTAAAAAATGGTTTTGTAAATTTTGTTGAGTAAATGAGAAATCGACAATCAACTTTTAACCCTTATAACTTCGACACAAAAAACATTGTTTCAAAAATTGTGCTGATGTAAAATAGACATGTGGAAAATGTTATTAACTATTTTATTTTTAATAACTATTTTCACCACTATCATGAAATACAATATGTCACGAAAAGACAGTCACCGGATCAGTGGGATCCGGAGAAGTGTTCCAGAGTTACTGCCTCATAAAGTCTCACTGGTCAGAATTGTAAAATTGTCATGAAGGTGCAAACAGGCTAGAGGTCTAAAGGGGTTAAAGAATAACTGTTATTTTAATTTTTATTACATAAATTGTTAGTGCATGTGAAAATAAGCAACTTTATAATATATCTTATCAGAAAAATTAGCTTCTTTTCTCTGCCATTATTTATCAGTCATTATCAAAATTCTCAATTCTGAGATAAAATATGTATTTAGTGAAGACAGATTTTCCCATTACTGTGATACAGTAAGGAAAATAAATGTTTGACAAACTGCCAATTTTGCAAGTTTTCCCACCTACAAAGAATGCAGAGGGCTGTAATTTTTATTGTAGTTACACTTCAACTGTGAGAAATAGAACCTAAAGATAAAAAAAAAACAGAAAATCACATTATATGATTTTTAAATTAATTTCTTCTTTTTTTTGTGTGCAAGAAATAAGTATTTGATCACCTACCAAACAGCAAGAATTCTGAGTCTTGCAGACTTGTTAGTTTTTCTTTAAGAAGCCCTCCTAGTTTGCACTCATTACCACTATTAATTGTGCCTGTTTGAACTTGTTACCTGTATAAAAGGCACCTGTACACACAATCATTCACACTCCAACCTTCCCACCATGGCCAAGGCCAAAGAGCTGTCTAAGGACACCAGGGGCAAAATTGTAGACTTGTACAAGGCTTGGATGGGCTACAGGACAATAGGCAAGCAGCTTAGTCAAAAGGCAACAACTGTTGGCGCAACTATTAGAAAATAGAAGAAACACTGATGATTGTCAATCTTCCTTGGTCTGGTGCACCATGCAAGATCTCACTTTGTGGGGTAAGGATGAGAAGGAATCAGGCCAGAACTACACGGGAGAACCTGTTCATTGACCTGAAGAGAGCTGAAAATGCAAACATTACCATTAATAACATACTACGCCGTCATGGATGAAAATCTTGCAGAGCATACAAGGTCCACCTGCTCACGCCAGCACATGTCCAGGCTGTTTTAAGTTTGCCAATAACCATCTGGATGATCCAGATGAGGGCAAGGCACATCCAGGGACTCCTACCAGCCTTAGCAGGTAAATACCAGGTGGCTTTTTTTCTTCACTAACTCCTCTATGCCCATCTCATTGCATATGGGTTGTACCACGGTGACACCATTTTGATTATTGTTTATATTATGTTTTGAACACCGTCTTGTGTTATTTACTCTTCTGCCACCCCAGCACACGCACTTTATCCCGCCATACACCTTCTGATATCCCTGCTTAGGTATATTATTTGCAGCATGACTATGATTCACTTTACTGATTATATTACATGTATACATAGATATGCACACATATATTGAATTCTCACCTTAGCTATACTAATTACCGTAATTATCTATGCCTGTTATTAATTCTTGAATTTTGTATGTCCCTGGTATAGTGCCCATCTTTGTTATCTGTTCTCACTCTACCACATTATCATATATTTTATTAAATTTTGTTACATATACCCTATTATTGGACTTTTTTTCGGTTTGTTTCTTCATGTCATGATCCAGATGAGGCATGGGAGAAGGTCATGTGGTTAGATAAGCCCAAAATAGAACTTTTTTGTATCAACTCTACTAGCCGTGTTTGGAGGAAGAAGAAGGATGAGTACAACCCCAAGAACATTGTCCCAACCGTGAAGCATGGTGGGGGAACCTCATACTTTTGGGGTGCTTTTTTGCAAAGGGGACAGGATGAATGCACCGCGTTGAAGGGAGGATAGAAGGGGTCTTGTATCGCAAGATTTTGGCTAGCACCCGCCTTCCGTCAGTAAGAACATTGAAGATGGGTTATGGCTGGGTCTTCCAGCATGCCAATGACCCAAAACACACAACCAGGGCAACTAAGGAGTGTCTCTGTAAAAAGAATTTCAAAGTCCTGCATCGGCCTAGCCAGTCTGCAGACCTGAACCCAATAGAAAATCTTTGGAGGGAACTGAAACTCAATGTTGCCTGGCGACAGTCCCGAAACCTGAAAGATCTGGAGAACATCTGTATGGAGGAGTGGGCCAAAATGCCTGCTGCAGTGTGTGAAAACTTGTTTAAGAACTACAGGAAATGCCTGCCTTTTTAATTACAAAGGTTTCTCTACCAAATATTAAGTTCTGTTTTTCTTTTGTGTCAAATACTTATTTTATGTAATAAAATGCAAATTAATTATATAAAAATCATACTTTGGGATTTTCTGTTTTTTTTTTAAGATTCTGTTTCTCACAGTTGAAGTGTACCTACACTATATCCTAAAAATTGTAAAAGTGTCTCAATGTTAAGGAAGTCCTATTCCAATATCTGAATATCTTTGCTTTTTGCCTATTCTACATCAGGACTCTTCTCCGCATATATACTTAATTTTTTAATTGTAAAAGTGGTATATAAATCTAAAAACTAACTGAAATATGTAACTCTTCAGAATTGCCATTTTACTGAAGCTCATTAAGCGTGTTTTGTTTAATAGTGACTTCATGGTTTCGTACTCCCAAATCATTTGCATAACCAATGGTATTTAGGCAAAAGTGTAATCCTTTATCTTCCAGTATGCCGTGATACCAAACCGGGTATGTTACCATGGTCAGTAAACGCTGCGGGTTGGACGCTGTGTACATCCACAGCGTCCAGATGTTACAGTATAGTGGATGGGATTTCAAGAAATCCCATGCCCACTATGTGTGCCTTGGTGCCCGCGGCTTCCCTGCGGAGACGGACATACAGAGTGTCTTTCCAGACTGCAGCATGTCAATTTATCTTGCGGAGATGTTCAGCCTCCGCAAGATAAATGTTACCCGCACAATGTATAGGAAGCGGTGATTCCGCATGGATCAATGAACACATGTGGAATCACCTGCGTTCAAAAGCCAGCAGCGCTTTGGATGGAGCGGACATCTGCTGCGTCCAAAGCGCTGCCTAATACTCAACATCTGCACATACCCTAATATTAGAAACCTTTTACGTAGTTATGTAATATTTTATATACTGCTCTATTTGCACAGTGACTCAATTTGAATAATTTTTTGTCTGTACAGCAGTACAATGGATTTGTAACAAAATGAAAATGTCATTGAGGCTTTAATTTATTCAGATGGTTTTACAAAAATATTGCAATAACCATTGTTATTACAATTGTAAAACCGTTATTGCAATAATAAAGGTATTACAATAATATTGGCCATTATTTTTAGAGATTAAAAACTAATTGTGTTATTGACTGATAAGTATCATGGCCCGGTGTAGCCTTTTACCTCATGCAGGTAATTCTAAGGCCCCCCGATGTCTTAAAGCTTTTATGCCAGAAAATTGGTGAAGAATGTTTTGAAAGTCACAAAATTTTTCCACAATGCAAAGTTATAGCACTTCTGCAAAAATGGGCAGAGCTGGAGAAGAGCCAGGGCAGTGTGGAGCTTGGCTGTGCCTGCCCGTCACATTAAGCAAATTCTTATTCCAGAAATGCTACTCCAATGTTTGACTGGAGTAGCAATTTGGGTGAAGTGCATGCCACTAAGAAGATGCTTTAACCCCTTCATGACCCAGCCTATTTTGACCTTAATGACCTGGCCGTTTTTTGCAATTCTGACCAGTGTCCCTTTATGAGGTAATAACTCAGGAACGCTTCAACGGATCCTAGCGGTTCTGAGATTGTTTTTTCGTGACATATTGGGCTTCATGTT
The DNA here is from genome assembly GCF_032444005.1 of Ranitomeya imitator. Lineage (NCBI taxonomy): Eukaryota > Metazoa > Chordata > Amphibia > Anura > Dendrobatidae > Ranitomeya > Ranitomeya imitator. Next base: position 324,198,355 of record NC_091285.1, on the reverse strand, counting down.
AGTGGTAAATTTAGGTCAATAAATTCTGCGTTTATTTGTGATAAAAACGGAAATTTGGCGAAAATTTTGAAAATTTCGCAATTTTCACATTTTGAATTTTTATTCTGTTAAACCAGAGAGTTATGTGACACAAAATAGTTAATAAATAACATTTCCCACATGTCTACTTTATACCAGCACAATTTTGGAAACAAAATTTTTTTTTGCTAGGAAGTTATAAGAGTTAAAATTTGACCAGCGATTTCTCATTTTTACAACGAAATTTACAAAACCATTTTTTTTAGGGACCACCTCACATTTGAAGTCAGTTTGAGGGGTCTATATGGCTGAAAATACCCAAAAGTGACACCATTCTAAAAAATGCACCCCTCAAGGTGCTCAAAACCACATTCAAGAAGTTTTTTAACCCTTCAGGTGCTTCACAGCAGCAGAAGCAACATGGAAGGAAAAAATGAACATTTAACTTTTTAGTCACAAAAATTATCTTTTAGCAACATTTTTTTTATTTTCCCAATGGTACAAGGAGAAACTGAACCACGAAAGTTGTTGTCCAATTTGTCCTGAGTACGCTGATACCTCATATGTGGGGGTAAACCACTGTTTGGGCGCACGGCAGGGCTTGGAAGGGAAGGAGCGCCATTTGACTTTTTGAATGAAAAATTGGCTCCACTCTTTAGCGGACACCATGTCACGTTTGGAGAGCCCCCGTGTGCCTAAAAATTGGAGCTCCCCCACACGTGACCCCATTTTGGAAACTAGACGCCCGAAGGAACTTATCTAGATGCATAGTGAGAACTTTGAACCCCCGGGGGCTTCACAAATTGATCCGTAAAAATGAAAAAGTACTTTTTTTTCACAAAAAAATTCTTTTAGCCTCAATTTTTTTCATTTTCACATGGGCAACAGGATAAAATGGATCCTAAAATTTGTTGGGCAATTTCTCATAAGTACACCGATACCTCACATGTGGGGGTAAACCACTGTTTGGGCACATGGTAAGGTTCGGAAGGGAAGGAGCGCCATTTGACTTTTTGAATGAAAAATTATCTCCATCGTTAGCGGACACCATGTCGTGTTTGGAGAGCCCCCGTGTGCCTAAACATTGGAGCTCCCCCACAAATGACCCCATTTTGGAAACTAGACCCCCCAAGGAACTTATCTAGATGCATATTGAGCACTTTAAACCCTCAGGTGCTTCACAAATTGATCTGTAAAAATGAAAAAGTACTTTTTTTTTCACAAAAAAATTCTTTTCGCCTCAGTTTTTCATTTTCACATGGGCAATAGGATAAAATGAATCCTAAAATTTGTTGGGCAATTTCTCCCGAGTACGCCGATACCTCATATGTGGGGGTAAACCACTGTTTGGGCACACGGCAGGGCTCGGAAGGGAAGGCGCGCCATTTGACTTTTTGAATGGAAAATTAGCTCCAATTGTTAGCGGACACCATGTCGCGTTTAGAGAGCCCCTGTGTGCCTATGCATTGGAGCTCCCCCACAAGTGACCCCATTTTGGAAACTAGACCCCCCAAGGAACTTATCTAGATGCATATTGAGCACTTTAAACCCCCAGGTGCTTCACAGAAGTTTATAATGCAGAGCCATGAAAATAAAAAATAATTTTTCTTTCCTCAAAAATGATTTTTAGCCTGGAATTTCCTATTTTGCCAAGGGTAATAGGAGAAATTGGACCGCAAATGTTGTTGTCCAGTTTGTCCTGAGTACGCTGATACCCCATATGTGGGGGTAAACCACTGTTTGGGCGCACGGCAGGGCTCGGAAGGGAAGGCACGCCAATTGGCTTTTTAAATGGAAAATTAGCTCCAATCATTAGCGGACACCATGTCACGTTTGGAGAGCCCCTGTGTGCCTAAACATTGGAGATCCCCCACATATGACCCCATTTTGGAAACTAGACCCCCAAAGGAACTAATCTAGATGTGTGGTGAGGACTTTGAACTTCCAAGTGCTTCACAGAAGTTTATAACCCAGAGCCATGAAAATAAAATAAAAATTTTATTTTCTCTAAAATGATTTTTTAGCCTGCAATTTATTATTTTCCCAAGGGTAACAGGAGAAATTTGACCCCAAAAGTTGTTGTACAGTTTCTCCTGAGTACGCTGATACCCCATATGTGGGGGTAAACCACAGTTTGGGCACATGTCGGGGCTCGGAAGTCAAGTAGTGACATTTTGAAATGCAGACTTTGATGGAATGCTCTGCGGGCGTTACGTTGCGTTTGCAGAGCCCCTGATGTGGCTAAACAGTAGAAACCCCCCACAAGTGACCCCATTTTAGAAACTAGACCCCGAAAGGAACTTATCTAGATGTGAGGTGAGCACTTTGAACCCCCAAGTGCTTCACAGAAGTTTATAACACAGAGCAGTGAAAATAATAAATACGTTTTCTTTCCTCAAAAATAATTTTTTAGCCCAGAATTTTTTATTTTCCCAAGGGTTACAGGAGAAATTGGACCCCAAAAGTTGTTGTCCAGTTTCTCCTGAGTACGCTGATACCCCATATGTGGGGGTAAACCACTGTTTGGGCACACGTCGGGGCTCAGAAGGGAAGTAGTGACTTTTGAAATGCAGACTTTGATGGAATGGTCTGCGGGCGTCACGTTGCGTTTGCAGAGCCCCTGGTGTGCCTAAACAGTAGCAACCCCCCACAAGTGACCCCATTTTGGAAACTAGACCCCCCAAGGAACTTATCTAGATATGTGGTGAGCACTTTGAACCCCCAAGTGCTTCACAGACGTTTACAACGCAGAGCTGTGAAAATAAAAAATCATTTTTCTTTCCTCAAAAATGATGTTTTAGCAAGCAATTTTTTATTTTCTCAAGGGTAACAGGAGAAATTGGACCCCAGTAATTGTTGCCCAGTTTGTTCTGAGTACGCTGATACCCCATATGTGGGGGTAAACCACTGTTTGGGCACATGTCGGGGCTCGGAAGTCAAGTAGTGACGTTTTGAAATGCAGACTTTGATGGAATGGTCTGCGGGCGTCACGTTGCGTTTGCAGAGCCCCTGGTGTGCCTAAACAGTAGAAACCCCCCACAAGTGACCCCATTTTGGAAACTAGACCCCCCAAGGAACTTATCTAGATATGTGGTGAGCACTTTTAACCCCCAAGTGCTTCACAGACGTTTACAACGCAGAGCCGTGAAAATAAAAAATCATTTTTCTTTCCTCAAAAATGATGTTTTAGCAAGCAATTTTTTATTTTCTCAAGGGTAACAGGAGAAATTGGACCCCAGTAATTGTTGCCCAGTTTGTCCTGAGTACACTGATACCCCATATGTGGGGGTAAACCACTGTTTGGGCACACGTCGGGGCTCGGAAGGGAAGGAGCACCATTTGACTTTTTGAATAAAAGATTGGCTGGAATCAATGGTGGCGCCATGTTGCGTTTGAAGACCCCCTGATGTGCCTAAACAGTGGAAACCCCTCAATTCTAACGCCAACACACCCCTAACCCTTATCCCAACTGTAGCCGTAACCCTAACCACAACCCTAACCCCAACACACCCCTAACCCTAACCACAACCCTAATTCCAACCCAACCCTAACCCTAAGGCTATGTACCCACGTTGCGGATTCGTGTGAGATTTTTCCGCACCATTTTTGAAAAATCCGCGGGTAAAAGGCACTGCGTTTTACCTGCGGATTTACTGCGGATTTCACCTGCGGATTCCTATTGAGGTATAGGTGTAAAACGCTGCGGAATCCGCACAAAGAATTGACATGCTGCGGAAAATACAACGCAGCGTTTCCGTGCGGTATTTTCCGCACCATGGGCACAGCGGATTTGGTTTTCCATAGGTTTACATGGTACTGTAAACCTGATGGAACACTGCTGCGGATCCGCAGCGGCCAATCCGCTGCGGATCCACAGCCAAATCCGCACCGTGTGCACATAGCCTAATTCTAAAGGTATGTGCACACGCTTCGGAAAACGCTGCGGATCCGCAGCAGTTTCCCATGAGTTTACATTTCAATGTAAACCTATGGGAAACAAAAATCGCTGTACACATGCTGCGGAAAAACTGCACGGAAACGCAGCGGTTTACATTCCGCAGCATGTCACTTCTTTCTGCGGATTCCACAGCGGTTTTACAACTGCTCCAATAGAAAATCGCAGTTGTAAAACCGCAGTGAAATGCGCAGAAAAACCGCGGTAAATCTGCCATAAATCCGCAGCGGTTTAGCACTGCGGATTTATCAAATCCGCTGCGGAAAAATCCGCAGAGGACCAGAATACGTGTGCACATACCGAAACCCTACCCCTAACCCTACCCCTACCCCTAACCCTAACCCTACCCCTACCCCTACCCCTAACCCTACCCCTAACCCTACCCCTAACCCTACCCCTAACCCTAACCCTACCCCTACCCCTACCCCTACCCCTACCTCTAACCCTACCCCTAACCCTAACCCTAGTTCTAACTCCAACCTTAGTGAAAAAAAAAAAAAATTCTTTATTTTATTATTGTCCCTATCTATGGGGGACAAATGGGGGGGGTCATTTACTGTTTTTTTATTTTGACCACTGTGATAGATTATATCACAGTGATCAAAATTCACATTGGAACGAATCTGCCGGCCGGCAGATTCGGCGGGCGCACTGCGCATGCGCCCGCCATTTTGGAACATGGCGGCGCCCGGGGAAGAAGACGGACGGACCCCGCCAGGATCGGTAAGTATAAGGGGGGGAGATCAGGGCACAGGGGGGGGAGATCAGGGCACGGGGGGGCGTCGGAGCACGGGGGGGAGGGATCGGAGCATGGGGGAGAGTGATCGGTGTGCGGGCGGGTGGATCGGTGTGCAAGGGGGGTGGATCGGTGTGCAGGGGGGGTGGATCGGAGCACGGGGGGGGATCGGAGTGCGGGGGGGTTTGATTGGAGCACGGGGGGGTGTGATTGGAGCACGGGGGGAGCGGACAGGAGGACGGGGGAGCGGAGCACAGGACGGAGGGGAGCGGGCCACAGATCGGGGGGCTGGGGGGGCGATCGGAGGAGTGGGGTGGGGGCACATTAGTATTTCCAGCCATGGCCGATGATATTTCAGCATCGGCCATGGCTGGATTGTAATATTTCACCATTTTTTTAGGTGAAATATTACAAATCGCTCTGATTGGCAGTTTCACTTTCAACAGCCAATCAGAGCGATCGTAGCCACGAGGGGGTGAAGCCACCCCCCCTGGGCTAAACTACCACTCCCCCTGTCCCTGCAGATCGGGTGAAATGGGAGTTAACCCTTTCACCCGATCTGCAGGGACGCGATCTTTCTGTGACACAGCATATGCGTCACAGGTCGGATTGGCACCGACTTTCATGACGCATACGCTGTGTCACAGGTCGGGAAGGGGTTAAATTCATTAAGTGATAGGCGCTTCTTAATAAATTTGGAGCATTGTACTCCAGCAAGCCCTTCATTAAGACTTGTGTGCACAAAACACACTTAGGCTAAGTGCACACTTGCGTTTCGCTGGCCTGCGTATGGCTGCGTAGTTCCTTCCTTAAGCTCCGCCTACTTCTGCATGTTTCCTGCGTATCTATCTTTAACATTGGGTACGCAGAGACATGCGTTGTGTGTAGTTGTGGCGTTTTGATGTGCCTGCCGACTGCACGGGAACGCAACTTTGCGTTCCCGTGCGGTCGGTGGGCACATCAAAACGCCGCATTCAACGCATGTCCCTGCGTACTCAATATTAAAGATAGATATGGATGCATGCAGAAGTAAGCGGAAGTTAAGGGAGGAACTATGCAGCCATACGCAGGCCAACGAAACGCAAGTGTGCACTTAGCCTTAATGAATCAGCTTCTAAGTGTTGATTTAGTATTTTTGTTTTTCAGAAGAACTCTCAAAATGAAGTCCAAATAGGTATAAATACATTTGAAGGAGGCCATATTTTGCCAAAAAAAATGGCAATCAGAATTAATAGAAGCTTTTAGGAGTGGTAAAATTAACAATTTTTTACATTAATGAAAAAGTAGAAAAGCACTTGTGAGCTCAACAACATTCAAAAATCTGGAAGACACCTAATCTGAATGATCGCAAAATGTCTTCCTTCGTGAAAAATACAAATATATGTATCTACTTGTGAAAGTGCAGCTGTCTCAGGTCAGCTTGTAGCGGCATGTCTGTGTCTGGCCCTATGCAAATAGATTCTTCAGATGGGGAGAGGACAGGAATTTTAGTGCTTCCAATCCTAAAAGTCAATATTATTCCTTTAAAGTACCTTGTCACATGACTTAGGATAAGAAGCCTAACCAAAAATTCCATTTATTATTTGCCGCTTATCAGTGAGAAGCAGTAGAACTGGTTGGCTGAGTTAGCGGTCTCTGACATGGAGTCTAAGAAGTAAAGATTCTTCATGTGGAGAGCATCAAGTTGACATAGGGAGACTCATAGACCTTGCAATGCTTCCGTAGGAAGTGCTACCTATTGGATGTAGCAATGCTAAAAGTCAATATCGACCCTTTAAAGGACCTTGTCACATGACTTAATATAAGAAGCCAAACTAGAAACTGATGAGAGGCAAAAACCCTAGAACAAGTGTCTGCAAATGAAGTTTCTGATCTGGGCTCTTATCCTAAGTTATGTGGTAAAGCCATTTAAAGGGTCAATATTGACTAAGTATTGCCATCTTAAATAGGTTGTGCTATCATTCCAGTCCTATTCCCAGTGGCTGACACGCCATAGCACTGCGAACCTCTTACCACCTCTGGCATCTACAGTGCCTCTTCTGATTATTACGCTGTGATGCGACATTTGCATGACTTCACAGAATCCTACTGTTCAGAAGAGATGCCCAGGTTTCCACAGGTTGTAGGAGGCTCACAGTGCTCTGGTCTGGTGGCCACGGAATACTAAGGTAGTTGCTGGACCAAGGTCCTGCAAGGCTTTTGGCCTACCTCCTGAGACTCCTGTCATATCTGTATCTAGATCTGTTTGAACAATATCTGCTTTTGTTGCTAGGCGCTTCAATATTCATTGTGTCGCTGTGATGAGAAAGGCTTCATGATCAGAAGCTCTGGGCAGCACAGGCTCTGTCTGGTCAGAGATACTAGTGTGGCTGGAAACTATAGTGTATCCCCATCTGACAATATGGGTTTGTGTGTGTGCTGTCCAGCCCTATGAAGAAACACCAGGCTAGCTCACACAGTATTCCAATAACCATGCCTTCTAGAGTGGATTTATCGCAATAGAAAGCATAGTGCATCATCAGACAAATGTGATTAAAGCATGGTTATGGCATGTATGGCTGCCAATTGAACTGAATCAGTGGTAATAAAGTTATGATATTATTGATTATAAAAGTAGTAAGATTAACTCTAATGTGTATAGAGCTATGCATTCTATCTACTCAGATTTAGTCAAATCCTAGAAAACTGATAGGACTGTTTTACAGTACAGATTATGACCAAAAATCATTCTAAGGCTGCCGTCACACTATCAGTATTTGGTCAGTATTTTACATCAGTATTTGTAACCCAAAACCAGGAGTGGAACAATCAGAGGAAAAGTATAATAGAAACATATGCACCACTTCTGTATTTATCACCCACTCCTGGTTTTGGCTAAGAAATACTGATGTAAAATACTGACCAAATACCGATAGTGTGACGGCAGCGTAAAGCAGCTCAATATGCTGCTAAGGTAAAATACTGGAATATTCTATAATGGCTGAATCCGATACATGACTTCCTATGTGTGCATTCTTTTCAATTACTGGAGACAAAAACCAAAAGCAAACATAACCCCTTAGTAACAGAGCCAATGATGTACTTAATGACCATGCCCATTTTTACAATTCTAGATTTGTGCTTCTGTCTCCTTAACTGCACACTTCTCAGTCATATTTTGGGAAGTTAATGAGGTATCTGACTCTGGACCCCCACCAATCTACAAACAATATGGCTGCATGAAAAGAAATATAAAAAAAGATCAAATGTTTAGCTACTCCTTTTAATGATCTTTATAAAGTGATATGCTTGGAGCAAGGCCACAGTATCCCAGATCTTAATCCGATCGAACAAATTGGGGATGAATCAGAAGATTTGAAGCTGTTATGGATGGCATGGTTGCTCACCGATCCGCCTGCACTTCGCATACTGCTAATGCACGTGTGCAGTCCGAGCGACAGGAAGTGTGCTGCTCAGAAGGACAAACTGCTACTTTATTAGATATATTCCCTGCTGTTACTCAGCTTCACTGTCTATCATTGTCAACACTCCAATCAGAGTAAACACACATGTAATAGTAGTAATATAATAGTGATAATATACTTACCATTGGTGATGTGCAGCCGTGAGCGGTCTTCTAGCGTGAAGCGAGGTTGCAGGGAGCCACACATATGGTAACACTTCCTAGTCTCCTCACTAAGAAGAGAGAACTTGCGACAACTGCTTAGGAGAGAGATCAGGGAGTGTTACCACATGTGTGGCTCCTGGGGACATCGCTGCACTTTATTAGAAGACCGTTTATCAGCACTCCACCTGCCTCCACCATCAGCAATGAGTTTGTGATCAGACTAGTCCCTGCCACTCTTCAATTTATCTGTATCACTATCACAGACCTGAGTGGTTAAGCTGAGGAACATCAGAGATAAATCTAATAGTGTAGTAGTTTGTCTTGGAAGCAGCATGCCATTCACTCCACAACACGGCGCATTATATCCGTATTAAATGATATAGAAATGTTATAGAAGGACCTGAAGGGAGCAGTTCATGGGAGAAAGTCCATCACCATAACAGGGTTAAAGCTGTTTTATAGGAGGAATGGGCTAAAATTCCTCCAAGCCGATGTGCCAGTCTAATGAACAATATTCAGGAACATTTAGGTGCAGTTATTGCTAAACATAGGGGTCACAACAGATACTGGAAGTAAAGGTTCACGTACTTTGGCTACTCAGACCTGTGCTATTATTACATTTTCCTCATTTAAAAAATGAGGAATCCAAGCCTCCTTGTTTAGTGAATTGACCATCACAACATTGTGTGTCAGAGAGTTCGATAGTCTCAATGTTCTTAGCGTAAAAAATCAATGCATGTATTTTATGTTGTTTTTTGTGTAGTACTTTTTGGCTGAGATCTCAGCCTCAATTCTTCGAAAAATTGTGTACTAGTATTTTGTAAAGAATTATGATTCATAGTTACCAGTCATGCTTATTGTGAGCAAATATTCTCTAAAAGTAATGATTCACTTCTCAGGATGTCTTTAGTAAACAGGTAAGGAAAACCTCTAATGTTGACATGTTATTCACTAGTTTCAATACTGTGCGAGTATGCCCAGTTCTTATTCATATATTATGTATTGTGCATTAGAAAATTACAATTTCACACACAACTATTCTCATTAAATTGGGTTTTTTTGCCTTTTTCCTTCTTTTTCTCTCCAGAGCTGGGGATGGTGATAAGTTAGTTGTGGGGTTCTTCTTGCATCCTTTTATAAGTATTTGATGATGTTCACTTTTAATTAGGTTTTTGCAATAATAAAAATAATTTTCAAAGATAGAGTGGTCCTATACTAAGCTGATGGCAATGAACTATTTATGCTTTAGTTTTCCACTAAAAAATCTATTGGATACCCATTATGAGTGAAAATGTTTCATCTGCAATCAAGTAAAGTGAGGCTGCAGAATCCAATGTAAAGATAATGCAAAGTCTTTATTCACTGAATATATACAATGAGATATTTCGCACCCTAGAGCATTTTTCAAGTCTGGTTCTGTCTTGCATGAGTATGCCATGCAATCTTGACCTTTTAAGTGTACACTGTCATTCCAAACAAAGGTCTTCATTTTATCGGTAAGGTCCTAAAATATCTAGATCACAAATTATAGGTATACAGAATGCTTGAAAGTTTTATTATATAAAAGATCCCTTTAGATATCTTTTGATGAAGCACCAAATTTTGCCTGAGGCTACGGCTACACACAGACCTTTGTTGGACAATGACTCCGCTGTCAACAGCAGCAGTCATGCGTCTTGTTTTCCATGACTTATTGATGTACTTGTGTAGTAGCCTCATAAAAGTAGCATATTGTGTGACTTTCATCATGTGTAAGTATGGACAGTGACTGTTGCACAGTTAAACATTTTGATGGATACCCAACCCTCTTATTCAGTAGTTTACACATTCAGTTTATGTCTTGTTAAGGAAGTTACTCACATCCGTGAAGCATGGACAATGCACAGATTAGAAGACTTTGCCCGACCTGAGCTAACTGCTTCATATACAGTGGGGCAAAAAAGTATTTAGTCAGTCAGCAATAGTGCAAGTTCCACCACTTAAAAAGATGAGAGGCGTCTGTAATTTACATCATAGGTAGACCTCAACGATGGGAGACAAACTGAAAAAAAAAAATCCAGAAAATCACATTGTCTGTTTTTTTAACATTTTATTTGCATATTATGGTGGAAAATAAGTATTTGGTCAGAAACAAAATTTCATCTCAATACTTTGTAATATATCCTTTGTTGGCAATGACAGAGGTCAAACGTTTTCTGTAAGTCTTCACAAGGTTGCCACACACTATTGTTGGTATGTTGGCCCATTCCTCCATGCAGATCTCCTCTAGAGCAGTGATGTTTTTGGCTTTTCGCTTGGCAACACGGACTTTCAACTCCCTCCAAAGGTTTTCTATAGGGTTGAGATCTGGAGACTGGCTAGGCCACTCCAGGACCTTGAAATGCTTCTTACGAAGCCACTCCTTCGTTGCCCTGGCGGTGTGCTTTGGATCATTGTCATGTTGAAAGACCCAGCCACGTTTCATCTTCAATGCCCTTGCTGATGGAAGGAGGTTTGCACTCAAAATCTCACGATACATGGCCCCATTCATTCTTTCATGTACCCGGATCAGTCGTCCTGGCCCCTTTGCAGAGAAACAGCCCCAAAGCATGATGTTTCCACCACCATGCTTTACAGTAGGTATGGTGTTTGATGGATGCAACTCAGTATTCTTTTTCCTCCAAACACGACAAGTTGTGTTTCTACCAAACAGTTCCAGTTTGGTTTCATCAGACCATAGGACATTCTCCCAAAACTCCTCTGGATCATCCAAATGCTCTCTAGCAAACTTCAGACGGGCCCGGACATGTACTGGCTTAAGCAGTGGGACACGTCTGGCACTGCAGGATCTGAGTCCATGGTGGCGTAGTGTGTTACTTATGGTAGGCCTTGTTACATTGGTCCCAGCTCTCTGCAGTTCATTCACTAGGTCCCCCTGCGTGGTTCTGGGATTTTTGCTCACCGTTCTTGTGATCATTCTGACCCCACGGGGTGGGATTTTGCGTGGAGCCCCAGATCGAGGGAGATTATCAGTGGTCTTGTATGTCTTCCATTTTCTAATTATTGCTCCCACTGTTGATTTCTTCACTCCAAGCTGGTTGGCTATTGCAGATTCAGTCTTCCCAGCTTGGTGCAGGGCTACAATTTTGTTTCTGGTGTCCTTTGACAGCTCTTTGGTCTTCACCATAGTGGAGTTTGGAGTCAGACTGTTTGAGGGTGTGCACAGGTGTCTTTTTATACTGATAACAAGTTTAAACAGGTGCCATTACTACAGGTAATGAGTGGAGGAAAGAGGAGACTCTTAAAGAAGAAGTTACAGGTCTGTGAGAGCCAGAAATCTTGATTGTTTGTTTCTGACCAAATACTTATTTTCCACCATAATATGCAAATAAAATGTTAAAAAAACAGACAATGTGATTTTCTGGATTTTTTTTCTCAGTTTGTCTCCCATAGTTGAGGTCTACCTATGATGTAAATTACAGACGCCTCTCATCTTTTTAAGTGGTGGAACTTGCACTATTGCTGACTGACTAAATACTTTTTTGCCCCACTGTATGCTTGTGAAGAAGTTTGCTGGGTTTCCCAATGCGAAAATGGTCCATGTTTCATGGATGGATGAAGTTGGCCTTATACAGTGATGGCAGAAAGTGTTGGCACCCGTGAAATTTTCCAACAGAAAATCGTTGCAATTGCACATGTTTTGTTATGCAAATGTTTATTTCTTTTGTGTGTATTGGAACAACACAACAAACAGAGGAAAAAGGCAAATTGGACATAATTTCACCTATACCTCCAAAATGGACAAAATTGTTGGCACATTTTCATAGTTGTGGGTAAACAACTTTGTTTTAAGCATGTGATGCTTGTTCTCAGTCACCTGTGGCAATTAACAAGTGTGGGTAATAGAAAAATCACGCTTGAAAACGGGAGAACATGACTCAATCTTTGCATTGTGTGACTGTATGTGCCACACAAAGCATGGAGAAAGAAAAAAGGAGAAGAGACCTGTCTCAGGACATGAGAACCAAAATTGTTGAAAAATTTACATGCAAGTCCTAAAATTCCAATTACAAGTTCTACAGTAGTGCAAACCTAAGGTTCCCTCTATAGTATTCAATTATAATTTTTTATAACTTTATTTATACTTTTCGGTTTTCTCCTTAGCAATAAATACTTGCAAAAACAGTAACACACAGGCTGTTTTGACAAATCTTATAGTTCTATTTTTTCTGTTATAACTTATCATATTTGAATACTCAGAACAACTATTCCCATGTATTCATGGGACTGTAATGGTTTGTGCAAAAACTTTAATCTCTATAACCTGTCAGACATCATTAGAATAGAGTGCAGACTAATTAATAGCAAGAATGAAATGGCTGTGGTACTCATCATGGCAGCATGACCTTTTAATTCTGGAGAGTTGTTGTCAGAACTTAGGTAATGTTCACACCTCAGTATTGTGGTTGGATTTTGTTATCCACAAAACACCAACAAATCTCTACCTGGCCGCACGTCTAATGGTTTGAACGAATAGCATCATAGACGTGTTTCTATCAGTCCACATCATCAGATCTCTCATTGGGCTGGGAAATTAGTACATGAAATATTTATAATTCTAGTAATGCTTTTAAAAGGGAAGTATTAAAAGTAATCAGTCACCGGTTTTTGCCAAAGAATCAAATCTCAAAGGAGCATGATATAGAGATAAAAACAATGATTCCAGTCATGTGTCGCTTACTGGGTTTCTTCCTGCTGTTGATAAAATCACTGTTTTATCATCAGTAGATGATCACTAGAGTCCTAGAAAACTTGCTACCATGAAGTCTATTCATTTATTTATTTTACTCACTTATATGGTACCATTAACCCCTTTACCCCCAAGGGTGGTTTGCACGTTAATGACCGGGCCAATTTTTACAATTCTGACCACTGTCCCTTTATGAGGTTATAACTCTGGAACGCTTCAACGGATCCCAGTGATTCTGATAATGTTTTCTCGTGACATATTGTACTTCATGATAGTGGTAAAATTTCTTTGATATTGCCTGCGCTTATTTGCGAAAAAAACAAATTTGGCGGAAAATTTTGTAAATTTTGCAATTTTCCAACTTTGAATTTTTATGCAATTAAATCACAGAGTTATGTCACACAAAATACTTAATAAGTAACATTTCCCACATGTCTACTTTACATCAGCACAATTTTGGAACCAAAATTTTTTTTTGTTAGGGAGTTATAAGGGTTAAAAGTTGACCAGCAATTTCTCATTTTTACAACACCATTTTTTTTTAGGGACCACATCTCATTTGAAGTCATTTTGAGGGGTCTATATGATAGAAAATACCCAAGTGTGACACCATTCTAAAAACTGCACCCCTCAAGGTTCTCAAAACCATATTCAAGAAGTTTATTAACCCTTCTGGTGCTTCACAGGAATTTTTGGAATGTTTAAATAAAAATGAACAAATTTGTTTTATTTTACCAAGGGTAACAGGAGAAAATGGACCCCAAAAGTTGTTTTACAATTTGTCCTGAGTACACAGATACCCAATATGTGGGGGTAAACCACTGTTTGGGTGCATGACAGAGCTTGGAAGTGAAGGAGCGCCATTTGACTTTTCAATGCAAAATTGACTGGAATCAAGATGAGACGCCATGTTGCGTTTGGAGAGCCCCTGATGTGCCTAAACATTGAAACCCCCCACAAGTGACATCATTTTGGAAAGTAGACCCCCTAAGGAACTTATCTAGAGGTGTGGTTAGCACTTTGACCCACCAAGTGCTTCACAGAAGTTTATAATGCAGAACCGTAAAAATAAAAAATCATACTTTTTCCCAAAAATTATATTTTCGCCCCCAAATTTTTATTTTCCCAAGGGTAAGAGAAGAAAATGGACCCCAAAAGTTGTTTTATGATTTGTCCTGAGTACGCTGATACCCCATATGTGGGGGTAAACCACTGTTTGGGCGCATGGGAGAGCTCGGAAGGGAAGGAGCGCCGTTTGACTTTTCAATGCAAAATTGACAGGAATTGAGATGGGATGCCATGTTGCGTTTGGAGAGCTACTGATGTGCCTAAACATTGAAACCCCCACAAGTGACACCATTTTGGAAAGTAGACCCCTAAGGAACTTATCTAGATGTGTGGTGAGCGCTTTGACCCACCAAGGGCTTCACAGAAGTTTATAATGCAGAGCCATAAAAATAAAACAAACATTTTTTTCCCACAAAAATTATTTTTTAGCCCCCAGTTTTGTATTTTCCCGAGGGTAACATGAGAAATTGGACCCCAAAATTTGTTGTCCAATTTGTCCTGAGTGCGCTGATACCCCATATGTGGGGGGGAACCACTGTTTGGGCGCATGGGAGGGCTCGGAAGGGAAGGAGCGCCATTTGGAATGCAGACTTAGATGGAATGGTCTGCAGGTGTCACATTGCGCTTGCAGAGCCCCTAATGTATCTAAACAGTAGAAACCCCCCACAAGTGACCCCATATTGGAAACTAGACCCCCCAAGGAACTCATCTAGATGTGTTGTGAGAACTTTGAGCCCCCAAGTGTTTCACTACAGTTTGTAACGCAGAGCCATGAAAATAAAAAATCTTTTTTTCCCATAAAAATTAATTTTTAGCCCCCAGTTTTGTATTTTCCCAAGGGTAACAGGAGAAATTGGACCCCAAAAGTTGTCCTATTTGTCCTGAGTACGCTGGTACCCCATATGTTGGGGTAAAACCCCTGTTTGGGCACACGGGAGGGCTCGGAAGGGAAGGAGCACTGTTTTACTTTTTCAACGCAGAATTGGCTGGAATTGAGATCGGACACCCCTAACCCTAATCCCAGCAGTAACCCTAACCACACCTCTAACCCTGGCACACCCCTAACCCTAATCCCAACCCTATTCCCAACCGTAAATGTAATCTAAACCCTAACCGTAACTGTAGCCCCAACCCTAACCCTAACTTTAGCCTCAACCCTAACTGTAGCATTAACCCTAGCCCTAACCCTAGCCCTAACCCTAGCCCTAACCCTAATGGGAAAATGGAAATAAATAAATTTTTTTAATTTTTCCCCAACTAAGGGGGTGATGAAGGGGGGTTTGATTTACTTTTATAGCGGGTTTATTAGTGGATTTTTATGATTGGCAGCCGTCACACACTGAAAGACGCTTTTTATTGCAAAAATTATTTTTTGCGTTACCACATTTTGAGAGCTATAATTTTTCCATATTTTGGTCCACAGAGTCATGTGAGGTCTTGTTTTTTGCGGGACGAGTTGACGTTTTTATTGGTAACATTTTCGGGCATGTGACATTTTTTGATCACTTTTTATTCCGATTTTTGTGAGACAGAATGACCAAAAACCAGCTATTCATGAATTTCTTTTCGGGGAGGCGTTTATACCATTCCGCGTTTGGTAAAATTGATAAAGCAGTTTTATTCTTCACGTCAGTACGATTACAGCGATACCTCATTTATATCATTTTTTTATGTTTTGGCGCTTTTATACGATAAAAACTATTTTATAGAAAAAATAATTATTTTTGCATCGCTTTATTCTCAGGACTATAACTTTTTTTATCTTTTTGCTGATGATGCAGTATGGTGGCTCATTTTTTGCTGGACAAGATGACGTTTTCAGCAGTACCATGGTTATTTATATGTCTTTTTGATCGCGTGTTATTCCACTTTTTGTTCGGTGGTATGATAATAAAGCGTTATTTTTTGCCTCGTTTTTTTTTTACTTTGTCCCAGGGGGCGACATCACAGATCGTTGATCTGACAGATTGCACAGCACTCTGTCAGATCAGCGATCTGAGTTAGAGCAGGCTTGGCTTACCAAGCGCCTGCTTTGAGCAGGCACTTGGTAAGCCACCTCCCTCCCTGCAGGACCCGGATGCCGTGGCCATTTTGGATCCGAGCCTGCTGCATGGAGGGAGGTAAGTAGACCCTCGCAGCAACGCGATCACATCGCGTTGCTGCGGGGGTCTCAGGGAAGCCCGCAGGGAGCCCCCTCCCTGCGCGATGCTTCCCTGTACCGCCGGCACACCACGATCATGTTTGATCGCGGTGTGCCGGTGGTTAATGTGCCGGGGGCGGTCCGTGACCACTCCTGGCACATAATGCCGGATGTCAGCTGCGATAGGCAGCTTACACCCGGACGCGATCGGCCGCGCTCCCCCCGTGAGCGCGGCCGATCGCGTATGACGTACTATCCCGTCGGTGGGCATACGGGCCCCCTCCACCTCGACGGGATAGTACGTCAGATGTCAGAAAAGGGTTAATTACACAGCGCTTTCCAAAAATTATCATCCCTGTCCCCATTACCTATTAGTATAACTTTGGAGTGTTGGATGAAACCTTCGCAAACATGGGCAGAATATACAAACTCCTTGCAGACGTTGTCCTTGGTGGGATTAGAATCCAAAACCCCAGCTCTGTAATGCTACAGCGCTAATCCCTGAGGCATCGTGCTGCCTAGTCCTCCGTATTCAGTTGCTGCTAATCAATGCTACAGGCGGAGTTATACAGAACTCAGCATTCAGAGAACTAGTAGATCTGCAGCAGAAAAGTTAGTTTATCAAAACTACAGAATGCAGCCCAGTAAGTAGTGCAATACTGTAATCAGAGTCTATGCCCCTACTTAATGCTGCATTTAAGGGGGAGAGCGAAAACCCAGTGTCAGATTCCATCTAAATGAGTAACTCTTGCCCATATGCCCTATTAAAACTTCACAATTTCTTGGGGGCTGTACTAGCAGTATTTGGTCAGTATTTGTAAGCCAAAACCAGGAGTGGGTGATAAATGCAGAAGTGGTGCATATGTTTCTATTATACTTTACCTCTATTTGTTCAACTCCTAGTTTTGGCTTACAAATACTGATGTAAAATACTGACCAAATACTGCTAGGGTGACAGCAGCCTAAGCCCTCCATCTCTAACGTGTTAGCTAGCGGGGAAAGCTCTCCTTGGTGATCAGTAGAGACGAGCAAATTTGCTTGGGTTCCTTTTGAGCTGCAGAGGGTACCCGGCTTTCTGGATTGCGCCGGCTGATCGGCGCCACAGCTGCATGTGTCGCGGCTGTGTCACAGTCACAGCACATGCATGGAGAGTGGGAATAAGAGGGAACCCGAACATGTTCGCTCAACTCTAGTGATAACAGGTGAACTCTGTTGTTTTTGGTGACTAGGTTGGCTCAGAGTTGGGACATCCTATTTCTTGCCTCTTGACTTCAATATCTACTGTATACCTTCTGTACCCTGCATGCTTAATTATTAGGCAATTCTAGTAGGCATTTTGGGTGGGTCCTGGCTGATATGTTGGTTTCAAATGTTCTACTCCTCTACCCATTCTGCTGCTTATTTAGCTTTGATTTTTCAGGTCAATGCACATATTATATGTAGTAATAAATAAATAATACACTTACTGTTATATTTAGCATGAACAGCTCATTGATTCAGACAGGGTTGTTTTCCGAGTATTGGTTGCGGATTACTTTTCTGAATGTCATGCGTGTAAAAATACAGTTATTTTAAAGCAAAGTACCAATAAGTCAATTAGTGTCTCAGAAAAAGATGCTAAAATGGCAGACTTGCAAATTTCAGAATATTTTAGACGTTCCCATACTGTGCAGTATTCTGCCTGTATTATAAGCAGGTACTGTGTATCCCGTTGTTTAGTGCTTCAGTGTAAAAGCTAGTAAATCGTAGAAGCGAGTGTTATAAATGCTAGTTATGGGACTGCAACTCATTAAAATTCATGGGAAAAATACCACTGTGTAATGCATTATTCTTTTCTATGGCTTTTTATGCTTGGGCAGAAATGCTGTATAAAAATTAGTTTAACGAACTTCATAAATAATGCAGAGGGAGCATTTTGCTTGTGGTCAAGATGTGCATTTATTAATGAATTATTATAATGAATGGCTGAACAAAAGACCTCTGTTTCACAGCACTATGTTAAGTAATAATGCGCCATGTTACGAAAACAGTGGGAAAGTACACAATCTTTGTCAAGCCATTAATCTTTTTGAAATCGTGCAAAAACTAATTGCATGGGGATGTTACTTATTTCTTTTGATCATGTCATAGAGCATTCCTTTTAGGGTCAGGCTAAAATAATTATATTTCAGAAGTGTCCATAGGTAGGGGTGTACATACTGGGCCCTAGTGGTCCTCTTACATTTAGTAAGCCCACTGTCACCTTCAAAGTGGTTTCCTTCTATGTCCTAGATTGTGTGTAAGGCAGTGGTAGACTTAGGCAGAAAAGGGTCTTGTGCAAGAATAGCATGGATTATGGGCCCCTTGCAGGCCTATAGATCTGTATGACAGAAACTGCTTAGTGCTTTTGATGTAGAAGTGGGCCACCATACTTCTTGGGCCCCTGTGTGGCTGCACAAGTTGCACTATGATATATCCACCTCTGATGCAAGGGACTGAGCTAAAGAACTTCAAAAAACTTAGAGAATGTGCACATGGCGTCTTATAGACACCGTTGTACTGGTTTTTGAAGCACAACACACGTCAGGAAAACACTTGGCCGTATTTTTCCTGAAATGTCTTGTTTGAAGTCTTTTTTATGGCTTTTTTTTACATTTTTAATGCTATATATTAAATAGGGTAATGGTCAGTTCAGTTCTTTTAGCTTCTTCAAGACTTTCGAAGCCTGAAGTGGTTAAAAAAGTTACAAGACGTAACCAGTCATTTTTATATTGCCGTAAATATGTTAATTGTTTTTTGTGTTTTTAGTGCTTTTTCAGGCAAGTTCCAAGCAAAACTCATACATAAGGGGAGCTCTAAGATAATATATTTGTGGGAAATGGGCCCATATTGTGTTCTTGCACAGTGGGCCACTGCTGTCTGTATTCACCCAATAAGTAAATATTGATTAGATATAGTGAAATTACTATTTTTTCTATATATTTAGTCTAAAAAAGCACACAATAGGAAAGTGTAACAATACAGGAAAATGGGTAGCAAATTATTATTTTAAGTTGTGTGGTGGGAGATTAACAGTCTTTGAAAAAATCATTTTCTGGATGTGGAAGTAGGATAAGTTCTACTGAGGACAAGGGCTGGTCTGCATTCATTGTGTGGGGCAAATTTGAACTCTAAATTTGATGTTCTCTAAAAACTTCATGCACTAAAACACTTTACTTCATGGGATAGAACAAGTACATCACCATAACTAGTGAATGTAATGCAAGAATTTCTGTGAAATTAGCACAGTAAAAGCAGTTGAAAGGAAGAAGCAAGTGGTGTAATTGTCTTATTGACACCTCTCTATTATTAGCCAGGCTTAATGTCACCTTACAATAGCAAGGTGACATTAACCCCTTATTACCCCATATCCCACCGCTACACTGGAGTGGGAAGAGAGAGGCTAAGTGCCGGAATTGGCGCATCTTACAGATGCGCCATTTCTGGGGCGGCTGCGGACTGGTATTTGTAGCCGGGGGGGGGGCAATATCCATGGCCCCTCTCTAGGCTATGAATAGCAGCCCCCAGCTGTCTACGTAGCCTTTCTGGCTATAAAATATAGGGGGAGCCCATGTCATATAGGGGGAGCCTTGTGTATTACCCCCTTCCCAGGCTACAAATATTGGCGCCCGGCCATCGGCTTTCCCCCTCTGGCGCAGAAAATTGTGCGGGAGCCCACGCCGTTTTTTTTTAAAGGGCAGTGGGAAGAGAGAGGCTAAGTGCTGGAATAGGAGCATCTTATGAAAATTCATCCTTGTTCTAAGTTTTTGCCCTTTGTCCCCAGATACAGACCCCCAGTTGGACATTTAGTATAAATTAAGTACACCACATTAGATGTGATGCAGCTGAAAGTACCTGGTATCTTGTACTCCTGATGTAAATTGGGGATCTTTATCTTGTCCGTGGTCATTATAAATGGACAAGTTTTACATTTTTCTGGTTGCAAGGAAAGTTTCCTGGAGCTGTTGAAGAGGACAGGGAGCTTCTGACAATGATGCTTCTTAAATTTGGGGGCTGCCTAAAACACAGTAGTGACAGGAAGGAATGTGTTGCATGGATTTATGTCTTTTTAAATCAATTAAGGAATTTGCTCTTCAGACCTTCTGGGGTCATCACAGCACAGAACCAGACCCATTCAGAGGACCATAAAACATTAAGACTTCCTTATCTATGAACTGTTCCAATATCTACAGTACAGTACAAAAGTTTGGACACATCTTCTCATTTAAAGATTTTTCTGTATTTTCATGACCATGAAAATTGTACATTCACACTGTGGGCATCAAAACTATGAATTAACACATGTGGAATTATATACTTAACCAAACCAAATCCAGATGGTTTGGGGTGAGCTGGACTGCAGAGTGAAGGCAAAAGGGCCAACAAGTGCTAAGCATCTCTGGGAATTCCTTCAAGATTGTGGGAAGACCATTCCCGGTAACTACCTTTTGAAGCTCATCAAGAGAATGCCGAGAGTGTGCAAAGCAGTCATCAAAGCAAAAGGTGGCTACTTTGAAGAACCTAGAATATAAGACATAATTTCAGTTGTTTCACACTTTTTTGTTAAGTATATAATTCCACATGTGTTAATTCATAGTTTTGATGCCTTCAGTGTGAATGTACAATTTTCATGGTCATGAAAATACAGAAAAATCTTTAAATGAGAAGATGTATAAGTATGTGATTCTTCAGATTTTGCATTAGTGTTTGCTTGATGAAGAGACCTGCATAGTCTCGAAAGCTTGCAATTTGTTACCATCTTTTCAGTTAGCCATTAACAGGTATCAACCACTGAGGACTCTCATGTTTAAATAATTTTCTATCTACTGGCTAACACGGTACAAAGATATATATCTTTCCTTTACTATGTGTAGACATTTATTTTATTCTATTTTAACCTGTCAGTGTGATTTTACATTACACCGCACTGAATTGCCGGCTTTTCTAAAGGACACCGGTGTGTATTTCTCGCAAGTCACACTGATGGTCTGTGTAGTGGGCAAGTTTTTCTCGCACCCATCAGCTTTTATTGGCAAGTCTCGGCCGTAATACGGTGGGGCTGCGATTTCTCTCACACGTATAATAAGGCCGAGAAAACCGATGATAGGAGCTGCCCCATAGATTAACATTGGTCCGAGTGCTATGTGATTTTTTTATCGCATAGCACTCTTCCATATTACGTTCTAGTGTAACTCCGGCCTAATATTGCGCTCCAACTCCTCTGATGCTCTGTTCTTTCCAAGCCCTGCCGTGTACCGAGCCAGTAGTTTTCCTCCACATATTGGGTATCAGTGTACTCAGGAGAAATTGCACAACAAATTATATGGGCAGTTTGTCCTGTTTCACTTATGAAAATGCTATATTTGGAGCTAAAACTTATTTTTTGTGGGAAAAATGTGTTTTTGTTTTCAACCCAGTTGCCGATTACGCAACCTAAGTACCGGTCCTCCGTGAGTCTTAACGCGCATTTCTTTGAGTTCGCTGTTAACCCCACGATTCTGAGAGACTCAAACACTGCTTGTACCTGGGATAGGTGGATATTCCAGATGATACTAAAGATGACCATGTCATCAGAATAGGCTGACTCATATTTCCGTTAAGGCTCTAATACAATGTCCATCAGAGTCTGGAATGTGGCTGGAGCCCCATGTAACCCAAAAGGCAAGAAAACATACTGGTAAAGACCCTCTGGTGTGATAAAAGCAGTCTTTTCTTTTGTTGACACCGATAACGGGACCCGCCAGTAACCTTTGGTGAGATCAAGCATGGTAAAGTATTGGGCTTCCCTCAGTCTCTCAATTAGCTTGTCCACCTGGGGCATTGGATAAAGGACAAACTTTGATACCTCATTTAATTTCCTGAAGTCATTACAAAAATGTAATGACCCATCTGGCTTTGGGATCAGCACAAAGGGGCTAGCCCACTCACTCCGGGACTCCTCGATGACCCCAACTGAAGCATTTGCTTCACTTCAGCCGCAATGGCCTGCCTTCAGGCTTCTGGCACTCGGTACGGTTTCATCCGTACCCTTGCCCGGGGCTCGGTGACGATGTCATGCTGTATCACAGAGGTCCGCCCCATCAGTTCTGAGAATATGTCTGTATTCCGCTGTGCCAGAGCCCAAGCCTCTTGCCACTGCTGTTTGATGAGGGCATCATTTATTTTAACCTGACTGCCTGCTGGGTCCTTGGCCGGTGCCAGAGGGATCCCCGTTGGCACGTCCGGAGTCGCCTCCGCGACCAAACATTCCCCATCCTTTTAGCAGGTTGACTTGGTATAGTTACTCGGGTTTCATTTTTCCTGGTTGGTACACTCTTATCTCATATGGCCCTTGCCACGTGGCCATTAGCTTACTCTCTGGGGTGGGTACTAGTACCAACATCTGGTTCACTTATTTAAAGGTCCTGACCATAGCTCTCTTATTGCACGTGCAGCTCTGCTTGGCCTGGGCATCCATTAGTTGCTCTTTTACTATGGGTCATACTGTCCTGCATGCTCACCACGTGCTCGATTATGCTCCGATGCTGAGTTGGTTTCTGTTCCCACTTCTCCTTAGCTATGTCTAGCAGTCCCCTCAGGTGCCTGCCATACAACAGCTCAAATGGAGAGAACCCCATGGACGCCGGCGGTACCTTGCAGATAGCGAACATTATATAGGGCAGTAACATGTTCCAATCACTCCCGTCCTTGGTGACCACCTTTTTTTAGCATGGACTTAACGGTCTTATTAAATCTCTCCACCAACCTGTCGGTTTGTGGGTGGTACACCAAAGTGCATAGCTGTTTAATCTGGAGCAGCTTACATAGCTCCCTGGTCACTTTGTACATAAAAGGAGTCCCCTGATCTGTAAGGATCTCCTTTGGCAGCCCAAGGCGGCAAATCACAACAAATAGCTGGCGGGCTATTTGCTTGGCCAATGTGTGTCCTAGACCCATTGAAGCGGTCGCACGCAAAACGGCTGTAGTCCTTTCTCCCCGCATGCCTCCTTAATCTGTATGTCTGACCATTGTTCAAGTCGCACATGGTGAAATAAAGGACACTGGAATTTTTCTCAACTTGGTGAGTGCCGCATTTCTTCTTCGTATTGTACCTTTAAGGTAATAACCCTATTTTATGGATTGCTTCATCATTAATTAATCAGAAATACATATTGCAATTGCGTCTTTCACTCCAAATGTGCTGCATAAAGGTGAATTCGTACATCACAGATTTTTTTGCAGTAATTTCTGCAACTGGAAATCAGTCCCATTCAGTTGCAAAGGGTTGTTTCACGTGAATGGGATAGATGCAGTATTTTCCACAATTGCTGTGGAGGTAATAGCAGAGAGCACCACAGTGAACCACAATATACAGACTGAAATGTAAAGGTATGTTATAGTAAGGTCAGATATTGAAACCATTGCAGCCTCTTTGGCCATGAAAATTGTACATTGCAAGGGCATTTTCTTTTTTGTGAAAGCTAATTTTCAGACTCATGGTATATGGAAATTATTATAAACCTTGGGGATAAGAAGCTTTGCTGAGCAAATTAATTATAATTCATTAGAAAAATAATCTGCTAGAAAAAAATCTCTGAGGCAGAATCGGGAGCATTTATAGAAATCTTAAAGCATCCTACTAATAGGAACATTTCTTTAAAAACGCTGTATTACTAAAGACACAGTATATATTTTATATGGCTGGAGTCACACTAGCAATTTTAAAATTGGTCCGATTTTGATGCAGGAGAGTCGGACGGGTGTAATGCAAGTGTCATGTGTTTTTCATGTGAGTACAATTCGATTTTTCACACCTAGCATCCGATTGTAGTGTGATTGCTATCAGACTGCAATGCGATTTTAACATGAGCTTATACATATAGAATTGCTCTGTCATTTACACATAATTTTCAAAAGAATTATTCTTCAAAACATTATATATAATGTATATATATATATATATATATATATATATATATATATAAATATAAAGAAAAAACTTTTTGTTTCTCCAGCGATCAGTTCAATGGTAGAGTAAAATATACCTTTTATTTATCCATTAAAAAGTTCCAGATTTCTTCAGTTACAATATTGCATACATTCAATCCCTTATGGACGACATGTTTCGACACCACATGTGTCTTCCTCCAGGACCAAATGAGTACTGAATCAAGACCGCAAATGTAGTATAGGGAAGGAGAAAAAAAAAATAAGGCCCATATGGGTTACTGGGAGTCACAGGTGTGTATCGAAAATTCCAATATATTTGATTTAACCCAGTTAACCCCATAGCCAACAGTAACCCCTTGCGGTATTGATCCTTCCCTAAGGATTTCAACAACATGAAAAAAACGAATATTTAAAATCTACATTAAATACAAATTAAAATCAACTATATCTATAGGATACAAAAAAGATTCATATTAAATATTCAGATATTCACAGCACAAAGCTGGAAAAAAAGTTGGGTAATAGTGGAATTATTTCATATTAAATAAATTACTGTGACTATAGAGCTTCTATTATAACATCTCAATTTATATTTAATATTGCGTTATCAAGTCCATGCGGCTATTTAAACCACACGGCACTCTAGTTTCCAGTAAAAAAAAATCCACTTACTTTCCCTTGCTAGGATTTTTTCATGTAAGTTGCTTAGACAGGCTTAGACGCTTTCTCTATTCCTTTGAACGAAAAAGATTTTAGATCCCCATTATGTTTATTGGCGAAATGTCGTGAAACTGCAGAGAAACCTGCTGGGGGCAAATTAACCGCATCGGACAAATGTTTACGGATGCTGTTTTTTCAGAGGGTTCATGGTACAACCCACATATTGAAGTTGACAAATATTGCACTGAATTAGATAAGTAACATTGTATGTAATGCAATTTATAGAACTGCGTGTTGGAAACTCTTTTTTGTTTGAAAAAGACAATTTTTTTTTCCTTTGTAGCATATTGGCAACATTTGCACACGTTAGCTCCACATTTGTGGAAACCAACAGCACTAAGCCAGATTTTCCTTTGATCTCGTTCTAAATGCACAAATAAGCTGGGAGACAAACTTTTTTTTTAATGTAGTTGCTCTTTTGGGCACAAATCGGACCATGTGATTATCCAAGATGTTTCTGAGAATTGTATCTTGTCGCAAAATAGGTATGTACTTCCGTATGATATCAGTGATCTGGTTAAATTGTGGACTGTACCCTGTGGTGAATGTAATAATATTATTTTTCTCACGTTTATGTTTAAAGGGAACCTGTCACCCCGAAAATCGCGGGTGATGTAAGCCCACCGGCATCAGGGGCTTATCTACAGCATTCTGTAATGCTGTAGATAAGCCCCCGATGTTACCTGAAAGAGGAGAAAAAGACATTAGATTATACTCACCCAGGGGCGGTCACGCTGCTGGTCAGGTCAGATGGGTGTCTCAGGTCCGCTGCGGCGCCTCCCATCTTCTTTCCATGACGTCCTCTTCTGATCTTCAACCACGGCTCCGGCGCAGGCATACTTTGTCTGCCCTGTTGAGGGCACAACAAAGTACTGCAGTGCGCAGGCGCCGGAAAGGTCAGAGAGGCCCGGCGCCTGCGCACTGCAGTACTTTGCTCTGCCCTCAACATGTCAGACAAAGTACGCCTGCGCCGGAGCCGTGGCTGAAGATCAGAAGAGGACGTCATGGAAAGAAGATGGGAGACGCCGCAGCGGACCAGAGACACCCATCTGACCTGACCAGCAGCGGGACCGCCCCTGGGTGAGTATAATCTAACGTCTTTTTCTCCTCTTTCAGGTAACATCGGGGGCTTATCTACAGCATTACAGAATGCTGTAGATAAGCCCCTGATGCCGGTGGGCTTACCTCACCCGCGATTTTCGGGGTGACAAGTTCCCTTTAAGTAAAGAGTCTCTGCTAATATTCCTGACAATCGAATGGGCTCTTTCCAAATACCATTTAGGATAACCACGGTTTTGTATTCTGCTGCAAACTTTTTTACTTTCACTTGTATATATAGAATCATGAGAACTATTGCGTTTAGACCTGATGAGTTCCCCCCACGGGTAGGTTTCTAATCACATGTGGGGGGTGGCAAGATGTAGCTGCCAGTATAATGTTTGAAGCAGTTGATTTTCGGTAAGGGAGTACCAATACCCTGTTCTCCTCAATACTAGCAACAAACGTTACATCTAAAAAATCAGTCTGTGACTTCTCACGAAAACCAGTAAATTGGAGATTATAATCATTGTTGTTTAAATATTCGAGAAAAGACTGGGCATCATCCTCCATATTTTTCAGCACAAAGAACAGTTCATCTATATATCTTCCCATCCACACCTAATTGTCTCTGAATGGATTTGAAGATATATACAGTACAGACCAAAAGTTTGGACACACCTTCTCATTTAAAGATTTTTCTGTATTTTCATGACTATGAAAATTGTACATTCACACTGAAGGCATCAAAACTATGAATTAATACAAGTGGAATTACAGTGGGGCAAAAAAGTATTTAGTCAGTCAGCAATAGTGCAAGTTCCACCACTTAAAAAGATGAGAGGCGTCTGTAATTTACATCATAGATAGACCTCAACTATGGGAGACGAACTGAGAAAAAAAAAATCCAGAAAATCACATTGTCTGTTTTTTTATCATTTTTTTTGCACATTATGGTGGAAAATAAGTATTTGGTCAGAAACAAAATTTCATCTCAATACTTTGTAATATATCCTTTGTTGGCAATGACAGAGGTCAAACATTTTCTGTAAGTCTTCACAAGGTTGCCACACACTGTTGTTGGTATGTTGGCCCATTCCTCCATGCAGATCTCCTCTAGAGCAGTGATGTTTTTGGCTTTTCGCTTGGCAACACGGACTTTCAACTCCCTCCAAAGGTTTTCTATAGGGTTGAGATCTGGAGACTGGCTAGGCCACGCCAGGACCTTGAAATGCTTCTTACGAAGCCACTCCTTCGTTGCCCTGGCGGTGTGCTTTGGATCATTGTCATGTTGAAAGACCCAGCCACGTTTCATCTTCAATGCCCTTGCTGATGGAAGGAGGTTTGCACTCAAAATCTCACGATACATGGCCCCATTCATTCTTTCATGTACCCGGATCAGTCGTCCTGGCCCCTTTGCAGAGAAACAGCCCCAAAGCATGATGTTTCCACCACCATGCTTTACAGTAGGTATGGTGTTTGATGGATGCAACTCAGTATTCTTTTTCCTCCAAACACGACAAGTTGTGTTTCTACCAAACAGTTCCAGTTTGGTTTCATCAGACCATAGGACATTCTCCCAAAACTCCTCTGGATCATCCAAATGCTCTCTAGCAAACTTCAGATGGGCCCGGACATGTACTGGCTTAAGCAATGGGACACGTCTGGCACTGCAGGATCTGAGTCCATGGTGGCGTAGTGTGTTACTTATGGTAGGCCTTGTTACATTGGTCCCAGCTCTCTGCAGTTCATTCACTAGGTCCCCCCGCGTGGTTCAGGGATTTTTGCTCACCGTTCTTGTGATCATTCTGACCCCACAGGGTGGGATTTTGCGTGGAGCCCCAGATCGAGGGAGATTATCAGTGGTCTTGTATGTCTTCCATTTTCTAATTATTGCTCCCACTGTTGATTTTTTCACTCCAAGCAGGTTGGTTATTGCAGATTCAGTCTTCCCAGCCTGGTGCAGGGCTGCAATTTTGTTTCTGGTGTCCTTTGACAGCTCTTTGGTCTTCACCATAGTGGAGTTTGGAGTCAGACTGTTTGAGGGTGTGCACAGGTGTCTTTTTATACTGATAACAAGTTTAAACAGGTGCCATTACTACAGGTAATGAGTGGAGGAAAGAGGAGACTCTTAAAGAAGAAGTTACAGGTCTGTGAGAGCTAGAAATCTTGATTGTTTGTTTCTGACCAAATACTTATTTTCCACCATAATATGCAAATAAAATGTTAAAAAAACAGACAATGTGATTTTCTGGATTTTTTTTTCTCAGTTTGTCTCCCATAGTTGAGGTCTACCTATGATGTAAATTACAGACGCCTCTCATCTTTTTAAGTGGTGGAACTTGCACTATTGCTGACTGACTAAATACTTTTTTGCCCCACTGTATATACTTAACAAAAAAGTGTGAAACAACTGAAATTATGCCTTATATTCTAGGTTCCTCAAAGTAGCCACCTTTTGCTTTGATGACTGCTTTGCATACTCTTGGCATTCTCTTCATGAGCTTCAAGAGGTAGTCACTGGAAATGGTTTTCACATCACAGGTGTGCCCTGTCAGGTTTAATAAGTGGGATTTCTTGCCTTGTAAATGGGGTTGGGACCATCAGTTGTGTTGTGAAGAACTCTGGTGGATACACAGCTGAGAGTCCTACTGAATAGACGTTTAGAATTTGTGTTATGGCAAGAAAAAAGCAGCTAAGTAAAGAAAAATGAGTGGCCATCATTACTTTAAGAAATGAAGGTCAGTCAGTCCGAAAAATTGGGAAAACTGTGAAAGTGTCCCCAAGTGCAGTTGCAAAAACCATCAAGCGCTACAAAGAAACTGGCTCACATGAGGACCGCCCCAGGAAAGGAAGACCAAGAGTCACCTCTGCTTCTGAGGATAAGTTTATCCGAGTCACCAGCCTCAGAAATCGCTGGTTAACAGCAGCTCAGATTAGAGACCAGGTCAATGCCACACAGAGTTCTAGCAGCAGACACATCTCTACAACAACTGTTAAGAGGAGACTTTATGCAGCAGGCCTTCATGGTAAAATAGCTGCTAGGAAACCACTGCTAAGGACAGGCAACAAACAGAAGAGACTTGTTTGGGCTAAAGAACACAAGGAATGGACATTAGACTAGTGGAAATCTGTGCTTTGGTCTTATGAGTCCAAATTTGAGATTTTTGGTTCCAACCACCGTGTCTTTGTGCAACGCAGAAAAGGTGAATGGATGTACTCTACATGCCTGGTTCCCACCGAGAAGCATGAAGGAGGAGGTGTGATGGTGTGGGGGTGCTTTGCTGGTGACACTGTTGGGGATTTATTCAAAATTGAAGGCATACTGAACCAGCATGGCTACCACAGCATCTTGCAGCGGCATGCTATGCCATCCGGTTTGTGTTTAGTTGGACCATCATTTATTTTTCAACAGGATAATGACCCCAAACACACCTCCAGGCTGTGTAAGGGCTATTTGACCAAGACGGAGAGTGATGGGGTGCTACACCAGATGACCTGGCCTCCACAATCACAAGACCTGAACTCAATCGAGATGGTTTGGGGTGAGCTGGACCGCAGAGTGAAGGCAAAAAGACCAACAAGTGCTAAGCATCTCTGGGAACTTCTTCAAGATTGTTGGAAGACCGTTCCCGGTGACTACCTCTTGAAGCTCATCAAGAGAATGCCAAGAGTGTGCAAAGCAGTCATCAAAGCAAAAGGTGGCTACTTTGAAGAACCTAGAATATAAAACATAATTTCAGTTGTTTCACACTATTTTGGTAAGTATATAATTCCACATGTGTTAATTCATAGTTTCCATGCCTTCAGTGTGAATGTACAATTTTCATAGTCATGCAAATACAGACAAATCTTTAAATGAGAAGGTGTGTCCAAACTTTTGGTCTGTACTGTACATAAAATTCTCTTCCCAGGTTGCCATTACAATATTAGTGAGTGAAGGGGAGAATTTTGCTACCATACTTACACCACTTGTCTGCAAAAAATACCTATTCTCAAACATGCAATAATTAAGAGGAACTTAGTTGCTTCAAGTAAAAAATCACATAAAACCTCCAAATAGCTGCTATATTTCCTGAGATAGAAGGATAAACATTTGAGAGCTACATTGTGGGGAATAGTGGGATACAGACTAATTACTTAAAAGCATGCATCATGGTAACCATTGCCTTCGTGTCACGTATATGGCTAGGAGTCAAAGAAACTAGTGGCTGGAGATGTGCATCCAACCACTCACCCAGCCTGAGCGGACCTGGGTCGAAACATGTCGTCCATAAGGGATTGAATGTATGCAATATTGTAGCTGAAGAAATCTGGAACTTTTTAATGGATAAATAAAAGGTATATTTTACTCTACCAATGGACTGATCGCTTGAGAAACAAAAAGCTTTTTCTTTACATGTGTGGATTTGTCCCAATCCGTTTTCCGTGCGAACTGTAACCACAGGTTGGATGTATTCCTGTTTCTTCAAAGCGTAAGCTGGCTTTGCCAAAAACTCTTATATATATATATATATATATATTTCAAAAAAGAGGGCAGCACTCCATATCCTTGGTGAAAAATGTGCAGGATTTATTCAACCCACATGTCTGGGCGACGTTTCGGCTCTGAATGAGCCTTTCTCAAGCCTGACGAACTTTGACATTTAACATGCTTTCGGCAAGCCCGTGTCACATGACTGCGGGTTGACGATGGGTTGGCATGACAACCAGTGGTCTCCAGCAAGCCTCTATGGTTGTCACTGCTGAATTGCTATGAGCGCCGCCCCGTTGTCAGAGCTCATAGAAAGTGATACACTGTTGTGTATAAATATGTGATTCTTCAGATGTTGTATTAGTCTATGCCTGATGAAGAGACCTGTGTAGTCTCGAAAGCTTGCAATTTGTTATGATCTTTTCAGTTAGCCATTAAAAGGTATCAACCACTGGGGACTCAATTCCAAATATTATTTTATCTACTGGCTAACACGGTACACAGATATATATCTTTCCTGTATCATAGCAAGTGAGCAATTCTGCTACATACAGGTGATCTGATCATCGCCTGTATGTAGCAGAGCCGATCGGGTTATGACAGCTTCTAGTCTCCCATGGAGACTATTGAAGCATCTCAAAGGTAAAAAAAAAAATGTTTTTAAAAATATTTAAAAAATAACAAAAAATAAAAGTTCAAATTACCCTCCTCTTTCCCCTTTCAAAATAAAACAATTGAAAAATCAAACAAACGCATATTTGGTATCACCACATTCAGAATCGGCCGATCTAACGAGAATCAGCGTAACGAGAAAAAAAGTCAAAATGCCAGAATTAGGTTTTATGGTTGTTGCCACATTGCATTAAAATGCAATAATGGGCGATCAAAAGATCATATCTGCACCAAAATGGTATAATTAAAAACGGTAGCTCGGCACACAAAAAATAAGCCCTCACCTAACCCGAGGTCATGTAAATTGGAGACGTTACAGGTATCAGAAAATGGCGCAATTTTATTTATTTTGTAACAAAATTTGGAATTCTTTTTCACCACTTACCGTATTTTTCTGACCATAAGAGGCACTTTTTATCCTCCAAATTTGGGAGGAAAGTGTGGGTGCGTCTTATGGTAGGGATGTAACGTGGGGAGGGGGCAGCGGCTAGTGGGATCGTACTGTTATCCCACTTTCGGGAGGCAGAAAAATGTCCCCACTGCACAAATCTAGCGCTGGGGAAGCCACATGGTCCCGATTATTAAAGTGCAGTGAATATTCATTAGCCCCTTCCCCACCCACCAGTCAGCAGCCATTGAATACTCTTTCACTTAAACAGGGACAGGCATGTTTTCCCCAGTGCTGGATTCCTGCAGCAGCTGGGGAGATCTGTGTGTCTGGGGGAGGAGGGGCAGCAGCAGGTGCCATAGGGGACAAGATCTCTGCATACCTGCCTGGCTGTTCTGGATGCTGAGGCATAAGGATCTGTGTGATGTCATGAAGTGGGCAGGCTGGATCATCACATGGCAGCACAGAGTCCTCCCTCTTCTGATGTCATCACAGGTCCTTCAGACTCCCCACTAGAATCTGCAAGCTTCCTCTTATGACCTGTGCTGTGGAGAGGCAACAAGAGGGAAGACACTGTGCAGTCATGGGATGCTCCAGCTTTTTACCTCACCACAGTGTGACTGGTTGGCTGGCACAATTAAAAGGTTAATCTTTACAACACACAATAAAGCGCTCTGCCACTCCTGTGGTGAACTATAACTCCCAGCATGCCATTGGACCTGCAGGACATGCTGGGAGTTATAGTTCTCCCATGGGTTCTTAAAGCAGCACTCCAATGTTATTTTACAGTGCTGGAGTGGTGCTTTAAATATAAGCCTTGTGCCCCCATTCTTATACTCACCCTCCAGCGTCTTCACATAGTACTTTACAGACACCACACTGGGCAGCACCATTTTCTACCTGCAGCTTCCAACATAATAATATATTATTATATATAATAACAACACATATAATAGTATGTTATGTTACTAAATATTTGACCACTTTTTTTGCTTCAAATAGTTTTTTCACTATTTTCCACCTCCGAAAAAATACAGTAGATAAAAAAGAACCTATACATGTTTGGTGTCTATGAACTCATAATGGCCTGGAGAATCATAATGGCAGGTCAGTTTTAGCATTTAGTGAACATGGCAAAAAAGCCAAACAAAAAACAAGTGTGGAATTGCACTTTTTTTTCAATTTCACCACACTTTGAATTTTTTTTTCCCATTTTCCAGTACACGATATGTTAAAACTAGTGGTGTCGTTCAAATGTACAACTTGTCCCGCAAAAAACAAGCCCTCACTTGCCCATATTCACTGAAAAATAAAAAGATGTATCTGGGAAGAAGGGGAGCAAAAAACAAAAACGAAAATACATCCGGTCATGAAGGGGTTAAAAAAGCGTGTGTGTATGTGTATATTGTGATGCAGCGGTAGGACCATAGACAGTGAAACGGCAATGACCCAAGCAAGTTCAAACAAAGCGTTTATTGTGTTACTTCACACAGTCTATACATTATACGGCTTCTTCATACAGTCCTTTAGTAATACATGGCTAAATGATGCAGTCAATAAACAGGCCAAACTTCCATCTGTCCAGTTTCCCTGGGTGACCACACGCCGGTATCAAGTCTCTACTCACTCAGTGCATTGCACTCTTTATCCTCCGGATTGCAGCCAGGTAAACACAAGGCAGCCCAAGACGCAGGGTGTCAGTCGCTTTGGTTCCTTCTGCCTCTGTGTTGCTCCACACAGAGAGAGCTCTGCAAACAACTGCTCTGTCTGCTTCCAAGCTCAACACTGACACACCTTTCCCTCTACTCCAGGGCTTTTAGGCTATGTGCACATGTTGCGGATTAGGCTTAGGAATTTTTGGTGCGGATTCTGCATCTCTTGGCAGAAAACGCAGGTGCTTATTTGACGCGTTTTTTGTGTGCAGATTTGCTGCGGATTTACTGTGTCTTTTACCCCTGTGGATTTCTATTATGGAATGGGTACAAAAACGCTGCAGATCCGCAAAAAAGAAGTGACATGCTCCTTTTAATCCGTAGCATTTCCGCACAGAATTTTCCACACCATTAGCACAGCATTTTTTTTACCATTGATTTACATTGTACTGTAAATCACTTGCGGATCTGCAGCGTTTCTGCACGGCAAAAAACGCTGCAGATCCGCAGGAAATCTGCAACGTGTGCACATACCCTTAATCAGTCACTGCTTTACTATTCTACACTGTGTTTCAAATTATTATGCACAAAGAGTTTAGGCGTGATAAGGTTAGAATTTTTTTTTTTGTCATTTAAACTCATTGATGGTGATGTGTCAGGGCTCTTCATATCACTGAAAGCAATTGCAGATACCTGTGCAAATTAGTTTGGCAGGTGTGTCCAAATAAAGGCAAGACTCCTTAAGAAGGCTGTTCCACATTATTAAGCAGCCTACATTTTTGGCCAAAATGGGAAAGAAAAAGGATGTGTCGGCTGCTGAGAAGCAACGAATTGTGGAGCATTTAGGTCAAGGCATGACTACAATCAACATTGCCAAGACACTTCATCATGATCATCGCACAATCAAGAAGTATGTAGCTGATTCCCAGCACACACATGTGCATGCTGATAAGGAAAAATTGAGGACTCTTTCCAACAGGCAATTGCATAAGGTTAAAAGAGCAGCTGCAAAAATGCCTTGTCATAGCAGCAGACAAGTTTTTGAAGCTGCTGGTGCCTCCAATGTCCCCAGAACAACAAGATGCAGGGTCCTTCAGAGGTTTGCAGCTGTGCGTAAGCCATCCCGTCGACCACCTCTATCTACTGCACACAAGAAGAAACGGCTCCATTGGGCCAAACGATACATGAAGACTGACTTCCAAACTGTTTTGTTCACCGATGTGTGCCGTGCAACGCTCAATGGTCCAGATGGATGGAGTGGAGGATGGCTGGTTGATGGACACTGTTATGAATAGGTAATTCAGAACCACAATGGACCTTGAAGTTCAGAGCACACAAGTGACCTGACAAAAACCACAAAACAGGACGAGCTCTGAGACGTGGGAACTCTGCTGACCGCAATCCCTAAACCTATCAAACCACACTAGAGGTAGCCGTGGATTGCGCCTAACGCTCCCTATGCAACTCGGCACAGCCTGAGAAACTAGCTAGACCTGAAGATAGAAAAATAAGCCTACCTTGTCTCAGAGAAATTCCCCAAAGGAAAAGGCAGCCCCCCACATATAATGACTGTGAGTTAAGATGAAAATACAAACACAGAGATGAAATAGATTTAGCAAAGTGAGGCCCGACTTACTGAATAGACCGAGGATAGGAAAGATAGCTTTGCGGTCAACACAAAAACCTACAAACAACCACGCAGAGGGGCAAAAAGACCCTCCGCACCGACTAACGGTACGGAGGTGCTCCCTCTGCGTCTCAGAGCTTCCAGCAAGCAAGCAAAACCAAAAAAGCAAGCTGGACAGAAAATAAAGCAACAAAAGTAACACAAGCAGAACTTAGCTTATGCTGAGCAGACAGGCCACAGGAACGATCCAGGAGAAAGCAAGACCAATACTAGAACATTGACTGGAGGCCAGGATCAAAGCACTAGGTGGAGTTAAATAGAGCAGCACCTAACGACTTAACCTCATCACCTGAGGAAGGAAACTCAGAAGCCGCAGTACCACTCGTGACCACAGGAGGGAGCTTGATCACAGAATTCACAACAGGACACCCCATGAAAACACGGCTAAGGTGCCAACAAGAAGGAGGTGGAGTAATGTTTTGGGCTGGAATCATGGGGAGAGAGATTGTCGACCCCTTTATGATCCCTGAAGGGGTAAAGATCAACTCCATAATCTATGTGGAGTTTCTAAAACAACACTTCCTGCCATGGTTCAAGAGGAAGAACCATACTTTCCACAGCAAGATCATTTTCATGCATGATAATGCACCGTCTCATGCTGCAAAAAACACATCTGCATCTCTGGCTGCTATGGGCATAAAAGAGGACAAACTTATGGTGTGGCCACCATCTTCCCATGACCTCAACCCCATTGAGAACCTCTGGAGCATCATCAAAAGGAGTGTCTATGATGGCGGGAGGCAGTTCGCATCTAAGCAACAGCTCTGGGAGGGTATTCTGTCCACATGCAAAACAATTGAAGCAGAAACCATCCAAAAACTGACAAATTCAATGGACAAGAGAGTTCAGAAGCTTCTTTCGAACAAGGGGTCCTATGTACAAATGTAACACCACCTAGAATAAAGTTTTCACTTGAAAACTGATTTCATTATGTAATAAGCTGATAATGCTTATAACTTCACAATTGACCATTTTTTTGTTCAAAATTAAATAAAAAAGGTTGAAAACTCTGCTGTGCATAATAATTTGGAACATGCATTTTGAATGTTTATTTTTTTTTAAAAGATACTGTTTTCATAGGCAGTTTGTTCCAAAACATTGCAATTATACTGGAATAGTAGATGGCTGGAAAATAACAATGACTGCAATTCAGATAGGTAATTTAGAGAAAATATGAGGAAATATTATTTGCATAATAATTTGGAACACAGTGTAATTACAGCCACACCTTTGTCTGCAGTATGCCCTCATGGCCTCACTACGCTTCCATGCACATTCTGAAGAGCACATACAGCGCCCCCTAACTAGCAGGAGTCACTGCCTCACAATATATATATTGTGAGCCCTCGCAGGCAGGGTCCTCTCTCCTCCTGTACCAGTTGTGACTTGTATTGTTCAAGATTATCGTACTTGTTTTTATTATGTATACCCCTCCTCACATGTAAAGCGCCATGGTATAAATGGCACTATAATAATAATAATGGTTATTATTTATTATTTATGGTTATTATTTATTTGGTGTAGCAAACCAATCTAGCTCCATGCTACTAGTCACCTCATGATATAATAATAATGTAATATTTTTTATTTATATAGCGCCAACATATTCCGCAGCACTTTACAATTAAGCGGGGACATGTACAGACATTAAATTCAGTACAAGTTAAGACAATTTAAACAGTGAAATTAGGGGTGAGGTCCCTGCTCGCAAGCTTACAATCTACAAGGCCATGATATGGCCTTTCTATGCAATGTGTATTTGGATAACTTCTGACAAGGTGTCAACGGAGGACGGAATCCCATAAAATTACGAAGTATGACATTTTGTCAATATCCCTCGCTGCTCCCTTGTATTCCATACACACAGCTTAGTCTGAAGTTTTCTTGTGTCCACAGTGATACTGCCTGCTGGATCTTTGTATTGAATGGCTGTAGACTTTTATATCTGCAACTTAAGGTACCATCACATTAGCGACGCTGCAGCGATATAGACAACGAGCCGATCGCTGCAGCGTCACTGTTTAGGTCGCTAGGAGACGTCAAACACCGGCAACAGCTGAACGATGCAGGAGTGATCCAGTGACGTACTTCTCGCTGGTTGTTCGCTCCATGAAAAACCATTGCAGGCATCTTTGCTTTTGCTGTCAAAACATGACGAATCACGCCGACCTGATGACCAAATAAAGTTCCGGACTTCTAGCTCCGACCAGCGATGGCACAGCGGGATCCTGATCGCTGCTGCGTGTCAAACACAACGAGATCGCTATCCAGGACGCTGCAACGTCACGGATCGCTGTCGTTCTCGTTGGAAAGTTGCTCAGTGTGAAGGTACCTTTACTGAGGAGGGTTTGGCAGGTTTCCCTGTTTGTTGATGACACAAAGGTCTGTGATAGAGCGTATCTTTATTGAAGGATTTGATTGTAACATTAAACATTATTTATCTGAGAAGAAAATAGTTTAGAAAATTGGAAACTGCAGTTGAATGTTCCCAAATGGGATATGATGCACTCGGAGTGAAAGAATCCTCAGTACTTTTACTTAGGCTCTCCTATATTGGCCATGACAATAGTGAAGGATTTAGATGAACTGATGTCTGACAGTTTCTAATCGTCTGACAGTATGGCCAGGCAGGAGGGAAAGCAAGTTTAATTTAAGCTGCATAGATAGAATACAGGTCTCTCCGATAGCGAAGACCTGTCAGTCACCAAGAGCGGCACTGGGATCTTTAAAGTAGGTATCTTTTATTTGAAATGCTCTGTGCAGCCAGGCTCTGATTCTTGCTGCTGCAATTTTGGCAGCATAAGTCAAGAGGCAGGTTCCCTCTAATGCACCCAGCACAATGCTTGTAGTGGTGGAAATCGGGCCACCTCTGGTTTCTGTAGCAGTGGAAAAGGACTTGACTGCTCTCAAAAGAAACAAAATTATTTTGGAGATATACCATTTAATTGATAACAAAAATAAAATAAATTATGCTACAAAGCAAGCTTTCAAGGCTGCTTACTGTAGCTCTTCTATCAACAACGGTATCATTTATTTTATTTTTGTTAGCCTTTTTAACCCCTTAAAGGGAACCTGTCACCCCCAAAATCAAGGGTGAGCTAAGCCAACAAGCATCAGGGGCTAATCTACAGCATTCTGGAATGCTGTAGATAAGCCCCTGATGTATCCTAAAAGATAAGAAAAAGAGGTTATATTATACACCCCCCAGGGCGGTCCCGATTGGTGTTCTGGTCTGGTGCCTCCTGTCTTCATCAGATGACGTCCTCTTCTTGTCTTCACGCTGTGGCTCCGGCGCAGGCATACTTTGTCTGCCCTGTTGAGGGCAGAGCAAAGTACTGCAGTGAGCAGGTGCAGGGCCTCTCTGACCTTTCCCGGCGCCTGCACACTGCAGTAATTTGCTCTGCCCTCAACAGGGCAGACAAAGTACGCCTGTGCCAGAGCCGCAGCGTGAAGACCAGAAGAGGACGTCATCCTATGAAGATGGGAGGCCCTGGACCGCGACGCCCATCGGATCGGACCGCCCCCCAGGTGAGTATAATTTAACCTCTTTTTCTCATCTTTCAGGATACATCGGCGGCTTATCTACAGCATTACAGAATGCTGTAGATAAACCCCTGATGCCGGTGGGCTTAGCTCACCGTCGATTTTGGGGGCGACAGGTTCCCTTTAACACTCCAGGATGTGCTAGGGAACTACTGAGATTGCTCCACACAAGGCAGATATGTGCTATATTATATTAGCGGCATCTGCCTTTAACAGCAACGGTCAGTGCTACTGGAATCTGGCCTAGGAGTTTGTTTGGGTGCCTATTGGTTCCCCTATAAGCCCATTGGTTGTTATGAAAGTTGGCGGTCCGCTGAAGACCCACATCCCTGTAATGTTATTTGTTCTGTGACTTCAAGCCACAGGCTAGGCGTTATAGGAAACTGTGAATCAACCCTCACCCCTAGCTAAAAATAAAAAAATATACATATAAAATTGTTTAATTCATAAGGTAAATGTGATAAAGAAAAAAAATTGCAACACCAAATTTCATGGGTTTTTTTCTTTTTACACTTCCCAGAAAACAAGCTATAAAAATCCATCAAAACCTCCAGAAATAAGCTATGTTCCATGCTTGGTGAAGGTTTTACTGACTGCACAACTGACCAGGAGAAACCTCTCCGCTTCCCACAGAGCCATAGCCTCTCTCTGTGCAATTGCTAGATTTACAACAAGTAGCCAAGGCAGCAGCAGCAACAACTACAGTATATTTGATATGATGGAGCAGATGTTTCATTTGTCACTTCACCAACCTGACGCTCTTGGGCACATTGAGATGCACCCAATGAACAGACAGGTTCTTGTGTGCTTAGACTGTGTCCTTTTTTCAAGCAGATAGCCTAAGTCCCCATTTTATGGACTTCAAGCTCAGCAGATTAGACCAGTGGCAAGAACTGACCCAGTGTACTGCTCTGTTCAGCCTAGAGTGTACTATTCTTCATGGCCAGTGGCTTTGTCAGACTCAAACAGACCAGGTTATCCTCCACAAGTGTGGAACACCTTACATTTGTCAAAACAAAATCAGGCATGTATCAGAGCCAACTTTCATCCACCTATAGCTGATGCAAATGATTACACTAATCGTTTCATCTGCCTTTTCATTGTCTTCTACACTGTTCTGCATCCACCAGTGCCAATGGCCCATGCTCAGACAGACACCTATTCCCTCTCTATCATGCATCTGTACTATACTGCTGAAGCTGCCATTACTGGCCTTATACTGCAAGATGACTCCCTGCCTATCCCTTTACATAATTATACTGTCCTGCTTTTGCCACTGTGCAACCACATATCTGACTGCACACTGATTTATGGAGCTATATTGCTGCTTCAAGGGCTGCCATTGCTAGCCCTACACTTCGACACATCTCCTTGCATGACCTGTGATACTACAGGGTGGGCCATTTATATAGATACACCTGGGTGGGCCATGTATATGGATACACCTAAATAAAATGGGAATGGTTGGTGATATCAACTTCCTGTTTGTGGCACATTGTATATGGGAGGGGGAAAACTTTTCAAGAAGAGTGGTGACCATGGCGGCCATTTTGAAGTCAGCCATTTTGGATCCAACTTTATAAATGGCCCACCCAGGTGTATCCATATTAATGGCGCACCCTGTATTATACCATGCAGCTTCTGTTGCTGCTTACCCACATACATCTCCCACACTTGTAGAGTGTGTACCACAGCTGGGAAACATAGTATCTTGAACACACATGAACATGAAACAGCTTTCAAATTACGGATAACTTTATTCAAGGCTTTTTGACAATTTCTTCTCCACTTTGAATATAGTTAGCCTGTGCCGCACCCTATAAAGGGAACATTTTTGAATGGCTTGATAAAAAGCTTTTGTAATTTTCATCATTTTGAAAATCACAAATTTGTTGCAGATCCCCCAAAATGGCCATTTTTTTCACTCCTACTTGAGAAGCCATTACTTCTTCACTTTCAAATCAGCTTCCTTGTGGCTGATCCCTAAATAAAAGGGTAATTTTTGAACAGCTTGTGAAAAAGCTATCATTTTTTTCATTTAGGCAAAGAACACAGCTATTCATGCACTCCAAAAAGGGATAATTTTTGCATGCCCCCAAGTGAAAAAGCCATGGCTTCTTACATTTGCCCCTCCTGTGTATACACACTAGTAAGACTGGCATCTGTCCCCAAAAATTGATAGTTTTATGACTGTTTTTACAATTTAAACAACTTAAAATGCTTTTTACTGCAGTGATGGTAAATTGCCTGTTGGCTACCACCACTTACCATCCGTTTTCTACTAGCCATGTATGGTATTGGACATATTCAGACGTTCATGTTTCATGTACGTTTTTTATCCATGTTCTTCACAGATAGAAAAACTTTTTCCATTATAGTCTATTGGGATTTTCACATACCCGTGATTTTTTGCATACCGTGTGTCCATGCAAAAATTCAGTAGACATGTATATTTTTTACAAGCATCATTGGCAAAAAGTAGTAGTACAACTTTGAGTCCATGAAAATAATGGGCAAAACATGGTATCAATGAGCAGTTCATGTGCTGACTGTTATTAGCATTGCAAGGATAGGATATACTTTGTAATGTATTTATTTATCTATACGTGAAAATCACGTAAGAATCACTGGTAAAAACTGACACATGGGCCAAACATTGATACAAATCATATCCAAAATACTGATGATACTCATACCATTTGTTTTTGCATATGTGAGGAATCACGGAAATCTGAATGAGGCCTAAGGTTCTATTTTCACCCTTTCATGACCTTGGTATTTTCCGTAACAAACTAGAGTCCCCTACGGTATGAATTTGAGACCAGATCTTATTTTGCAATATGATTGATGTGTTTTTTCTACTTTATTGGATACATGTGATCTGTTTTTTGTGTTCTCGTGATTTTTTTCTCTTTTGCAATATACTACGTGGATATGCATATTCTAGAATACCCGATGCGTTAGAATCGGGCCACCATCTAGTATATATATATATTTATATAATTGCCTTGTAATGTTTTCATTTCCAGTTCTGTTCAGATGTCGCTGTATCCTAGAATTCCAAGCAGAGGAAGTTCACCGACCGTGATATTGGCACACCCAAGTGATGGGTGTCTCAATATGGAAACTGCTGCTGGTACCAACCTATTGTGCGGTACCACCAGTGGAACACCATCGCACCTCTCACACACACACTCTATATGCCATATGCACCACACACACACACTCTCACACACTCACACTTTCACACTCATACACACACACTCAGGCAGCCTCTTGCGTGGTACCACCAGCGGAACACCGTCGCGAACACACCGCTGCCGGGATCAGCTGAATGATTCACTGACTGCCGCCATCTTTGTACAGGAGGAGTGCATGCACAGTTTTAAATTGACTGCCACTATCTGTCTGCAGAAAGATGGCAGTGGTCTGATTTACTGCTCCTGCGCAAATTACGTGCAGGTGCAGTGAATCATTCGGCTGATCCCGGCGGCAGAAGCGCTATGTGTCTACAGGCAGAGGAAGCCGGTCACATTAAAGGGGTTTTCCCATGAATGAAAGTTCATTTTAAAAATTTACTGTGTCTGACCTTGTACGAAGCATACCATATCTCCTGGGCAGGGGAGGAAGCAAAAGACAATACTGACATTACAGCAAGGGATCACAGTGGATTCATTTTCTGAGGTAAAATATTTCACTGACAGTTTTTAAAAAATATTTTACCTCACAAAATGTATCCTCTGCGATCTGCTGTAATGTCAGTATTGTCTTTTGCTTCCTCCCCTGCACAGGAGCTGTGGTATACTCAGTACACGGTCAGACACAGACAATTTTTAAAATGAACTTTC
Organism: Ranitomeya imitator; assembly: GCF_032444005.1. Taxonomy (NCBI): domain Eukaryota; kingdom Metazoa; phylum Chordata; class Amphibia; order Anura; family Dendrobatidae; genus Ranitomeya; species Ranitomeya imitator. Next base: position 324,156,133 of record NC_091285.1, on the reverse strand, counting down.
ATTCATGGGAAAACCCTTTAAAAAGCAAATATTAAGGCCAACATGGCTCCTCATAAAAAGTACGCCAATGGCAATGGAAGGAAGGAATCAAAGGCACAATGTCGAAGATAACAAAGTGCAAATGAGACTCTTGAAGAGCAACAGCATTGCATGAGTCCCATGATGCAAAAGTCATCAGATTATCACAGGATGCCATTAGGCAACAACAGCGTTGCATGACTGTCCCCATCGTGACATTACTGCCCTCCCAATGCGATAGCATCGGGCCTCCATCTAGTATAACATATATAATATATATATATTTCAAACTACTGGATGTGGACATGTGATCATACACCTAATAGTAAGCTATAATGGGTTCAAAATTATCTTTTTGTGTAACAAAATCCTGACTGTGAATTCACAGTTAAACTTACTGTTATCCGTGTTTTCTATACCCACTATTAGAAAAAAAAATTTCATTAATAAAAGACAGACTCTAGGGTAATTTTCACAGCACTCAGAATTCTAACAATGTTTTATCCTGGGAATTCATCTGATCTGATCCATTTGTTGTGGTCAGGAAAGATTTTAGCCACCATAAAATAGTATTTGCAGATCCTCACTTGGGGTTTCTTTTTTATTTTTGTCTAGACAGGAGAGAGTGAAGATTGTACTCTCTTTTTTTCAGTCCCACACTGATGGATTAGGTGTCTGCTTTTCAGCTGACACTAAGCAAATATTTTTAGTCATTATGATGTATTGCAGTGTTTTACATTCAACAGTTCAGCTGAGTTGCTGATCAATTCTGGTTTGGAAATGTATGGCCATGTTGTGACTGTGAAGAATTTTCAGATAATTACAATGGCTTTTCAATACCAACCACCCTCATGTGTCTTATTATATTTGTTCAAATGTTCTTACAAGAAGACACTTTTTCTATTAGTCCTCAATGACTACCGTAATTCACCACTTATGAGTCCGGGAAAAAACTGACAAGGCAGAATGATCAAGCCTGAAGAATATTTCTTAGTAATATATATATGTAGTAGTAGATGTTGCCTAAATTGAAGGTTTTGATATTTGTAGTAATTCCCTCTGCTGCTCACCAGATGCTTGCAAAAATCTTGTTAGATGGTTTGCAGGCAAATAGATCTTTTGCTCACCATTACCATGTCTACACATGCACAATGAGATAATTGCGTAGGCAATTGTAATCTACTGTAAATATCCATACTTATAAACCTAAATATACATATCATATATTATATTTAGGAAGAGTTCGAATAGGTAACAAATATACATTTACCATCTGCAATCTCATCAAACCATGAAATATAGGATTAGTTTGTGGAGGCAGTTGGTGCTATGAGGCTGGTCATTTTTAATTTGAGTCTTCATATTAGATTTTGATAGAATGCCTAGCCCCGACCTACAATCATCTATCAATTCTAACTGCAACTGGCATGTCTTATATACAAACCAACTGTTTTAATGGCTGGCGTCTCATTCCAATAGTGGTCTACAAGTCCAAAGTAATGAAGCACTTCTCTGTAGCATTATGCAATGCAAATAGCAATTTTGAAATGTATATAGCTCATGTATAGATCAGAGATTACAATCAGCATGTAGATACCGAATACACAAAATTGTATACTTAAGACATAAGGGCAATCCCTTTTACAGCTATAGAAATACTTATAACATGGAATGTGTTAAACTTTTTGACCAATGACAGGAAATACTTAATGTTTGAAATATGGAAATATACAGCACTGGTAAAAGTTAAGAGACCACTGCAAAATTTTCAGTTTCCCATATTTTTCTCTTTATAGGTATATTTTTGAGTAAAATGTAAATTGTTCTTTTAGTCTATAATCTTCTGACAAGCTCACCCTTTGCGGCCATGTTCGCCTGCTCCCACGCGCTGCCTTATTCTAGCTCCGCCAGGCATCCAGGCTACTTGGATTTCTCCCTGGACTTTTTGTAGAAAACTGGAGATCCATAACAAGACATAAAACCAAGTCTTCTCATATCAGTTCTGATGAAGGTCCGGATGTGGACCGAAAACGTTTAACGCTAATTCTGGATGCAATAAATGGAACATTTTGTTTTTGTCACTTTTCTCTCTGAGTGCCACATTTTTCTACAGTCATTGCAATCAGTGTGTTTTCTAACAATAAGGTTGCAAAGGTTTTGAAACAGCTCACTGGTTTTACTCATCATGAGATGTTTCTTTCATGTGTGGCATCTTAGTAATGAAACACCTTTTTATAGGCTATCAATTGAACCAGCAGATATTTTTTACTAAGTGGCAAGATTGCTTTCTAATTATTGATAGATTTCAGCTGGTGTAATGACTTTCCATGGCTTTGGAGCGCCCCGTGGGCCGTGGGGTACTCGGATCCGGGCTCTTCTGTAGTCAATGGGGATGTCACGGTGGCTGACCCGGTCTGTGGCCCTCAGGAGGTCACTTGGTGAAATGGGAAGAAAGGTCTTTAAAGGGATAGTATTCGTGACGCCACCTGTGGTATTCGGTCAGGGTGACCGACGCTGCTTAGGGGTCCACTGGGGTGATGTTATGGCAGCTAGATGGTATACCTTCCCACAGGTGAAGTACGTTCCCAGGGCTTCCCAGAGTGTAGATGGTGGATGGTGTAAGGCGCAGTGAATAACGAGGACACAAGGTTGCAGTCTCTTTACCTTTACTGAAGACTTCAGCATCCACAGTCCAGGGTAGGGACCACAGGGTAGGCAGAGTCCGGACGGTCCGAAGGCAATATCCAGAGTCCCCTTATCCAGGAGGAATTCAATAGACTTCCCTTAGCGCACAGTAACTCAGTAGGTCCCTACTTGCATAAGCTACCATAAGGTCCTCACTGTTGTTACTCCTCTCTGTCCCCCAGATGGTACGGATAGGACAAAACCCGTATGACTGATGGCCTAAGGCTTGTTTATAGGGACCCTAGAGACACCCCGACCCCCACAAGTTGCCACCGTGTCTTCTTAGGTATAAAGATCGGACAGCCAACTTGGAATTAACTGTCCTGCCAGTCTCTGAAGTAACGGCATAGAGCTCTTTACTCCCTCGGTATTCTGGCCACCAGATCTGCTCTTCAGATGGAGGCAGCCTGCTTCTAGCTGGTCTCCCACTAATGTTTCACTCCTGTTGCTATGACTTCTTTTCTCACTCACTACAGCACAATTCCTTTCTTGTCCTTTCTTAGGATGCTGCCACATGGGTTGCAGGCGCAGCTCCGTGTCCTTCTCCCTCCTCAGACTTCAGTCTGGATCTGACTAGAGATCACCCTAGCCAGCTCGACCGGGAGACCTTTCCTTGTCGGTCCCCAGCCAGGAACTCTCCTCAGACTTCTCCTTCTGATACTGACTAACCTCCTCACCAACCCCCCAGTTTTACCCTAATGTGAGGAGTGGCCTAATAGATATAACCCTTAGCTCCCCCTGGTGGACTGGCGTGTGAAGTGTGTGTGTGTGGCTGTGATACCTGAACAGAAGATCTCCTTCATTGCCCTCAGACGTAACATCGCTCCCCCTGGTGGAAGAACAACATTACTGCAACGAACCAGGACTCTGGGGCGCTGCAGCTTTTTGTACCTCTCTTTCTTTTTGTGTTCAATACTTTCTCCCTGTGTCATTTCTCATTATTACACATAACTTAATTTATGGACATCTATGGTTTGATTTCTATGCATGTGCAGATTTGTTGGGTTTTTACCGACATCTATTGAGAATTTCATGTCAATAGCTTTAGAAATACTTTTCCAAATATATTTACTTAGAAAATTGGTGATGTGTTCAATGCTTATTTTACCGTTTTTATACAGTGAAAACCAGAAGTTTACATGCGCTATATAAAAAAGACACATATGCATGTTTTTCCTCAATATCTGACATGAAATCAGAATAAACCTTTCTCCTTTTAGGTCAGTTAGGATTACCATAGTTATTAATTTTTGCCAAATGCCAGAATAATGAGAATGTTTGAGGCATTTTTATTAATTACTGCAAAGTCAAAAGCTTACATACATTTCATCAGTATTTGGGACCATCTCCCTTAAACTGAATGACGGTCAAACGTTTTGGAATTTCCAAGTACCAGCAACCCACCACCAGAGACACATTGTACTCCAGTCTGCAATGTTCACCCTCCAACTAGAGCAGCACCACATTTTTTATTGAATGAGACTGGGAGGGAATGTAGTAGAGCATACATGATAAGGTTGTGAGTATCATGGGCATCTGCAGGCCGCATGCTGAGCTATCAAGTGAAGGAGTCATCCTCAAATCCAGCAACAACCTCATGTTTCTACAGGTATCCGCTTCCAGGTTCCCTTACCTTTTTTCTCCAAATGCAAATGGGAAGGAGTGCAAAACAGCTAAGATGTTATTCATGCAGGAAGCCTGGTCATCTGCAAGCCACCTGTCCTGCTGGTTGGTTGAGGAATGACATTACACCAAATTGTCTTATTAGCTATCTACAGCCAACCAATGGAGGAAGATGTGTCACCACTCCAAGTTGACTTGCTAAATGACTCAGACATCAATGTTCGACCACTAGAGGTTTATGGGATGTAGGTCACAGGAGGTAGTGGTTTGGCCAGAGGTGATACAGCAAGGATTAGCATTATAATTGAATAAGGTGGAGGCAAATGAAGAAATATTCCAAAAGCGAACGTAGAACTGGACTTTGGCTTTGGGACCAAGCAATGCGTGGTTGGTTTGAGTGGCCTGCCTGCAGATATTCTGCTAGGAAATGATGTAGTAGATCTACAATGCTGATTTGTTGGTTCAGAAAGCAGAGTTTAAGTTAAGGAAACTGGAGCCCGACCATTCAACACCATAATTTTACTGTATAATAACCGATAAGGAAGCAGCACCAAAATGCTGATGCATTGTCCAGGTAGCCGAAGCCATGCGTCATGTCAAAAATATCAACCTGTACTTGACAAGCAACCTGTTGAGGTCACTTGGCTGTATACAATTTGAGGGGGACAAGGGACTGTCACAGTGTGTCACCCTCAGACAGCTTCCATATACCATATAAGCAACAATTAGTAAGGTTGCACTATAATATGCAAAGAAGGATTATTCTAGAACATTGAAACTGCATTGCTGCCATAGGAAGTAGGAAAAATGGAAAAAAGCGCTATATAATGTACATATGAAATATTTATCTGCAAAAATTGCTATGAAAACAAGGAATGTACTTTGCGCATAGATTGGCAAATATATGTGTTAGGAGTCGAGTTTCCTCTGCTGCACAGGGGGAGTCTCGATCCATGTCTGCTGCGGTCTCCCATTCGGTATCGGCCGCAGTGGGCTCTGCTCAGCGGAGACGTCGCTCCCAGCGTCTCGCTGGGGCTGATTCGGTGCATAGGGTCACTACTGCCTTTTCTGGCTTTCCTATGGTACCCTGCACTGATCTGCGGCGAGCGAGCCTCTCTGGGACTAAGTCCTTGTTTACGCACACTGAGCATGCCCAGGGCAGGGTCTCCCATTGGAGGTCGAGGGCCACATGTTCGGTCACATGCTCAGGTGCTGCAGTACATTCCATTGGTCCTTCTGGAAGGTCCTGAAAGGGCAAAACATGCTCAGGTACTGCAGCACTTTCCATTGGTCCTTCTGGAAGGTCCTGAAAGGGCAAAAACTTCAGTAGCAGCTTCCTGTGCTGCAACTATATAAACTGCGCATGACCGCACGGCCATGCGCTAGTATCATCTTATGCTATATGCTTTGCGCCAATGTGGTCATGTGTTTGAATGTGTTCAGGGACCCGGCTGAAATAAGCCCCTAGAATGCTGGCATCTCCGGCGAGGAGTTTTGTATGCATGCATGACCACTCACTGCTCACATCTGGGTAGTTGGCCTGTGCCTCTGTGAAAGTCTAACAGGGCACAGAGCTTTCCTCTCGCGGTTACTCTGTGAAGCTAACAGAGTTGGTATATACCGCCATATAGAGCCGCCATTATTTAGCAGCAGGTGCTTTCCTGCACGGTGGATCCCGGGTTGCGAACGCACCAATTCCATTTAATAAATTATATATTTGGTGCGTTCCGCCAACCCTAACAATATGTGAGCCCAATTGCCACGTCAAGGAGTCCTTCGTAAATTGGTTCCCTGTCCGGATATGTCACCTCTCCTGAGCAAAAAAGTCTACAATTTATGGGGCAGGAATGGACCAGGTAATCTGCTTAAAATCACCTGTGGCTAATGGGAGTGGGAGTGCACATGTCCAAAAGGCTATAAGGCAACGTTCACATTAGCGTTTCCTGACGCTGCGTCGGGAAACGCTGCGGCAACGCATGCGTCATGCGCCCCTATATTTAACATGGGGGCGCATGGACATGCGTTGTGCTGCGTTGTGCGACGCATGAGTTTTTTTTGCCGCAAGCGTTGGGCGCAGAAAATGCAACAAGTTGCATTTTTATTGCGTCCAAATTTCGGCAAAAAAGGACGCATGCGTCGCAAAACGCAGCGTTTTTGCATGCGTTTTGGTGCGTTTTTATTTGCATTGTGCGTTGCGTCGCCGACGCAGCGGCGCACAACGCAAATCTGAACGTAGCCTAATTCAATAGAAAAAAGGACAAGCCCATCTATACTAGTGTGAACAAGTGTCAACCAAAAAAAAACATAAGCAACAAATAGTAAGGAAATAGGAAAAAGGAAGGTACTTCGCGCCTACATTGGCCAATATACAGTACAGACCAAAAGTTTGGACACACCTCATTTAAAGATTTTTCTGTATTTTCATGACTATGAAAATTGTACATTCACACTGAAGGCATCAAAACTATGAATTAACACATGTGGAATTGTATACTTAACAAAAAAGTGCGAAACAACTGAAATTATGTCTTATATTCTAGGTTCTTCAAAGTAGCCACCTTTTGCTTTGATGACTGTTCATTATGCCTTCAATTTTGAATAAATCCCCAACAGTGTCATCAGCAAAGCACCCCCACACCATCACACCTCCATGCTTCACAGTGGGAACCATGCATGTAGAGTCCATCCGTTCACCTTTTCTGCGTCGCACAAAGACACGGTGGTTTGATCCAAAGATCTCAGATTTGGACTCATCAGACCAAAGCACAGATTTCCACTGGTCTATTCCTTGTGTTCTTTAGCCCAAACAAGTCTCTTCTGATTGTTGCCTGTCCTTAGCAGTGGTTTCCTAGCAGCTATTTTACCATGAAGGCTTGCTGCACAAAGTCTTCTCTTAACAGTTGTTGTAGAGATGTTTACTGCTAGAACTCTGTATGGCATTGACCTGGTCTCTAATCTGAGCTGCTGTTAACCTGCGATTTCTGAGGCTGGTGACTCGGATAAACTTATCCTCAGAAACAGAGGTGACTCTTGGTCTTCCTTTCCTGGGGCGGTCCTCATGTGAGCCAGTTTCTTTGTAGCGCTTGATGGTTTTTGCCACCTTACTTGGGGACACTTTCAAAGTTTTCCCAAATTTTCCCAATTTTTCAGACTGACTGACCTTCATTTCTTAAAGTAATGATGGCCACTCATTTTTCTTTACGTAGCTGCTTTTTTCTTGCCATAATACAAATTCTAACAGTCTATTCATTAGGACTATCAGCTGTGTATCCACCAGACTTCTGCACAACACAACTGATGGTCCCAACCCCATTTATAAGGCAAGAAATCCCACTTATTAAACCTGACAGGGCACACCTGTGTAGTGAAAACCATTCCCGGTGACTACCTCTTAAAGCTCATCAAGAGAATGCCAAGAGTGTGCAAAGCAGTCATCAAAGCAAAAGGTGGCTACTTTGAAGAACCTGGAATATAAAACATTATTTCAGTTGCTTCACACTTTTTTGTTAAGCATATAATTCCACATGTGTTAATTCATAGTTTTGATGCCTTCAGTGTGAATGTAAAATTTTCATAGTCATGAAAATACAGAAAAATCTTTAAATGAGAAGGTGTGTCCAAACTTTTGGTATGTACTGTATGTGAGCTGTTATGATCTGGTGGTTTAGGAGCAACATGGAACGAGCTCTGAAGGATGTGGTAACTGTACTGACCGCAGTCCCTAAGCTCAACACAACACTAGAAGTAGCCGTGGAATGCTCCTAACTCTCCCTAGGCATCTCGTCACAGCCTAAGAGCTAACTACCCCTAAAGATAGGAGCAGGAAAGCTATCTTGCCTCAGAGAAAATCCCCAAAGGATAGATTAGCCCCCCCCCCCCCCCACAAATAATGACTGTGAGTGGAGAGGGAAAAGACATACACAGAATGAAACCAGGATGAGCACAGGAGGCCAGTCTAGCTAAATAGATAGGACAGGATGGAATACTGTGCAGTCAGTATAAAACACTACAAAAAATCCACACAGAGTTTACAAAAATCTCCACACCTGACTAAAGGTGTGGAGGGTAAATCTGCTTCCCAGAGCTTCCAGCAAGACAGAATTAATTCATACTGATAAGCTGGACAAACAAAGAAAGCACAGAACGGATAAGTCCACAATCTATGGACAGAAAAGAGCAAGCAAAAACTTAGCTTTGGTGAACTGGTCAGGATAACAGGGAAATCCAAAGAGATGTGAATCCAACCAGGAAGCATTTACAAGTGGCACTGGCTGAACTCCAAGGAGCAGCCATACCACTTGCAACCACAAGAGGGAGCCCAAGAGCAGAACTCACAAAAGTGCCACTTACAACCACCGGAGGGAGCCCAAGAGCGGAATTCACAACAGTACCCCCCCTTGAGGAGGGGTCACCGAACCCTCACCAGAGCCCCCAGGCCGATCAGGACGAGCCAAATGAAAAGCATGAACCAAATCGGTGGCGTGGACATCGGAGGCAACAACCCAAGAATTATCCTCCTGGCCATAACCCTTCCACTTGACAAGATACTGAAGCCTCCGCCTCGAAAAACGAGAATCCAAAATCTTCTCAACCTCATATTCCAACTCTCCCTCAACCAACACCGGGGCAGGAGGGTCAACCGAGGGAACAACGGGCACCACATATCTCCGCAACAAAGATCTATGGAAAACATTATGAATGGCAAAAGAGGCTGGAAGAGCCAAACGAAAAGACACCTGATTAATAATTTCAGAAATTTTATAAGGACCAATAAACCGAGGCTTAAACTTAGGGGAATAAACCTTCATAGGAACATGAGAAGACAACCAAACCAAATCCCCCACACGAAGCCGGGGACCAACACACCGACGGCGGTTAGCAAAACGTTGAGCCCTTTCCTGAGACAACGTCAAATTGTCCACCACATGAGTCCAAATCTGCTGCAGCCTGTCCACCACAGAATCAACACCAGGACAATCAGAAGGCTCAACCTGCCCAGAAGAAAAACGAGGATGAAAACCAAAATTACAAAAGAAAGGTGAAACCAAAGTAGCCGAACTAGCCCGATTATTAAGGGCAAACTCGGCCAACGGCAAGAAAGACACCAAATCATCCTGATCAGCAGACACAAAGCATCTCAAATAGGTCTCCAAGGTCTGATTAGTTCGCTCAGTTTGGCCATTAGTCTGAGGATGAAACGCTGAAGAAAAAGACAAATCAATGCCCATCCTAGCACAAAAGGCCCGCCAAAATCTAGAGACAAACTGAGAACCTCTGTCAGACACAATATTCTCCGGAATGCCATGCAAACGAACCACATGCTGAAAAAATAATGGAACCAGATCTGAGGAGGAAGGCAACTTAGGCAAAGGTACCAGATGGACCATTTTAGAGAACCGGTCACAAACAACCCAGATAACAGACATCTTCTGGGAAACAGGAAGATCCTAAATAAAATCCATGGAAATATGTGTCCAGGGCCTCTCAGGGACCGGCAAAGGCAAAAGCAACCCACTAGCACGGGAACAGCAAGGCTTGGCCCAGGCGCAAGTCCCACAGGACTGCACAAAAGCACGCACATCGCGCGACAAGGAAGGCCACCAAAACGACCTAGCAACCAAATCTCTAGTACCAAAAATCCCAGGATGACCAGCCAACACTGAACAATGAACCTCAGAAATTACCTTACTTGTCCATCTATCAGGAACAAACAGCTTCCCCACTGGACAGCGGTCAGGCCTATCAGCCTGAAATTCCCGAAGCACCCGCCGCAAATCAGGGGAGATAGCAGAAAGAATAACCCCCTCCTTAAGAATGCCAACCGGCTCAAGGACTCCAGGAGAATCAGGCGAAAAACTCCTAGAGAGGGCATCAGCCTTAACATTCTTAGATCCCGGAACATACGAGACCACAAAATCAAAACGGGAGAAAAACAGGGACCATCGAGCCTGTCTAGGATTCAGCCGCTTGGCCGACTCGAGGTAAATCAGATTCTTATGATCGGTCAGGACCACAACGCGGTGTTTAGCTCCATCAAGCCAATGTCGCCACTCCTCAAACGCCCACTTCATAGCCAACAACTCCCGATTGCCGACATCATAATTGCGTTCCGCAGGCGAAAACTTTCTGGAAAAAAAAGCACATGGTTTCATCAAAGAACCATCAGATTCCCTCTGAGACAAAACGGCCCCTGCCCCAATCTCAGAAGCGTCGACCTCAACCTGAAAAGGAAGAGAAACATTCGGCTGACGCAAGACAGGGGCAAAAGTAAATCGGCGTTTAAGCTCCTGAAAGGCCTCAACAGCCTCAGAGGACCAATTCATCACATCAGCGCCTTTCTTCGTCAAATCAGTAAGGGGCTTAACCACACTGGAAAAGTTGGCAATGAAACGGCGATAGAAATTAGCAAAGCCCAAAAATTTTTGAAGGCCTTTCACAGATGTGGGTTGGATCCAGTCATGAATAGCTTGGACCTTAACAGGATCCATTTCTATAGACGAGGGAGAAAAAATAAAACCCAAAAAAGAGACCTTCTGAACTCCGAATAGGCACTTAGACCCCTCCACAAAAAAAGCATTATCACGAAGGATCTGGAACACCATCCTGACCTGCTTCACATGAGACTCCCAATCATTAGAAAAAATCAAAATATCATCCAAATATACGACCATGAATTTATCAAGATACAGTGCCTACAAGTAGTATTCAACCCCCTGCAGATTTAGCAGGTTTAATAAGATGCAAATAAGTTAGAGCCTTCAAACTTCAAACAAGAGCAGGATTTATTAACAGATGCATAAATCTTACAAACCAAAAAGTTTTGTTGCTCAGTTAAATTTTTATAAATTTTAAACATAAAAGTGTGGGTCAATTATTATTCAACCCCTAGGTTTAATATTTTGTGGAATAACCTTTGTTTGCAATTACAGCTAATAATCATTTTTTATAAGACCTGATCAGGCCGGCACAGGTCTCTGGAGTTATCTTGGCCCACTCCTCCATGCAGATCTTTTCCAAGTTATCTAGGTTCTTTGGGTGTCTCATGTGGACTTTAATCTTGAGCTCCTTCCACAAGTTTTCAATTGGGTTAAGGTCAGGAGACTGACTAGGCCACTGCAACACCTTGATTTTTTGCCTCTTGAACCAGGCCTTGGTTATCTTGGCTGTGTGCTTTGGGTCGTTGTCTTGTTGGAAGATGAAATGACGACCCATCTTAAGATCCTTGATGGAGGAGCGGAGGTTCTTGGCAAAAATCTCCAGGTAGGCCGTGCTATCCATCTTCCCATGGATGCGGACCAGATGGCCAGGCCCCTTGGCTGAGAAACAGCCCCACAGCATGATGCTGCCACCACCATGCTTGACTGTAGGGATGGTATTCTTGGGGTCTATGCAGTGCCATCCAGTCTCCAAACGTCACGTGTGTGGTTGGCACCAAAGATCTCGATCTTGGTCTCATCAGACCAGAGAACCTTGAACCAGTCAGTCTCAGAGTCCTCCAAGTGATCATGAGCAAACTGTAGATGAGCCTTGACATGATGCTTTGAAAGTAAAGGTACCTTACGGGCTCGTCTGGAACGGAGACCATTGCGGTGGAGTACGTTACTTATGGTATTGACTGAAACCAATGTCCCCACTGCCATGAGATCTTCCCGGAGCTCCTTCCTTGTCGTCCTTGGGTTAGCCTTGACTCTTCGGACAAGCCTGGCCTCGACACGTGAGGAAACTTTCAAAGGCTGTCCAGGCCGTGGAAGGCTAACAGTAGTTCCATAAGCCTTCCACTTCCGGATGATGCTCCCAACAGTGGAGACAGGTAGGCCCAACTCCTTGTAAAGGGTTTTGTACCCCTTGTCAGCCTTGTGACCCTCCACGATCTTGTCTCTGATGGCCTTGGAATGCTCCTTTGTCTTTCCCATGTTGACCATATATGAGTGCTGTTCACAAGTTTGGGGAGGGTCTTAAATAGTCAGAAAAGGCTGGAAAAAGAGATAATTAATCCAAACATGTGAAGCTCATTGTTCTTTGTGCCTGAACTATTTCTTAATACTTTAGGGGAACCAAACATTATTCTGGTGGGTTGAGGGGTTGAATAATAAATGACCCTCTGAAAAGACTTTTCACAACTTAAAAAAAAATAAACAAAGAAATAACATTCTTTTTTGCTGCAGTGCATTTCACACTTCCAGGCTGATCTACAGTCCAAATGTCACAATGCCAAGGTAATTCCAAATGTGTAAACCTGCTAAATCTGCAGGGGGTTGAATACTACTTGTAGGCACTGTAATTGTGGAAAATATTATGCATGAAAGACTGGAACACAGATGGAGCATTAGAGAGCCCAAATGGCATCACAAGGTATTCAAAATGGCCTTCGGGCGTATTAAGTGCAGTTTTCCATTCGTCACCCTGTTTAATACGAACAAGATTATATGCCCCTCGGAGGTCAATCTTAGTAAACCAACTAGCCCCCTTAATCTGAGCAAACAAATCAGTAAGCAAAGGCAAGGGGTATTGGAATTTGACCGTGATCTTATTAAGAAGACAATAATCAATACAGGGTCTCAAGGAGCCATCCTTCTCAGCAACAAAAAAGAAACCCGCTCCCAATGGTGACGAAGAGGGCCGAATATGCCCCTTCTCCAAAGACTCCTTAACATAACTCCGCATGGCGGCATGCTCTGGCACAGACAGATTGAAAAGTCGGCCCTTAGGGAACTTGCAACCAGGAATCAAGTTAATAGCACAATCACAGTCCCTGTGTGGAGGAAGGGAACTGGACTTGGGCTCATCAAATACATCCTGGAAATCCGACAAAAACTCAGGGACCTCAGAAGAGGGGGAAGAGGAAATTGACATCACAGGAACGTCACTATGTACCCCTTGACAACCCCAACTAGTCACCGACATAGTTTTCCAATCCAGCACCGGATTATGTTCCTGTTACCATGGAAAACCCAGTACAACAACATCATGCAGGTTATGCAACACCAGAAAATGGCAATTTTTCTGATGTGCTGGAGCCATGTACATAGTCATCTGTGTCCAGTACTGAGGTTTATCCTTGGCCAAGGGTGTAGCATCAATACCCCTCAAAGGAATAGGGCTCTGCAAAGGCTGCAGGGAAAAACCACAGCGCCTGGCGAATTCTAAGTCCATTAAGTTCAGGGCAGTGCCTGAATCCACAAATGCCATAACAGAAAAGGACGATAATGAGCAAATCAGGGTCACAGATAAGAGAAATTTAGGCTGTATAGTACTAATGGTAACAGACCTAGCGACTCTCTTAGTACGCTTAGGGCAATCAGAGATAACATGAGCAGAATCACCACAGTAAAAACACAGCCTATTCTGACGTCTGAATTCCTGCCGTTCTGTTCTAGTCAAAATCCTATCACATTGCATAGGTTCAGGACTCTGCTCAGAGGATACTGCCATATGGTGCACAGCTTTGCGCTCGCGTAGACGCCGATCAATCTGAATTGCTAGAGACATAGATTCGCTCAAACCGGCAGGCGTAGGAAAGCCCACCATAACATCTTTAAGGGCTTCAGAAAGACCTTTTCTGAAAATAGCAGCCAGAGCCTCTTCATTCCATTTCGTGAGCACAGACCATTTTCTAAATTTCTGGCAGTATAATTCCGCCGCTTCCTGACCTTGACACAAGGTCAACAGGGTTTTTTCTGCATGATCCACAGAATTAGGTTCGTCATATAATAATCCGAGCGCTTGAAAAAATGTGTCTACATTCAATAATGCCGGATCCCCTGTTTCAAGAGAAAAAGCCCAGTCTTGAGGGTCACCACGCAGCAAGGATATGATGATTTTTACTTGCTGAATGGAATCACCAGAAGAACGGGGTTTCAAAGCAAAAAACAATTTGCAGTTATTTTTAAAGTTCAAAAACATGGATCTGTCCCCAAAAAACAAATCAGGAGTAGGAATTCTAGGCTCTAAAGCCGGAGTCTGGACAACATAGTCCTGGATACTCTGTACTCTTGCAGCAAGTTTATCCACACGAGAAAACAAACCCTGAACATCCATGCCAAAGCATATATCCTGAACCACCCAGATATCAAGAGGAAAAAAAAAACAAACCAGAGCACAGAAAAAAAAATGGTTCAGAACTTTCTTTTCCTTCTTTTGAGATGCATTTAATTCATTTTTGGCCACTTGTACTGTTATGATCTGGTGGTTTAGGAGCAACATGGAACGAGCTCTGAAGGACGTGGAAACTGTACTGACCGCAGTCCCTAAGCTCAACACAACACTAGAAGTAGCCGTGGAATGCTCCTAACTCTCCCTAGGCATCTCGTCACAGCCTAAGAGCTAACTACCCCTAAATATAGAAGCAGGAAAGCTATCTTGCCTCAGAGAAAATCCCCAAAGGATAGATTAGCCCCCCCACAAATAATGACTGTGAATGGAGAGGGAAAAGACATGCACAGAATGAAACCAGGATGAGCACAGGAGGCCAGTCTAGCTAAATAGATAGGACAGGATGGAATACTGTGCGGTCAGTATAAAACACTACAAAAAATCCACGCAGAGTTTACAAAAATCTCCACACCTGACTAAAGGTGTGGAGGGTAAATCTGCTTCCCAGAGCTTCCAGCAAGACAGAATTAATTCATACTGATAAGCTGGACAAACAAAGAAAGCACAGAACGGATAAGTCCACAATCTATGGACAGAAAAGAGCAAGCAAAAACTTAGCTTTGCTGAACTGGTCAGGATAACAGGGAAATCCAAAGAGATGTGAATCCAACCAGGAACCATTTACAAGTGGCACTGGCTGAAGGAAAAGCCAGGCCTAAATAGCCGAGCAGAAGAGAAGCTAAGTGGAGGCAGCTGAAGACAGCTAACTCCAAGGAGCAGCCATACCACTTGCAACCACAAGAGGGAGCCCAAGAGCAGAACTCACAAAAGTGCCACTTACAACCCTGGAGGGAGCCCAAGAGCGGAATTCACAACAGTGAGCCCAATTACCATGTCAAGGCGTCCTTTGTAAATTGGGTCCCTGTCCTGCATAGCAATTTTTGCAGATAAATATTTAATGTGTAAATTATATAGCGCTTTATTTCCTATGACAGCAATGCAGTTTCAATGTTCTAGAGTAATCCTTCTTTGTATACTATGGTACAACCTTTCTATTTGTTGCTTATATGCTTTTTTAGTTGGCATCTGTTCACACTAGTTTAGATGTGCTGGTCCATATACCATAATGTAATTTGTTCCTCTCTGCAGGGGGCCTACCTGATACACAACTTTGCAGACTGGCAGGAGTCAGGACTTCAGGGACCTATTTTCGCTCTTTGAATTAAATGTAACTGATGGTTAAGGAGGTGGCCTGTGAGTATTTCTATCCAACTAGTGAGCTTATCACAAGAAAAAGGTAGAAAAGGACATCACATGTTTGGAGGTTGTTTTTGGTACCGCGTCATGGAAGGGATGTTGCCATGCTATAGACTATAGGGAATTAGATCAATGTTTGGTGAAATATTCTCCAAGTGACGCAATAAAGATTGTTTGATTGTGCAGCGATCTGCTGTCCCTGCCTGCTCTGTCACAGTACTCTCCGATACATTCCGTATATGTTGATAAACCATTATGCTCAAGAAGTGTGGAATGTAGTTTCTGTGCTGAAGCCCTTCGTCCAAACTGATACTAGTTACACTTTATAAAACACAAACTCACTATGTCACACCATAGTAGCAGATTAATTTACAGTGCATGTATTATCATGGTAATGTTTACAGTGGTAATTGTTTACCAGCATTAATTAGAATAGGATTTGTGATGCCAGACAACATGTGGAGTGAGGAAAAGCATGTTTTGATGGAAGAATACTGTAACTAGTTAAATGGTACATTAAACTTTAGACATGCAGTATCTAAATGCATTGTCCTTCACTTGTCTACTTAATATAATGCTTTTATAATGTCTGATACTTTTAACGAAAAGAAAAATATATTTTATTTATTGGAGAACAAAGTGAGACACGCTGCATTATACTTTTGACTGGTCATAGACAATTTACTATAGCACCCACTATATGAATGAACTAATAGATTTACGTGCAGCTCCCAAAATCTCAGTCAAGCATGTTATTTGGAGCAGCTGCATGTAATATTATATTTCTAACATTTTTCCAACATTCACAGTCCGTCAATGGGAGACTTGCTGGTTGTTGTAGCTCTCCTGGAGATAAGCTAAAGTCCATATGGCAAATATAGGGCATATTCTCTTTGCAGAACTTATTGCATAACTGTTGGAGAAAAAATCTTCCCTAACTTTGATTTGTTTAACCCCTTCACGACCAGAGGAGGTATTTTTGGTTTTGCAGTTTCATTTTTCTCCCCTTCTTCCCAGAGCCATAACTTTTATTTTTTGTTCAAAATGGCCATGTGATGGGTTGTTTTTTTTGGGACAAGTTGTACTTTTGAACGGCACCATTAGTTTTATCATATTGTGTACTGGAAAACAGGAAACAAATTCCAAGTGCGGTGAATTGCAAAACAAAGTGCAATCCCACAATTTTTTTTTTACCGTGTTCACTAAATGCTAAAAATGACCTGCCATTATGATTCTCCAGGTTATTACGAGTTCATAGACACCAAACATGTCTAGGTTTTTAGATATATATATATATATATATATATATATATACAGTTAGGTCCATATATATTTGGACAGAGACAACATTTTTCTAATTTTGGTTATAGACATTACCACAATGAATTTTAAACAAAACAATTCAGATGCAGTTGAAGATCAGACTTTCAGCTTTCATTTGAGGGTATCCACATTAAAATTGGATGAAGGGTTTAGGAATTTCAGCTCCTTAACATGTGCCACCCTGTTTTTAAAGGGACCAAAAGTAATTGGACAATTGACTCCAAGGCTATTTCATGGACAGGTGTGGGCAACCCTTCGCTATGTCATTCTCAATTAAGCAGATAAAAGGCCTGGAGTTGATTTGAGGTGTGGTGCTTGCATTTGGAAGGTTTTGCTGTGAAGTAAACATGCGGTCAAAGGAGCTCTCCATGCAGGTGAAACAAGCCATCCTTACGCTGCGAAAACAGAAAAAACCCTTCGAGAAATTGCTACAATATTAGGAGTGGCAAAATCTACAGTTTGGTACATCCCGAGAAAGAAAGAAAGCACTGGTGAACTCATCAATGCAAAAAGACCTGGGCGCCCACGGAAGACAACAGTGGTGGATGAACGCAGAATTATCTCCATGGTGAAGAGAAACCCCTTCACAACAGCCAACCGAGTGAACAACACTCTCCAGGAGGTAGGCGTATCAATATCCAAATCTACCATAAAGAGAAGACTGCATGAAAGTAAATACAGAGGGTTCACTGCACGGTGCAAGCCACTCATAAGCATCAAGAATAAAAAGGCTAGACTGGACTCTGCTAAAAAAAATCTAAAAAAGCTAGCACCGTTCTGGAAGAACATTCTTTGGACAGATGAAACCAAGATCAACTTCTACCAGAAAGATGGAAAGAGAAAAGTATGGAGAAGGCGTGGTACAGCTCATCATCCAGAGCATACCACATCATCTGTAAAACACGGCAGAGGCAGTGTGATGGCTTGGGCATGCATGGCTGCCAGTGCCACTGGGTCACTAGTGTTTATTGATGATGTGACACAGGACACAAGCAGCCAAATTAATTCTGAGGTATTCAGAGACATACTGTGTGCTCAGATCCAGCCAAATGCAGCAAAACTGATTGGTCGTCGTTTCATACTACAGATGGACAATGACCCAAAACATAAAGCCAAGGCAACCCAGGAGTTTATCAAAGCAAAGAAGTGGAATATTTTTGAATGGCCAAGTCAGTCATCTGATCTCAACCCAATTGAGCATGCATTTCACTTGTTAAAGACTAAACTTCAGACAGGAAGTCCCACAAACAAACAGCAGCTGAAAACCACTGTAGTGTAGGCCTGGCAGAGCATCAAAAAGGAGGAAACACAGCGTCTGGAGATGTCCATGAGTTCAAGACTTCAGGCAGTCATTGCCAACATAGGGTTTTCAACCAAGTACTAAAAATGAACATTTTATTTAAAAATTATTGAATCTGTCCAATTACTTTTGGTCCATTTAAAAACACGGTGGCACATGCTAAGGAGCTGAAACTCCTAAACCCTTCATCCAATTTTAATGTGGATACCCTCAAATGAAAGCTGAAAGTCTGAACTTCAACTGCATTGGAATTGTTTTGTTTAAAATTCATTGTGGTAATGTCTATAACCAAAATTAGAAAAATGTTGTCTCTGTCCAAATATATATGGACCTAACTGTATATATATATATATATATATATATATACAGTGGGGCAAAAAAGTATTTAGTCAGTCAGCAATAGTGCAAGTTCCACCACTTAAAAAGATGAGAGGCGTCTGTAATTTACATCATAGGTAGACCTCAACTATGGGAGACAAACTGAGAAAAAAAAATCCAGAAAATCACATTGTCTGTTTTTTTATCATTTTTTTGCATATTATGGTGGAAAATAAGTATTTGGTCAGAAACAAACAATCAAGATTTCTGGCTCTCACAGACCTGTAACTTCTTCTTTAAGAGTCTCCTCTTTCCTCCACTCATTACCTGTAGTAATGGCACCTGCTAAAACTTGTTTTCAGTATAAAAAGACACTTGTGCACACCCTCAAACAGTCTGACTCCAAACTCCACTATGGTGAAGACCAAAGAGCTGTCAAAGGACACCAGAAACAAAATTGTAGCCCTGCACCAGGCTGGGAAGACTGAATCTGCAATAGCCAACCAGCTTGGAGTGAAGAAATCAACAGTGGGAGCAATAATTAGAAAATGGAAGACATACAAGATCACTGATAATCTCCCTCGATCTGGGGCTCCACGCAAAATCCCACCCCGTAGGGTCAGAATAATCACAAGAACGGTGAGCAAAAATCCCAAAACCACGCGGGGGGACCTAGTGAATGAACTGCAGAGAGCTGGGACCAATGTAACAAGGCCTACCATAAGTAACACACTACGCCACCATGGACTCAGATCCTACAGTGCCAGACGTGTCCCACTGCTTAAGCCAGTACATGTCTGGGCCCGTCTGAAGTTTGCTAGAGAGCATTTGGATGATCCAGAGGAGTTTTGGGAGAATGTCCTATGGTCTGATGAAACCAAACTGGAACTGTTTGGTAGAAACACAACTTGTCGTGTTTGGAGGAAAAAGAATACTGAGTTGCATCCATCAAACACCATACCTAAAGCATGGTGGTGGAAACATCATGCTTTGGGGCTGTTTCTCTGCAAAGGGGCCAGGACGACTGATCCGGGTACATGAAAGAATGAATGGGGCCATGTATCGTGAGATTTTGAGTGCAAACCTCCTTCCATCAGCAAGGGCATTGAAGATGAAACGTGGCTGGGTCTTTCAACATGACAATGATCCAAAGCACACCGCCAGGGCAACGAAGGAGTGGCTTCGTAAGAAGCATTTCAAGGTCCTGGAGTGGCCTAGCCAGTCTCCAGATCTCAACCCTATAGTAAACCTTTGGAGGGAGTTGAAAGTCCGTGTTGCCAAGCGAAAAGTCAAAAACATCACTGCTCTAGAGGAGATCTGCATGGAGGAATGGGCCAACATACCAACAACAGTGTGTGGCAACTTTGTGAAGACTTACAGAAAACGTTTGACCTCTGTCATTGCCAACAAAGGATATATTACAAAGTATTGAGATGAAATTTTGTTTCTGACCAAATACTTATTTTCCACCATAATATGCAAATAAAATGTTAAAAAAACTGAGAATGTGATTTTCTGGATTTTTTTTTCTCAGTTTGTCTCCCATAGTTGAGGTCTACCTATGATGTAAATTACAGACGCCTCTCATCTTTTTAAGTGGTGGAACTTGCACTATTGCTGACTGACTAAATACTTTTTTGCCCCACTGTATATATATATATATATATATATATATATATATATACACAAATAACTCTGGCACACTAAGAGTTCCCAAAAATTATGCAATTTATTATAATTAGTTCAATACTCGGTAGCCAAACGATGCAAGTAAGACAGGTATGTAAATTAATGTTTTGGCTTAATCAAGCCTTTATACCTGTATCTTAAGAAGTACGGGTTTCCAGGGTGACCGAGTCCGTGGCGAGGTTTTTTTTTATTTTAGTGGTGAAAAAAAATTCCAAATTTGTTGAAAAAAAAAAGTTGTGCCATTTTCTGATACACATAGCATCTCCATTTTTTGTGATCTCGAGTTGGGTGAGGACTAGGGTTGAGCGACTTTTACTTTTTTAGGGTCGAGTCGGGTTTCGCGAAACTCGACTATCTCTAAAGTCGAGTCGAGTGAAATCGGCTGATTATGGCGAAAAGTCGGGGATCGACCGAAACACGAAACCCAATGCAAAGTCAATGGGGAATTCTTCTTATTCTTCTTCTTCTTCTTCTTCCCTCCCTCCCTCTCTCTCTCTCTCTCTCTCTCCCCTCCGTCCCTGAACAGAAAAGCTGGTGTTACACATTGCAAATTGCTACAGCGCACAAGCGACAAGATGGCGATAGGCGTCCACGCCCCTAAGACCTATGTCATCACTCTGCCCACGCTCCTTCATTGGCTGAAAAAATGGCGCCAAGCGTGTCATACGAAACGCGACTCTGGCGGGAAAGTCGCGTACCACATGGCGGACCCCACACAGGGATCGGGTCGAGTTTCATGAAACCCGACTTTGCCAAAAGTCGGCGACTTTTGAAAATGAACGATCCGTTTCGCTCAACCCTAGTGAGGACTTTTTGCATGCTGAGCTGACATTTTTTGATGATACCATTTTGGTGCAGATACGATCTTTTGATTGTCCGTTATTGCATATTAATGCAATGTTGCCGCGACCAAAAAAAAAAATTCTGGCATTTTGACTTTTTTTCTTGTTACGCCATTTAGAGATCGGGTAATTTCTTTTTTTTACTATTGATAGACTGGGCGATTCTGAATGCGGTGATACCAAATACACTGCTCAAAAAAATAGAGGGGACACTAAAATCCCACATCCTAGATATCACTGAATGAAATATTCCAGTTTTAAATCTTTATTCATTACATAGTTGAATGTGTTGAGAACAATAAAACCTAAAAATGATCAATGTGAATCACAACTAATATCCCATGGAGGTCTGGAGTTGGAATGATGCTCAAAATCAAAGTGGAAAATGAAGTTACAGGCTGATCCAACTTCAGTGGAAATGCCTCAAGACAAGAAAATGATGCTCAATAGTGTGTGTGACCTCCACGTGCCTGTATGACCTCCCTACAATGCCTGTGCATGCACCTGATGAGGTGATGGATGGTCTCCTGAGGGATCTCCTCCCAGACCTAGACTAAAGCATCTGCCAACTCCTGGACAGTCTGGTGCAATGTGACATTGGTGGATGATGCGAGACATAATGTCCCAGATGTGTTCAAGCGGATTCAGGTCTGGGGAACGGGCGGGCAAGTCCATAGCTTCAATGCCTTCATCTTGCAGGAACTGCTGACACACTCCAGCCACATGAGGTCCGGCATTGTCCTGCATTAGGAGGAACCCAGGGCCAACCGCACCAGCTTATGGTCTCACAAGGGGTCTGAGGATTTCATCTCGGTACCTAATGGCAGTCAGGCTACCTCTGGTGAGCACATGGAGGGCTGTGTGGCCCTCCAAAGAAATGCCACCCCACACCATTACTGACCCTCTGCCAAACCGGTCATGCTGAAGGATGTTGCAGGCAGCAAATCACTCTCCATGGCATCTCCAGGCTCTCACGTCTGTTACATGTGCTCAGTGTGAACCTGCTTTCATCTGTGAAGAGCACAAGGCGCAAGTGGCAAATTTGCCAATCCTGGTGTTCTGTGGCACATGCCAAGTATCCTGCACAGTGTTGGGCTGTGAGCACAACCCCATCTGTGGATGTCAGGCACTCAGACCATCCTCATGGAGTCAGTTTCTAACCGTTTGCAGAAACATGCACATTTGTGGCCTGCTGGAGGTCATTTTACAGGGCTCTGGGAGTGCTTCTCCTGTTCCTCCTTGCACAATGGCTGAGCTGGCGGTCCTGCTGCTGGGTTGTTGCCCTCCTACAGCCCCCTCCATGTCTACTGGTGTACTGGCCTGTCTCCTGGTAGTGCCTCCAGCCTCTGGACACTATGCTGACAGACACAGCAAACCTTCTTGCCACAGCTCGCATTGATGTGCCATCCTGAATGGGCTGCACTACCTGACCCACTTGTGTGGGTTGTAGAGTCAATCTCATGCTACCACGAGTGTGAAAGCACAACCAACATTCAAAAGTGACCAAAACATCAGCCAGAAAGTATTGGTACTGAGATGTGGTCTGTGGTCCCCACATCCAGAACCACTCCTTTATTGAGTGTGTCTTGATAATTGCCAATAATTTCCATCTGTTGTCTATTCCATTTGCACAACAGCATGTGAAATTGATTGTCAAACAATGTTGCTTCTTAAGTGGACAGTTTGATTTTACAGAAGTCTGATTTACTTTGAGTTATATTCTGTTGTTTAAGTGTTCCCTTCATTTTTATGAGCAGTCTATGTATGTATGATTTTAATTTTTTTTATTTTGAATATGACAAAATAGGGTGAATTGAACTTTTATACATTTTTTTTAAAAACTTTTTTTTTACCTTTGGCATGCTTCAATAGTGTCCATGGGAGACTAGAATCTGCCATAGTCCGATCAGCTCTGATACGTACAGTTAGGTCCATATATATTTGGACAGAGACAACATTTTTCTAATTTTGGTTATAGACATTACCACAATGAATTTTAAACAAAACAATTCAGATGCAGTTGAAGTTCAGACTTTCAGCTTTCATTTGAGGGTATCCACATTAAAATTGGATGAAGGGTTTAGGAGTTTCAGCTCCTTAACATGTGCCACCCTGTTTTTAAAGGGGCCAAAAGTTATTGGACAATTGACTCCAAGGCTATTTCATGGACAGGTGTGGGCAATCCCTTCATTATGTCATTCTCAATTAAGCAGATAAAAGGCCTGGAGTTGATTTGAGGTGTGGTGCATGCATTTGGAAGGTTTTGCTGTGAAGTAAACATGTGACCAAAGGAGCTCTCCATGCAGGTGAAACAAGCCATCCTTAAGCTGCGAAAACAGAAAAAACCCATCCGAGAGATTGCTGCAATATTATGATTGGCAAAATCTACAGTTTGGTACATCCTGAGAAAGAAAGAAAGCAATGGTGAACTCTTCAATGCAAAAAGACATGGGCGCCCACAGAAGGCAACAGTGGTGGATGATCGCAGAATAATCTCCATAGTGAAGAGAAACCCCTTCACAACAGCCAACCTAGTGAACAACACTCTCCAGGAGGTAGGCGTATCAATATCCAAATCTACTATATAAAGCTGAATGTGTGTGTGTGTATGTGTGTATGTCCGGGATTGGCATCTGCACCGTCACAGCTACAGCCACAAAATTTTGCACAGTCACACGTCTGGACCCCGAGAGCGTCATAGGCTATGTTGTGAGGCGAAATTTTAACCCCGCGCGTTCCAATTCACCCAACAATTTTGCCCCTATCTACATAATGGGGAAAAAAGTGAAAGGAAAAGTGTTGGAGGCGTCGTAGCTACAGCCACAAAATTTTGCACAGTCACACGTCTGGTCCCTGAGAGCATCATAGGCTATGTTGTGAGGTGAAATTTTAACCCCGCGCTTTCCAATTCACCAAACAATTTTGCCCCTATCTACATAATGGGGAAAAAGTGAAAGGAAAAGTGTTGGAGGCAAATTGACAGCTGCCAGATGTGAACAAGGGGGACTTAAAGAGTGAGAGCGATGGCGCCAAAGAGTATATACCGTACAGTTGCTAAGGTGGGGCCCCGACATGGGATACTCACCACACACAGGGATATGAACACACACAAAATGCGCCACACACTACCACGTGCTTGAACACATATACCACCCTCAGCACACATTTCACCACACATACACCAACCTCGCCACATAAAAGTTGAAACACAAAAGTTGCCGCTCAAAACTCGCCACGCGCAAAACTCGCCACATGCAAAAACTAGGCTCACGCAAAACTCGCCACAAGTGCAAAACTCACCTCATGGAAAACTCGCCACACGCAAAACTTGCACACGCGGAAAAATTGCCACATGTACAAAAGTTGCAGCACATGCAAAAGTTGCCTCACACACAACTTGCACATACTCAAAAGGCACCACACATAAAACTCGCCATGCGCAAAACTCGCCATGCGCAAATCTTGCTGCACACAACTTGCTACACTAACCTGTCACATGCAACTCGACACACAAAAAGTTGCTACATGCATGTTGCCACACAAAACTCATCTCACAAAAGTCGCTACATGCATGTCGCCACACGCAACTCAACACACACAACTTGACAAACGAAACTCGCCCTAAAACACACACAAGTCTGGTATTATCCTTCAAAAATAAAAATTAGATTAATAAGCAGACAAACTACAAGAGCAACAAATGTACCATATAGGAAATACGGCAGCTGTCAGTCACATGACCTGTCAATTATGTGTATGTGTGAGCTAATATATACTGCCAGGGGGAGGGCTTCCTGTTGGCTGGGGATTTATCAGGCTGCCAATTTAGCTTACAAATACTGAGGTAAAAATACTGAGCAAATAATGTGTGAACGAGGTCTAATACAGGAGGAGATGACACACAGGTATATACTATATACAGGGGAGATGACACACAGATATATACTATATACAGGAGAGATGACACACAGGTATATACTATATAGAGGAGATGACATACAGGTACATACTATATACAGGAGGAGATGACACACAGGTATATACTATATACAGGAGCAGATGACCTACAGGTATATACTATATACAGGAGGAGATGACATACAGGTATATGCTATATATAGAAGATGACATACAGGTATATACTATATACAGGAGGAGATGACACACAGATATATACTATATACAGGGGAGATGACACACAGGTATATACTATTTCCAGGAGGAGATGACATACAGGTATATACTATATATAGAAGGAGATGACATACAGGTATATACTATATATAGGAGGAGATGACATACAGGTATATACTATATACAGGGGAGATGACACACAGCAGGTATATTATATATACAGGGGAGATGACATACAGGTATATACTATATACAGGAGATGACATACAGTTTTATACTATATATGGGAGATGACAAACATGTATATACTGAGGTGAAAATGAAAAGGTGTGAGTGCAAAATGAGAGGAGTGAGGGAAAATAGTGGAGTGATCGGAAAATGACAGATGTGAGGTCGAAATGACAAGTGTTAGGGGGGAATGAGAGGAGTGAGGGAGAAAATGAGAGGTGTAAGGGAGAAAATGAGAGATATGAGGGGGAAAATGAAAGATGTGATTGGGAAAATGAGAGGTGTGATGGGAAAATAAGAGAAGTGAGGTGCTATAACTAACCACAGATATTTACTATGCCCAGGCAATGCCGGGCTCTTCAGCTAGTCTACTATATAAAGCTGAATGTGTGTGTGTGTGTGTATGTGTGTATGTCCGGGATTGGCATCTGCACCGTCGCAGCTACAGCCACAAAATTTGGCACAGTCACACGTCTGGACCCCGAGAGCGTCATAGGCTATGTTGTGAGGTGAAATTTTAACCCCGCGCTTTCCAATTCACCAAACAATTTTGCTCCCATCTACATAATGGGGAAAAAAGTGAAAGGAAAAGTGTTTGAGGCGTCGCAGCTACAGCAACAAAATTTTGCACAGTCACACGTCTGGACCCTGAGAGCGTCATAGGCTATGTTGTGAGGTGAAATTTTAACCCCGCGCTTTCCAATTTACCAAACAATTTTGCTCCTATCTACATAATGGGGAAAAAAGTGAAAGGAAAAGTGTTTGAGGCGTCGCAGCTACAGAAACAAAATTTTGCACAGCCACACGTCTGGACCCTGAGAGCGTCATAGGCTACGTTTTGAGGTGAAATTTTAACCCCGCGCTTTCCAATTCACCAAACAATTTTGCCCCTATCTACATAATGGGGAAAAAAGTGAAAGGAAAAGTGTTGGAGGTGTCGCAGCTACAGAAACAAAATTTTGCACAGTCACACGTCTGGACCCTGAGAGCGTCATAGGCTATGTTGTGAAGTGAAATTTTAACTCCGCGCTTTCCAATTCACCAAACTATTTTTCCCCTATCTACATAATGGGGAAAAGTGAAAGGAAAAGTGTTGGAGGCAAATTGACAGCTGCCAGATGTGAACAAGTGGGACTTAAAGAGTGAGAGTGATGGCGCCAAAGAGTGTATACCATACAGTTGCTTAGGTAGGACCCCGACATGGGATACTCACCACACGGGGATATGAACACACACACAAAATGCGCCACACACTACCACGTGCTTGAACACATATACCACCCTCAGCACACATTTCACCACACATATGCCAACTTCGCCACATAAAAGTCGAAACACAAAAGTCGCCGCTCAAAACTCACCACGTGCAAAACTCGCCACATGCAAAAACTAGGCTCACGCAAAACTCGCCACAAGTGCAAAACTCACCTCATGGAAAACTCGCCACACGCAAAACTTGCACATGCGGAAAAATTGCCATATGCACAAAATTTTCAACACATGCAAAAGTTGCCTCACACAAAACTTGCACATACTCAAAAGGCACCAGACATAAAACTCACCACGCGCAAAACTCGCCATGCGCAAAACTTGCTGCACACAACTTGCTGCACTAACCTGTCACATGCAACTCGACACACAAAAAGTTGCTACACGCATGTTGCCACACAAAACTCATCTCACAAAAGTCGCTACATGCATGTCGCCACACACAACTCAACACACACAACTTGACAAACGAAACTCGCCCTAAAACACACACAAGTCTGGTATTAGCCTTCAAAAATAAAATTCTGATTAATAAGCAGACAAACTACAAGAGCAACAAATGTACCATATAGGAAATACGGCAGCTGTCAGTCACATGACCTGTCTATTATGTGTATATGTGTGCTAATATATACTGCCAGGGGGGAGGGCTTCCTGTTGGCTAGGGATTTATCAGGCTGCCATTTTATCTTACAAATACTGAGGTAAAAATACTGAGCAAATAATGTGTTAACGAGGTCTAATACAGGAGATCACACAGGTATATACTATATACAGGGGAGATGACACACAGATATATACTATATACAGGAGAGATGACACACAGGTATATACTATTTAAAGGAGGAGATGACATACAGGTACATACTATATACAGGAGGAGATGACATACAGGTATATACTATATACAGGAGGAGATGACACACAGGTATATACTATATACAGGAGCAGATTACCTACAGGTATATACTATATACAGGAGGAGATGACATACAGGTATATGCTATATATAGAAGATGACATACAGGTATATACTATATACAGGAGGAGATGACACACAGATATATACTATATACAGGGGAAATGACACACAGGTATATGCTATATACAGGAGATGACATACAGGTATATATTATATATAGAAGGAGATGACATACAGGTATATACTATATATAGGAGGAGATGACATACAGGTATATACTATATATAGGAGGAGATGACATACAGGTATATACTATATATAGGAGGAGATGACATACAGGTATATACTATATACAGGGGAGATGACACACAGCAGGTATATACTATATACAGGGGAGATGACATACAGGTATATACTATATACAGGAGATGACATACAGGTGTATACTATATATAAGGGAGATGACAAACATGTATATACTGAGGTGAAAATGAGAGGTGTGAGGTGAAAATGAAAAGGTGTGAGTGCAAAATGAGAGGAGTGAGGGAAAATAGTGTAGTGATCGGAAAATGACAAGTGTGAGGTCGAAATGACAAGTGTTAGGCGGGAATGAGAGGAATGAGGGAGAAAATGAGGTGTGTGGGAGAAAATGAGAGATGTGAGGGGGAAAATTAAAGATGTGATTGGGAAAATGAGAGGCGTAATGGGAAAATAAGAGAAGTGACGTGCTATAACTAACCACAGATATTTACTATGCCCAGGCAACGCCGGGCTCTTCAGCTAGTCTACTATATAAAGCTGAATGTGTGTGTGTATGTGTGTGTGTATGTGTGTATGTCCGGGATTGGCATCTGCACCGTCACAGCTACAGCCACAAAATTTTGCATAGTCACACGTCTGGACCCCGAGAGCGTCATAGGCTATGTTGTGAGGCGAAATTTTAACCCCGCGCGTTCCAATTCTCCAAACAATTTTGCCCCTATCTACATAATGGGGAAAAAAGTGAAAGGAAAAGTGTTGGAGGCGTCGTAGCTACAGCCACAAAATTTTGCACAGTCACACGTCTGGACCCTGAGAGCGTCATAGGCTATGTTGTGAGGTGAAATTTTAACACCGCGCTTTCCAATCCACCAAACAATTTTGCCCCTATCTACATAATGGGGAAAAAGTGAAAGGAAAAGTGTTGGAGGCGTCGCAGCTACAGCCACAAAATTTTGCACAGTCACACGTCTGGACCCCGAGAGCATCATAGGCTATGTGGTGAGGTGAAATTTTAACCCCACGCTTTCCAATTCACCAAATAATTTTGCCCCTATCTACATAATGGGGAAAAAAGTGAAAGGAAAAGTGTTGGAGGCGTCGCAGCCACAGCCACAAAATTTTGCACAGTCACACGTCTGGTCCCTGAGAGCATCATAGGCTATGTTGTGAGGCGAAATTTTAACCCCGCGCTTTCCAATTCACCAAACAATTTTGCCCCTATCTACATAATGGGGAAAAAGTGAAAGGAAAAGTGTTGGAGGCAAATTGACAGCTGCCAGATGTGAACAAGGGGGACTTAAAGAGTGAGAGCGATGGCGCCAAAGAGTATATACCGTACAGTTGCTAAGGTGGGGCCCCGACATGGGATACTCACCACACACGGGGATATGGACACACACAAAATGCGCCACACACTACCACGTGCTTGAACACATATACCACCCTCAGCACACATTTCACCACACATACACCAACCTCGCCACATAAAAGTCGAAACACAAAAGTCGCCGCTCAAAACTCTCCACGCGCAAAACTCGCCACATGCAAAAACTAGGATCACGCAAAACTCGCCACAAGTGCAAAACTCACCTCATGGAAAACTCGCCACACGCAAAACTTGCACATGCGGAAAAATTGCCACATGTACAAAAGTTGCAGCACATGCAAAAGTTGCCTCACACACAACTTGCACATAGTCAAAAGGCACCACACATAAAACTCGCCATGCGCAAAACTCGCCATGCGCAAAACTTGCTGCACACAACTTGCTACACTAACCTGTCACATGCAACTCGACACACAAAAAGTTGCTACATGCATGTTGCCACACAAAACTCATCTCACAAAAGTCGCTACATGCATGTCGCCACACGCAACTCAACACACACAACTTGACAAACGAAACTCGCCCTAAAACACACACAAGTCTGGTATTATCCTTCAAAAATAAAAATTAGATTAATAAGCAGACAAACTACAAGAGCAACAAATGTACCATATAGGAAATACGGCAGCTGTCAGTCACATGACCTGTCTATTATGTGTATGTGTGAGCTAATATATACTGCCAGGGGGAGGGCTTCCTGTTGGCTGGGGATTTATCAGGCTGCCAATTTATCTTACAAATACTGAGGTAAAAATACTGAGCAAATAATGTGTGAACGAGGTCTAATACAGGAGGAGATGACACACAGGTATATACTATATACAGGGGAGATGACACACAGATATATACTATATACAGGAGAGATGACACACAGGTATATACTATATAGAGGAGATGACATACAGGTACATACTATATACAGGAGGAGATGACACACAGGTATATACTATATACAGGAGCAGATGACCTACAGGTATATACTATATACAGGAGGAGATGACATACAGGTATATGCTATATATAGAAGATGACATACAGGTATATACTATATACAGGAGGAGATGACACACAGATATATACTATATACAGGGGAGATGACTCACAGGTATATACTATATACAGGAGGAGATGACATACAGGTATATACTATATATAGAAGGAGATGACACACAGCAGGTATATTATATATACAGGGGAGATGACATACAGGTATATACTATATACAGGAGATGACATACAGTTGTATACTATATATAAGGGAGATGACAAACATGTATATACTGAGGTGAAAATGAAAAGGTGTGAGTGCAAAATGAGAGGAGTGAGGGAAAATAGTGGAGTGATCGGAAAATGACAGATGTGGGGTCGAAAGAGGAGTGAGGGAAAATAGTGGAGTGATCGGAAAATGACAGATGTGAGGTCGAAATGACAAGTGTTAGGGGGGAATGAGAGGAGTGAGGGAGAAAATGAGAGGTGTAAGGGAGAAAATGAGAGATATGAGGGGGAAAATGAAAGATGTGATTGGGAAAATGAGAGGCGTGATGGGAAAATAAGAAGTGAGGTGCTATAACTAACCACAGATATTTACTATGCCCAGGCAACGCCGGGCTCTTCAGCTAGTCTACCATAAAGAGAAGACTGCATGAAAGTAAATACAGAGGGTTAACTGCACGGTGCAAGCCACTCATAAGCATCAAGAATAAGAAGGCTAGACTGGACTTTGCTAAAAAAAATCTAAAAAAGCCAGCACATTTCTGGAAGAACATTCTTTGGACAGATGAAACCAACATCAACCTCTACCAGAATGATGGAAAGAGAAAAGTATGGCGAAGGCGTGGTACAGCTCATGATCCAAAGCATAGCACAACATCTGTAAAACACGGCGGAGGCAGTGTGATGGCTTGGGCATGCATGGCTGCCAGTGGCACTGGGTCACTTGTGTTTGTTGATGATGTGACACAGGACAGAAGCAGCCGAATGAATTCTGAAGTATTCAGAGACATACTGTGTGTTCAGATCCAGCCAAATGCAGCCAAACTGATTGGTTGTCATTTCATACTACAGATGGACAATGACCCAAAACATAAAGCCAAAGCAACCCAAGAGAGTATTAAAGCAAAGAAGTGGAATATTCTTGAATGGCCAAGTCAGTCACCTGATCTCAACCCAATTGAGCATGCATTTCACTTGTTAAAGACTAAACTTCAGACAGAAAGGCCCACAAACAAACAGCAACTGAAAACCACCGCAGTGAAGGCCTGGCAGAGCTTCAAAAAGGAGGAAACACAGCATCTGGTGATGTTCATGAGTTCAACACTTCAGGCAGTCATTGCCAACAAAGGGTTTTCAACCCAAGTACTAAAAATGAACATTTTATTTCAAATTATTGAATCTGTCCAATTACTTTTGGTCCCTTTAAAATCAGGGTGGCACATGTTAAGGAGCTGAAACTCCTAAACCCTTCATCCAATTTTAATGTGGATACCCTCAAATGAAAGCTGAAAGTCTGAACTTCAACTACATCTAAATTGTTTTGTTTAAAATTCATTGTGGTAATGTCTATAACCAAACTTAGAAAAATGTTGTCTCTGTCCAAATATATATGGACCTAACTGTACATGCGATGATCAGATCGCCTGTATGTGTTAGGGGTCGAGTTCCCGCTTCTGCACAGGGGGAATCTCAGGCCATTTCTGCTGCGGTCTCCCATTCTTCTCCTGCCACAGTGGAACCTGCTCAGCAGAGATGTCGGTCCTTGCGTCTGGCTCAGTCTCACTCTGCTTAGCCTTGCTGTTGCTTTTCCAGCTTTTGCCATTAAAGCCAGTGCTGGGCAGAAGCTAGCAGACGCTTTTGGGATCTAAGTCCTGCTTTTTCCCTTCTGAGCATGCCCAGGGTGACATCTCCCGTTGGAGATCGAGGGTCACATGCTCAGATGCTGCAGCGGTTCCCATTGGTCCTTTATTGGAAGGTCCTGAACGTGCTGCAGCTATATAAGCTTCGCATGACCGCACGGCCATGCGCTAGTGTACAATTGCATACGTGTGTTTGTTGTGAGTGCAAGTCGTCCTTGGATAATCCTACCATATTGTATGACTGTTCGCGTAAGGTGTATGGCTGCTATCTAGCACCCAACTAACCTCTCTACATCTTACACACGAATCAGCGTCCATTGCTGTGACCGCCAGTGCGGCGCCACGCGCCAGTAGTGCGCTTCCTACCCACGTCCGGGTGTCTGGTGGTGTCTGCCAGTACGGCACAGTTTGCACTTCGGTGCTCTCAAACTATTTGTTATTACACCCAGTTGCGGTGTTGTGCGCAAGTAGTCAGAACGGACTTCTACCCTGAGTCTTGGGACTGAGTTCGCTGACTCCTTGCTTGCGCTCTTTAGTGCGGTATTGCGGTCCTGTGGCTTAACAGGGTTCGCTTCCACCGCCATATAGCGCTGCCATTTACTAGCAGCAGGTTTTCACCTGCACGGTGGACTCCGAACTGCGAATGCACCTATATTATTTCACCTTGTACTTGGTGCGTTCCGCCAGTCCTAACAGTATGTAGCAGAATTGCTCATTTGCTATGAGCTTCGAACACTCATAGCAATCCGGCAGTAGCAACCATATAGATCTGTTGGAGATCTCTAGTTGTCATGCCAACCCATCGGTGACCCTCGATCACGTGACGGGGTCACCGATGGGCGGGATTTCCAGTGCGCTTGCCGGGAGCACTCGTTAAATCATGTTGTCAGAGATTGACAGAGGCATTTTAACTAGTTAACAGCCTCATGTGGATCACAATTCCACCCACAGCTGTTAGTGGCACATGTCAACTGTTGAAAACCGGAAAAGATGTGGGCTCAGTCCTGAGCCCACATCAAAGGGAGGGAGTCCAACATCGGCGTACAATGTCGGAAAGGGGTTAGAGGGAATCTGTAACTGGACACTTGCTGTGTAATATGAGAGCAGCATGATGTAGGGACAGAGATCCTGATTCCAGTGATTTACCAGTTTTCTGACTGCTGAGCCATCTATTTCTGTGTCCACACCATTGATTGACAATGTTCTGTGTACACTGTGCCTTGCTTAGCAGTAGTGGGGGTGTAATTACACAAGGCAGGAGATCTATATGGCACAAGACAACTAGTCCTCTAGTGATAATCTTCTGCTAATAAAACACTGTTTTTATAGAAGCTGACACATCACTAGAATCAGGGTCTCTGCCACTACATTGTGCTGGCCTCAGATTATGTAGCAAAAACCTGCTGACAGATTCCCTGTAAAAGGAACCTTTGTTTAGATGCATTTTGACCAAACCACAGACAGCATGAATCAGACACTACCCACATGATTACAGGTGGGTAAATGTTTCTCTGAAAGGATTTAGAGTTTTTCAGTGTAAACATGCGTTAAAAAAAGATGGATGTGTAATATGTGTCTCCTCTGACAAGTCTGAGGCCAGTCACCAGCCAGCTTTGCCCTGCCATTCAATGACCTTTGATTGGCTGTAGCACTCACGTGACATAACACTGCCACACAGGTGTTGGGAAACCCAGTGCCAGTATTCTTAGAGCAGCGCTGGTGTGGGAGGTGACTTTCAGCTTTTCTTATTTTACTTGGAGGACTCAGGCATTTAAGAAGGTGTTATCTACAGTAGTGAATAACCCCTTTAATTTATTTTGGTAATCGTTGTGCAGTGCAACTGTTATATGGCATCAGCTTATACCATTTTGAAACACTCTTTTAAATCCTTAGTAAAATGAATGTATATCCGGAGACATTATTTGTCCCATTGTGGATTTGTATTCATCAATGATAAAGGTTATGTACACAGAGAAACCTTTGATCGAATTTTCCTTAATAAATGTTTATTCATTCTTCATTGTATGTGTTCATTGGATTGTTTCATCTTTAGTAAAGACAAATGTAAATTTCCTGTCATATTACTGTTTAATAATGGATCGCCCCCAGACACAGGGCCATGAGTTCTCGGTACCGGGCCTCTCTGGTTCGGTTCTGAGGCTGTCACGGTGGCTAGACCCGGTCCGTGACCCTGCTAAGGGGCGTCCAGTAAAGGGATTTGTACAGTCTATCAATGGTTCGTACGCCACCTGTGGTGTTCGGTCAGGGTGACCGACGCTGCTATGGAGTCCGCTGGGGTGATGGAATTGCAGCTGGATGGTATACCTTCCCACAGGTGAAGTATGTCCCCAGGGCTTCCCAGTAAGGTGGATGGTGATGGTGTGGGGTGCAGGCAATAAAGAGGACACAAGGTTGCAGTCTCTTTACCTCTTTACTGAAGACTTCAGGATCCTCAATCCAGAGTACATTTAACAGGGCTCTCAGAGACCGGCTGGTCCGATGGGCACATCCAGAGTTTCCCTCTCAGATGGAAATCGTTGCCTACCAATAGCGCCTGTGTGTTGTAGTCCTACCCTGCTGAGCATTCGGTATAGTCCTCACAACTGCTGTTCTCGTTCTCGACCCCCCTGTGCCTTCTCCCTGCAACACCCCCTGCCACGGGATGTTGCCTGGTTCCAACCCAGTCAGCTTCTGACTAACTTCCTCCCCAGCCCCTAGTTTTACCAGTGTGAGGAGTGGCCCAATAAATAAAGCCTTTTGCTCCCCCTAGTGGCCGGAGTGTGAAGTGTAATGTGTTCTGGTGATACCTGGTCAGTAGGGTTGAGCGAAACGGGTCGAACATTTTCAAAAGTCGCCGACTTTTGGCTAAGTCGGGGTTTCATGAAACCCGATCCGACCCCTGTGCGGGGTCGGCCATGCGGTACGCGACTTTCGCGCCAAAGTCGCGTTTCAATGACGCGAAAAGCGCCATTTCTCAGCCAATGAAGGTAAACGCAGAGTGTGGGCAGCGTGATGACATAGGTCCTGGTCCCCACCATCTTAGAGAAGGGCATTGCAGTGATTGGCTTGCTGTCTGCGACGTCACAGGGGCTATAAAGAGGCGTTCCCGCCGACCGCCATCTTACTGCTGCTGATCTGAGCTTAGGGAGAGGTTGCTGCCGCTTTGTCAGAAGCAGGGATAGCGTTAGGCAGGGTCCATTAACCACAAAACCGCTTGTGCTGCAGCGATTTGCACTGTCCAACACCACCCTCGGTGTGCAGGGACAGTGGAAGTTTTTTTTTTTTTTTTTTTCCCCTCAGCGCTGTAGCTCATTGGGCTGCCCTAGAAGGCTCCCTGATAGCTGCATTGCTGTGTGTACGCCGCTGTGCAAACCAACTGCTTTTTTCAAAGCACAAATCCTCTTGTTCCTTCCTTTCTGCACAGCTATCTTTTTTGTTTGTCCACACTTTTTATTTCATTTGTGCATCAGTCCACTCCTTATTGCTGCCTGCCATACCTGGCTGAGATTACTGCAGGCAGGGAGATAGTAGCTGCCTGCCATACCTGGCTGAGATTACTGCAGGCAGGGAGATAGTAATTGTAGGACATTCCCTGTTTTTTTTTTTTTTTTTTTTTTGGTGGGAGATTAAGATTGGCAATTTGGCATTTCTGCTAGAGTGCCATCCCTGTGTGTGCCATCTCTCTCACATAGTGGGCCATAGAAAGCCTTTTCATTTTTCTGTATTTTTTTTTGTGGGGTGTATAAATTCTCCCTGATAAAAATACAGTGGGAGATTAATATTGGCCTTTGGGCTTGTGTGCCAGTCCTGAGTGTGCCATCTCTCTCACAAATAGTGGGCCATAGAAAGCCTATTTGTTTTTTTTTTTGGTTTTATAAATTCTCCCTGAAAAAAAGGGAGATTAATATTGGCCTCTGGGCTTGTGTGCCAGTCCTGAGCGTGCCATCTGTGCCAGCCCTGAGCGTGCCATCTCTCTCACAAATAGTGGGCCATAGAAAGCCTATTTAATTTTTTTTTTTGTTTTATAAATTTTCCCTGAAAAAAGGGAGATTAATATTGGCCTCTGGGCTTGTGTGCCAGTTGTGAGCGTGCCATCTGTGCCAGTCCTGAGCGTGCCATCTCTCTCACAAATAGTGGGCCATAGAAAGCCTATTTAAATATTTTTTTGGTTTTATAAATTCTCCCAGAAAAAAAGGGAGATTAATATTGGCCTCTGGGCTTGTGTGCCAGTCCTGAGCGTGCCATCTGTGCCAGCCAGCCCTGAGCGTGCCATCTCTCTCACAAATAGTGGGCCATAGAAAGCCTATTTAATTTTTTTTTTTGTTTTATCAATTTTCCCTGAAAAAAGGGAGATTAATATTGGCCTCTGGGCTTGTGTGCCAGTTGTGAGCGTGCCATCTGTGCCAGTCCTGAGCGTGCCATCTCTCTCACAAATAGTGGGCCATAGAAAGCCTATTTAAATATTTTTTTGGTTTTATAAATTCTCCCAGAAAAAAAGGGAGATTAATATTGGCCTCTGGGCTTGTGTGCCAGTCCTGAGCGTGCCATCTGTGCCAGCCAGCCCTGAGCGTGCCATCTCTCTCACAAATAGTGGGCCATAGAAAGCCTATTTAATTTTTTTTTTTGTTTTATCAATTTTCCCTGAAAAAAGGGAGATTAATATTGGCCTCTGGGCTTGTGTGCCAGTTGTGAGCGTGCCATCTGTGCCAGTCCTGAGCGTGCCATCTCTCTCACAAATAGTGGGCCATAGAAAGCCTATTTAAATATTTTTTTGGTTTTATAAATTCTCCCAGAAAAAAAGGGAGATTAATATTGGCCTCTGGGCTTCTGTGCCAGTCCTGAGCGTGCCATCTGTGCCAGTCCTGAGCGTCCCATCTCTCTCACAAATAGTGGGCCATAGAAAGCCTATTTTATTTTTTTTTGGGGTTTTAGAAATTCTCCCTGAAAAAAGGGAGATTAATATTGGCCTCTGGGCTTGTGTGCCAGTTGTGAGCGTGCCATCTGTGCCAGTCCTGAGCGTGCCATCTCTCTCACAAATAGTGGGCCATAGAAAGCCTATTTAAATATTTTTTTGGTTTTATAAATTCTCCCAGAAAAAAAGGGAGATTAATATTGGCCTCTGGGCTTCTGTGCCAGTCCTGAGCGTGCCATCTGTGCCAGTCCTGAGCGTCCCATCTCTCTCACAAATAGTGGGCCATAGAAAGCCTATTTTATTTTTTTTTTGGGTTTCAGAAATTCTCCCTGGAAAAAAAAAGGGAGATTAATATTGCCCTTTGGGCTTGTGTGCCAGTACTAAGCGTTCCATCTCTCTCTCTCTCTCAGTCAGTGGGCCATAGAACGCATATTTTTGGTTTTATTTGTTTTCTAAATTCTCCCTGAAAAAATCATTTTATTTTATTTGGTTTCTAAATTCTTCCTGATAAAATCATATTTTTTTTATTATTTTTTTTTCTAAAGTCTCCCTGAAAAAAAAAAAAAAAAACAGTGGGAGATTAATATTGGCCTTTCTGCTTGTGTGCCAGTCTTGACTCCTGGGTGCGTCATCTCTCAGTCAGTGGGCCATAGAACGCCTATTTTTGGTTTTATTTGTTTTATAAATTCTCCCTGAAAAAATCATTTTATTTTATTTGGTTTCTAAATTCTTCCTGATAAAATCATATTTTTTTTATTATTTTTTTTTCTAAAGTCTCCCTGAAAAAAAAAAAAAAAAAACAACCAAAAAAAACAGTGGGAGATTAATATTGGCCTTTCTGCTTGTGTGCCAGTCTTGACTCCTGGGTGCGTCATCTCTCAGTCAGTGGGCCATAGAACGCCTATTTTTGGTTTTATTTGTTTTATAAATTCTCCCTGAAAAAATCATTTTATTTTATTTGGTTTCTAAATTCTTCCTGATAAAATCATATTTTTTTTATTATTTTTTTTTCTAAAGTCTCCCTGAAAAAAAAAAAAAAAAAAAAAAAACAAAAAAAAAACAGTGGGAGATTAATATTGGCCTTTCTGCTTGTGTGCCAGTCTTGACTCCTGGGTGTGCCATCTCTCTCTCTCTCTCTCTCCAATTGTGGTCCATAGAAAGCCTACATTTTTTTTCCTTGATTTGGGTTCCAAAATCTACCAGAGAAAATAACTCCATCAATCATTGGTAGAAAAATATTGGCCTCTGGGCTTGTGTGCCACTCCTGATTCCTGTGTGCGTCATCTCTCACTCAGTGGCCCATAGAAAGCATATAGTTTGTTACATTTGTTTTCTAAATTCTCCCTGCAAAAATCTATTTTTTTTTTTTTGGGGGGTTTCTAAAGTGTTCCTGAAAAAAATAAAAATAAAAAAAAAATAATAGTGTGACATTAATATTAACATTTGTGCTTCAGTGACAGTCCTGCGTGTGGGGCATCTCTCTAATTTGCAGCCACCAAAAAAAGAGTGTGTAACATTGGGCCTGATTTTCGCTGTGGTCTCACCAACCTGTAAAGGGGTAGCTAAATCATACTGAAGTTATAGCTCACCGTGTAAGTTGTGTGACTGCAACAAATAACGTTAGTTTGGTTACGTTTTTAAAACAATGAGGAAGTCTAGTGGAAGAGGTCGTGGCCGGGGGCGTTCATTGTCAGCTGGTAATGAGGGTAGTGGTAGTGGTGGAGCATCAGGTGGTCGTGGGGGAAAAAATATTGCACCTAAGTCTGGAGCTGTGGAGCCAGGTTCGTCGTCCGGCTACACAAGGCCTCGAACGCTCCCTTTTCTGGGATTAGGAAAACCGCTTTTAAAGCCGGAGCAGCAAGAGCAAGTTTTGGCTTAACTTGCTGACTCAGCCTCTAGCTCTTTTGCCTCATCTCGTGAAACTGGTAAAAGTAAAAGCAGCGCGTCGTTAGTGGATGTTCACGGTCAGGGACAAGTCACTTCCTTGTCCTCTTCAGCAAAAACAACAACAGAGAAGAATGCAGCAGGCGACACAACGGGTTACTCCATGGAGCTCTTTACACATACCGTCCCTGGCTTAGAAAGTGAAGCAGTTAACAGTCCATGCCCATTACAAATTGAATCTGACATGGAGTGCACTGACGCACAGCCACAGCCAGACTACTATGCTGGTCCTTTGACTCAGACCACAACATTGCCCTCGCAGGGTGCTGATCAAGAATCAGACCCTGATGAGACTATGTTGCCCCATCACGAACGCTATACCACCGAACGACACGGTGACACAGACGAAGTTGCGCAGGAGGTACAAGAAGAGTTATTAGATGACCCAGTTCTTGACCCCGATTGGCAGCCATTGGGGGAACAGGGTGCAGGCGGCAGCAGTTCTGAAGCAGAGGAGGAGGAGGGGCCGCAGCAGGCATCAACATCGCCACAGGTTCCATCTGCCGGGCCCGTATCTTGCCCAAAACGCGTGGCAAAGCCAAAACCTGGTGGAGGACAGCGTGGCCATCCGGTTAAAGCTCAGTCTGCAATGCCTGAAAAGGTATCCGATGCTAGAAAGAGTGCAGTCTGGCATTTTTTTAAACAACATCCAATTGATCAGCGCAAAGTCATCTGTCAAAAATGTTCTACTTCCTTAAGCAGAGGTCAGAATCTGAAAAGTCTCAATACTAGTTGCATGCATAGACATTTAACCACCATGCATTTGAAAGCTTGGACTAACTACCAAACGTCCCTTAAGGTTGTTGCACCCTCGGCCAATGAAGCTAGTCATCAACGCAACATCCCTTCCGGC
This sequence comes from Ranitomeya imitator, assembly GCF_032444005.1. Lineage (NCBI taxonomy): Eukaryota > Metazoa > Chordata > Amphibia > Anura > Dendrobatidae > Ranitomeya > Ranitomeya imitator. The sequence goes on along the minus strand of NC_091285.1, from coordinate 324,116,224 downwards.
AGTGTAGGACCACCATTTAGCGCACCACCTGCTGTATCTGTGCAGGTATCTTTGCCAGGCCAAAGCAGTCAGGGTCAGGGAATCACCAGTTTCGTAGTAGGAAACACTGCATCTAGGGCACCGGCGGCAACAATACCATCTCCCACCGTCTCTCAGTCTGCCATGTCCACCGGCACCCCCGCTAGTTCCACGATCTCCAGCTCTCCAGTCCAGCTCACCCTACATGAGACTATGGTTAGAAAAAGGAAATACTTAGCCTCGCATCCGCGTACACAGGGTTTGAACGCCCACATAGCTAGACTAATCTCGTTAGAGATGATGCCCTACCGGTTAGTTGAAAGCGAAGCTTTCAAAGACCTGATGGACTACGCTGTACCACGCTACGAGCTACCCAGTCGACACTTTTTTTCCAGAAAAGCCATCCCAGCCCTCCACCAGCATGTTAAAGAGCGCATCGTCCATGCACTCAGGCAATCTGTGAGCACAAAGGTGCACCTGACAACAGATGCATGGACCAGTAGGCATGGCCAGGGACGTTACGTGTCCATCACGGCACACTGGGTAAATGTGGTGGATTCAGGGTCCACAGGGGACAGCAAGTTTGGGACAGTTCTGCCTAGCCCACGGTCTAGTAAACAGTTGTCTGTAGCCGTTCGCACCCCCTCCTCCTCCTCCTCCTCGTCCTCCTGCAGAAGCAAGAGCTCGTCCACAGACCGCAGTCGCACAAACACTCCATCCGCACCTGCCACTGTTGCACACCAGGTCTCCCATTATGGGGCAGCTACTGGCATACGTCAGCAGGCTGTATTGGCTATGAAGTGTTTGGGCGACAATAGACACACCGCGGAAGTTCTGTCCGAGTTCTTGCAGCAAGAAACGCAGTCGTGGCTGGGCACTGTAGATCTTGAGGCAGGCAAGGTAGTGAGTGATAACGGAAGGAATTTCATGGCTGCCATCTCCCTTTCCCAACTGAAACACATTCCTTGCCTGGCTCACACCTTAAACCTGGTGGTGCAGTGCTTCCTGAAAAGTTATCCGGGGTTATCCGACCTGCTCCTCAAAGTGCGTGGACTTTGCGCACATATCCGCCGTTCGCCTGTACACTCCAGCCGTATGCAGACCTATCAGCGTTCTTTGAACCTTCCCCAGCATCGCCTAATCATAGATGTTGCAACAAGGTGGAACTCAACACTGCACATGCTTCAGAGACTGTGCGAACAGAGGCGGGCTGTTATGTTTTTGTGGGAGGATACACATACACGGGCAGGCAGTAGGATGGCAGACATGGAGTTGTCAGGTGTGCAGTGGTCGAAGATTCAAGACATGTGTCAAGTCCTTCAGTGTTTTGAGGAATGCACACGGCTGGTTAGTGCAGACAACGCCATAATAAGCATGAGCATCCCCCTAATGCGTCTGCTGATGCAAAGTTTGACGCACATAAAGGATCAGGCGTCTGCACCAGAGGAAGAGGAAAGCCTTGATGACAGTCAGCGATTGTCTGGTCAGGGCAGTGTACATGACGAGGTACCGGGCGAAGAGGAGGTGGAGGATGAGGAGGATGATGGGGATGAGTATATTTTTAATGAGGAAGCTTTCCCGGGGGCACGGGAAATTGGTGGCGTGGCAAGGCCGGGTTCTGGTTTTTTGAGGGACACAAGTGACGTAGATTTGCCTGCAACTGCCCCTCAACCAAGCACAACCGCAGATTTGACAACGGGAACTTTGGCCCACATGGCGGATTATGCCTTGCGTATCCTCAAAAGGGACACACGCATTACAAAAATGATGAACGATGACGATTACTGGTTGGCCTGCCTCCTTGATCCTCGCTATAAAGGCAAATTGCAAAATATTATGCCACATGAGAACTTGGAACTAATATTAGCAACAAAACAATCAACTCTTGTTGACCGTTTGCTTCTGGCATTCCCTGCACACAGCGCCCGTGATCGTTCTCACACGAGCTCCAGGGGCCAGCAGACCAGAGGTGTTAGAGGGGCAGAAATCAGAAGTGGCGTTGGACAGAGGGGTTTTCTGACCAGGTTGTGGAGTGATTTTTCTATGACCGCAGACAGGACAGGTACTGCAGCATCAATTCAAAGTGACAGGAGACAACATTTGTCCAGTATGGTTACAAACTATTTTTCATCCCTTATCGACGTTCTCCCTCAACCGTCATTCCCATTTGATTACTGGGCATCCAAATTAGACACCTGGCCAGAATTGGCAGAATATGCATTGCAGGAGCTTGCTTGCCCGGCAGCTAGTGTCCTATCAGAAAGAGTATTCAGTGCTGCAGGTTCAATACTAACAGAAAAAAGGACTCGTCTGGCTACCCAAAATGTAGATGATCTAACCTTCATTAAAATGAACCACAACTGGATTTCAAAATCTTTTGCCCCACCCTGCCCGGCTGACACCTAGCTTTCCTATGAAAAGGTCTTGCCTGTGGACTATTCTGAATGACTTTTCCAATCTCGTAATTTTCTTCACCTGATTGTCCAGCATACGACATGTTTCCACCTCACGAAATGGCCAAACTCCCCACACGGGGCCGTGCTATCGCCACTTTGCGCTTGGACCCTTGAGAGTGCTGTTTGTCTGAAGAGGTGGGTGTGGCCGCTTTTGGTCGACGGCACTGCCACTGGGTCCCTCATAGTACAATAAAGTGTCTCTGGCGGTGGTGGTGCGCACCCAACGTCAGACACACCGTTGTAATATGAGGGGCCCTGTGCCTGTACCGCCGGCCACAAGACAGTTCCCCCCCCCAGCTCAAACAGTGCTCTACCACTAGCAAAATTATCTCTCACAGCTTCACCAATGTGTAGTCTAGCCGCTGACATCCTTCAATGCCTGGCACTGACAATACCATTGTTTTGACATTTTTGTTATGTTAGGCCTTCGAAGCCTGTCTGCGGTCCCTTCTTTCTACAACTACTACACTGACCAGGCCACTGCTGGCCGTGTTACCCTGGAACCAATTTAAAAGTGCCTACAGTCAGCCCAATTTTGTTATGTTAGGCCTTCGAAGACTGTCTGCCGTCACTCCTTCCACTAGACTTCCACTGACCATACACTGCTGCCCATGTACCCCTGGAACCAATTTAAAGTGCCTACAGCCAGCCCAATTTTGTTATGTTAGGCCTTCGAAGCCTGTCTGCGGTCACTCCTTCCACTAGACTTCCACTGACCAGACCACTGCTGCCCGTGTACCCCTGGAACCAATTTAAAAGTGCCTACAGCCAGCCCAAGTTTGTTATGTTAGGCCTTGGAAGCCTGTCTGCGGTCACTCCTTCCACTAGACTTCCACTGACCAGACCACTGCTGCCCGTGTACCCCTGGAACCAATTTAAAAGTGCCTACAGCCAGCCCAAGTTTGTTATGTTAGGCCTTGGAAGCCTGTCTGCGGTCACTCCTTCCACTAGACTTCCACTGACCAGACCACTGCTGCCCGTGTACCCCTGGAACCAATTTAAAAGTGCCTACAGCCAGCCCAAGTTTGTTATGTTAGGCCTTGGAAGCCTGTCTGCGGTCACTCCTTCCACTAGACTTCCACTGACCAGACCACTGCTGCCCGTGTACCCCTGGAACCAATTTAAAAGTGCCTACAGCCAGCCCAAGTTTGTTATGTTAGGCCTTGGAAGCCTGTCTGCGGTCACTCCTTCCACTAGACTTCCACTGACCAGACCACTGCTGCCCGTGTACCCCTGGAACCAATTTAAAAGTGCCTACAGCCAGCCCAAGTTTGTTATGTTAGGCCTTCTAAGCCTGTCTGCGGTCCATTCTTTCAACTACTACTACACTGACCAGGTCACTGCTGCCCGTGTACCCCTGGAACCAATTTAAAATTGCCTACAGCCAGCCCAATTTTTTTATTTTAGGCCTTCGATGCCTGTCTGCGGTCCATTCTTTCAACTACTACTACACTGACCAGGTCACTGCTGTCCGTGTACCCCTGGAACCAATTTAAAATTGCCTACAGCCATGTGTTATTATTTTAGGCCTTCGATGCCTGTCTGCGGTCACTCCTTCCACTAGGCCTCCACTGACCACACCACTGCTGTCCGTGTACCCCTGGAACCAATTTAAAATTGCCTACAGCCAGCCCAATTTTTTTATTTTAGGCCTTCGATGCCTGTCTGCGGTCCATTCTTTCAACTACTACTACACTGACCAGGTCACTGCTGTCCGTGTACCCCTGTAACCAATTTAAAATTGCCTACAGCCATGTGTTATTATTTTAGGCATTCGATGCCTGTCTGCGGTCCATTTTTTCAACTACTACTACACTGACCAGGTCACTGCTGCCCGTGTACCCCTGGAACCAATTTAAAATTGCCTACAGCCATGTGTTATTATTTTAGGCCTTCGATGCCTGTCTGCGGTCACTCCTTCCACTAGGCCTCCACTGACCACACCACTGCTGCCCGTGTACCCCTGGAACCAATTTAAAATTGCCTACAGCCAGCCCAATTTTTTTATTTTAGGCCTTCGATGCCTGTCTGCGGTCCATTCTTTCAACTACTACTACACTGACCAGGTCACTGCTGCCCGTGTACCCCTGGAACCAATTTAAAATTGCCTACAGCCATGTGTTATTATTTTAGGCCTTCGATGCCTGTCTGCGGTCACTCCTTCCACTAGGCCTCCACTGACCACACCACTGCTGTCCGTGTACCCCTGGAACCAATTTAAAATTGCCTACAGCCATGTGTTATTATTTTAGGCCTTCGATGCCTGTCTGCGGTCACTCCTTCCACTAGGCCTCCACTGACCACACCACTGCTGTCCGTGTACCCCTGGAACCAATTTAAAATTGCCTACAGCCATGTGTTATTATTTTAGGCCTTCGATGCCTGTCTGCGGTCACTCCTTCCACTAGGCCTCCACTGACCACACCACTGCTGTCCGTGTACCCCTGGAACCAATTTAAAATTGCCTACAGCCAGCCCAATTTTTTTATTTTAGGCCTTCGATGCCTGTCTGCGGTCCATTCTTTCAACTACTACTACACTGACCAGGTCACTGCTGCCCGTGTACCCCTGGAACCAATTTAAAATTGCCTACAGCCATGTGTTATTATTTTAGGCATTCGATGCCTGTCTGCGGTCCATTTTTTCAACTACTACTACACTGACCAGGTCACTGCTGCCCGTGTACCCCTGGAACCAATTTAAAATTGCCTACAGCCATGTGTTATTATTTTAGGCCTTCGATGCCTGTCTGCGGTCACTCCTTCCACTAGGCCTCCACTGACCACACCACTGCTGTCCGTGTACCCCTGGAACCAATTTAAAATTGCCTACAGCCATGTGTTATTATTTTAGGCCTTCGATGCCTGTCTGCGGTCACTCCTTCCACTAGGCCTCCACTGACCACACCACTGCTGCCCGTGTACCCCTGGAACCAATTTAAAATTGCCTACAGCCAGCCCAATTTTTTTATTTTAGGCCTTTGATGCCTGTCTGCGGTCCATTCTTTCAACTACTACTACACTGACCAGGTCACTGCTGTCCGTGTACCCCTGGAACCAATTTAAAATTGCCTACAGCCATGTGTTATTATTTTAGGCCTTCGATGCCTGTCTGCGGTCACTCCTTCCACTAGGCCTCCACTGACCACACCACTGCTGTCCGTGTACCCCTGGAACCAATTTAAAATTGCCTACAGCCATGTGTTATTATTTTAGGCCTTCGATGCCTGTCTGCGGTCACTCCTTCCACTAGGCCTCCACTGACCACACCACTGCTGTCCGTGTACCCCTGGAACCAATTTAAAATTGCCTACAGCCAGCCCAATTTTTTTATTTTAGGCCTTCGATGCCTGTCTGCGGTCCATTCTTTCAACTACTACTACACTGACCAGGTCACTGCTGTCCGTGTACCCCTGGAACCAATTTAAAATTGCCTACAGCCATGTGTTATTATTTTAGGCCTTCGATGCCTGTCTGCGGTCACTCCTTCCACTAGGCCTCCACTGACCACACCACTGCTGTCCGTGTACCCCTGGAACCAATTTAAAATTGCCTACAGCCATGTGTTATTATTTTAGGCCTTCGATGCCTGTCTGCGGTCACTCCTTCCACTAGGCCTCCACTGACCACACCACTGCTGCCCGTGTACCCCTGGAACCAATTTAAAATTGCCTACAGCCAGCCCAATTTTTTTATTTTAGGCCTTCGATGCCTGTCTGCGGTCCATTCTTTCAACTACTACTACACTGACCAGGTCACTGCTGTCCGTGTACCCCTGGAACCAATTTAAAATTGCCTACAGCCATGTGTTATTATTTTAGGCCTTCGATGCCTGTCTGCGGTCACTCCTTCCACTAGGCCTCCACTGACCACACCACTGCTGTCCGTGTACCCCTGGAACCAATTTAAAATTGCCTACAGCCATGTGTTATTATTTTAGGCCTTCGATGCCTGTCTGCGGTCACTCCTTCCACTAGGCCTCCACTGACCACACCACTGCTGTCCGTGTACCCCTGGAACCAATTTAAAATTGCCTACAGCCAGCCCAATTTTTTTATTTTAGGCCTTCGATGCCTGTCTGCGGTCCATTCTTTCAACTACTACTACACTGACCAGGTCACTGCTGTCCGTGTACCCCTGTAACCAATTTAAAATTGCCTACAGCCATGTGTTATTATTTTAGGCATTCGATGCCTGTCTGCGGTCCATTTTTTCAACTACTACTACACTGACCAGGTCACTGCTGCCCGTGTACCCCTGGAACCAATTTAAAATTGCCTACAGCCATGTGTTATTATTTTAGGCCTTCGATGCCTGTCTGCGGTCACTCCTTCCACTAGGCCTCCACTGACCACACCACTGCTGCCCGTGTACCCCTGGAACCAATTTAAAATTGCCTACAGCCAGCCCAATTTTTTTATTTTAGGCCTTCGATGCCTGTCTGCGGTCCATTCTTTCAACTACTACTACACTGACCAGGTCACTGCTGCCCGTGTACCCCTGGAACCAATTTAAAATTGCCTACAGCCATGTGTTATTATTTTAGGCCTTCGATGCCTGTCTGCGGTCACTCCTTCCACTAGGCCTCCACTGACCACACCACTGCTGTCCGTGTACCCCTGGAACCAATTTAAAATTGCCTACAGCCATGTGTTATTATTTTAGGCCTTCGATGCCTGTCTGCGGTCCATTCTTTCAACTACTACTACACTGACCAGGGCACTGCTGGCCGTGTACCCCTGGAACCAACATCAGAAAATATAAAAATAAGTATTTTGCTTATAAAAAAGAAAATACTGGTGAGATATCAAATGCAGACATTTTAACATTAAAAACAAACACACAACTCTAATCTGGTACAGTACTAAAAATGGCCACCAGCTACAATTACTTTCTCCTGCAAGTAGTTAACTGAAAGTTTTTTTAAATTGAAAACACACATATGGCATCCACCGAGTGTTGTCCTGTCGCGTCTTCTTTATATTATTGCCGAGAAGATGCAAAATAATGAAAATAATAAAATCATTAATTACCAAAATAATAGAGAAAGTCAACACCACATTGCAAATAAACATTCATTCCAAATAAAGAAGCAGGGCGCGTCCGAGGGTGAGTATATACCTAATAAGAATATAATCACCCTCGGACGCGCAATGCTTATTTCCAACAGCCTTCCTTCCTAAGAATCAGCCCTTCCGTCGTGTAGAGAGACGTTGTGTTACACTCCAAGGTGTTCCCCAGGTTGCCTTTCCTGAGCTTCGATCTTCCGGCTCTCGTTTAGTAGTTCTTGGAAACTACTCTGCATTAGGCCTTCAAATTGGGTATGGGGTGTAGAGAGATGGTGTGTTCCACTCCAAGGTGTTCCCCAGGTTGCCTTTCCTGAGCTTCGATCTTCCGGCTCTCGTTTAGTAGTTGTTGGAAACTACGCTGCATTAGGCCTTCAAATTGGGTATGGGGTGTAGCGAGAGGGTGTGTTACACTCCAAGGTGTTCCCCAGGTTGCCTTTCCTGAGCTTCGATCTTCCGGCTCTCGTTTAGTAGTTCTTGGAAACTACACTGCATTAGGCCTTCAAATTGGGTATGGGGTGTAGAGAGAGGGTGTGTTACACTCTAAGGTGTTCCCCAGGTTTCCTTGCCATTGCTTCGGTCTTCCGACTCTCGTTTAGTAGTTGTAGAAAAGTACACTGCATTAGGCCATACAAAATGGGTATGGGGTGGAGAGAGATGGTGTGTTACACTCCAAGGTGTTCCCCAGGTTGCCTTTCCTGAGCTTCTATCTTCAGGCTCTCATTAAATTGTGGTTAAATGGAACAACTGCATTTGGCGTACTAGTTGGTTTGGGGCCTACTATCGGTGTCTGCCACTCCTTGCTGTTCTCCTCCACTGAACAAAGCTGTGCCGCCTGTTTACTACGGTTGCCAATTTTGAACTGCATTTCGACTACTTACTGATTTGGCCCTACTCTCTGTGTCAGCCTCTCATTCCAGTTGTCCTCCACTGCAATGCCCCCTGGTTATTCCTGTGTTACCAATTTTGAACTGCATTTAGCCCACTTTCTTCTTTGGGCCTATATCTGTGTTTCCACTTCATCGTGCCCATTGCCCAGCCAGTGATAGATGAGTCTGCTGGTACATTGACCCATAACGCAACATTCCCCGTGCACGCTACACAACAACATTGTGACCCTGCTGAAAGTCAGGTTGCTCTTCCCGCATACCATACCACCTTACACGGGGACAAAGAGGAAGGTGCAGATGAAAGTGCAGGTTCCTTCATCAGGTGGGGGGAGGAATACTAGTTGGCGACGTCACTGGCACAGGGCCTCTCATAGTACGCAAAAGTGTTGCTGCCGGTGGGAGGCGCCCCCGCCGTGCAAACACACCGCTGTACTTTGAGGGGCCCTGTGCCAGTGCCAATGCCAACGAGTGGGCCCCCCCTGCTTGCTCAGGTTCACAGCACTTGCAAAGTTGAAATACTTACCTCTCCCTGCTCCACTGCCGTGACGTGGTCCAGATTTCCTGGGCCCACTAATTACTTGAACCAGCCCTACCCCCCACAACTTTAGCCAAATGACCCCCAATTTCAAATGCCTTCCAATTATTATAAGGTAAATTACGCTTGACAAGCTTCATTAAGAAGAATGGATGGTTTTGACATTAAAATGGCCACTCTAGGTGTTTTCCTGGCCCCCACTCACTGCCGACTATGCTGCCCCATTGACTTGCATTGGGTTTCGTGTTTCGGTCGATCCCGACTTTACGTCATAATCGGCCGATTTCACTCGACCCGACTTTGGACATAGTCGGGTTTCGCAAAACCCGGCTCGACTCTAAAAAGGTCAAGGTCGCTCAACTCTACTGGTCAGGATAACTCTTTAGTGCCATCAGACGTACCGCTGCTCCCCTTAGCGGCAGAGCGCTATGCTGCAACGACCAGGTCTCTGGGGCGCTGCAATAAGATAAATTATTGTTGGTTTGTGCTCATAGATGGTAATATTTAGAATACTTTGATTCATTGACAAAGAAATATGATAGGAGGTTTAACTGAAATACGTATAGGGTAATAACATAACTAATATCCCACAACATCCCGTCAGAGGCACCGGATTACTACCCCTAATATCCCACATCATCCTGTCAGAGCCACCGGATTACTACCCTTAATATCCCACATCATCCCGTCAGCCAGAGCCACCAGACTACTACCCCTAATATCCCACATCATCCCGTCAGAGCCACCTGACTACTACTCTTAATATCCCACATCATCCCATCAGCCAGAGCCACCAGACTACTACCCCTAATATCCCACATCATCCCGTCAGAGCCACCTGACTACTACTCTTAATATCCCACATCATCACGTCAGCCAGAGCCACTGGACTATTACCCCTAATAAGTAGTACTACTAATCTTTATTCTTTAAAGTGCTTGTCCACTACCAGGACAACCCCTTCTAGATCTAAATGTTTGACCCCAATAAAATAATAAAGCCTATACTCACCTGCTGTTCCAGCACCGTTCACGCGATGTTGGCACTCACTCTGCCCGGAGGTCTCGTGAGTTGTTGTGTCACGTGACCCCTGTGCCCAATCAGCAATGGCCTCACTGTCCCTGACTTCAGACAAATTGAACATGAAGGTGAGGTCCAGGCTAGAGCTGATTTCTGACTTCCACTTCATGCTCAATTTGACAGGAGATGGAGACAGTGATGCTAGCGCTGATTGGGCACCGGGGTCACATGATACAACACCGCACGAGAGCCCGGGGAGAGCGAGTTCAAACACTGCAGCATGGAAGGAGAGTATAAGCTTTATTATTTTATCGGGGACTAGCGTTGGGAATGAGAAGTTGTCAAAGTAGTGGACAACTTCTTTAACTTTGTCAGAACCTAACTTGCATAGTGCAGGTAATTACAGTAGGGGTATGCACAAAATGGACAAAGCTGTGTGGATTTTTTTCCAGATTCAATGCAGAATCTACAACCACAAGTATGACTTGCAGATTCTGTTGCGGATTTCACTCAATGCACACAATGAGTGAAATCCGCGCATTAAATCAACAATCTGCATATTTAAAATGCCGCAGTGCAGGACACTTTCCTTATGGAGATTTGTGATATCGTATTCACATTGCAGCTAATGCAAAATTTAGCTGCAAATCTGCAACATGTAAAAGGCCCTGAATCTTTTCTGCATTCATCTTTTTATAATTAGCTTCATGGGAGGTCAAATCCAGAGATACTGGGTGCTTGATAAAATTATAACCTTCCAAAGATAATCAACACTGGTTGCAGAGCAGCTTGGGGACAAATCATAATGTTTGGAATGCATTTCATTTAACGTGTGATGAGCTGTAGGAGATTGTGGAGCATGTCCTGTTATTCCTATATGTATATTAAAGGGATGATCCTTTGCACTGATGCACTGTAGAGTCGGCTTTCACTGCGCTCTGAGGCGAACTTACACAGTGACTGTAATCTCGCCCTGGGCACACCTGCATGACTGAAAGCTGGTGTCTCCTAAGAGAAATAAAGGTAATATTCTCCTGGGTGTCCCACTGTCAGACCCTCGATCAGGCACCTTCATAACACTATTTACCTTCAGAATGACTGTAGATTAATAGCATTATCAGAAATGACAGGTTCCCTTTAAGAAAAAAATAAACAGCCTTACTTACTCTGCCCAGGTCAAGTGCTACATCTCCACCTCATGTCAACATATCATGTCAACAGAGCGGCAGGCTACTGTGCTGTGCTGGTGTAAACAGCGCTGGCAGCAAAGCTGCCAAGCTCAATGGTTGTACATTGTCACAGCTATCAGGAACAGCGGAAGCTCCGCACTGGACCCTGTTAAGATGAATTAAGCACAGTTAAGTTTGTTTTCTGTACTATTAACCCCTTAATGACCTGAGATATAAGAGAATAGCCTCCCCATACAGGTGACAATCCAGCAGCCGTCGGTTGTGCACTATAGCTGACAACTTGCTGCATCAGCCACGATCAGTGTTTGCACCGTCCAAATCTGTTTAACCCCTTAGATGTTGCTGTCAATAGTGACTACATCATTCTAAATGGTTAACAGAGTGTGGGGGCTTCCTCTTTATCCCAATTGGTGCCCTCAGATCATGATTGTGTGGTCCTGGTGTTTGCCATGGCAATTCAAGACCAAATAGCGGCCTTAGAGTCTGACTTCTATAATAATCTGTTCAGAATTTACTGACATTTAGGTGGTAAAAATGCACATTTTCATTCTATCATGCCATTTTGCATTAATTCCTGAAAAGCATCTGAAGGGTTAATAAACTACCTGACATCAGTTTTCAATATGTCGGGGGTGCTGTTTTTAAAATGGTATAACTTTTGGGGGTTTCCCAATATATGGGACCACTAAAGGCACTTTAAACATGGATAGGTCCTTAAAAAAAATTTTTTTGTAAATTTCCTTGAAAAAAATGAAAAATTACTGCTACATTTTTAAGCCTCCTAAAATGCTAACAAAATAAAATACCATTTTACAAATGGTGCTGATGTAAAGCAGACATATGGGAAATATTATTTATTAAGGTTTTTCTGTGATATGACTATCTGGATTAAAGGGATAATCATTCAAAGTTTGGCAATTGCTATTTTTTTTTTACATTTTTCTCAAATTACGGATATTTTTTATAAATACACACAAAACCTATCAACCTAAATTTACCATTATCATAAAATATAATGTGTCATGAAAAAACAATCTAAAAATCACTGGGATTTGTTGAAGTGTTCCAGAGTTACACACATAAAGTGACACTGGTCAGATTTCAAAAATTTGGCTCCGTCACTAAGGGGTGGAGCTTATAGGGAATCTTTTCTGAAAGGGGAACTCTTTTTATTGTGTATGGTGGCCACTATGAGTGTCTATGTCCTTCAGTCCAAAATATACACAATCAAGCGTACATACTGATTGAACGTGACTCTATAGGTGCCTTTTTCCTTATAATCATGTAAGATACTGTATTTTTGTGTTTCTTAATTAAATATAAGATAAATATACTTTATTTGCAGTGGGTGCAAGTTGACATTTATCTTTCCTTCTTTTTCAGGTGGCCTCGCTTGGAGTTACTACATTTACATTGTGTGCCCTATGCATTGACCGCTTCCGTGCTGCCACTAATGTACAGATGTACTATGAGATGATTGAAAATTGCACATCAACAACGGCAAAGCTTGCTGTTATATGGGTGGGGGCGCTTCTTTTAGCGTTGCCCGAAGTTGTCCTCCGGCAGTTAACCAAGGATGAGTCGACAGTGAATGTCAACACTTTCAGTGAGCGATGTGTTGTCAAGATTTCCACAGATCTTCCTGATACTATCTATGTTTTAGCCCTTACCTATGATGGCGCTAGACTGTGGTGGTACTTTGGCTGTTATTTTTGTTTGCCCACTCTTTTCACAATTACATGTTCTTTGGTGACAGCAAGAAAGATCAGAAGAGCTGAGAAAGCCTGTACGAGAGGTAACAAACGTCAGATTCAGCTCGAGAGCCAAATGAACTGTACAGTAGTTGCTCTAACAATTTTGTATGGTTTTTGTATAATCCCTGAAAATATCTGTAACATTGTAACGGCTTATATGTCCACTGGTGTCTCCAGGCAGACCTTGGATCTTCTTCATCTGATCAGTCAGTTTCTTTTGTTTTTTAAATCGTGTGTTACCCCTGTCCTTCTGTTTTGCCTTTGCAAGCCGTTTAGCCGAGCTTTCATGGAATGCTGTTGTTGCTGTTGTGATGAATGCATTCAAAAGTCCTCAACTGCAACCAGCGATGATAATGACAATGAATATACAACAGAGCTAGAACTTTCCCCTTTCAGTACTATACGTCGTGAAATGTCCACATTTGCTTCGGTTGGAACTCACTGCTGAACATGAAAAGTCTGTTTTCACTTTCTGTGTAAATAATCTGTGACATACATTTTAAATCATTTTTAGTTCATGATTTTTTAAAATGAAATATTCGACTTGTGTAAGAACAATTTTGGTATCTTCTGTATATTTATTATGTTATAGGTCTCCTAACAGGGTATGTTTCACAAAAAATATTAACAGTCACGTTTCTGCACCTTAATTCAATTGTTGTTAGCCTTTTTGATAATCGCAACTGGTAACTTTTTAAAAATGTTATATATATATATAAAACTAGGTAAAATTATTATACTCCAAGGTGGTTTGCACTGAAATGAAATATTGTAATGTTTTGTTTTCTTTAACATTTCCAAAATTAGCTGTTAAATAAATTTTATTTTGTTTTTATGAAATATGCTTGTAAGGATTTTTGTTTCCATAAACTTACAAACACAAGCATCTATATGTGATAAACTACAATGGTGCTTGAAATTTTGAGAGCCCTTTATAATTTTCCATATTTTGCTAAAAATTTGTTCTAAAACGACATCAGATTTTCACTCAAGTCATAAAAGTAGCTCAAGAGAACCAATTAAATAAATAAAAAATATTAGATTTTGTCATTTTTTATTGCAGAAAATTATCCCAAATTCCAAAATTATTCAATTCTGAAGATCTAGTGTAAGTCAGCCCCATCACCCTGTCCTGCCTTGACCACTTTTTCCTTTTGTTACTTACCTATACATAGTGGTTACAGCCCAGCAAAGACATTTTGAAGATATCCTAACCCCAATGTATAATAATCCTCATCTGATCAGGAGTATGAAACAGCACATGGAGCGTTAACTTTGAATTAGTGATTGCTGAGAACCACAGCTCAGTTCTTATTAAAGTGACTTGAACCAGAGCTGCGGCCACTACAGAGTGAAAGGAGCTGCTCTGTTCTGTCTCTGCTCACTGTTTACAACCGACTCCTGACAGAGCAGAACCCAGTCAGACCTCCACGATATTGCTAACTTATCTTAACATAAGATTGATCAACACATTTAATAATGAAGTATTAAGCATATACCACACCACTTGTGTAAACAATTCCTTTTATAACTTTACTATATCTTTACTAAACTTTTTAATGACTTTACATTTTAAATCAGCCAAATTTAGCAGGTTCTACCAACATATACCTAGTAAGTTATTAAGCTGGAGCTGGTCGGAATCCAACCCATGGACTCCTACTTATGTCTCCATGACACATTCAAATTTGCAGATGATGCAAAGTTAGGAGGGATTGCTAACACAAGTGAAGACAGAGAAAGGATTCAGAAGGACGTATATAAGCTTGATCAATAGGCAGCAACTAATAGAATGGTATTTAACAGGGATAAATGCAAGATTCTACATTTGGGCAATAAAAACAAAATTTACATCTTCAGAATGGGAGGAATAGAACTAAGCAACAGCACATGTGAAAAAGACTTGAATATACTAATAGATCAAAGACTGCACATGAGTCAACAATGTTATGCAGCAGAAAAAAACAAACAGTTCTGGGATGTATTAAAAGAAGCATAGAGTCTACATCATGTGAAGCAATTATTCTCCTCTACCCTTCCTCATCTGGAATACTGTGTCCAGTTTTGGGCACAACATTTTAAAAATGACTTTGAAAAACTGGAGCAAGATTAGAAAGGAAACTACCAGGATGGTGAGCGGATTGCAAAGTATGTACTACGAGGAATGGTTAAATGATCTGGGAATGTTTAGCTTGCAAAAAAGAAGGTTAAGAGGAGACTTAATAGATGTCTACAAATATCTGAAGGGATGTCACAGTGTAGAAGGATCATCCTTGTTCTCATTTGCACATGGAATCACAAGAAGCAATGGAATTAAACTGAAAGGAAAAGGATACAAATAAGATATTAGAAAAAAACTTTTTGACAGTGAGAGGGTGATCAATGAGTGGCACGTGCTGCCACAAGAAGTGGTGAGTACTCCATTAATTGAAGTCTTCAAACCAAGGCTGGATAGAGATCTGTCTGAGATGGTTTAGTGAATCCTGAACTTATCAGGGGGTTGGACACGATTGAAGTCCCTTCCAACTCTAATATTCTATCATTCTATAACTAAAGATACAACTTTACTACAAGTATACTTTAAATAATGTATAACACATATAACACAATGAACACAGAGCCAAAGATAGTCCATTAAAAACTGAATATTTCTTTATTATATCATATTAAAAAATGTGTATGCAATCACATCAAAAAGATACAGGTACTAAGGGTGAGGACACATGCATATAGGGACAGGGAAAGCAGGTTATCAATAGATGCTAAAGTAGGAACAATATTGTATATATACCGTTGAAACCAGAGGTTTACATACACTATATACAGTAAAAAGACACATATGCATGTTTTTCTCAATATCTGACATGAAATCAGAACAAATCTGTCCCGCTTTAGGTCAATTAAGATTACCATAATTATTAATATTTGCCAAATGCCAGAATAATGAGAGAGAGAGAGAATGTTTTAAGGTATGTTTATTACTTACTGCAAAGTCAAAAGTTTACATTCATTTCATTAGTATTTGGTACCATTGCCCTTAAATTGAATGACTTGGGTCAAACGTTTTTGGATATCCTTACACAAGCTTCTCACAATAGTTGGGCCCATTCCTCCTGACAAAACTGGTGTAACTGATCCAGGTTTGTAGGTCGCCTTGCTCGCACCTGCCTTTTGCAGCTTTGCCCATAAATTTTCAATAGGATTGAGATCAGGGCTTTGTGATGGTCACTCCAAGACATTGACTTTGTTATCCTTAAGCCATTTTATTACCATTTTGGTAACAGTTTGGTTACAGTTTCAACTGTAAATGTCTTCGTAATTATAGTACTCACAGATACAGATCATTGTGGTACATTGTACCAGAAGAAAAAAATAAATAAATATAAACAATGCCAAGCATATAATCATACCGATATTAACTGCTTTTACCCATAGTTATCCCTGTGTGACACCTGACCCGCAGCCCCAACGCGTGTTTTGCATGGGCCTCCTCAGGAGGCTGTGATGAGTTGTGTGTCCAAACTCGCCCTATATATTACTGCAACAGCTGTCAGCTAACCGGGCCTAATTGAAGGCGCATTTGTACATGTTGCGAGTGCTTGAATTTGCATCACTCCTCTGCTGCCCATGTGACACAGCGGGTCAGGGGAGAACCCCCTTATGATGTCAATAACCCGCATGTGTCACACAAAGGTCACCGTCTGTGATGCTCCAGAACACATCTTGTCAAAGATATGCACAATGGCTGAGGTACAATACTTCTTTCACACTCCTTATCTATGAACTGTTCCAATATTTATGGACACAACTGTTTATCCCTCTCCCATAATGATAATTCTTCTTCACGTCACTTGTCTTATCTATCGCATTATTTCTGTGCCGTGTTGTGTATAAATATGTGATTCTTCAGAATTTCTTTTAGTCTTTGCCTGATGGAGAGACCTGTGTAGTCTCAAAAACTTGCAATTTGTTACCATCTTTTTCAGTTAGCCATGAAAAGTTATCAACCACTGAGGACTCTCAGTTCTAAATATTTTTGTATCTCCTGGCTAACACCGTAAAAAGATGCATATCTTTCCTGCTATAAAGTGATAAATCAACACAGATATGTAAATATCATGAGCTATATTGTGACATATGAGCCATTAAATAAAAAAGCACCACAGCGCAAGAATATGCTGGAGGTCCTATTCAAAAAACATGGGAGGTCTATGTATATAGAGAAGTCCTGTTCATATGTGATTGTTCATGCTTGGAAAAGAGTTCCTCATTGTTGGAGTACAGCATTAAAAATAATGATGCAAGACACACAAATTAAAAGCCAGATCCAGAGAAATATAATTTAAATTGCTACAGATACAACACAAAGTTCAACTGTTCATTCAGACCATCTGGTACCATTGTGCCCAAGACAGAGATCCACCTACATTCTTTTTGAGCTAATAAACATTTATTATCACATCGTCTTATGCCAGTCTTTACCCTGTCAATACCCCAAACTTTCAGTTCATTCGGATAACCATTGTGGAATGCCCTGAAATGTCGGGAGATTGTCTTTAGAAGCACCAACATCCTCTGGATCACGGGCGGATATGATGTCCATCACACGATCACACATTCTAATGTGTAGTGTGCGAGATATGAGGCCAATATCAAAAATATTGCAAGTGCATCTTTCATAATATAACACACGAGTTGTATTATATGTGATATAGTCATTGATTTTAAAATTTCTTATGTCATCTGATGATGTGAAGGATGTAGCTCGTACAAGATTTTAGGCAGTCACCACACGGGTAGCAACCCTGTTTTTGTCTACCAGCTATAAATAGATTTGGGGATTTCTCCACGTAGTGGCTATTAACAAGAATGTCTTTAATGGTTTTGCTTTTCCTGGCAGTTATTAATGGTGATTTGGAGAGACAATTTACTAATGTGGGCGTAGTGCTAAACACCGACCAATGTCTTGTAAGAAACTTTCTCATCGTGTCCCACTGGTGGTTATGCGTCAAGATAAAGCGTATCATTTCATCATCAGACTTTCTATTATTCTTATCAAAGGTAAGTAGCTTACCCCTCGGGGTATTGTTCACTCTAATGTGTCCTTTTCTAATACTCCTCTTGCTATACCTACAATCCAAAAATCTCTCCCCAAGGTCCACAGATTCTTTTTCAAATGATTCATCTGATGTACAGATTGTCCTAAGACGGAAAAACTGCCCAACACGAACCCACATGTGCCTATGAGGCACGAAGCAGAGATTTAACCGATGTCTCTTTAATGTGTATGTCAGTATGGATCAAGCCATCAGTTTCCACCCTCAGCTTCACATCAAGAAATAACATTTCTTGATAATGGTAGGTGTATGTCAGTCTAATTTTTGAGTCATTGCGGTTCAACATGGCCATGAAACTCTGTAAATCATTAACAGAACCCTGCCAAATAAAAAGAACATCATCTATGTAGTGAAACCATCCAAGGATCTGGGGAGATGACAAGATGAACCGCGACCACTCTAACACAAGAACCTGTATATCTGGATTCAAATTTCTGGATTCCAGAAAAAAATGCAAATAATTTGCAAAGTCATAACATAAATAGTTTTATATCAAATCTATAATTAGGGATCAGAGAATACAAACTGTAAAATTTGGGGTTTGTACCAGACACATAGTGTCCAGTGCTTAACTCCGAAGACAGACGTCTCCCGGAAGGCCGTGTTACTGTTTGGAGTTTGGAGGCTTAATAAAGCTTGTTGAAAGGGTGAAGCACATCCAGTCAACAAGCTTTTACGCTATGGGCACCTCCTGAACCATAGCTCATAGCGATATGATCAGCTCATAAGTATTTTATGCACAGGGGCTAGAGTCCCATGTATGTTCTAAGAAATCCCAATATTTGCATATATTATCTTTGTTTATTCAGGTGTTATTCGTGTATATTTTATTATGTTTTCTCCCTGATTGGCTGTGTCTTATATGCCAGACTGTGGCTATTACCGACCAACCCTGACAAAGCATTTGTGAAACACAAGTCGAGAGAGTTTAGCGGGTGAGCCTCTATACCCAGACTGCCATTATACATACTACTATACCTAATGTTTTATCTTTATTGCTTTACTATTTTTTCTTGGCATGCCATTGTGCTGCTATTATGCATATCTAACTACTTATTGATCATGCTTTATATTACCTACAGTGTCTTGCGAAAGTATTCGGCTCCCTCGAACTTTTCAACCTTTTCCCACATATCATGCTTCAAACATAAAGATACCAAATGTAAATTTTTGGTGAAGAATCAACAACAAGTGGAACACAATTGTGAAGCTGGTGGCAGCATCACGGTTTGGGCCTGCTTTTCTTCAGCACGGACAGGGAAGATGGTTAAAATTGATGGGAAGATGGATGGAGCCAAATACAGGACCATTCTTGAAGAAAACCTGTTGTGTTCCACTTGTTGATTATTCATCAAAAATTTACATTTGGTATCTTTATGTTTGAAGCATGATATGTGGGAAAAGGTTGAAAAGTTCCAGGGGCCGAATACTTTTGCAAGGCACTGTGTTAGGATCACTCTTATTATTATTCTTATGAGTGTTTCTCCTTTTGGTTCACCAATCAACACATCAAATGTGTTTTTGTGTTTGAACTCGTTGTTTTTAATAATTTTTGTAATAAAAATCATTCATTTTATTCATATTTTTTTCTTGCCTGCACTTTATCATTATTGTTTTTTGCTTTGTGCCAGTGCTCTTAGAACTACTACATTACTCTATTATGGTTTATGGTTATTGGTTTACATTGCTGTTCATTGTACAAGAGATCAGACGATTAACGGTTCAAGTCCCCTAAGTGGACTAATAAATACAGTAAAAAGTAAAAAATATATATGTTCAATCCATCCCCTTTTTCCTCCATTAAAAATAAAGATAATAAAAAATAAATAATACTCATATGTGGTATTGTCATCTCCAGATAAGTCAGATCTATCAAAATGAAAAATTTGATACCCTGATTGGTAGACAAAATGTAAATAGAAAAAAAAATTAAAACGGAAAAATTACTTTTTTGTGGTCACTGCAATATTGCAAAAAATACAGTAAGTAGCAATCAAAATGAGATATCTATCCTAAGACGGTGCCAGTAAAAATTTTGTCTCGCCCTGCAAAAAATAAGCCTTTAATTTCTTTACACCACAAGATGGTTTTCACGTTAATAACCAGGCAAATTTTTATAATTCTATCCAGTGTCAATTTGTGAGGTAATGACTCTGGAACTCTTCAACTGATCCCACTAATTCAGAGACTTTTTTCGTGACATATTGTACTTCATGACAGTGGTGAAATGTCTTCAAAATGACTTGTGTTTATTTGTGAAAAAAATGAAATTTTCAAATTTTGAATTGCTCTGCCCTTAAATCAGAGATACCGTATTTTTTGCTTTATAAGACGCTCCGGATTATAAGACGCACCCCAAATTTTGAGGAGAAAATAGGAAAAAAATATTTTTAATAAAATGGTGGTGCTTCTTATAATCCATGCGTTTTATTGCTTACCGGGGTGGTGGCTGCGGTGAAGCGGGGTCATTGCTGGAGGAGGCAGGAGTGGGGTGATGCTGCAGGCCGCAGGCTGGGATGAAGGGGTGTCCGGCAGTGCTGCTGGTGTCTGCTGCTGCTGCCCGGTGCTCTGCGTGTGTCTCTGGTGCCCGGTGGTCCTGCTGCGGGTGTCCGGCGGTCCTGCTCTGGGTGTCCGGCGCTGCTGCCCGGTGCTCTGCTGGTGTCTCCGATGCTGCTCCAGACGGCTCTGCCCAGTGCTGCTGCAGCGGTCTCTGGTGCAGCCAGGGCTCTGCCGACATTTTGTGAATGGCCAGAGCTTCGGTAGTCCCATGACTTCCTGTGTGGTGGACTCTGGTAAAATGGCCGCCGGGGGAGCGGCGCATGCGCAGATGGAGATCTCGGCACCGATGAGATTTCAGCGCTTTTGCACAATGAAAACTATTTTATAGAAAAAATAATTATTCTTGCATTGCTTTATTCTGAGAGCTATAACCTTTTTATTTTTCCTCTGATGGACCTGTATTATGTATTTTTTTGTGGGACAAGATGACGTTTTCACCGGTAGAATGTTCATTTATATTCGTCTTTTTTATCGTATTTTATTCCACTTTTTGTTTGGTGGTATGATGATAAAGCATTGTTTTTTTGCTTGGTTTTTTATATATTTTTTATGGTGTTCATTTAACCCCTTCATGACCTTGGGATTTTCCGTTTTTCCGTGTTCGTTTTTCGCTCCCCTCCTTCCCAGAGCCATAACTTTTTTATTTTTCCATCAATATGGCCATGTGAGGGCTTATTTTTCGCGAAACAAGTTGTATTTTTGAACGACATCATTGGTTTTAGCATGTCGTGTACTAGAAAACGGGAAAAAAATTCCAAGTGCAGTGAAATTGCAAAAAAAGTGCAATCCCACACTGGTTTTTTGTTTGGCTTTTTTGCTAGGTTCACTAAATGCTAAAACTGACCTGCCATTATGATTCTCCAGGTCATTACGAGTTCATAGACATTTAACATGACTAGGTTATTTTTTATCTAAGTGGTGAAAAAAAATTCCAAACTTTGCTAAAAAAAAAAATTGTGCCATTTTCCGATACCCGTAGCGTCTCCATTTTTCATGATCTGGGGTCGGTTGAGGGCTTAATTTTTGCGAGCCGAGCTGGCGTTTTTAATGATACCATTTTGGTGCAGATACATTCTTTTGATCACCCGTTATTGCATTTTAATGCAATGTCGCGGCGACCAAAAAAACGTAATTCTGGCGTTTCTATTTTTTTCTTGCTACGCTGTTTAGCGATCAGATTAATGCTTTTTTTATTGATAGATCGGGCGATTCTGAACGCGGCAATACCAAATATGTGTAGGTTTGATTTTTTTTATTGATTTATTTTGAATGGGGCGAAAGGGGGGTGATTTAAATTTTTATATTTTTTTTTAATTTTTTCACATTTTTTTCACTTTTTTTAAAACTTTTGCCATGCTTTAATAGCCTCCATGGTAGGCTAGAAGCTGGCACAACACGATCGGCTCTGCTACATAGCAGCAATCATTAGATCGCTGCTATGCAGCAGAAATGTAGGTGTGCTATGAACGCCGACCACAGGGTGGCGCTCACAGCTATCCGGGATCAGTAACCATAGAGGTCTCAGGGACCTCTATGGTTACTCTGCAGAAGCATCGCTGACCCCCGATCATGTGACGGGGGGCAGTGATGCGCTCATTTCCGGCCGCCCGGCCGGAAGCGCTGGTTAAATGCTGCTGTCAGCGTTTGACAGCGGCATTAAACTAGTTAATAGCGGCGGGTGAATCACGATTTCACCCGCCGCTATTGTGGGCACATGTCAGCTGTACAAAACAGCTGACATATCCCGGCTTTGATGCGGGTTCACCGCCGGAGCCCTGCATCAAAGCGCGGTATCTGACAACGGACGTACTATCCCGTCCGAGGTCAAAAAGGGGTTAAGGGGTTTACTAGTGGGACAGTTTTATAGGTCGGTTTGTTCCAGATGCGTCAATTCCAAATATGTGTACTTTTATTGTTTACTGTATTTTTCGGTTTATAAGACGCACTTCTTTTCCCCAAAATTTGGAGGGAAAATGGGGGTACGTCTTATAATGCAGATATAACTTACTAGCCGCAGCCTGAGATCTCATCTCGGCTGAGATCTCATCTCGGCTGAGATCTCATCTCCCGAGATTTTTGTGCACTATTACTTTTTACTTACAGCAAAGTATATGTTCATTTTGTTTCTGTCTTAGGTTTTGTCTGTTAAATGGCCAGTGTGAACATGCTCTTATACTTTGCATACGACGTCTCATTTCTTTGATCTTATTGTCATCCATATGTAAATCGTATGGCATCAGTTTTTATACATAAATAGTTTTTAACATTTATCAACCCATTACAGTTTCTTAGCTTAAGAACTGCAATGTATCCATAAAAAATTGGATGCTATATGGTTGATCTGTAAGGGATCCAATATTTTTTGTGCTCCCATAGACTTAAGTAGGTTCATTTTATCTGAAATTTGGACCAGAAGAATGCATACTGAGATTTTTTTTTTTAAAAGGACACTTGGTCCATTTATAAAAAAAAACAACCTGAAGAGCCATCTGAACGATTGCTGTTGTCAGTTTTTCTAGGAACAGCACTCGGACCGAAAGACCGAAAATACGGTTGTGTTAGTCTGGCCCCAAAGAAAGATATAATCAATTGTTCTAAGCCTGAAACATGAGCAGAGCAGTTGTCATTTCCCACCTCTTGGCATTTCATACTAAGTACATTATTCTGCAGGTAAAGACAATGAGCGCTGGAGAAAGGGCCTCTGGGTGAAATAATTCTAATTCCTGAATTATGATGGGAAATACAATCAGAATGAGAATAATGTGTGTAGGTAAGTCAATCAGCATGAAACAGCGGCTAGAAGAACTGAGCATTACATTTGTAATCTGCATAATATATTGATCCTGAGATTGTGGCTGCTTTATGTAATCAGATCAAATACACTGTTCTGTTTGTCATTACAGTCAATATTACTGTATCTCCTGAAAAGACTAGTTATGTTTGGTCCACAGTCTTTAGCAGATTCAATTATACCTACCAGGCCAAACTACGCCAGTAATATTATTCTTCCACCATTCCTGTATAAGTAATAAGTGTACAATGTGATGTCATAACTAAAGACACTGTCACTGCACCGTCTGCCACACTGTTCGTCACCTTTTGTATAGCTCCTTGTCATATAGTGATGTGTGGCGGCTTCTCTATTACTGCATTAGCTAAAATCTATATATCTGTACCCGAGTGATACAATCAAATCTTCATCAAACTTGCATTGTACAAACAAGATTAGTTGGCTCTAATTCTGTCATTTTGTATGCCAGTCTTAATGAAGGCCGTAAAGAAGTAAGATGCGCCAAATACATTAAGAAATGCACACCATATAGTTGGGCACATTTTCTCATTGGTGGGTGTCTCCTTGTGCTTTGCCAGAAATGGCTGCTCCAATCAGAGACAGAGACCGGAATAACATTTCTGGTTCAAGAAACACCGCCACTGTTGATGTATTTCATTGGTGGTCAATGGCACTACCCACCCACCCTGGCTCCTTTTCAGCCCTCTCCATTTAGGTGGAGGTGTCTGAAATTAGTGTGAAAATGGCAAAAGTCGCTAAATTTTTGCACAACTCTACTGCACAATCATTTTGCAACCTTTCAAAGCGTTTTCTGCCTGAAACTGGTGTAGACTCTTCTATGAATCGGGCTATAGTGTTCAATTTTCTCCTTCTGAACTCATCCCCTGAGGCTGTTCTGGATTATACTCACTTGCAGAACTCCGTCTGTGGGTTGTTTATCTGTATTTTCATGGGGACTGGTATTAGATGCATTCAGCAGTTCACAATCATTTTCATTTAGGTAATGAAAAGACTTCAGCCTTCAACTAGCTGAGAGCTCATTTTCAGGTCAGGTCAGGATTAAACCACTTTGCATGCTGTATTTAGAGATCTCATTTTAATTGAGAATGTACAGTACTGGTTGATCTATTTGCAAACCATATATTTACCAACCTGTTGTACTAGACATATTACGGATGGCATGAATGTAATCGGTCCCAAATAAAACATTGACGAATTAGAAAGAAAGGTTGGAAGATTAATTGTATAGTTGTCTCCTCATTTTCTGAGCTGGGCTTAGCAACAGCCAAAGGTTGAAAGGAATTATTAAAACACGCGGCAGAATTAGTTATGGGAAAATGATGAGTAATAACTCCTTAAGACGTCTGTTTCTCATGCACATGTTTTTTCTGTGTTTTTCAGAGACAGAACATATACCCATTATAGTCTATGCAGCTGTTCACATTTTTTGTGGACAATGTGTGCAATTCTGTGAGTCCATGAAAATCACAGACAGCACTTGGATGACATGAGCTGTCCATAATTAACATTGTAATGAAAAGGATTAGCTGACACATTGACAAACTGACAAAAATGTAATCAAAACCATTGCTGACGCTCAAACTGTATTTTGCACACCAGAAAAATTACTACAGTCTGAATAAAGCCTTAGGTCACGTTCACATGTTCAATGTTTAGTCAGTATTTTACATCTATATTTGAAAGTCAAAATCAGGAGTGGAACAATCAGAGGAAAAGTATAATAGAAACATGCCACTACTTCTGTATTTATCACCCACTCCTGGTCTTGGCAAACACAGAGTCAATGTTACTGTTCGGGTTCGGCCTCCTGAACACTGGGTGTTTCTTGTGCTGTCATCTGCATCACAGCTCGAAAAACACCTGTGGCTCTGATTGGCGGTAACATTAATACCACCTGCATGAGCGCTGCTGTTCCCACGCTGTCAGATGAAAGCATGAGCCCATAGGTGTGACCGGCGGTAAAAAGTTTACCTCCCATCAGCCTACACCTACTGGCGATAACAGCTAGAGCAGGGGCAGCTGATGGGAGTATTAATCAGCTGGGGCCTTCACTATAAATAAATACATTTAAAAAATAACGTGAGATTCCCTGTATTTATGATAACCAGCCAGGCAAAACTGACGGCTGCGGGCGGCAACCAACAAAGATTTCTCACGGTGCAGTGCTGAGCTCAGTGACTTCACCGCAGTTCACCGTGACTTTTTCTCACAACGTGAATGGCAATCTCACTGAGGTCACCGCAGGTCAGGGGCTCAGCTGGGAACGCAGCCTCATTGACCTGCAGTAACCTTGATGACATCACCGCTAGACACTGATGCCGCGCTTACATCATTCTCCCTTGGTTTTTATCCTCGACAGTTGCATCTTGGCACCATCCAA
This sequence comes from Ranitomeya imitator, assembly GCF_032444005.1. Lineage (NCBI taxonomy): Eukaryota > Metazoa > Chordata > Amphibia > Anura > Dendrobatidae > Ranitomeya > Ranitomeya imitator. The sequence goes on along the minus strand of NC_091285.1, from coordinate 324,090,428 downwards.
TTATTGCAGGCATGGATTACGGCATGGGACAGAACATCAGACAGGTGAGGGATATGGCTGTTTTTTATCTTTATTTTTTTTTTACAGTAGACGATGGCTTAAATGGAATGGGCATTATACTCGTCTGTTTCTCATTTTTAAATAAAAAAGTAAAAGTGTGTTTTTTTCATTTCAAATAAAGGACTTTATTCTGGCTCTGTGTTATTTATAATATAACTATAGGATTACTAATGGATAAGCGTCTTATAGATGCCTCTCCATTAGGCCGGCGTCACACTAGAGAGAAATACGGACGAGGGAGAGGCACAAAAACAACGCATTGCACACCGTCCAATGTTTCTCTATGGGACAGCGGTATATTTCTCAGCCATATTTTACGGGCTGACAAAATCTGAATTGCCGGCTTTTCTATAGGACACCGGTGCGTATTTCTCACAAGGCAGACGTGTGGTCCGTGTGTAATCCGTATTTTTCTCGCCCCCATAGACTTTCATTTTTCTCGGAATACACCGACAATCACAGCATGCTGTGATTTTCTCAGCCCATAAAATATGGCCGAGAAATATACGGCTGATGGAAGCTGCCCCGTAGAGAAGCATTGGTGAGTGTACAATGCGTTGTTTTTGTGCCTCTCCCTTGTCCCTATTTCTCTCTAGTGTGACGCCGGCCTTACTAAGCCGAGGGCTTGATGTCACTGGACAACACAAAAGGTGATATCAAACCCACAAATATGAGCCATAATAATTATATACATACAGTAGTACACATACGATTATGTTGCAGCACAGGTGCCTTGGCCGGCACCTGCCTACAGAAGGTTTTTTTTTCTCAATATGTATATATAATATTCATCATGTAAACTAAGGGTCAGGTTACTGAGGGATCAGAGACATGTCAGCAGTCTTCATAATGAATAGCTAATCAGAGCACCACAAAAAGGACCCCCCCACAGGACTGCTCCAGAGCACGGGTATATCATTACCACAAAACTACAAATAAAGATTAAACATCAACCACAAGATGGATTTCATCAACCAAGGTATCATTTTAATCAATATAACAGCGCCGACCTGACACTTTCTGTAGGTTATTGTGCACAATCCTGCTGACATGTTCCCTTTAACTAACAGTTATAAAATTCTGTAATATTGTGAGGGAGGGGCAGGGCCATAGTCGTGGCTGAGGTTAAAAGCCTTTGCACACCCTGGCCTCCCGTCACATGCCAAGAACATAGTTCTATGAGGGTAGTTGTCTCTTTGTTATCCGTACTTTCCGGGTCTCTTCTGAGCTGCTGCAGACCCTTTTCATGCGATTGTACACAAATTGAGACATAGTCTTGCTTTAACTTCAAATACAAAACTTTACTTGCTTCTGTTCACAGCACATCCTTCTCAGTTACATTTACAGCATCGGGTTCTGTACAGTCCACATCCTCCACTTTCCCTGCTTCTCCTCTTATGGCCTTCAGTATGTGCCCGGGTCATACCACCTCTTGCAGTAACGCAGCGTCCTACCTGTCCAAACTGAGTGGGGGTTCCCATAGCCATTTTGATCCGGTTCTGAGGGCATTAGCCCATGCGATAAGTTACCACATTATGGAGCCACCTGTGCCTCGTACTGTCCTGGCCCTGCTCTCAGCCTACGTTCCAACACTGCTGTAAGCCCACTGCTCAGCTATACTTCTGTGCTGTACTTTAACGTTGCGGAGCTACTGAGTAGGTTGGGCTCTGGCACCCTTCCCACCTGCCTGGGCAACCTGGTCCTACTGACTCTCACCAGGAAACTCTTCCTACCTTACCCCAGTTAGCTCCTCCTTTGGTTACCTATTTACACCACTTATTATCATACTGTGTCATGGGCCCCATCTAGTGGGCCGAACAGGGTACTATGCTTTCCTTATGCTCATCATTAAGTATTAGCAAAACATACATATATGCATACACAGTTTCACATGAAGGTAACATTTACATAATGACTTACAGCCAAAGCTATCAGACAATTCTCTATACTCCTCCCTCTAGACCTGTCCTCTGCCTTCGACACAGTTGACCACTGCCTCCTACTACAGATCCTCTCTTCCTTTGGTGTCAAAAACCTTGCCCTATCCCAGCTCTCCTCATACCTTAACAACTGCACATTTAGCGTTTCCTACTCCCATACTACCTCTTCATCTTGCCCCCTCTCTGTTGGTGTCCCTAAAGGCTCTGTCCTATGATCCCTTCTCTTCTCTATCTATACCCTTGGCCTGGGACAACTCATAAAGTCCTATGGCTTCCAGTACCATCTATATGCTGATGACTCTCAGATCTACCTCTATGGACCAGATGTCACCTCTCTGCTCTCCAGAATCTCAGAGTTTCTATCAGCCATATCCTCCTTCTTCTCCTCTCGCTTCCTCAAACTCAATGTGGACATATCTGAACTAATTATCTTTCCTCCATCTCGCATACACCCCCTACCTGATCTATCTATCACAATAAATGAATTCACACTTTCCCCTGTCCCGGTAATTTGCTGCCTCGGAGTAACCCTTGACTCTGCCCTGTCCTTCAAACTGCACATCCAAGCTCTCGCCATCTGCTGTCGTCTCCAGCTCAAAAATATTTCCAACATCCGTTCTTTCCTTCGACCCTCACTGGACCAAAATGCTTGTGCATGCCCTGATCATCTCCCGCCTCGACTATTGCAACATCCTCCTCTGTGGCCTACCTTCTAACACTCTTGCACCCCTCCAGTCCGCCCTTAACTCTGCTGCCCTACTAATTAATCTCTCTCCTCGCTACAGTCCTACTTCCCCTCTTTGCAAATCCCTTCACTGGCTCCCAATTTCCAAGCGTATCCAGTTTAAACTACTAACACTGACCTACAAAGCCATCCATAACATTTCTCCTCCGTATATTTCCAAACTAATCTCTCAATATCTTCCCTCATGTAAACTCCAGTCCATCCAAGACCTCCTTCTCTCCTCCATGCTTATTCGCTACTCACCCAGTCGCCTCCAAGACTTCTCCCGAATATCCCCCATCATCTGGAATTCTGTGCTCCAACACGTCCGGTTATCCACCACATTTGGATCCTACAAACGGAACCTGAAAACCCATCTCTTCAAAAAAGCTTACAACCTTTAATGACCACACAGCCACCGCAACACCATCGGAGCTACTACAACCGTGACCTGCTAACTTCTTCCCCATGATCCTGTAGAATGTAAGCTTGCAAGGGCAGGGTCCTCTTCCCTCTGTATCAGTCCGTCATTGTTAGTTTTGCTTACGGTAAGTGATATTTGTATTTTGATGTAACCCCTTCTCATGTACAGCACCATGGAATTAATGGTGCTATATAAATAAGAAGAAGAAGAAGAAAAGTAGAGAGTAGAGTATCACACGTTCCCGGTATACCCCTTACAATATTATATATTCACTTTGCTTAGTTTTATGTGCCCCCTGGAAAGCTCCCACATACACATTGGTATTTATTACTTGTGTCATTTTGGCTTTCCACTGGTGGGTATACATCAGTATTAAAAAAAAAGTTAAGGAAATGTATAGTAGGCCAATAATATATATGAACATAACATTGAACGGTACCAATCACCAGTATGGGAAGCCCCAGACTGGTGATAAGTACTGTTTATCAATAGTTTTTTAAGTGATCATCATTGTCATATATTGCTATAAGCCAATAATGCACATTGATGTTCTTAATATTCACTTGGTCAGTATTTTACAACAGTATTTGTAAGCCAAAATAAAGTATAATAGAAACACGTCACCACTTCCGTATTTATCACCCACTCCTGGTTTTGGCTTCCAAATACTGATGTAATATACTGACCAAATACTGAACGTGGCCTTACAAAAAGCCTTATGTCAAGTGTAAGTATATATAAACTATTATAGTAAGGCACAACAATAAGTTTGAGCAAGCTGATTTTAGGGAGTTTTCAGCAGATTTATTATAGAGTGACTGTTAGGGCTAGCGGAACGCACCAAATAATAAGACTGATAGTGTACGGTGCGTTCGTAGCCCGGGGTCCACCGTGCAGAGATGGAACCTGCTGCTGAGTAATGACGGACTATATGGCGGTACTCATAAGTATACTCGCGTGGGTTAAACTTCACCCAACGTGAAGGAAGCGATCCTGTTGCGTCACAGGATCGCGGTACCGCACATAGAAGGCGAGCAAGCAGTCAGCGAACTTAACCCCAACTAGGATTGAAGTCCGATTAGACCACTTGCTGACACAACACCGCAACAGGGTGTGTTAGGCAACTCTTATAATTAGAGCACCGAAGTGCGAACTGTGCCGTGCTGGCAGGCACCACTAAGCACCCAGACGTGGGTCAGGAAGCGCACTACTGGCGCGTGGCGCCGCACTGGCAGTCACAGCAATAGACGCTGATACGTGTGTGACACGAGTGATTTGTCGGGCGCTAGATAGCAGCCATACTCCATACGCGAACAGTCATACAATAGGGTAGGGGTATTTAATGAACGACTTGCACTCACAACAAACACACGTATTCAATTGTACACTAGCGCATGGCCGTACGGTCATGCGCAGTTTATATAATTGCAGGACAGGAAGTGGCCACAGAAACTTTGCCCTTCCAGGGCCTGCCAAGAGAACCAATGGAATGCACTGCAGAGCCAGAGCACATGACCCACGATCTCCAACGGGAGATCTTGCTCTGGGCATGCTCAGTGTGCGCAAACAAGGACTTAGTCCCAGGGAAGTCCGCTCGCCGCTGACCAGCACTGACTTTAATGGCAGGAGCTGAAGAAGCAGCAGTAACTCTCTGTACAGAGTGAGAGCGAGCAAGACACTGGGAGCGATGTCCCTGCTGAGCAGACTCCACTGCGGCTGGAGGAGAATGGGAGACCGCAGCAGAGACGGATCGAGATTCCCCCTGTGCAGCAGAGGAAACTCGACTCCTAACATTACCCCCCCTCCTAGGGCCCCCCCCTCCTTGGGCCTCGCTACGCTCGAAGGCAGCAATGAGCTGTGGGGCCCGAATGTTTTCAGCAGGCTCCCAAGACCTGTCCTCTGGACCATAACCCTTCCAATCCACCAAATAAAACTTTTTGCCGCGTACCACCTTGCACCCCAAAATAGCATTCACCTCGTAATCGTCCGTAGACGAACCCGATGTCCCGGCAGATGACTCGGAAAACCGGGACATGTATACGGGTTTCAAGAGGGACACATGAAAGGTGTCGGTGATACCCAAGCGTGGAGGAAGAGCCAGGCGGTAGACCACAGGATTAACCTGTTCGAGAACCTTGAAGGGACCCAAGTAGCGAGGAGCAAACTTAGTGGACTCAACTCGCAGCCTGATGTTACGGGCGGAGAGCCACACCAAGTCACCAGGGGCAAAAGTCGGAGCGGGGCGCCGATGAACATCGGCGGAGGACCTCATTCTCTCCTTGGAGGCCCGAATGGCATCCTGCGTGCGATCCCAAATGTCCCGTGCCTCCACAGCCCAGTCTGCCACCCTGGGATCAGCGGAAGACACAGGCATTGGCACAGGAACACGCGGATGCTGGCCGTAATTTAAGAGGAATGGAGTCTGACCGGTAGAGTCGGCTACGGCATTGTTAAGTGCAAACACTGCCCACGGTAGCAAGGATGCCCAGTCATCCTGTCTGGCAGAAACAAAATGTCGCAGATATGTGACCAAGGTCTGGTTGGCCCTTTCTACCAACCCATTCGTCTCGGGATGATATGCCGAAGAGAGATTTAACTCAATACTGAGTAGACGACATAGCTCCCTCCAGAATTGAGACGCAAACTGGGGACCCCGGTCACTAACAATTTTGTCTGGCATACCGTGTAAGCAAAAGATATGCTTGATAAACAAGACAGCCAACGCCCGTGCAGATGGTAGCCATGGAAGAGGCCCGAAATGCACCATTTTGGAAAAATGATCGGTGATCACCCAGATAATGGTGCAATTACGAGACTTGGGTAAGCCAACCACAAAGTCCATCCCGACCATCTCCCAGGGCCTGTCAGCCACGAGCAGAGGATAAAGCAACCCAGCTGGCCGTTGCCGAGGAGACTTGTTCCTGGCGCAAGAGACACACACCCGAACGTACTCCGCGACATCACGAGCCATATGCGGCCACCAGTATGTCCTCGCCAGTAACTCTGATGTCCTTTTAGTACCAAAATGTCCACCCACCCTGGACGAGTGCGCCCAAGAGAGAACCTCCGGTCGCAAACTAGATGGAACAAAAGTCTTGCCCGGGGGCACAGACTCCAGCGAATACGGGGCCACGGTTCTCAAACTCTCGGTGGGGACAATAAGCCGAGGCTCCTCCTCCTCCTCCGCAGATGACACAACGGAGCGAGAGAGAGCGTCGGCCCGAATGTTCTTCTCCCCAGAAAGGAAATGGAGGGTGAAATGAAACTGGGAGAAGAACAAGGACCATCTGGCCTGGCGAGAATTCAACCGCTGAGCTGTCTGCAGATACACCAAATTTTTGTGATCTGTGAAGACTTGGAAGGGAAAACGTGCTCCCTCCAAGAGATGTCTCCACTCCGAGAAAGCCAACTTCATGGCTAGCAACTCCCTGTCCCCGATGGAATAATTCCTCTCTGCTGGTGCGAAGGTCTTGGAGAAAAAGAAGCAAGGATGCTTCCGACCTTGAGCATCCTTTTGGAAGAGGACTGCTCCAGCACCAACAGAAGAGGCATCCACCTCCATGATAAATGGCTTATCAACATCGGGGCGATGAAGAATGGGAGCGCTAGCGAAGTGTGACTTTATAGAGATAAAAGCCCTGGAGACCTCCTCAGACCACAATTTGGGATTCGCCCCCTTCTTGGTGAGGGCAACCAAGGGAGCTACCAAAGTTGAGAAATGCGGGATGAACTGGCGATAATAATTGATGAACCCCATAAAGCGCTGCACCGCTTTAAGAGAATGGGGTTCCTGCCAGTCCATCACAGCCTGTAGTTTGGCAGGATCCATAGCCAATCCCTGGGCTGAGATGATGTAGCCTAGGAAAGGTAAGGACTCCTGCTCAAACATACACTTCTCCAACTTGGCATAGAGGGAGTTTGCCCGTAGGAGGTCGAAGACTTTGCAAACATCTCTCCGGTGGGAGTCAATATCTGGAGAGTAGATGAGAATATCATCCAGATAGACTACGACCGAGGTGGAAAGCATATCCCGGAAGATATCGTTCACAAAGTCTTGGAAAACGGCTGGGGCATTACAGAGCCCAAAGGGCATCACCAGATATTCATAGTGCCCATCCCTGGTGTTAAAAGCCGTCTTCCATTCGTCCCCCTCACGGATGCGAATCAGGTTGTAAGCACCCCGCAGATCTAATTTAGTAAATACCCTTGCTCCCCGAAGCCTATCGAACAGTTCAGATATCAAAGGCAAAGGGTATTTATTCTTAACGGTGATGGCGTTAAGACCCCTGTAGTCTATGCATGGACGCAATTCCCCACTCTTCTTCTGCACGAAGAAGAACCCTGCCCCAGCAGGTGACACTGACTTCCTGATGAACCCTCTTGCCAGATTTTCCTGGATGTACTGTGACATTGCCTCCGTCTCCGGGAGAGATAGCGGATAGACTCGACCCCGGGGAGGCTCAGCACCAGGCAAGATGTCAATAGGACAGTCATAGGGGCGATGGGGCGGAAGGGTCTCCGCCGCCTTTTTGGAGAACACGTCTGCATAAGACCAATACTGCTTGGGGAGAGAGGAAAAATCTGCGGGTACCTCAGTTGTAGCTACCTGAACGCACTCCTTCTCACACCTACCCCCCACAAGATTCACCCCATCCCAGAATTCTGCCTGAGGACCACTCGATATGAGGAGAGTGGTACCGTAGCCAAGGTATTCCCAACAGGACTTCATCAATTCCCTCTGGAATGACGAGCAGAGAAATAATCTCCTGATGAGATGGCGACATGGACAGAGTAAAAGGGATGGTCTGGTGAGTTATCTGTGAGGGCAGAGTCGACCCATTCACCACTTGTACCATTACAGGTTGAGCTAGCATAACCAGAGGTATTGCGTGGCGTTGGGTGAAGGCAGAAGACATAAAATTGCCCTCCGCCCCAGAATCCACGCAGAGCTCTACTGAGTGGGAGAATGAGCCTATAGTAATTGTCCCCTTAAAGGACAATTTAGAGGCAAACGTCGCCGTGTCTAGTGTACCTCCACCTACGACCACTAGACGCTGACGTTTCCTCGACCGCTGAGGACATCTGGTGGCTAAATGTCCAGACTGCTGGCAAACATGACAGACCCTGAGTGCACAAGCGGTCCGGGACTTAGGTCCCGCTTGTGACACTTCCCTGGCCTCATGTGACTCAGGAACCAGGACCGGAGATTCCAGAGGTTTGGCGAAAGTAGGAGCCAGCCGAAACCTCTGCCTACACTGGGCTCGCTCTAACCTCCGCTCGTTAAAACGGAGGTCAATTCGAGTGGAGACTGTTATTAACTCCTCCAGTGTGGCAGGAATCTCCCTAGTGGCCAGAGCGTCCTTTACATGGTTAGCCAAGCCCCTCCAAAATATGTGGATAAGAGCTTTATCCAACCATTCCAGCTCAGATGCTAAAGTGCGGAATTGGACGGCAAAATGACTGACCAAGGACTCACCCTGAGTTAATGCCAGCAGTTGGAGCGCAGTGTCATGGGTGACTTGAGGTCCTAAAAAGACCTGTTTTAAAGTGCTCAAAAACAGAGGAGCACTCTGCACCACATGATCGCCACGCTCCCACAGCGGCGTAGCCCATTCCAACGCCCTGTCCGACAATAGAGACACAATAAATCCCACCTTAGCCCGCTCTGTGGGGAAACGTGCAGCCAGAAGCTCGAGATGAATAGAGCACTGACTCACGAATCCCCTACAAAATTTGCTATTACCAGAAAAATTTTCTGGCAGCGGGAGGCGAGAAAATGTCGGAACAGGGGTGGCAATGGACAAAGTTGCTGCAGCCACGCTGGCAGCCTGTACAGCAACTGCGGTAACATCCACAGCTGAGGTTGCGCTCTCGAGAGCCGCCAACCTACACTCCAGCTGCTGTATATACCGCAGGGATTGCTGTTTGTCCGTCATCACTAGCCAGACCCTGGCACTAGTGTAATGTTAGGGCTAGCGGAACGCACCAAATAATAAGACTGATAGTGTACGGTGCGTTCGTAGCCCGGGGTCCACCGTGCAGAGATGGAACCTGCTGCTGAGTAATGACGGACTATATGGCGGTACTCATAAGTATACTCGCGTGGGTTAAACTTCACCCAACGTGAAGGAAGCGATCCTGTTGCGTCACAGGATCGCGGTACCGCACATAGAAGGCGAGCAAGCAGTCAGCGAACTTAACCCCAACTAGGATTGAAGTCCGATTAGACCACTTGCTGACACAACACCGCAACAGGGTGTGTTAGGCAACTCTTATAATTAGAGCACCGAAGTGCGAACTGTGCCGTGCTGGCAGGCACCACTAAGCACCCAGACGTGGGTCAGGAAGCGCACTACTGGCGCGTGGCGCCGCACTGGCGGTCACAGCAATAGACGCTGATACGTGTGTGACACGTTGAGTGATTTGTTGGGCGCTAGATAGCAGCCATACTCCATACGCGAACAGTCATACAATAGGGTAGGGGTATTTAATGAACGACTTGCACTCACAACAAACACACGTATTCAATTGTACACTAGCGCATGGCCGTGCGGTCATGCGCAGTTTATATAATTGCAGGACAGGAAGTGGCCAGAGAAACTTTGCCCTTCCAGGGCCTGCCAAGAGAACCAATGGAATGCACTGCAGAGCCAGAGCACATGACCCTCGATCTCCAACGGGAGATCTTGCTCTGGGCATGCTCAGTGTGCGCAAACAAGGACTTAGTCCCAGGGAAGTCCGCTCGCCGCTGACCAGCACTGACTTTAATGGCAGGAGCTGAAGAAGCAGCAGTAACTCTCTGTACAGAGTGAGAGCGAGCAAGACACTGGGAGCGACGTCCCTGCTGAGCAGACTCTACTGCGGCTGGAGGAGAATGGGAGACCGCAGCGGAGACGGATCAAGATTCCCCCTGTGCAGCAGAGGAAACTTGACTCCTAACAGTGACTTCCTCTTCCAGGACATGTATCAGAGAAGGTAATATTTTATTTCATTAGACATTCCAGCCTCCTCCTCTCTTCATTACTGCAATTCCTTGGCTTCATGGAGAATCTGCTGTTCAGCCACCTGCTCAGTGTAACATTCATTAATAAGTGTAAACATTACATTTATATTTCTTCTCATTTGTTACTTTTAATAAATTCTAAATTTCTTTAGCCATAATTTCTGAAATATTTATGGTAAATGGATAAGTGTGTTAATTTAATGTTATCAGCTGTCCATTTTCTTAGCTTCGAAATGATACGTGTATATAACAACATTAGATGCCATTTACATGTTATGCATTTTCTTCTGTGTTTTCTGTTTTGCTGCTTTTAACTTTGCTTTATTAGTGAATAATTGACTCCACATTGCCTCTAATTTAATTACATTGTCTTCTACAATATAGATATTATTTGCAGTCCACCTCTTGTCACATTATAAATATGTATTTATATCGTATTTTAAAATTGTACTGATAAAAGCTACTGCAAAAACAAGTCCTCACACCTCAATCCCCCAAAACAAATGGTGAAATAAATGTAAAAAAAATTTTTTGCAATTTTTTTAATTTTTTTTTTCCAACCATTGAAATAAAAAAAATCTACAAGTTTGATATTAATATATCCATATTGGCCTGAAGAATCATGTTGCCAGGTAATTTTTACCACAATGAACGCTGTAAAAAAGAAACCCCAAAACATTTAGTGAATTGCATTGTTTTCACAATTTTACCCCACTTGGAATATTTTTTTCCACTTTTAAAAAATGTATATGGTAAAATAAATGATGTTAATCAAATCTACAACTTGTCCTGAAGAAAAAAAACAAGTCCTTAAATGAGATCTTGGAAGTTATGGTTCTTGGAAGGCATTGTGAAAACAGCAAAGTAAAAAAAATTATTACATCTCCAAGGGGTTCAATGAAAAAAATAAATTAAATCTGTGACTAAAAGGCAATTAAAACAAACAAAAGTCAATATAAGTTCTTCCACTTTTTAACCATTTAAAGTTTTTTTTATTTCTAATTATCCGATTCATTGCAGCATTCCAAATCAGTTGTTATATTTTATCAAATCATGAAAGTTATAAAGCACGGTTGCTTTCCGGAACATGTAAACACTTGCAAAATGTATCCTCACTTAGATGTGACCCAATAGCCCATTGATATGTTTGAAAAATAGTAATGTTTGTCATTTTAATGCTTACAACATCAGGTTATAAAGTGCTGAATGATATCACTACCTGGATAACATTTTTATAGCATTTATTCTTTACCAGCTGCTAAGCTGGAAATGTTTTATAGCTTACAACTTAGTCTATAAAATATACTATAGTATTTATCACAAATATTTGAAGAACCAAAAGACTAGGATCATTATGTACGGAAAACCAAAATCGTTTTTTCGTGGTCCTAGATGAAGTCTTGCTATGGGATCAAGATGTAATTAGTGATATGTGTCTTTCATATTGTATGATGGTAATGTACAACGTAACGTATAAGAATGTAAAGTGTTTATGTATAATATGAGTAGTGCATAGTACAGGGCAAGCAGAGAGGTAGACCTGAAATAATATGAGTACTGTGAATATAGTTGCTTAGCAACGACATAGGACATACTGTAAGATAAGGACAATAGATTTAGTCTGCAGGATAGGATATAGTTAATGGATAGAACTAACCCAGTGAGTGGGAACTAGTGCAAGTGAAGAGTGGGCACTTCCTGATAGTAGAGCAGATGGTGAAGTACTGTGACAAGGTCAAATTCAGGTGCAGTGGACTTCTAGGGCCAGCATGTGCCAATCATTCGAGGCAGTGTGAGGCCACACTGATATCCCTTGTGGGCATTCCTACAACATCCGAACTCTAGGGCTCAGTCCAGGTACTAGGGAGAATGGTTTTCTGACATCTCAAGGTCGGTGGACGTGGAATCACATGAAGGGTAGCTGGCCTGTCCCGAGTGCACTGCTGAAGTGGGCAGGAAATTCCAGAAACAGATGGATTCAATGGGCTTATTGATAGTCCAGTAAGAACAAGTGGTAGAGCTGAAGATATGTTGTATTAAGGAACTAAGAAACATGAAGTGCTGTCTCACTTGCTACCCCCTGATGACCTTGAATTGACCAGTAATTGTTTGCTTTTTGCAATGAACTTTGTGTCCCCTGAATTGTGTGCAATGTCTCCCGGAGGATGAATGCCTGGAGACAGCAGAGGCCTGTTGCCTACAAAAGAGTGTAATGCACCCCACATATAATAGCACACTTAGGACTGTTGCACTGCAACTCAGTAATGACTACTGCTCTTGAGCACTTTATATTTGGTATATCCTTCAGGATCCCAGCATGCATCAAGATAGTTTGACAGATGTAGATGAAAGCCAATGAAAACAAAGCTGAGCACAGACTGCAAGATGGTGGTGAATGGTGCTAAATGGCAAGATGAACTTGCCCATCGTGGACTTAAAAGAAGTATAAAGGCGTGAAAATCCATCCAGCCTGGGAAGTGGCTTGTCTGGAGAGGCCGGCCTGTAGTGAGCAGTGCCCGACCCCAAATGGGTGCAATGGAAGAAAAAGAAACATTGCCTGTTGCAGAAAGTCAATAGAGATCGTGTGCAGACTGATAGAAAATTGGCGGATGAGCTGGAAGTAGCAACACCCAGGAAAATGCGGAACCATGACATGCCCCAGAAGCTGAAAGAGACAATGCCATTCATAGGTAGTGAATTCGCAAAAGAGCAACAGGGTGAGACTAGGGTGTAGTTAAGCAAAGCTTATGAGTGTGCGGTTGGAGGAGTGAAGGAACCAGAGCAGGTCAGAACAGCAGTGGGAGGGGCAAGAGCTTGTGGCCCAGAGCTGAGTGACATCGTTGGACAGGCAAGACCCAAAGTGAGGGTGCGGCCTGCATCACCGGGGTTCCTGAGTATGGGCGATCCCAGATTCAGCAGTTAGTGAGCAACCTAGGGGTTTGGGCTGGAAAGAAGAGAGAAGGAGATGGGCCAGAGGTGATGACATGCTGGTAGGTCTGCTAGCCATAAGGTACCAAGAGCTGGCATCCCGGGGGAGGTCGTCACTTATGACCTGCAGCGCAAATGGGGGTCTATAGAAGAGTTCGGAAATCGACACCACATTCTGTTTGATCAGAGTGTGGTTGAGCCAGAGCACCTACTCTGAAGACTGAAGGAGCAAACGACCGCTACCAGGGTCAACTTCCTAAAAATGGAGGGGTGACATTGGTGGAATGCCATGGATGTGATTCGGGAAGGCAGGGAGCAGGATGAGCCTTTCCTGCGGAATGAGAGGGCCTGGGAGAGGCTCATCGAGGTGGCTTGATTTGGGACCACCACTTCTGGGGTATTGCATAGTTCTTGTAGGTTTCAACCTCTTATGTGGGAGCAGGCCATGGTGCAAGTGATACGGGGGTCGTAGCCCATTTTTGCATGTCGAGATCTCCGGCACTACTTGAAGCAGGGTGACTTGTGGCCCAAGCATCAGGAAACTGGGTGCCAGGGTGCAGATGGAGACCGTCCACAGACTTCCTTGAGGAGGGAGGAGATAACATGAATTCCTGAACCAGAAGAGAAATCTACTTTTGTAAGCACAGTGTACAGTTGTGCTAGTTATACATGGAAGAGGAACTGTTCAACGTTCCTGGGTAGGGTTGAGCGAAACGGGTCGAACATTTTCAAAAGTCGCCGACTTTTGGCTAAGTCGGGGTTTCATGAAACCCGATCCGACCCCTGTGCGGGGTCGGCCATGCGGTACGCGACTTTCGCGCCAAAGTCGCGTTTCAATGACGCGAAAAGCGCCATTTCTCAGCCAATGAAGGTAAACGCAGAGTGTGGGCAGCGTGATGACATAGGTCCTGGTCCCCACCATCTTAGAGAAGGGCATTGCAGTGATTGGCTTGCTGTCTGCAACGTCACAGGGGCTATAAAGAGGCGTTCCCGCCGACCGCCATCTTACTGCTGCTGATCTGAGCTTAGGGAGAGGTTGCTGCCGCTTTGTCAGAAGCAGGGATAGCGTTAGGCAGGGTCCATTAACCACAAAACCGCTTGTGCTGCAGCGATTTGCACTGTCCAACACCACCCTCGGTGTGCAGGGACAGTGGAAGTTTTTTTTGTTTTTTTTTCCCCTCAGCGCTGTAGCTCATTGGGCTGCCCTAGAAGGCTCCCTGATAGCTGCATTGCTGTGTGTACGCCGCTGTGCAAACCAACTGCTTTTTTCAAAGCACAAATCCTCTTGTTCCTTCCTTTCTGCACAGCTATCTTTTTTGTTTGTCCACACTTTTTATTTCATTTGTGCATCAGTCCACTCCTTATTGCTGCCTGCCATACCTGGCTGAGATTACTGCAGGCAGGGAGATAGTAGCTGCCTGCCATACCTGGCTGAGATTACTGCAGGCAGGGAGATAGTAATTGTAGGACATTCCCTGTTTTTTTTTTTTTTTTTTTTTTTGGTGGGAGATTAAGATTGGCAATTTGGCATTTCTGCTAGAGTGCCATCCCTGTGTGTGCCATCTCTCTCACATAGTGGGCCATAGAAAGCCTTTTCATTTTTCTGTATTTTTTTTTGTGGGGTGTATAAATTCTCCCTGATAAAAATACAGTGGGAGATTAATATTGGCCTTTGGGCTTGTGTGCCAGTCCTGAGTGTGCCATCTCTCTCACAAATAGTGGGCCATAGAAAGCCTATTTAATTTTTTTTTTGGTTTTATAAATTTTCCCTGAAAAAAGGGAGATTAATATTGGCCTCTGGGCTTGTGTGCCAGTTGTGAGCGTGCCATCTGTGCCAGTCCTGAGCGTGCCATCTCTCTCACAAATAGTGGGCCATAGAAAGCCTATTTAATTTTTTTTTTGGTTTTATAAATTTTCCCTGAAAAAAGGGAGATTAATATTGGCCTCTGGGCTTGTGTGCCAGTTGTGAGCGTGCCATCTGTGCCAGTCCTGAGCGTGCCATCTCTCTCACAAATAGTGGGCCATAGAAAGCCTATTTAAATATTTTTTTGGTTTTATAAATTCTCCCAGAAAAAAAGGGAGATTAATATTGGCCTCTGGGCTTCTGTGCCAGTCCTGAGCGTGCCATCTGTGCCAGTCCTGAGCGTCCCATCTCTCTCACAAATAGTGGGCCATAGAAAGCCTTTTTTTTTTTTTGGGGGGGTTTTAGAAATTCTCCCTGGAAAAAAAAAGGGAGATTAATATTGCCCTTTGGGCTTGTGTGCCAGTACTAAGCGTTCCATCTCTCTCTCTCTCTCTTAGTCAGTGGGCCATAGAACGCCTATTTTTGGTTTTATTTGTTTTCTAAATTCTCCCTGAAAAAATCATTTTATTTTATTTGGTTTCTAAATTCTTCCTGATAAAATCATATTTTTTTTATTATTTTTTTTTCTAAAGTCTCCCTGAAAAAAAAAAAAAAAAAACAACCAAAAAAAACAGTGGGAGATTAATATTGGCCTTTCTGCTTGTGTGCCAGTCTTGACTCCTGGGTGTGCCATCCCTCTCTCTCTCTCTCTCTCTCTCTCTCCAATTGTGGTCCATAGAAAGCCTATATTTTTTTTCCTTGATTTGGGTTCCAAAATCTACCAGAGAAAATAACTCCATCAATCATTGGTAGAAAAATATTGGCCTCTGGGCTTGTGTGCCACTCCTGATTCCTGTGTGCGTCATCTCTCAGTCAGTAGGCCATAGAACGCCTATTTTTGGTTTTATTTGTTTTATAAATTCTCCCTGAAAAAATCATTTTATTTTATTTGGTTTCTAAATTCTTCCTGATAAAATCATATTTTTTTTATTATTATTTTTTCTAACGTCTCCCTGAAAAAAAAAAAAAAAAACAACCAAAAAAAACAGTGGGAGATTAATATTGGCCTTTCTGCTTGTGTGCCAGTTGTTAGGGGTCGAGTTCCCGCTTCTGCACTGGGGGAATCTCGAGCCACTTCCGCTGCGGTCTCCCATTCTTGTCCAGCCGCAGTGGAGCCTGCTCAGCAAGGACGTCGGTCCCAGCGTCTTGCTCATTCTCACTCTGTTCAGAGAGTTAGTGCTGCTTCTCCAGTCTCTGCCATTAAAGTCAGTACTGGTCAGCAGCGAGCGGACTTCTCTGGGACTAAGTCCTTGTCTGCATGTACTGAGCATGCCCAGCGTAAGGTCTCCCGTTGGAGATCGAGGGTCATGTGCTCAGGCTCTGCAGCACATTCCATTGGTCCTCTTGGCAGGTCCTAGAAGGGCAAAAGTGCTGTGGCCACTTCCTGTGCTGCTCCTATATAAACTGCGCATGACCGCACGGCCATGCGCTAGTATTGTCTAACAATTGTTGATGTGTGTATGTTGTGAGTGCAAGTCGTCCTTTGAAATCCCTTCCCTATTGAATGTCTGTTCGCGGAAGGTGTATGGCTGCTACCTAGCGCCCGACTTAGCCTACAGCACTAGACACACATCTCAGCGTCCTGTAGCTGTGCCTGCCAGTACGGCGCCGTGCGCCTGCCTTGCGCTTTCCATACCCGAGTCTGGGTGGTTAGTGGCGTCCGTTAGTGCGGCATCGCTCGCACTCTTGTGCACTTATACTTCTTAAAGTTCTCTACACACCCAGTTGCGGTGTTACGCCAGCAAGGGTCTAATCGGGCTCCAATCCCTTCTGGGGTTAAGTCCGCTGACCACTTGCTCGCGCACTAGTGCGGTACTGCGGTCCTGTGGATTAACAGGATCGCTTTCTTCACGCTGGGTGAGGTTTAACCCACGCGTGTATCCTTTAGTGTACCGCCATATTGTCCGTCTTGCTAGCTGCAGGGTCTTTTACCTGCACGGTGGACCTCGGACTGCGAACGCACCTAGTTTCGTACCATCTATACATGGTGCGTTCCGCCAGTCCTTAACATAATACTAGCGCCAAGGTCTGGCTAGTATGGCGGACATTCAGCAATCTTTGCGGTATATCCAGCAGTTGGAGGGTAGGTTGAAGGTTCTCGAGAACTCAACCTCAGCTGTGGATGTTACCGCAGTTGCTGTAAAGGCTGCTGGCGTGGCGGCAGCAACCTTGTCCACTGCCACCCCTGTTCCGACATTATCCCGCCTCCCGTTGCCAGAAAAATTTTCTGGAGATTGCAAAACTTGTAGGGGATTCGTGAGTCAGTGCTCTATCCACCTCGAGCTCCTGGCTGCACGTTTTCCTACAGAGCGGGCTAAGGTGGGATTTATTGTCTCGCTGTTGTCGGACAGGGCGTTGGAGTGGGCTACGCCGCTGTGGGAGCGTGATGATCATGTGGTGCAGAGTGCTCCGTTGTTTCTGGGCACGCTGAAAAAGGTCTTTCTAGGACCTCAACTCACCCATGATACAGCGCTCCAACTACTGGCATTAACTCAGGGTGAGTCCTTGGTCAGCCATTTTTCCGTCCGATTCCGTACGTTAGCTTCCGAGCTGGAGTGGTCGGATAAAGCCCTTATCCCCATATTCTGGAGGGGTCTGGCTGACCATGTTAAGGACGCTCTGGCCACTAGGGAGATTCCTGCCACACTGGAGGAGTTAATATCTATTTCTACTCGTATAGACCTCCGTTTTAACGAGCGGAGGTTGGAACGAGCCCAGTGTAGGCAGAGGTTTCGGCTGGCTCCTACCTTCGCCAAACCTTTGAAATCTCCAGTCCAGACATCTGAGTCACATGAGACCTTGGAGGTGACACGAGCGGGATCCAAGTCTCAGTCCGCTCGTGCACATAAGGTTCGTCATGTTCGCCAGCAGTCAGGACGTCTTGCCTCCAAGAGTCCTCAGCGGTCGGGGAAACGTCAGCGTCTAGTGGCAGTTGGAGGAGGTACACTAGACACGGCGACGTTTGCCTCAAAGTTGTCCTTCAAGGGGACAATTACCATAGGCCCATCCACTCTCACGGTCGAGCTATGCTTGGACTCTGGGGCAGAGGGTAACTTTATGTCCTCCACCTTTGCCCAGCGTCACGCAATACCCTTGGTGATGCTCGCCCAGCCAGTGACCGTTCGAGTGGTAAATGGGTCAACACTACCTTCACAGATTACTCACCAAACCATTCCTTTCACCCTATCTGTGTCTCCATCACATCAGGAGATAATCTCCCTATTAGTCATTCCTGAGGGAATTGATGAGGTCCTGTTGGGGATGCCATGGCTTCGCTACCATTCTCCTCATATTGAGTGGTCCTCTGGGAGAATTTTGGGATGGAGTAAATCCTGTGAGGGTAGATGTCAGAGGGAGTGCGTTCAGGTTGCTTCTACACAGGTACCCGCAGATCTTTCCTCTCTCCCCAAGCACTATTGGTCCCATGCAGACGTGTTCTCCAAAAGAGCTGCGGAGACCCTTCCGCCTCACCGCCCCTATGACTGTCCTATTGACCTCTTGCCTGGTGCTGAGCCTCCCCGGGGTCGAGTCTACCCGTTATCTCTCCCGGAGACGGAGGCAATGTCCCAGTATATTCAGGAGAATCTGGCAAGAGGATTCATTAGGAAGTCAGTGTCACCGGCAGGGGCTGGGTTCTTCTTCGTACAGAAGAAGACTGGAGACTTACGTCCATGCATAGACTACAGGGGTCTTAACGCAATTACCGTTAAGAACAAGTACCCATTACCCCTGATATCTGAGCTCTTTGATAGGCTACGGGGAGCAAAGGTATTTACAAAGTTAGATCTGCGGGGTGCTTACAACCTGATTCGCATCCGTGAGGGGGATGAATGGAAGACGGCTTTTAACACCAGGGATGGGCACTATGAATATCTAGTGATGCCCTTTGGGCTCTGTAATGCCCCAGCCGTTTTCCAAGACTTTGTGAACGACATCTTTCGGGATATGCTCACCACCTCGGTCGTAGTCTATCTGGATGACATTCTCATCTACTCTCCAGATATAGACTCCCATCGGAGAGATGTTCGCAAAGTCTTCGACCTCTTACGGGCAAACTCCCTCTACGCTAAGTTGGAGAAGTGTGTGTTTGAGCAGGAGTCCTTGCCTTTCCTTGGATATATCATTTCTGCCCAGGGTTTGGCTATGGATCCTGCCAAGCTACAGGCTGTAATGGACTGGCAGGAACCCCATTCTCTTAAAGCGGTGCAGCGCTTTATGGGGTTCATTAATTATTATCGCCAGTTCATTCCACACTTCTCAACTTTGGTCGCTCCCTTGGTCGCCCTCACCAAGAAGGGAGCAAATCCCAAGTTGTGGTCAGAGGAGGTCTCCAAGGCCTTTCTCTCGATTAAGTCACACTTCGCTAGCGCTCCCATCCTACATCGCCCCGATGTAGATAAACCATTCATCTTGGAGGTGGATGCCTCATCCGTTGGTGCTGGAGCAGTCCTTTTCCAAAAGGATGCTCAAGGTCGGAAGCATCCTTGCTTCTTCTTCTCCAAGACCTTCACACCAGCGGAGAGGAATTATTCCATCGGGGACAGGGAGTTGCTAGCTATGAAGTTGGCTTTTTCAGAGTGGAGACACCTCTTGGAGGGAGCTCGCTTTCCCTTCCAAGTCTTCACTGACCACAAGAACTTGGTGTATATACAGACGGCCCAGCGGCTGAATTCTCGCCAGGCTAGATGGTCCCTGTTCTTCTCCCGGTTCCATTTTACTCTCCATTTTCTCTCCGGGGAGAAGAACGTTCGTGCCGACGCTCTCTCCCGCTCCGTAGTGTCATCTGAGGAGGAGGAGGAGGAGCCTCGGCTTATTGTCCCTTCTGAGAGCCTGAGAACTGTAGCTCCGGTTTCGCTAGAGTCTGTGCCCCCGGGCAAGACTTTCGTGCCAGCTAACTTGCGACCGGAGGTTCTCTCTTGGGCTCACTCCTCCAGAGTGGGGGGGCATTTTGGGACAAAGAGGACATCAGAGCTTTTGGCGAGAACATACTGGTGGCCGCATATGGCCCGAGATGTCAGGGACTACATTCAGGCGTGCGTTTCTTGCGCCCAGAATCGGTCTCCTCGGCAACGGCCTGCTGGGTTGCTTTACCCTCTACCGGTGGCAGACAGGCCCTGGGAGATGGTCGGAATGGACTTTGTGGTGGGTCTACCCAAGTCGCGTGGCTGCTCCATTATTTGGGTTGTCACTGACCATTTCTCTAAGATGGTGCATTTGGTGCCGCTTCCTCGGTTACCCTCAGCACGGGCCTTGGCGGTGTTGTTCGTTAAACACGTTTTCCGTTTGCATGGTATGCCTGATAAGATTGTCAGCGATCGGGGTCCCCAGTTCGCATCTCGGTTTTGGAGAGAGCTCTGCCGTTTACTCAGCATAGAGTTAAACCTCTCCTCTGCTTACCATCCCGAGACGAATGGGTTGGTGGAGAGAACCAACCAGACTCTGGTGACATATTTGCGACATTTCGTCTCTGCTAGGCAGGATGACTGGGCATCTTTGCTACCTTGGGCGGAATTTGCCCTGAACAACGCCGTAGCCGATTCCACTGGTCAAACTCCTTTTCTCCTTAATTACGGCCAGCATCCGCGTGTCCCTGTGCCCATGCCCGTGTCCTCCACCGATTCTAGGGTGGCAGACTGGGCGGTGGAGGCACGTGACATCTGGGACCGCACACAGGATGCTATCCGGGCCTCCAAGGAGAGAATGAGGGTTTCGGCTGATACACACCGGCGCCCCGCTCCGGTCTTTGCTCCCGGCGACTTAGTGTGGCTCTCCGCCCGTAACATCAGGCTGCGAGTTGAGTCCACTAAGTTTGCTCCTCGCTACATTGGCCCGTTTAAAGTTCTGGAACAGGTCAACCCTGTGGTTTACCGTTTGGCCATTCCTCCACGCCTTGGTATCACCGATACCTTTCACGTTTCCCTCTTAAAGCCCGTTCGCTTGTCTCGGTTTTCTGAGTCTTCTGCTGGGACATCGGGTTCATCCACGGATGAATTTGAGGTGAATGCTATTGTGGGAAGCAAGGTGGTACGTGGCAAAAAATTTTATTTGGTGGATTGGAAGGGTCATGGTCCAGAGGATAGAACCTGGGAGCCTGTGGAGCACATTCGGGCTCCGCAGCTCATTGCTGCCTTTGAACGTAGCGAGGCCCAAGGAGGGGGGGGGTAATGTTAGGGGTCGAGTTCCCGCTTCTGCACTGGGGGAATCTCGAGCCACTTCCGCTGCGGTCTCCCATTCTTGTCCAGCCGCAGTGGAGCCTGCTCAGCAAGGACGTCGGTCCCAGCGTCTTGCTCATTCTCACTCTGTTCAGAGAGTTAGTGCTGCTTCTCCAGTCTCTGCCATTAAAGTCAGTACTGGTCAGCAGCGAGCGGACTTCTCTGGGACTAAGTCCTTGTCTGCATGTACTGAGCATGCCCAGCGTAAGGTCTCCCGTTGGAGATCGAGGGTCATGTGCTCAGGCTCTGCAGCACATTCCATTGGTCCTCTTGGCAGGTCCTAGAAGGGCAAAAGTGCTGTGGCCACTTCCTGTGCTGCTCCTATATAAACTGCGCATGACCGCACGGCCATGCGCTAGTATTGTCTAACAATTGTTGATGTGTGTATGTTGTGAGTGCAAGTCGTCCTTTGAAATCCCTTCCCTATTGAATGTCTGTTCGCGGAAGGTGTATGGCTGCTACCTAGCGCCCGACTTAGCCTACAGCACTAGACACACATCTCAGCGTCCTGTAGCTGTGCCTGCCAGTACGGCGCCGTGCGCCTGCCTTGCGCTTTCCATACCCGAGTCTGGGTGGTTAGTGGCGTCCGTTAGTGCGGCATCGCTCGCACTCTTGTGCACTTATACTTCTTAAAGTTCTCTACACACCCAGTTGCGGTGTTACGCCAGCAAGGGTCTAATCGGGCTCCAATCCCTTCTGGGGTTAAGTCCGCTGACCACTTGCTCGCGCACTAGTGCGGTACTGCGGTCCTGTGGATTAACAGGATCGCTTTCTTCACGCTGGGTGAGGTTTAACCCACGCGTGTATCCTTTAGTGTACCGCCATATTGTCCGTCTTGCTAGCTGCAGGGTCTTTTACCTGCACGGTGGACCTCGGACTGCGAACGCACCTAGTTTCGTACCATCTATACATGGTGCGTTCCGCCAGTCCTTAACACCAGTCTTGACTCCTGGGTGTGCCATCTCTCTCTCTCTCTCTCTCTCTCTCTCTCTCTCTCCAATTGTGGTCCATAGAAAGCCTATATTTTTTTTCCTTGATTTGGGTTCCAAAATCTACCAGAGAAAATAACTCCATCAATCATTGGTAGAAAAATATTGGCCTCTGGGCTTGTGTGCCACTCCTGATTCCTGTGTGCGTCATCTCTCAGTCAGTGGGCCATAGAACGCCTATTTTTGGTTTTATTTGTTTTATAAATTCTCCTTGAAAAAATCATTTTATTTTATTTGGTTTCTAAATTCTTCCTGATAAAATCATATTTTTTTTATTATTTTTTTTTCTAAAGTCTCCCTGAAAAAAAAAAAAAAAAACAACCAAAAAAAACAGTGGGAGATTAATATTGGCCTTTCTGCTTGTGTGCCAGTCTTGACTCCTGGGTGTGCCATCTCTCTCTCTCTCTCTCTCTCTCCAATTGTGGTCCATAGAAAGCCTATATTTTTTTTCCTTGATTTGGGTTCCAAAATCTACCAGAGAAAATAACTCCATCAATCATTGGTAGAAAAATATTGGCCTCTGGGCTTGTGTGCCACTCCTGATTCCTGTGTGCGTCATCTCTCAGTCAGTGGGCCATAGGACGCCTATTTTTGGTTTTATTTGTTTTATAAATTCTCCCTGAAAAAATCATTTTATTTTATTTGGTTTCTAAATTCTTCCTGATAAAATCATATTTTTTTTATTATTTTTTTTTCTAAAGTCTCCCTGAAAAAAAAAAAAAAAAAACAACCAAAAAAAACAGTGGGAGATTAATATTGGCCTTTCTGCTTGTGTGCCAGTCTTGACTCCTGGGTGTGCCATCTCTCTCTCTCTCTCTCTCTCTCTCTCTCTCTCTCTCTCCAATTGTGGTCCATAGAAAGCCTATATTTTTTTTCCTTGATTTGGGTTCCAAAATCTACCAGAGAAAATAACTCCATCAATCATTGGTAGAAAAATATTGGCCTCTGGGCTTGTGTGCCACTCCTGATTCCTGTGTGCGTCATCTCTCACTCAGTGGCCCATAGAAAGCATATAGTTTGTTACATTTGTTTTCTAAATTCTCCCTGCAAAAATCAATTTTTTTTTTTTGGGGGGGTTTCTAAAGTGTTCCTGAAAAAAATAAAAATAAAAAAAAAATAATAGTGTGACATTAATATTAACATTTGTGCTTCAGTGACAGTCCTGCGTGTGGGGCATCTCTCTAATTTGCAGCCACCAAAAAAAGAGTGTGTAACATTGGGCCTGATTTTCGCTGTGGTCTCACCAACCTGTAAAGGGGTAGCTAAATCATACTGAAGTTATAGCTCACCGTGTAAGTTGTGTGACTGCAACAAATAACGTTAGTTTGGTTACGTTTTTAAAACAATGAGGAAGTCTAGTGGAAGAGGTCGTGGCCGGGGGCGTTCATTGTCAGCTGGTAATGAGGGTAGTGGTAGTGGTGGAGCATCAGGTGGTCGTGGGGAAAAAAATATTGCACCTAAGTCTGGAGCTGTGGAGCCAGGTTCGTCGTCCGGCTACACAAGGCCTCGAACGCTCCCTTTTCTGGGATTAGGAAAACCGCTTTTAAAGCCGGAGCAGCAAGAGCAAGTTTTGGCTTATCTTGCTGACTCAGCCTCTAGCTCTTTTGCCTCCTCTCGTGAAACTGGTAAAAGTAAAAGCAGCGCGTCGTTAGTGGATGTTCACGGTCAGGGACAAGTCACTTCCTTGTCCTCTTCAGCAAAAACAACAACAGAGAAGAATGCAGCAGGCGACACAACGGGTTACTCCATGGAGCTCTTTACACATACCGTCCCTGGCTTAGAAAGTGAAGCAGTTAACAGTCCATGCCCATTACAAATTGAATCTGACATGGAGTGCACTGACGCACAGCCACAGCCAGACTACTATGCTGGTCCTTTGACTCAGACCACAACATTGCCCTCGCAGGGTGCTGATCAAGAATCAGACCCTGATGAGACTATGTTGCCCCATCACGAACGCTATACCACCGAACGACACGGTGACACAGACGAAGTTGCGCAGGAGGTACAAGAAGAGTTATTAGATGACCCAGTTCTTGACCCCGATTGGCAGCCATTGGGGGAACAGGGTGCAGGCGGCAGCAGTTCTGAAGCAGAGGAGGAGGAGGGGCCGCAGCAGGCATCAACATCGCCACAGGTTCCATCTGCCGGGCCCGTATCTTGCCCAAAACGCGTGGCAAAGCCAAAACCTGGTGGAGGACAGCGTGGCCATCCGGTTAAAGCTCAGTCTGCAATGCCTGAAAAGGTATCCGATGCTAGAAAGAGTGCAGTCTGGCATTTTTTTAAACAACATCCAATTGATCAGCGCAAAGTCATCTGTCAAAAATGTTCTACTTCCTTAAGCAGAGGTCAGAATCTGAAAAGTCTCAATACTAGTTGCATGCATAGACATTTAACCACCATGCATTTGAAAGCTTGGACTAACTACCAAACGTCCCTTAAGGTTGTTGCACCCTCGGCCAATGAAGCTAGTCATCAACGCAACATCCCTTCCGGCAGTGTAGGACCACCATTTAGCGCACCACCTGCTGTATCTGTGCAGGTATCTTTGCCAGGCCAAAGCAGTCAGGGTCAGGGAATCACCAGTTTCGTAGTAGGAAACACTGCATCTAGGGCACCGGCGGCAACAATACCATCTCCCACCGTCTCTCAGTCTGCCATGTCCACCGGCACCCCCGCTAGTTCCACGATCTCCATCTCTCCAGTCCAGCTCACCCTACATGAGACTATGGTTAGAAAAAGGAAGTACTTAGCCTCGCATCCGCGTACACAGGGTTTGAACGCCCACATAGCTAGACTAATCTCGTTAGAGATGATGCCCTACCGGTTAGTTGAAAGCGAAGCTTTCAAAGACCTGATGGACTACGCTGTACCACGCTACGAGCTACCCAGTCGACACTTTTTTTCCAGAAAAGCCATCCCAGCCCTCCACCAGCATGTTAAAGAGCGCATCGTCCATGCACTCAGGCAATCTGTGAGCACAAAGGTGCACTTGACAACAGATGCATGGACCATATATACCAACCGAACATCAGTTACAAATAACAACCAAAAATTAATAAAAAAGGCGACTCTAATAACAATCATATGAAAACAGGAGAACTATGAGTCAAAATAGGCCAAAAGGTAATCTCAATAATTTTATTAGAAAATGTAATCAAAAAACACATAAGATCATGTACCATATAAGTGACATCATGTGATAATACCGTGAGTACATCAAGAACCCAAGATCACAAAACAGGAAACTGAAAGGTATATAAAACGTAATGCAATGCACACAAGTGCAATTAACATGCCATAAACAAATGTACCAAAATGAAGACAGATTGTGGCAAATTGTAGCTAATTCAATTGTATAATACCGGTACTATTACCCACATAGCTGTCATCAAATAGTGTACAAATGCAAGTGCTGGATAAGGATTAATTACCCATAATAGTCGTAACAGGTCCTGTCCCGGTCCGAGGTGCTACCCCAACGCGCGTTTCGCGTCAAATGAATCCCGCTTCCTCAGGGGGCGTTTTATATACCTTTCAGTTTCCTGTTTTGTGATCTTGGGTTCTTGATGTACTCACGGTATTATCACATGATGTCACTTATATGGTACATGATCTTATGTGTTTTTTGATTACATTTTCTAATAAAATTATTGAGATTACCTTTTGGCCTATTTTGACTCATAGATGCATGGACCAGTAGGCATGGCCAGGGACGTTACGTGTCCATCACGGCACACTGGGTAAATGTGGTGGATTCAGGGTCCACAGGGGACAGCAAGTTTGGGACAGTTCTGCCTAGCCCACGGTCTAGTAAACAGTTGTCTGTAGCCGTTCGCACCCCCTCCTCCTCCTCCTCCTCCTCGTCCTCCTGCAGAAGCAAGAGCTCGTCCACAGACCGCAGTCGCACAAACACTCCATCCGCACCTGCCACTGTTGCACACCAGGTCTCCCATTATGGGGCAGCTACTGGCATACGTCAGCAGGCTGTATTGGCTATGAAGTGTTTGGGCGACAATAGACACACCGCGGAAGTTCTGTCCGAGTTCTTGCAGCAAGAAACGCAGTCGTGGCTGGGCACTGTAGATCTTGAGGCAGGCAAGGTAGTGAGTGATAACGGAAGGAATTTCATGGCTGCCATCTCCCTTTCCCAACTGAAACACATTCCTTGCCTGGCTCACACCTTAAACCTGGTGGTGCAGTGCTTCCTGAAAAGTTATCCGGGGTTATCCGACCTGCTCCTCAAAGTGCGTGGACTTTGCGCACATATCCGCCGTTCGCCTGTACACTCCAGCCGTATGCAGACCTATCAGCGTTCTTTGAACCTTCCCCAGCATCGCCTAATCATAGACGTTGCAACAAGGTGGAACTCAACACTGCACATGCTTCAGAGACTGTGCGAACAGAGGCGGGCTGTTATGTTTTTGTGGGAGGATACACATACACGGGCAGGCAGTAGGATGGCAGACATGGAGTTGTCAGGTGTGCAGTGGTCGAAGATTCAAGACATGTGTCAAGTCCTTCAGTGTTTTGAGGAATGCACACGGCTGGTTAGTGCAGACAACGCCATAATAAGCATGAGCATCCCCCTAATGCGTCTGCTGATGCAAAGTTTGACGCACATAAAGGATCAGGCGTCTGCACCAGAGGAAGAGGAAAGCCTTGATGACAGTCAGCGATTGTCTGGTCAGGGCAGTGTACATGACGAGGTACCGGGCGAAGAGGAGGTGGAGGATGAGGAGGATGATGGGGATGAGTATATTTTTAATGAGGAAGCTTTCCCGGGGGCACGGGAAATTGGTGGCGTGGCAAGGCCGGGTTCTGGTTTTTTGAGGGACACAAGTGACGTAGATTTGCCTGCAACTGCCCCTCAACCAAGCACAACCGCAGATTTGACAACGGGAACTTTGGCCCACATGGCGGATTATGCCTTGCGTATCCTCAAAAGGGACACACGTATTACAAAAATGATGAACGATGACGATTACTGGTTGGCCTGCCTCCTTGATCCTCGCTATAAAGGCAAATTGCAAAATATTATGCCACATGAGAACTTGGAACTAATATTAGCAACAAAACAATCAACTCTTGTTGACCGTTTGCTTCTGGCATTCCCTGCACACAGCGCCCGTGATCGTTCTCACACGAGCTCCAGGGGCCAGCAGACCAGAGGTGTTAGAGGGGCAGAAATCAGAAGTGGCGTTGGCCAGAGGGGTTTTCTGACCAGGTTGTGGAGTGATTTTTCTATGACCGCAGACAGGACAGGTACTGCAGCATCAATTCAAAGTGACAGGAGACAACATTTGTCCAGTATGGTTACAAACTATTTTTCATCCCTTATCGACGTTCTCCCTCAACCGTCATTCCCATTTGATTACTGGGCATCCAAATTAGACACCTGGCCAGAATTGGCAGAATATGCATTGCAGGAGCTTGCTTGCCCGGCAGCTAGTGTCCTATCAGAAAGAGTATTCAGTGCTGCAGGTTCAATACTAACAGAAAAAAGGACTCGTCTGGCTACCCAAAATGTAGATGATCTAACCTTCATTAAAATGAACCACAACTGGATTTCAAAATCTTTTGCCCCACCCTGCCCGGCTGACACCTAGCTTTCCTATGAAAAGGTCTTGCCTGTGGACTATTCTGAATGACTTTTCCAATCTCGTAATTTTCTTCACCTGATTGTCCAGCATACGACATGTTTCCACCTCACGAAATGGCCAAACTCCCCACACGGGGCCGTGCTATCGCCACTTTGCGCTTGGACCCTTGAGAGTGCTGTTTGTCTGAAGAGGTGGGTGTGGCCGCTTTTGGTCGACGGCACTGCCACTGGGTCCCTCATAGTACAATAAAGTGTCTCTGGCGGTGGTGGTGCGCACCCAACGTCAGACACACCGTTGTAATATGAGGGGCCCTGTGCCTGTACCGCCGGCCACAAGCCAGTTCCCCCCCCCCAGCTCAAACAGTGCTCTACCACTAGCAAAATTATCTCTCACAGCTTCACCAATGTGTAGTCTAGGCGCTGACATCCTTCAATGCCTGGCACTGACAATACCATTGTTTTGACATTTTTATTATTTTAGGCCTTCGAAGCCTGTCTGCGGTCCCTTCTTTCTACAACTACTACACTGACCAGGCCACTGCTGGCCGTGTTACCCTGGAACCAATTTAAAAGTGCCTACAGTCAGCCCAATTTTGTTATGTTAGGCCTTCGAAGACTGTCTGCCGTCACTCCTTCCACTAGACTTCCACTGACCATACACTGCTGCCCATGTACCCCTGGAACCAATTTAAAATTGCCTACAGCCAGCCCAATTTTTTTATTTTAGGCCTTCGATGCCTGTCTGCGGTCCATTCTTTCAACTACTACTACACTGACCAGGGCACTGCTGCCCAAGTACCCCTGGAACCAATTTAAAATTGACTACAGCCATGTGTTAATATTTTAGGCCTTCGATGCCTGTCTGTGGTCACTCCTTCCACTAGGCCTCCACTGACCACACCACTGCTGCCCGTGTACCCCTGGAACCAATTTAAAATTGCCTACAGCCATGTGTGATTATTTTAGGCCTTCGATGCCTGTCTGCGGTCACTCCTTCCACTAGGCCTCCACTGACCACACCACTGCTGCCCGTGTAACCCTGGAACCAATTTAAAATTGCCTACAGCCATGTGTTATTATTTTAGGCCTTCGATGCCTGTCTGCGGTCACTCCTTCCACTAGGCCTCCACTGACCACACCACTGCTGCCCGTGTACCCCTGGAACCAATTTAAAATTGCCTACAGCCAGCCCAATTTTTTTATTTTAGGCCTTCGATGCCTGTCTGCGGTCCATTCTTTCAACTACTATTACACTGACCAGGGCACTGCTGCCCGTGTACCCCTGGAACCAATTTAAAATTGCCTACAGCCATGTGTTATTATTTTAGGCCTTCGATGCCTGTCTGCGGTCACTCCTTCCACTAGGCCTCCACTGACCACACCACTGCTGCCCGTGTACCCCTGGAACCAATTTAAAATTGCCTACAGCCATGTGTGATTATTTTAGGCCTTCGATGCCTGTCTGCGGTCACTCCTTCCACTAGGCCTCCACTGACCACACCACTGCTGCCCGTGTACCCCTGGAACCAATTTAAAATTGCATACAGCCAGCCCAATTTTTTTATTTTAGGCCTTCGATGCCTGTCTGCGGTCCATTCTTTCAACTACTACTACACTGACCAGGGCACTGCTGCCCAAGTACCCCTGGAACCAATTTAAAATTGACTACAGCCATGTGTTAATATTTTAGGCCTTCGATGCCTGTCTGTGGTCACTCCTTCCACTAGGCCTCCACTGACCACACCACTGCTGCCCGTGTACCCCTGGAACCAATTTAAAATTGCCTACAGCCAGCCCAATTTTTTTATTTTAGGCCTTCGATGCCTGTCTGCGGTCCATTCTTTCAACTACTACTACACTGACCAGGGCACTGCTGCCCGTGTACCCCTGGAACCAATTTAAAATTGCCTACAGCCATGTGTTATTATTTTAGGCCTTCGATGCCTGTCTGCGGTCACTCCTTCCACTAGGCCTCCACTGACCACACCACTGCTGCCCGTGTACCCCTGGAACCAATTTAAAATTGCCTACAGCCAGCCCAATTTTTTTATTTTAGGCCTTCGATGCCTGTCTGCGGTCCATTCTTTCAACTACTACTACACTGACCAGGGCACTGCTGCCCAAGTACCCCTGGAACCAATTTAAAATTGACTACAGCCATGTGTTAATATTTTAGGCCTTCGATGCCTGTCTGCGGTCACTCCTTCCACTAGGCCTCCACTGACCACACCACTGCTGCCCGTGTACCCCTGGAACCAATTTAAAATTGCCTACAGCCAGCCCAATTTTTTTATTTTAGGCCTTCGATGCCTGTCTGCGGTCCATTCTTTCAACTACTACTACACTGACCAGGGCACTGCTGCCCGTGTACCCCTGGAACCAATTTAAAATTGCCTACAGCCATGTGTTATTATTTTAGGCCTTCGATGCCTGTCTGTGGTCCCTCCTTCCACTAGGCCTCCACTGACCTGTCTACTGCGGCCCGTGTACCCCTTGAACCAACCTAATAAAATATTTAAAAAATTAATTTGATTATAAAAAATAAGATCGTGTTGAGATCTCAAATGCAGACATTTTAACAATCAAAACAAACACACAACAAATATCTGGAACTGTACTACAAAGGTCCAACAGCTACAATTTCTTTCTCCTGCAAGAAGTTAACTGAAAGTTTTTTGGAGTTGTTAACACAGATATGGCATCCACCGAGTGTTGTCCTGTCGCGTCTCCTTTAAATTATTTCCAATAAGATGTTAAACTATTAATTTAATAAAATCAATAATTAAAAAAATAATTGAGTAAGTCAAAAGCACATTGCAAATAAACATTAATTACAAATCAAGAAGCATGGCGCGTCCGAGGGTGAGTAGATACCGAATAAGAATATAATCACCCTCGGACGCGCAATGCTTATTTACAACAGCCTTCCTTCCTAAGAATCAGCCCTTCCGTGGTGTAGAGAGAGGTTGTTGTTACACTCCAAGGTGTTCCCCAGGTTGCCTTTCCTGAGCTTCGATCTTCCGGCTCTCGTTTAGTAGCTGTTGGAAACTACGCTGCATTAGGCCTACTAATTGTGTATGGGTGAAACAGTGGCGCATCTGCGGTCCCTCCTTCCACTAGGCCTCCACTGACCTGTCTACTGCGGCCCGTGTACCCCTTGAACCAACCTAATAAAATATTTAAAAAATTAATTTGATTATAAAAAATAAGATCGTGTTGAGATCTCAAATGCAGACATTTTAACAATCAAAACAAACACACAACAAATATCTGGAACTGTACTACAAAGGTCCAACAGCTACAATTTCTTTCTCCTGCAAGAAGTTAACTGAAAGTTTTTTGGAGTTGTTAACACAGATATGGCATCCACCGAGTGTTGTCCTGTCGCGTCTCCTTTAAATTATTTCCAATAAGATGTTAAACTATTAATTTAATAAAATCAATAATTAAAAAAATAATTGAGTAAGTCAAAAGCACATTGCAAATAAACATTAATTACAAATCAAGAAGCATGGCGCGTCCGAGGGTGAGTAGATACCGAATAAGAATATAATCACCCTCGGACGCGCAATGCTTATTTACAACAGCCTTCCTTCCTAAGAATCAGCCCTTCCGTGGTGTAGAGAGAGGTTGTGTTACACTCCAAGGTGTTCCCCAGGTTGCCTTTCCTGAGCTTCGATCTTCATGCTCTCGTTTAGTAGGTGTCGGAAAGTAGGCTGCATTAGGCCTACAAATTGGGTATGGGGTGGAGAGAGATGGTGTGTTACACTCCAAGGTGTTCCCCAGGTTTCCTTGCCATTGCTTCGGTCTTCCGACTCTCGTTTAGTAGTTGTAGAAAAGTACACAGCATTAGGCCTACAAAATGGGTATGGGGTGGAGAGAGATGGTGTGTTACACTCCAAGGTGTTCCCCAGGTTGCCTTTCCTGAGCTTCTATCTTCAGGCTCTCATTAAATTGTGGTTAAATGGAACAACTGCATTTGGCGTACTAGTTGGTTTGGGGCCTACTATCGGTGTCTGCCACTCCTTGCTGTTCTCCTGGTTTCCTGTCCTGAAATTCCATTTTCAGCCTCTCGTTAAGTAGTTGTTAATGTTAGACTGCATTTGGCCTACTAGTTGGGTTGGGGCCTACTATCGGTGTCTGCCACTCCTTGCTGTTCTCCTCCACTGAACAAAGCTGTGCCGCCTGTTTACTACGGTTGCCAATTTTGAACTGCATTTCGACTACTTACTGATTTGGCCCTACTCTCTGTGTCAGCCTCTCATTCCAGTTGTCCTCCACTGCAATGCCCCCTGGTTATTCCTGTGTTACCAATTTTGAACTGCATTTAGCCCACTTTCTTCTTTGGGCCTATATCTGTGTTTCCACTTCATCGTGCCCATTGCCCAGCCAGTGATAGATGAGTCTGCTGGTACATTGACCCATAACGCAACATTCCCCGTGCACGCTACACAACAACATTGTGACCCTGCTGAAAGTCAGGTTGCTCTTCCCGCATACCATACCACCTTACACGGGGACAAAGAGGAAGGTGCAGATGAAAGTGCAGGTTCCTTCATCAGGTGGGGGGAGGAATACTAGTTGGCGACGTCACTGGCACAGGGCCTCTCATAGTACGCAAAAGTGTTGCTGCCGGTGGGAGGCGCCCCCGCCGTGCAAACACACCGCTGTACTTTGAGGGGCCCTGTGCCAGTGCCAATGCCAACGAGTGGGCCCCCCCTGCTTGCTCAGGATCACAGCACTTGCAAAGTTGAAATACTTACCTCTCCCTGCTCCACTGCCGTGACGTGGTCCAGATTTACTGGGCCCACTAATTACTTGAACCAGCCCTACCCCCCACAACTTTAGCCAAATGACCCCCAATTTCAAATGCCTTCCAATTATTTTAAGGTAAATTACGCTTGACAAGCTTCATTAAGAAGAATGGATGGTTTTGACATTAAAATGGGCACTCTAGGTGTTTTCCTGGCCCCCACTCACTGCCGACTATGCTGCCCCATTGACTTGCATTGGGTTTCGTGTTTCGGTCGATCCCGACTTTACGTCATAATCGGCCGATTTCACTCGACCCGACTTTGGACATAGTCGGGTTTCGCAAAACCCGGCTCAACTCTAAAAAGGTCAAGGTCGCTCAACTCTATTCCTGGGGCAGAAGGCCCACCAGTCACCAAAATCCCTGGTGTTGGCCAAGGATGGCCAAAGGTTTGTGTTCAACCCTGCCCACCTGTTTTATTTTACTCAAGCTTGAACATCCCCTTGCTGGATTGAGGGACTGTGGACTGTCAAAGGGTAAAAAACCCTTGTCCCTATGAACTGTGCACCTTGCCCCTATGTTCCGTAGCTCCATGAACTTTGCCTCATGCTATCCATGAACTTTTGCCCAACGGACAGCGAATCTGACACAGTGGGTGACACTGCGCAAATTTAGGAGGACTGTTGTTCATAAAATGGGGAGGAAATGGATGACCTTATGTTGAGGCCAGGTCAGGACTGTGTGAACTGTATCCTTGTGTTAAAGCGTAACTGTAACCAGGATTGACCGATCAGAGATACAGCCACCACCTTTCAGGCCTTATATACAGTATTCTTTAATGCTATATATCTGCTCCCAACTCAGTCTGCAAGACAAGACCTAAAGCCCTGTCATGTGTAGCACAAGCGATCAGAAGATCACAGTTTCAAGTCTCCTAGAGAGACTATTGAAGCAAGTAAAAAGTAGAAGAAAAAAGGTTTTTAAAATTATTTAAAAAAATATAAAAGTACAAATCACCCCCTTTAAATAAAAAAATATACATACTTGGTATCGGTTCAGAAACGTCCAGTCTATCAAAATATAAAAAGAATTAATCCGATCTGTAGATAGCGTAGCAAAAATAAAAAATCAAAGTGCCAGAATTACATCTTTTAGTCGCCACAACATTGCAATGAAATGGTATAACAGGCGATCAAAACATAGTATCTATGCCAAAATGGTATCAATAAAAATATCAGCTTAGCACACAAAAAATAAATCCTCACCCAGAACCCAAAAAATGGATACTCTATAGGTCTCAGAAAATTGCACCTTTTTTTGCAAAATTTGGATTTCTTTATCAACACTGAAATAAAAAAGACCCTATACATGTTTGGTATCTGAAAACTCATAATGACCTGGATAATCATAATGGCAGGTCAGTTTATGCATTTAGTGAACATGGTTTAAAAAAAACAATTGTGGAATTACACTTGTTTTGCAATTTCTCTGCACTTTGAATTTGTTTTCCATTTTCCTAGTATAGAATATGGTAAAACCAATGGTGTCCTTCAAAAGTACATCGCGGCCTGCAAAAAACAAGCCCTAACACAGCTACGGTATATTGACAGAAAAATGTAAAAAAAAGTTATGGCTCTGGGAAGAAGGGTAGCAAAAAGCGAAAAACGCAAAAATGGAAAAACACAAGGTCGTGAAGGGGTTTGTAGGAGCTGATCTACAGCATTTGGAAAAGGACACTACACAATGGAGCTTTGCTGTTCTGCTTTGTACACTGGGTGTATCTAGCTGTTTCAGGAAAATCAACTAGCTGATCGGTAAGTGTCCTAGGTGGTGTCCCACCAATCTGACATTGACCTGTCACAAGGATAGCTCATCAATATCAGGGTAGTAGAAAACCCCTTTTGTATCATTTCATGCAGTTGTTGTTTGTTGCCACCATTTATTAATACATTAATGCTTTATAGTGTTAATACTGTAGATTATTTTAGAAGAAAATTGTTAAAGAAATGATTTTTAGTTGTAGTACGTGGCTCTTTTTCTGAACATTTTAAGGGGTCATATGGAACTGGACTTAGTATATTTTATCCATGAGCAAAGAGAATTTACTATACTGGCAGAAGCTGAACTGTTTAATTGTAATTGTGTGTAATTGTTACTGTGTTCTCCTTAGGCTTATAAAATAATGTATTCTTTCTTAGTTTACAAACCTGTAAAATGCCATTTCAAAATATGGTTTATGAGAAAGAAAATTAGGCTATGTTTCCATTCTGTCAGCCTCATTTTATGAGCTTTAGTCACCGCCAGGAGGACATATTAAACACCAGTTAGACTTTTGATGTGGCTGAAGGCAATTTTAATTGAATGCAAGACAAATATAAAAACTGCATGAATTTACTAAATTGAAACAAAGATTTTAAGAACAATTATCTTCTTTCCTGTAAAAAATTACTTTTAAGAGTGATCCCACTAGGCCATAAGTTCTCATACTTTTCCCTATCAGTCCTCACTTGCCTTATTTTTAATAAAGCCCAGACAAATGACCATCTTTTCTAATAGCTCAAATAGGTATAAATAATGCAGGGCAACAGGACCATGGAGTATCACAGTGGGCACCGCATTATAGTGACAACTTATTCAGAGAGACATATCATCTCCAGAATGTAGACGTTTAACTACTTGTATGTAGTAGAGTTTAAGATCATCTCTTCTAGCTTAAAAGGTTGTAACCTATTTTTGATCTAGCCTTATATAGATTGCAGAATTGAATAATGATCCTTTTCCTATGTGTAGGTAACCCTAATAGTATTCAATTCTAATGCAGCAAAAGAATAAATCTAGATGTGGGGAACAGATCGCACAATGGGCAGGTACCCTATGGAGGGATAGTGGGTAAGTGCTGGTTACGCTCACCTGGTGGAGTTGTGACAGGCACAACTCCTATATAGGCAGGAAGAAAAACAGCTGCTAATGCAATGGGACTGGTTGATAAATCCTCAAGGAAATATTGGATCCAGTTGGATGAAACAAGTACGGTGGGTTGCGCTGAATTGATTCTTCAAAAGTAATGATAATAATTTTTTTATTTACACCTTATTTTAACGCCGTACAAGTATATTAATCCCTTAATGACCGCCGATGCGACTTTTAACGGCGGCAGTTAAGGGTACTTATTCCTCATTGCCGTTTTTTAACCGTGCTGAGAAATAAGGGTATCGCTTTCCCCCCAGAGTCGGAATTTCTATGGGGTCTTGGCTGCCGGGGGGAGTTGAGACCCCATAGAACAAGATTCAGTTCAATTTATACTGACCTCAGTGTTGCGATCACCGTTATTAACGGAATAACGGCGACCGCAAAACACAAAGTCCGATTTCCAATTTAATTTCTCTCTCCTTTGATGTGATTGCACATCAGAGGAGAGAGAAATGTGGTCCCCCAATCACCTCCTGGTACATCCGGTGTCCCTGCATCCCCCCATGTAGTCCCCTGGCCCCGGGAAGAAAATTGGCAGGCGCATGCGCAGTGTGCCTGCCGAGATCTGCCAGCCAGCCCCCTGCAACAATAGGAAATTTTTCCTATTGGTTCACTTTTATCACTGTGATAGACCCTATCACAGTGATAAAAAAAAAGTAAATACCCCCCCCCCCCCTCATCACCCCCTTAGTTAGGTAAAAATAATAAAATTAAAAATATATTTATTTCCACCTTTCCATTAGGGTTAGAGTTGGGCTAAAGTTAGGGTTGGGCTAAAGATAGAGTTGAGCTAAAGTTAGGGTTATGATTGGGCTAGAATTAGGGTAGGGGCTAGGGGTAGGGTTGGGCTAAAGTTACGGCTGGGGATAGGGTTAGGGTTGGGGCTAAAGTTACGGTTGGGATAAAGTTAGGGTTGGTTTAGGGTTATCGTTGTGGTTATGTTTGGGATTACAGTTAGGGTTGGGATTAGGGTCAGGGGTGTGTTAGGGTTAGGTTTGTGGTTAGGGTTATGGTTAAGGTTGGGATTGGGGTTAGATGTGTGTTGAGGTTAGGGTTGGAGTTAGAATTGGGGGGGTTCCACTGTTTAGATACATCAGGGGGTCTCCAAATGCGACATGGCACCACCATTGATTCCAGCCAATTTTGCGTTCCAAAAGTCAAACGGTGCTCCCTCTATTCTGAGCCATGCTATGCACCCAAACAGTGGATTTCCCCCACATACGTGTTATTGGCATTTGTGAAATTGCATAACACATTTTGTGGTCCATTTTCTCCTGATACCCTTGTGAAAATAAAAAAATTTGATTCCAACGTAAACTTTTTGTGAAAAAAGTAAAATGTTCATTTTTTCCCTTCCACATTGCTTTAGTTCTCGTGCAGCACCCGAAGGGTTAATAAACTTCTTGAATGTGGTTTTTAGCACCTTGAATGGTGTCACTTTTGGGTACTTTCTGTTTTATTGACCCTCCAAAGTTTCTTCAAATGTGAGGTGATCCTTAAAAAAAATGGTTTTGTAAATTTTGTTGGAAAAATTAGAAATCCCTTGTCAACTTTTAACCCTCATAACGTCCTAACAAAAAAATTACCGTATTTTCCGGCGTATAAGACGGCTGGGCGTATAAGACGACCCCCCAACTTTTCCAGTTAAAATATAAAATCTTAAAAATCGGGGGTCTTCTTATACGCCGTATGTCATCTTATACGGTCGGGACGAGATCTGAATCTGAGCCTGCGCCGCCCCCAGCGGCCATTTTCCCGGAGGCCACCGCATCGCAGCAATGGAGCTGCCGGCGCCTCCGGGATTTCGGGAGATGCCGGAGGAGCCCCGACTGACTCTCCCTGAAGATACGCCGCCGCTGCCGCCCCACAGCACAGAGCCCCGGCACTGTACCAAAAGGAACCGCCGCCCCACAGCACCCACGCGGCACAAAGGAGCAGCCGCCGCCGCTCCCCAGCACCCCACGCTGACGCTGCAGCTACAATATGAGGTAATGGGGCATACTCACACTTCCCTGCGAGACGCCCCCTCCGTCATCGGGACCACTCCCCCCCCACCCACCATAGATACCCGGCGTATAAGACGACCCCCGACTTTTAAGAAGATTTTCAGGGGTTAAAAAGTCGTCTTATACGCCAGAAAATACGGTATGTTTCAAAAATTGTGCTTATGTAAAGTTGACATTCTGGAAATGTTATTTATTAACTATTTTGTGTGACACCACTCTCTGATTTAAGGGTACAAAAAATAAAGGTTTGAAAATTGCACAATTTTCGAAATTGTTGCCAAATTTCAGCTTTTTTCAGAAATAAACACAAGTTATATCGAAGAAATGTTACCACGACCATGATGTACAATATGTCATGAAAAAATATTCTCAGGATCAGTGGGATACGTTGAAACATTCTAGAGCTATAACTTCATAAAGTGACCGTGGTCAGAATTATAAAAATTGGCTTGGTCATTAAGTACCAAATTGGCTCTGTCACTAAGTGGTTAATCAAGTGAAAAAAAATCAAATGTGTTGGGTTTTTCACTTGATAAAGACCCCGATATGGCATTGAAATGCATTGTGAATAAAAAACCTTAATATCATCATCATTGTTGAAGAATCGATTTACTCCAGCAGCGCAGCCCATCTAACATGTTTCATTCAACTGTATCCATTCTAATATGGCTGGCACATTACATACTGTAGATGCCTTGAAATAATTCCTGCTGAATAAGAGATAAAGTAATAGTCCATAACATCCTCAGCCAGTCTGCAAATTAAAGCCACCATTCTCTGTGCTCATAAGAAGGCCCCCTTCACAGGTCAAAATAATACCATTAGGGTATGTTCACACGTTCAGGATTTCCATCCTTTTTTTTTCAGGACAGTTTTTTTTAAAAACTGCAGCTCTTGGCAGAAAACGCAGGTCCTTTTTTTTGTCCGTTTTTGATGCGTTTTTGATGCGTTTTTTGATGCGTTTTTTGATGCGTTTTTTTATCCTTTTTTTACTGTGTGTTTCCTAGGAAGCTTTTTAGGGCTAAAATGGCTGAAAATACCTAACCCTACCCCTAACCCTACCCCTAACCCTACCCCTAACCCTACCCCTAACCCTAACCCTAACCCTACCCCTAACCCTACCCCTAACCCTACCCCTAACCCTAACCCTACCCCTAACCCTAACCCTAACCCTAACCCTATTCTAACCTTAGTGAAAAAAAAAAAAAAAAATTCTTAATTTTTTTTATTGTCCCTACCAATGGGGGTGACAAAGTGGGGGGGTGTCATTTACTATTTTTTTTATTTTGATCACTGAGATAGGTTATATCTCAGTGATCAAAATGCACTTTGGAGCGAATCTGCCGGCCGGCAGATTCGGCGGGCGCACTGCGTATGCGCCCGCCATTTTGCAAGATGGCGGCGCCCAGGGAGAAGACGGCCGGACGGACACCGGGACGCCGGGTAAGTTTAAGGGGGGGAGATTAGGGCACGGGGGGGGCATCGGAGCACTGGGGGGGGCATCGGAGCACGGGGGGGGGCATCGGAGCACGGGGGGGCGGGATCGGAGCACGGGGGGGCAGCCACACTCCGCCCACGCACTTCCGCCCGCTCCCCGCACTTCCTGCTGCAGCGGTTCTGCACATCAAATCGCAGTAAAACCCGCAGATATATTTTTGATCTGCGGGTTTTACTGCGATTTTGACCTCACAATGGAGGTCTATGGGTGCAGAACCGCTGCGGTTCAGGAAGAAGAATTGACATGCTCCTTCTTTTTTCCGGGAGCTATTCAGCGCGTCTTTTTTTTTACAATTTCCGGACCATGTGCACAGTGTGTCCTGTTTTCCATAGGGTACAGTGTACTGTACCCTGCATGGAAAACAGCTGCGGAACCGCAGCGGCAAAACCGCCGCGGTTCCGCGGTAAAAAACGCACTGTGTGAACATGGCCTTATAGTAAAAAAAACGGTGTCATCAGTGTTTTGGCTCATTGTGCCATCCATGTGACATCAGTGTGCGATTCGTGTGCCATCCTTTTTTCTGGTATGGCATAGGAAAAATCAATTCCAATGCTTCTCCTATACACAGATGCTATCCATGTGCTGTATGTGTTTTACCCAGACCTATAGACTTTTATTGGCCCTTGTCATCTGTGTGGCCAGGAAAAAACTAACATGTCTCTGTAAAGATCACCATAGATTTTAATAGGTTCGTGTTTCCGGTACGTGTGTAAACAGATGCCACACATACTGGGAACACGTACATGTGAGGGGAGCCTTACATAGTGACAATATATTAAGAAATAGGTAATAAAATATTACAAAATTGAATAAATATTTACTCCCATTAAACATTTTATTGGCTAAACCTGTGTAAATATACATTATATGTAGTGTAATATAGGTGCATTAGTATCCTCACTGATCGCTTTCTTCTTTGATCTCCAGCACCACTCCAGTTCTCTTCTGGGTCATCTAACAGCTATTCTCATTTGCTGGCTCAAACTGGGTTTTCATATGTTAGCTGGAATTTACTTTTACAATATAAGCCCATAGATAGTCCAACCAAGGCTCTAAAGGGTTATATTGTAAAAGCAACTTTCAGCTCACTCATGGAGCTCAATATGATTCAGCAAGTTAGAATAGCTTTCACATGAGCCAGAATATGATCAGTGTTGCTAGAAACCTCCATTAATACTGCTAATACTTGGGCATGTTTGCTTTTATATCTGTGACTCTGGTCACTTCTCTTGGCCAAGCCGTGAGTCAGGATAGTCAAGAACTCCAATGTCAGAAGGCAGGAGGGTATGTTATCAAAAGAAGGAAAAGACAAAAGCGTAGTCAGGTAACATGCCATGTCAACATATCAGGAGAACATCTGGTAACTGGAACGCTTGTCTAATTGATATTAAGCTGTGGCATCATACCTCTGCCCCGCACCAGCTCCATCCATTTTGGCGTAGCAGGCAGAAACTGGCGTGGAAATGCCAGAAGTTGCAAAATTAAGTGCAACTTGGAGTTGTACCTAAATTTTGTGTATATGCAAAGTTTTTATTCCAGGGGTCTGGCATGAAAACTTTGAATCTGGCCAAAAGAAAAATGTAGCTATAAGCTGACCTCAACTAGCGCCCTTTAACCCTGCTGTTCTGTTCGGTCTGGGGAGACCTATTTTGAACTTTGGTATTTTTTGGGGTGTTCAAGATGCGGTTCTGAAACTTGTGGTTGATTGACTTAAATGAGGATGGGTCAGTCGGCCACGGGTTTCAGAGCCGCATCTTGAATATTTTAAAGAATATTGAAGTTCAAAGTCGGTCATTTTTGACCAACAGAACAGCAGGGTTAAATTGAACACTATTTGTACATTTTGTAGTATCTTTTTAATATCTACACTTGATGTTATAACTTCCATCAGGCAAAGCCAGCATTAGTGGGTCAAGCTAGGCGTTTTACCAGAAATGTCATCCCTAAAGTGGTCACCTGTCAAACCCATTTTCTGCAGCCGATTTGGTGGGCCAACTCACTTAACAAACCAGTGAAGTCACTGATTTTGCCAGTCCTGCTTTCCAATGTTAGAAAGGTATAAGGACCTCTGATGACATCATGGTCGAATGACCAAAGGTCCTTCAACCGGTGGGGTCTGGGGAAAGTGAAGAGAAGGAGACAGACTACAACAACTGAAGAAGAGAGAGCATGGTATCTGCTGTAGCTTGAGAATAGAATGGATTTGCTAGAATTAGGTCCACTTTCTGAAGTCAGTATTACAGTCTTTTCAGTACAGCAACTACATTGAACAGTGTACAATTTCCCCGTATATGTATAAAAGTGTTTTTAGCATAGAATCTTTGTGTAACATAGTGTGTATGTGTGGTCATGTGTAACAGTCCATGCCGTACGCACAGTACAGTATGTTACACAGACATTCACAGTACTGTATATTACCCACAAGGTATGTTTGGGACTGTGTCACATACTGTTTGTGTGTGTGTTCAAAATAATGTACAATGTGTGTGTGTGTGTGTCTGTAGCATGTGTGTGTATAGCATACACCATGTGTGTAACCTACAGTTTGTGTGTATAAAATACAATGTTCATAGCAAGGAGTGTGCATAGTATAGTGTGTGTAGTTTAGTATGTGATTGTGTGTGTGTATGTGTAACATACTGTACAATGTGTGTAGAATTTGTGTAGCATAGATTATGTGTGCATAAAATTTAGTATGTATGTATCATACAGTTGGTAGCATGTAGCATGTGTAACATACATTTTATAGCATGGTGTAGGTATAACATATTGTACTCTATATGTATTTAACATACTGTTCATTTAGCATTATGTGTGCATGTGTGTGCTTGTTAGATATTGTTCAGTATTTCTGGAGGATGGACGATGTGGATTGTGGAGTGTTTATCATAGAGTGTGCAAAAAGTGTAAGAGAAAAGATTATGCATATAGGGCGCACACCAAAAAAATACAATTGAAATACAAAAGTGCAAAAATTTATTGAAAAACAGACAGAATACACAATAAAAATAAAACCATGTTAAAATACAATAAACACACCACTGGTCCCATAGTGAATAACTATATACAAACGGCCTAAAGTATGATGACAAATAACAAGGGAGCAAGTATGCACCACTCATATATTATTGAAACTGTATAGGTCAATATGAGAGGATGACCTAGAGCGTAGGAAATAAAACACCAAAAATACTGCATATATATGAGTGAAACATGGCTCAATGCTTATATAACAGAAACATGACAATATATAAATATAAATAAACAAAACAAAACAAATCTGGGGTCCCCAGAGAATAAAATGCCCCTGAATAAATGAAGGGGCAAAAACTAACTGTGGGGCCCCAATAAGCCTATTATATAGCAAAAAGGAGTGAGTATAGCACTCCCAAAGCAGCAAATATCATAAGGAGCGTCTGCTAATAAGAAAGCAGCGCTATCAGAGCGACAAAGAAATGAGCCTATTAAACAAAGTGAGGGACATTTAGAAGTACATGCCCCGCATGTGCTGATAGAGTAGAAGTTTATAGCTAGCACAAATATAGGCCAAAAAGGCCGAAGATATCACCCAGTAAAGTCGTCCAGTATGTGGCGTCAGCCGTCGGCCGTCAGGAAGTCAGCGGGTAAGGAGAATAGTCCAGGGACCCAGATGGTGTGGGAAGAGCCCCACGCGTATCGCTGCTGAACGCAGCTTTGTCAGTGTGCAGCATGGTTTGGAAGTGTGTAATATGAATTTTTTAGCATGGTGAATGTGTAAAATACTCTATTATTTGTGTGCTGTAACACGCTAGGGGCGTTGTAGGGCAGCATGGCCTTTACATACAGTGGGTACGGAAAGTATTCAGACCCCTTTAAATTTTTCACTCTGATTCATTGCAGCCATTTGGTAAATTCAAAAAAGTTCATTTTTTTCTCATTAACCCCTTCAAGTCGCGGCCCTTTTTCATTTTTGCGTTTTCGTTTTTCACTTTCCTCCTTCCCTGAGCCATAACTTTTTTATTTTTCTGTCAATATGGTCATGTGAGGGCTTATTTTTTGCGGGACAAGTTGTACTTTTGAACGACACCATTAGTTTTACCATGTCTTTTACTAGAAAACGGGTAAAAAAATTCCAAGTGCAGTGAAATTGCAAAAAAAGTGCAATCCCACACTTGTTTTTTGTTTGGCTTTTTTGCTAGGTTCACTAAATGCTAAAACTGACCTGCAATTATGATTTTCCAGGTCATTACGAGTTCATAGACACCTAACATGTCTAGTTTATTTTTTATCTAAGTGGTGAAAAAAAATTCCAAACTTTGCTTAAAAAAAAAAAAGTGCCATTTTCCGATACCCGTAGCGTCTCCATTTTTCGTGATCTCGGGTCAGGTGAGGGCTTACTTTTTGCATGCCGAGCTGATGTTTTTAATGATACCATTTTTGCCCAGATACGTTCTTTTGATCGCCCGTTATTGCATTTTAATGCAATATCGTGGTGACCAAAAAAAACGTAATTCTGGCGTTTCGGATTTTTTTCTCGCTACGCCGTTTAGCGATCAGGTTAATACTTTTTTTATTTGATAGATCGGGCAATTCTGAACGCGGCGATACCAAATATGTGTATGTTTGATTTTTTTTTTATTGTTTTATTTAGGATGGGGCGAAAGGGGGGTGATTTAAACTTTTATATTTTTTATATTTTTTTCATATTTTTAAAAACATTTTTTTTTTACTTGTGCCATGCTTCAATAGCCTCCATGGGAGGCTAGAAGCTGGCATAGCCTGATCGGCTCTGCTACATAGCAGCAATCATCAGACTACCAGCATCAACAAGGCCATTGGTATTCAGTTCTGACTTCACACATATGATCTCAGGAGTGGACATGGATGTCAGACATATGTACCATCCTCCAAACTTTGAGGAATTCACCAAGATGGTAAGCGGCAATGATGCCATAATTAACATCTTCATCCTGCTTCTCTGTGTTCTAATATAAATAGTTATAGTTATTTATATAGCATCAACATATTTACAGTTTGAAACACAACAGTCCTAAGTAATAACAATAACAATAATACAATAATTAAACGGAAATAAAACAACCCTGCTCATGACAGCTTACAATCTACACTAAGTAACAATGAGAACAATAATTAAACCCCCCAAAAAACATCCTGCTCGTGACAACTTACTATCTACAATGAGATGGGGGCGATAAAAACTACAGGGGAATGTATTTACAAGGATGTATTTACAATGATATTACTGAGGTTTGTCGAAAGTTGTGGAGACCTGAGGACAAGGAGGAGGAGGAGAGCATGGTCAGTTGTCCTCTTGGTGATGACACGGAAGTATCGACTGTTAGCAGTCTTGCACGCATGCCTGAGTTTATGTTCGGCTGCCTTCCCTGTCACCCTTGCGTTCTCAAAAATTTGGGTGACAGGGAAGGCAGCAGAACAGGGAATACTGATTGGTGACACTTTCAGACCCACGCTACAAGGAGAACTTTCTTTATTTCTCTTATTCCAGAGGCAGACAGGTGTAGTACAATGTTGGAGTACCATAGGGCCCTTCTTGCTGAATTATTAAAACAATTCCCATCTGAAAACGCTGGCAGAAGAGGTCACAGTTCATTGGCCAAGCAAG
The DNA here is from genome assembly GCF_032444005.1 of Ranitomeya imitator. Lineage (NCBI taxonomy): Eukaryota > Metazoa > Chordata > Amphibia > Anura > Dendrobatidae > Ranitomeya > Ranitomeya imitator. The sequence continues at coordinate 324,045,793 of NC_091285.1, read as the reverse complement.
TAGTACAGGTGAGAGAGGCACAACTCCAATCCAGCCGAGGCATTGGAACACTGACAAAGTTCGGGGAGACTTTTCTCACACCCTCCTATCGCCCTGGCCCTGAGGCGTGGAGGACTCTCACAAGGAGTGCTTTGTTTTGGAAAATGCTGAGGGAGTACCTTGCTGACCGTAACAACGTCCTCTGTAAAGGTACCGTCACATTTAGCGACGCTCCAGCGATATAGACAACGATCCGACCTAAACTAGATCGCTGGAGCGTCGCTGTTAGGTCACTGTAGAGATGTCAAGCACAGCAACTCCAGAACGATGCAGGAGCGATCCAGTGACGTACTTATCGTTCTCGCTGGTTGTTCTCTCTGTGAAAAAACATTGCAGGCATCGTTGCTTTTGCTGTCAAACATGACGAATTACGCTGACCTGATGACCAAATAAAGTTCTGGACTTTCATCTATGACCAGCGATGTCACAGCAGGATCCTGATCGCTGCTGCGTGTCAAACACAACGAGATCGCTATCCAGGACGCTGCAACGTCACGGATCGTTGTCGTTCTCGTTGTAAAGTTGCTCAGTGTGAAGGTACCTTTATTCCTCTGTGCCCTTTAATTATTGTTTTGCAACTGAACTGTCTCTACTGCAAATATGCGCTGTACTCACGGTCATGGAGCGCACGGTGCCTCGCTTTCTGGTGGTCACTGTGAACATGGCTCCTCGCTTTCTGGCAGTAACACTTTTATTGGCAGGAGCACACACTTTCGTAATACAGAGACAGAGTACAACACTGCAAAAGCGATCACACTCTGCTCCTCAGACTTTCTATGTGCGCAGTGACTGACTGCCTCTTTGCAGAAGATGATGATGATGTGAGTTGGAGTTGGAGCATTTAACACAGTCATGAAGCAGCCATAACAACTTTAAAGAGAAGTATTTTTAACGAGATACCACAGATATGTGACCTGTTTGTTAATTTTTTAAACTAAAATAGTGTACCGAACTAGGGTAGCAGACATCAAATAAAACTGAATGTAGGCCTGAATTTCCACATTTTGTAGGCCACAAATACATCAGACGTCTGACAGCAATAGCACACTGGCAAATATGTGGCCTTTTTGTAATTTTGGAAGCTAAATAGTGCTGTATAGAATTAGAGTCTCACACAGCAAAAAAGGGGTCCACTGGCCTATAATGACCAATCTTGGAGCATGCAGATATATGAGGGTTGTCACGGAAATACCACACTGGCAAATATGTGGCCTTTTTACAATTTTGGAAGCTAAATAGTGCTGTATAGAATTAGAGTATCAGGCAGCAAAAAAAGAGGTACACCGGCCTACAGTGCACAAACTTGGAGCACGCAGATATATGAGGGCTGTCACGGAAATACCACACTGGCAAATATGTGGCCTTTTTTTAAGATGCTAAATAGTGCTGTATTGAATTTGAGTATCAGGCAGCAAAAACAGTGGCAACATGGAATAAAATGCAAAAACTTGGAGCACGCAGATATATGAGGCCTTTTACGGTGAATTTAAAACACACACAAAAAAAAGTGACACAAGGGTAGCACACACAACTATGGTACGTATGCCTGACAAACTAGGATTTTTCAATAGGCCTCAGTCTGACAGAACAGACAGTATATTTTTGTTTTTTGGGGGTGAATTGAAAAAAAAAAGGTATATAGTAAAGAAGCTGTAGCTGCAGCAGCAGCAGACAGTTATGCAGCTTTGGGAAAGATGCAGTGGGAGCAATGGACGCACATACAGTTCCTGCAGCCCTTGCACTGATGTGGATATGCTGTGCCCTGCCTGCCTAGCGCTGCAACATCGGGACCCACGAATTAGCCCTAAAACAGACTGTTGGTTTCTCAGGAATTGTGGATGTAAGAGTTGCAGACCTACACTACCTCTAAAAACCATGATCATGACCCTATTTCGGCACCAGCTCTCCCTACTCTCACTGAAACAGGAACAGAATGCGGCGAGCAGGGCGATGCCAGGTCTCTTATACTCGGGATGATGCTGTGCAGCCAAGCCAATCACTGCACGACCACAACAAAGATGGCTGCGATGTTTCATGGCCTGGCAGACAATCCCTGCACCATGATTGGGTCTCTAAAGTCCGCCAATAAACGTTGGGTGGAGACACCAGTTACCGCCGAATAATCCCGGAAATGCTCGCTGCTCGCCGAGTACACAGAGCATAGTGATACTCTGGCAAGTAACAAGCAGTGGCGAGCACATTCGCTCATCACTAGTATTAATCTAAGTTTAATAGAGTGCTTCAATCAAAATACCCTGGCTTAACTTTGACTAATCGATGGTGAAGATGGAGTTCAGCTAGGTTCTAAGTTTTGCTGTGAGGCCCTAGAGTAAGTTTTCAAAATGAACAGTTGAGGAATGTGTCGAAAATGTTTACAAAACCACATAATAAATTCTGTGACACAGAAATAGTCAAATAGGAGCAATCAGAAGGCCAAGTGTCCAGTAGCAAACTCCAAACATGAGCTTTTTACTGTATGTCCGGTTTCCTGTTAAGGTTCAATATCTTAATAAAGCTTGCTGAAACACTGTAGCGCAGCCAATCAACAAGCTTTTACAGTGAGGGCACTTCCGGAGGCAATGCAGCCCTGATAGTATAGGCATGGCTGTGATTGGCCGGCACACCTGTATAAAAGCCAAATCTGTAGGGACAGATTCTGTCTGTGCACTCTGCAAAAAACCTGCTGTGTGTACTCTGCAAATCATATCTGAGGGAGTACAGTACCAAAAGTCACTATGTGCTCTGCAACCCATATCTGGGGGAGTTCTGTTCAAAAAGCCGCTGTGTCTACTCTGCAGCCATATCTGTGGGAGTACTGTGCAAAAGTTACTGTGTGTGCTATGTAACCCACAGCTAAGTGAGTTCTGTGCCGACTGCCGCTGTGTGTACTCTGCAACTCTTATCTGTGGGAGTACTCTGCCAAAAGCCAATGTGTGCGCTCTACAACCCAGATCTGCTTTTAAGCCACTGAATGTACTGTCCACCCCCCACCTGTGGGAGTACTGTGTCTTTAAGCCGCTGTGTGTACTCTGCACTCTATGCCTGTGGGAGTGCTGTGTTATTAAGCCACTGTGTGTTTTCTAGTAGTCTGGGAAATAAATAATTGGCATCAGCCAATTATATGTGTGTGTGTTTTCTAATACTTTTGAAAATAGATAATTGGCATCAGCTGTCTCTTTGCTATTTCTAGGCCAATGAAATACATTTTGTGGACTGGTGTGCGTTTTCTAGTAGTCTGGGAAATAAATAATTGGCATCAGCCATCTTGTTGCCCTTTCTAGTCCAAAGAAATACATTTTTATGGGCTGGTGTGTGTTTTCTAGTAGTTTGGGAAAAAAATAATAGGCATCAGTCTTCTCTGTGCCATTTGCAGGCCAAAGAACAACATTTTCTGGACCAGTGTATGCTTTCTAATACTTTTGAAAATAATTAATTGGCAACAGCCTTGTCACTGTCATTTCAAGGCCATAATTTTTCTAAACTGATGTGTGTTTTCTAGTAGTCTAGGAAATAAATAATTGGCATCAGCAGTCTCATAGCCATTTCTGAGACTGGTTTCACACGTATGTTTATTTCTGGTACCGGAAAAAAAAAACGGTACCAGAGATGACAGTGTTCGTGTGTTTAATACTTGCGGCAAACATGTGGCAACCATGTGCCATCCGTGTGCTGCATCAATACCACACGGATGGGCTCCAGAGAAGAAGTGCTATAGTAAGAGCTGTTCCCACTGGTGCCGGCCGGGTCCTGAAGACTCCCTCATTGAATTGTATTCAAGTTGTATACAGTTGTATTCAAGTGATCACAATGTCAGCAGGCGGCAGCTGATGGGACTATTACTCCCATCAGCCTACCCTTGCTGCTGCTAATAACAGTGATGGCAGGAGCGGCTGATGGAAGTATCAGTGCTATAAATAAATAAATAATTGAAAAAACAGACATATTTCCTATAACCAGGCAAGCAAAACTCACAGTGGTTCTCAGCCAGGATGGTCGTATCTTGGCACTGTCCAGGTTGAAAACTATTTATCCCACAGACATGGATAATGGCATGGGAGAGAATGACGGACAGGTGAGGGATATTGTTGTTTTCTATTTTAGTTTTATTACAGGAGACGAGGACTTTGGTGGAATTAGGCATAAGGTGAGTATAACTGTGTTTATTATTTTTAAATAAAGCTGGAAAACTGAGTTTTGTTTTTCCTAATAAAAGACTTTATTCTGGCTGTGTCTTTATTTACTATGTAACTATAGGATTAGTAATGGAAAGGTGTCTTATAGACTAAACCATGGGCTTGATGTCACCTGACAATACAAAGGCGACATCAACCCCACAAATATGAAGCCCACTTGCCACTGCTACAGGGCAAGTGGAAAAAGCCAGACAAAGCAACAGTATTGGTGCATCAAATAGATGTGCCTTTTCTGGGCAGCTGTGGGCTGCTATATTTAGGCTGGGGGGCCTATATCAATGGCCCCTTACCGGCCTGAGAGTACCAGCCCCCAGCTGTCAGCTTTAGCAAGGCTGGTTGTCAAAAATGGGGGGCATGCCCTTTTTTAAAAATAATTTATTTAAATAATTTAAAAAAATGTGTGGGGACCCCACTAATCTTGATAAGTAGCCTTCCTGAAGCTGACAGCAGAGGGTTGCAGCCCCGAGCTGTCAGTTTTGCCTGGCTGGTTATAGTGCAGGCGGTGGCTGCTCTCACTGTTATTAGTGGTGACAGATGTAGGCTGATGGGCAGGGCCAGTATTAGATAAAGTGGGGCCCTGGGCAAAAATTTAACCCCTTTGCATGGTGGTTTTTACAAGTTTGACCATTGTCCCATTATGAGGTAATAACTCTGGAACGCTTGCATGGATCTGGTGATTCTGATAATGTTTTCTCGTGACATATTGTACTTCATGATATTGGTACAATTTCTTTGAAATGACTTGCATTTATTTGTGAAAAAAAGGGAAATTTGGCGAAAATTTCACAATTTTCCAAATTTGAATTTTCATGCCCTTAAACCACAGAGATATTTCACACAAAATACTTAATAAGTAACATTTCCCACATGTCTACTTTACATCAGCACAATTTTGGAACCAACATTTTTTTTTGTTAAGAAGTTATACGGGTTAAAACTTGACCAGCGATTTCTCATTTTTACAACACCATTTTTTTAGGGACCACATCACATTTGAAGTCCCTTTGAGGGGTCTGTATGATAGAAAATACCCAAAAGTGACAACATTCTAAAAACTGCACCCCTCAAGGTGCTCAAAACCACATTCAAGAAGTTTATTAACCCTTCAAGTGCTTCACAGGAATTTAAGGAATGTTTAAACAAAAATGTTTCACAAAAAATTTACTTCAGATCCAATTTGTTTTATTTTACCAAGGGTAAGAGGAAAAAATGGACACCAAAAGTTGTTGTACATTTTTTCCTGAGTATGCCAATACCCCATATGTGGGGGTAAACCACTGTTTGGCCGCAAGATAGAGCTCAGAAGGGAAGGAGCGCCATTTGACTTTTCAATGCAAAATTGACTGGAATTGAGATACGACGCCATGTCGCATTTGGAGAGCCCCTGATGTGCCTAAACAGTGGAACCCCCCACAAGTGACACCATTTTGGAAAGTAGACCCTCTAAGGAACTTATCTAGATGTGCGGTGAGCACTTTGAAACCCCAAGTGCTTCACAAAAGTTTATAATGTAAAGCTGTAAAAATAAAAAATCATATTTTTTTCAGAAAAATGAATTTTTGCCCCCAATTTTTTATTTTCCCAAGGGTAAAAGGAGAAATTGGACCAAAAATGTTGTTGTGCAATTTGTCCTGAGTACGCTGATACCCCATTTGTGGGGGTAAACAACTGTTTGGACACATGGCAGAGCTCGGAAGGGAAGGAGCGCCGTTTGACTTTTCAATGCAAAATTGGATGGAATTGAGATAGGATGCCATGTCGCGTTTGGAGAGCCTCTGATGTGCCTAAACAGTGGAAATCCACCACAGGGGACACCATTTTGGAAAGTAGAACTTGGAATCAGACATAGAAGCGGAGTATGAAAGTCCCACAAAACATAGTAATAATTGAAAAAGACTTTTATTAGAACAAATACACATGTAAATCACTTGATAAAAAACAATGTGACCTATACAGAGAGGAAATATGGAGGAGACATGAAGGTAAGCCGGGTTACGAAGGAAAAGCTAAGTGCATCCTGACCAGGCTATCCGTGAATGACAAAAGTTACACAATAACACCCAAATGGCAAAGGATTCTGACACAATGAATGGGTGCCAAAGGCAGTACCCCATAGTCATTCCTAATTGAATAGTCATTCATACATGCTTACCCATGAATAAACGGATGGCTACCCTAATTGGCCCAGCAGCCCCTTGACGTGCGTTTCGTGGTCCAGCTTTCTCAAAAGGGGTTGAACATTGACCATTCTTATGTGTTTCAATAGTGCAAATACCGGAACTGCAACTGATTCATGATGCACGCGTCCTGGAGACGAAGCTTAACCTCCCCCATGGCCGTCAATGCTGTGTGCGCATGTGGGCGGAAATCAGCCCTGTGGCATCAAATGACATGTGCACACAGTAAATACTGATAACCGCCGGAAAAGAAAAGCACAATGGAATCAAGGTGCGCGTGCGCACCATCGGCGGCCATTTTCATGAAGATCATAAAGACGGCCATTAAGCAGCGGATGAAACATAAGTGTTGACATACTATCCTCATCAATCAAATATTTATACTGCGTGCATAGATAGAATGACATAATGAAAATGTCATCAAACCTCATGTCCAAGTGATATACAAAACAGTACAAAGGTACATAGTATACAATATGTAAGAAAAATAAGATAAAAATACATACATCATATTAATAAAGTGACTATAGTGCAAAGATACTAATCACAATATAATAATATAATTGTAACAAATGTGAAAAAGAGATAAAGCTGAAAAAGGGGGCATCCTTTTCATTTTTTCATAGGAAGAAATGAAATAAAGATACATACAGTACATCATATTGATAGAATAAAGTGACTACAGTGCAAAGATAATACCAATCACAGTATAGTAATGTAATTGTGGCAATTATAAAAATGTGATATACATCAAAACACTTGACAATAGTCCCAGGAAGCGGAGCCATTCAATGCAAATATAAAATGAAACTGCTAAATGAAAAAAGAGAGACGGACAATGAGCAAGAGTAAAACATAAAAACAAGGTGGAAAAGACTCTCTAAAGGAGAGGAAGGAGACCAAAATATCACTTAAAAATTACCACAAGCACAAATAAATAATTGCGCATGTACATAAATTCAATATTAGAGCGAACAAAGAAGTGGTAGGACAACAGCGTAGAACCACTATACATCCGGCAGGGAATGGAGGGGACAAGCCACAAGAAGGGGGCAAAACTAAACTTTTTGTTGAGTCCTTTGGGTGTCACCGTGTCAGGGGTGACAATCCACCTGCACTCACATTGTGCTAGTAGCTGGTTTAGGTTGCCACCCCCGATGCCCCCATATATTCTATCAATGCCCCTCACCTTCAAGCCACTGGGATCAGATCCGTGGTACATCCAAAAATGCCTCGGTAATGTCTTTAGCAAAGATGCATCCAATACCTCTCTGGCAGCCAAAATGTCTAGTACGTGTTCACGTGTCCTCACTTTTAATTCCCTAGAGGTGAGACCAACATAAATGAGGGAGCAGTGACAAGTGGTGTAATATATTACATGTGTTGTGTTACATGAGATGTACTCTCGAATTTTGTATTCCCTGCTCCCATCAGATGATTTGAAGGTCCCACATCTAAGGATGTTCGGACACGCAACACATGAACCAAAGGGAAAACACCCAAGTCTAGGACCACTAGTGGTAAAAAAGTTTTCTACTTGGCCACATAGTGGCTTCTCATGAGGCTGTCTTTAAGATTTCTTCCCCTGTGTTGTGTCACACGTGGAAACCGAGGCAGAAGAGCCACCAGGACGCCATCGGTATGTAAAATAGGCCAATGTTTAGTCAAAATCCCACGGATCCTATCCCAATGGCAGTTGGAGGTGGATATAAATGTAATCTCTGAGTTCTCAATTCGTCTGGTTTTCTTAGATTGTGTTATGGCTAGCGGAATGCACCAAATAATTAGAGAAAAGGAATAAGGTGCGTTTGCAGGACGGGGTCATCCATGCAGAGATGGTACCTGCTACTAAGCAATGATGGACTATATGGTGGTACAATGAGATACACACGCGTTAGCTTCACCCTGTGTGAAAGAAGCGAACCCTGTTGCGTCACAGGGCCTCAGTACCGCACGTAACAAAACTAATAATTAAATAGCACGAGAGTGCAAGCTGTGCCGTACTGGCGGACGCCACTAACCACCCAGACTTGGGCTAAAGAAGCGCTCTTATGGCACATGGCGCCGTACTGGCGGTCACAGAGGTAGACGCTGTTTCGTGTGTTAATGCTGTGAGTTCAGCCATACACCTTACGCGAACAGTCATACACAAGGGATGGGTTTTTTAAGGAACGACTTGCACACATCAACACACACACGATTACAAATGTATACTAGCTCATGGCCGTGCGGCCATGCAAACCTTTTATAGCTGCAGCATGTACAGGACCTTCCCAGAAGGACCAATGGGAGGCTGCCACAGAAGGACCAATGGGATCTGCTGCAGTATCTGAGCATGTGACCTCGATCTCCAATGGGAGATCTTGCCCTGGGCATGCTCAGAAGGGGAAAAGCAGGACTTAGTCCCAGAAGCGCCTGATCGCCGCTGCCCAGCACTGGCTTCAATGGCAGAAGCAGGAAAAGCAGCAGTAACCCTTTGCACAGAGTGAGACTGAGCAAGACACTGGGACCGACGTTTCCGTTGAGCAGGCTCCACTGCGGCTGATGCAGGATGAGAGACCACAGCAGACATGGTTCGAGAATCCCCCTGTGCAGTGGCGGGAACTCGACTCCTAACAGATTGTATTAATAGATCCTCTCTCCGAGTGGACTTGGCCTGTCCATACCCCGCCTTAATGCAGCAATGACTGTACCCCCTGGCCCTGAACCGATCAGCAAGGGCCACAGACTGTCCTCAAAGTGGGCCTTAGTAGAACAGACCCGCTTATTCCTCAAGAACTGTCCAACTGGGATGGCTTTAATAAAATAATAATTATGTGCTGAGGAGGCATGCAACAAAGAGTTAACAGATGTCTCTTTTTACGGTATAAGTCCATCTCAATGGAGCCATCCTCTGCGACACATAATGTGATATCAAGAAAATTAATTCTATTCTTCTGCCAGGAATATGATAATTTCTAATTAAAAGTGTTGTTATTAAGTTCCTGCATGAATTTAGATAGGCTGCTCTCGTCACGATTCCAGAACATTAACACATCGTCAATGTAACAAAAGCAGCCCACCACTGGGTCCGCGGCATGTGCTCCGTTGCCCTGAAAAATAGATCTCTGCCAGTACCCCAAGACCAAATTTGCATAGGCTGGAGCGCATGCCGCGCCCATTGCAGTTCCATGTCCTAAAAAAAACCTTATCTTTGAAAACAAAATAATTGTGAGTCAAAATAAATTCAAGCAGGTCTAAAACAAAATCAGAAAAGTAGCCATCCCTGTTGGCCGTCTCAAGAAGGTACTTGATGGACTTTTACCCAAATTCCCCAAAATTGCCACCTTTTACCTTCTACTGAAAGTGCATAAGGACACTGTAAATCCCCCTGGTTGGCCTATTGTCTCTGGCATAGGAGGGCTTTCTGATAATGCATGTAAATTCATAGATTACTATCTTAAGCCTTTGGTGGAGACACTTCTCTCCTATGTCAGAGACATCACTGATGTACTGACCAAGGTTGATGGCCTGATCCTTGAGACGGGCATGTTGTTCGTTACCTGTTGTGAATTCTGTTGTCGAGCTCCCTCCTGTGGTCGTGAATGGTCCTTCGGTGAGTTCTGTCCGCGGGCTCCCTCTGGTGGCTGTGAGTGGAGCTGCTGCTTCTGAGGTTCCTTACACAGGTGACGTGGTTTATCCTTTGGTTGGCTGCTCTATTTAACTCCACTTAGATCGTTACTCCATGCCAGCTGTCAATGTTTCTGCATTGGTTCAGTTCGCTCTTGGATCTTTCTGGTGACCTGTCTACTCCAGCAGAAGCTAAGTTCCTGATAGTATCTAATTCGTTCATTGTTTTCTTGTCCAGCTGGATATCATGATTTTGTCTTGCTAGCTGGAAGCTCTGGGATGCAGAGTGGCATCTCCGCACCGTTAGTCGGTGCGGAGGTCTTTTTTGCACACTCTGCGTGGTCTTTTGTAGTTTTTTGTGCTGATCGCAAAGCTACCTTTCCTATCCTCTGTCTATTTAGTAAGTCTGGCCTCCCTTTGCTGAAACCTGTTTCATTTCTGCTTTGTGACTTTCATCTTTACTCACAGTCAATATATGTGGGGGGCAGCCTTTTCCTTTGGGGAATTTCTCAAGGTAGGCTTTATTTTCTATCTCTAGGGCTAGCTAGCTCTTAGGCTGTGACGAGGCGCCTAGGGAGCGTCAGGAGCGCTCCACGGCTATTTCTAGTGTGTGTGATAGGATTAGGGATTGCGGTCAGCAGAGCTCCCACATCCCAGAGCTTGTCCTGTGTGAGTTTTAACTATCAGGTCACTCCGGGTGCTCCTAACCACCAGGTCATAACAGTACAGCTGGCCAAAAGTATTAATGCATCTCAATAGAGGGATAAGAGAAGTTCTGAGACCATTTTTTTTTTCTTTGCACTGTGTTTTGTCTTTCTTTTCCCCTAAACCTTTGGGTGGTTCAGGACACAGGTGTAGATATGGACATTCAAGGTCTGTCCTCTTGTGTGGATCATCTCACTGCAAGGGTACAAAACATTCAAGATTTTGTGGTTCAGAATCCGATGTTAGAGCCTAGAATTCCTACTCCTGATTTATTTTCTGGGAATAGATCTAAGTTTCTGAATTTCATAAATAATTGTAAACTGTTTCTAGCTTTGAAACCCCGCTCCTCTGGTGACCCCGCTCAACAAGTAAAAATCATTATTTCTTTGTTGCGTGGTGACCCTCAAGACTGGGCATTTTCCCTTGCGCCAGGAGATCCTGCATTGCGTGATGTTGATGCGTTTTTTCTGGCGCTTGGATTGCTTTATGATGAACCAAATTCCGTGGTTCAGGCAGACAAAATCTTGCTGGCATTGTGTCAGTGTCAGGATGAAGCGGAGGTGTACTGTCAGAAGTTTAGAAAGTGGTCTGTGCTTACTCAGTGGAATGAATGTGCCCTGGCGGCAATTTTCAGAAAGGGTCTTTCTGAAGCCCTTAAGGATGTCATGGTGGGATTTCCCACGCCTGCTGGTCTGAATGAGTCTATGTCTTTGGCCATTCAGATCGATCGGCGCTTGCGTGAGCGCAAAGCTGTGCACCATTTGGCGGTGTTCTCTGAGAATAGGCCTGAGCCTATGCAGTGTGATAGGACTTTGACCAGAGCTGAACGGCAAGAACACAGACGTCGGAATGGACTGTGTTTTTACTGTGGTGAATCCACTCATGCTATCTCCGATTGTCCTAAGCGCACTAAGCGGTTCGCTAGGTCTGCCACCATTGGTACGGTACAGTCTAAATTTCTTTTGTCCGTTACGCTGATTTGCTCTCTGTCGTCCTATTCTGTTATGGCATTTGTGGATTCAGGCGCTGCCCTGAATTTGATGGACTTGGAGTTTGCCAGGCGCTGTGGTTTTTCCTTGGAGCCCTTGCAGTATCCTATTCCATTGAGAGGAATTGATGCTACGCCTTTGACCAAGAATGAACCTCAATACTGGATGCAATTCACCACGCCCCCTTGAGGAAGCGAGATTTATTCTCGCGAAACGTGCGTCGGGGAGAGAGGTCGGGTCCTGGACGGTACTACAAATACCATGGGTAATTAACCCCTTATTATGCACTGGTTGTTTCTAGGCGGCAGCTGCCCTTTTTGATATGCGGGGAAATATGCACGGCGGGGATCTTTAGTAAATATATGAGGAAGGAGACTATCTCCGTGATCAGTATTCATGCAGTACTAATCCCATGCCATTCACTGTATTGTTATACTGTGCATTGTTTTCCCTTCACTTGTCCAGGATCTTGACCCCTTTTGCGTCCTCGCACTTTTGGGATCACACCATCTGTTATATTTCCATGTTTTATTTTTGTCTGCAATGTGTCATAGTTTTTTGTATCTTTTATATTTTTTGTATTTAATAAATGATATTTTTAATACTAAAAACTCCAAGTTCTCCTATATTTAACATAGTATTATAGAGTTAGTATTTTGTATATAAATCTTATATGCTGGTCTTTTCTACATATTTTGCAATTGACCATATGCATGGCTCCTGCACATCAGGAGGATATTCGCTTTTTGGTGTTGCATAATCTGCATGATGTGGTCGTTTTGGGGTTGCCATGGCTACAGGTCCATAATCCAGTATTGGATTGGAAATCTATGTCTGTGTCCGGCTGGGGTTGTCAAGGAGTACATGGTGATGTTCCATATTTGTCAATTTCGCCTTCCACTCCTTCTGAAGTCCCTGAGTTTTTATCAGATTACCGGGATGTATTTGAGGAGCCCAAATCTGGTGCCCTACCTCCTCATAGGGATTGCGATTGTGCTATTAATTTGATTCCCGGTAGTAAGTTTCCTAAGGGCCGACTGTTTAATTTATCTGTGCCAGAGCACGCTGCTATGCGGAGTTATATAAAGGAATCCTTGGAGAATGGTCATATTCGCCCGTCGTCGTCACCATTGGGAGCAGGGTTCTTTTTTGTGGCCAAGAAGGATGGCTCTTTGAGACCTTGTATTGATTACCGCCTTCTTAATAAGATCACAGTCAAATTTCAGTATCCTTTGCCGCTGATGTCTGATTTGTTTGCTCGGATTAAGGGGGCTAGTTGGTTCACCAAGATAGATCTTCGAGGGGCGTATAATCTTGTGCGAATTAAACAGGGCGATGAATGGAAAACAGCATTTAATACCCCCGAGGGCCATTTTGAGTACCTGGTTATGCCATTCGGGCTTTCTAATGCTCCATCTGTGTTTCAGTCCTTTATGCATGACATCTTCCGAGAGTACCTGGATAGATTCATGATTGTATATTTGGATGACATTTTGGTCTTTTCGGATGATTGGGAGTCTCATGTGAAGCAGGTCAGAATGGTGTTCCAGGTCCTTCGTGCGAATTCCTTGTTTGTGAAGGGGTCTAAGTCTCTCTTTGTAGTTCAGAAGGTTTCATTTTTGGGTTTAATTTTTTCCCCTTCTACTATCGAGATGGACCCTGTTAAAGTTCAGGCCATTTATGATTGGACTCAGCCGACATCTGTGAAGAGCCTACAGAAGTTCCTAAGCTTTGCTAATTTTTACCGTCGCTTCATCGCTAATTTTTCTAGTATTGCTAAACCGTTGACTGATTTGACCAAGATAGGTGCTGATGTGGTCAATTGGTCCTCTGCGGCTGTAGAGGCTTTTCAGGAGTTGAAGCGTTGTTTTTCTTCTGCCTCTGTGCTGTGCCAGCCAGATGTTTCGCTCCCGTTTCAGGTCGAGGTTGATGCTTCTGAGATTGGAGCAGGGGCTGTTTTGTCGCAAAGAAGTTCTGATGGCTCGGTGATGAAACCATGTGCCTTCTTTTCTAGAAAATTCTCGCCTGCTGAGCGCAATTATGATGTTGGCAATCGAGAGTTGTTGGCCATGAAGTTGGCATTTGAGGAGTGGCGACATTGGCTTGAAGGAGCTAAACATCGCGTGGTGGTCTTGACGGATCACAAGAATTTGACTTATCTCGAGTCTGCCAAACGGTTGAATCCTAGACAGGCTCGATGGTCGCTCTTTTTCTCCCGTTTTGATTTTGTGGTTTCATACCTTCCGGGATCTAAGAATGTGAAGGCTGATGCCCTGTCAAGGAGTTTTGTGCCTGACTCTCCGGGTATTCCGGAGCCGGCGGGTATTCTTAAAGAGGGGGTAATTTTGTCTGCCATCTCCCCTGATTTGCGGCGCGTGCTGCAGAAGTTTCAGGCTGATAGACCTGACCGTTATCCAACGGAGAAACTGTTTGTCCCTGATAGATAGACTAGTAGAGTTATCTCTGAGGTTCATTGTTCGGTGTTGGCTGGTCATCCTGGAATCTTTAGTACCAGAGATTTGGTGGCTAGATCCTTTTGGTGGCCTTCTTTGTCACGGGATGTGCGTTCTTTTGTGCAGTCCTGTGGGACTTGTGCTCGGGCTAAGCCCTGCTGTTCTCGTGCCAGTGGGTTGCTTTTGCCCTTGCCGGTCCCGAAGAGGCCCTGGACGCATATTTCCATGGATTTTATTTCTGATCTCCCCGTTTCTCAAAGGATGTCGGTCATTTGGGTGGTTTGTGATCGCTTCTCTAAGATGGTTCATTTGGTACCCTTGTCTAAATTGCCTTCCTCCTCTGATTTGGTGCCATTGTTTTTCCAGCATGTGGTTCGTTTGCATGGCATTCCGGAGAACATCGTCTCGGACAGAGGTTCCCAGTTTGTTTCAAGGTTTTGGCGGTCCTTTTGTGCTAAGATGGGCATTGATTTGTCTTTTTCTTCGGCTTTCCATCCTCAGACTAATGGCCAAACCGAACGAACTAATCAGACTTTGGAAACATATCTGAGATGCTTTGTTTCTGCTGATCAGGATGATTGGGTGTCCTTCTTGCCTTTGGCTGAGTTCGCCCTTAATAATCGGGCCAGCTCGGCTACTTTGTTTTCTCCTTTTTTCTGCAATTTTGGTTTCCATCCTCGTTTCTCTTCAGGGCAGGTTGAGCCTTCGGACTGTCCTGGTGTGGATACTGTGGTGGACAGGTTGCAGCAGATTTGGACTCATGTGGTGGACAATTTGACATTGTCCCAGGAGAAGGCTCAACGTTTCGCTAACCGCCGGCGCTGTGTTGGTCCCCGACTTCGGGTTGGGGATTTGGTTTGGTTGTCATCTCGTCATGTTCCTATGAAGGTTTCCTCTCTTAAGTTTAAGCCTCGTTTCATTGGGCCATATAAGATTTCTGAAGTTCTTAATCCTGTGTCATTTCATTTGGACCTTCCAGCTTCTTTTGCCATCCATAATGTGTTCCATAGGTCGTTGTTGCGGACATACGTGGCGCCTATGGTTCCCTCCGTTGATCCTCCTGCCCCGGTGTGGTCGAGGGGGAGTTGGAGTATGTGGTGGAGAAGATTTTGGATTCTCGTGTTTCAAGACGGAAACTCCAGTACCTGGTCAAGTGGAAGGGTTATGGTCAGGAAGATAATTCCTGGGTTTTTGCCTCTGATGTTCATGCTGCCGATTTAGTTCGTGCCTTTCATTTGGCTCATCCTGATCGGCCTGGGGGCTCTGGTGAGGGTTCGGTGACCCCTCCTCAAGGGAGGGTACTGTTGTGAATTCTGTTGTCGAGCTCCCTCCTGTGGTCGTGAATGGTCCTTCGGTGAGTTCTGTCCGCGGGCTCCCTCTGGTGGCTGTGAGTGGAGCTGCTGCTTCTGAGGTTCCTTACACAGGTGACGTGGTTTATCCTTTGGTTGGCTGCTCTATTTAACTCCACTTAGATCGTTACTCCATGCCAGCTGTCAATGTTTCTGCATTGGTTCAGTTCGCTCTTGGATCTTTCTGGTGACCTGTCTACTCCAGCAGAAGCTAAGTTCCTGATAGTATCTAATTCGTTCATTGTTTTCTTGTCCAGCTGCATATCATGATTTTGTCTTGCTAGCTGGAAGCTCTGGGATGCAGAGTGGCATCTCCGCACCGTTAGTCGGTGCGGAGGTCTTTTTTGCACACTCTGCGTGGTCTTTTGTAGTTTTTTGTGCTGATCGCAAAGCTACCTTTCCTATCCTCTGTCTATTTAGTAAGTCTGGCCTCCCTTTGCTGAAACCTGTTTCATTTCTGCGTTTGTGACTTTCATCTTTACTCACAGTCAATACATGTGGGGGCTGCCTTTTCCTTTGGGGAATTTCTCTGAGGCAAGGTAGGCTTTATTTTCTATCTCTAGGGCTAGCTAGCTCTTAGGCTGTGACGAGGCGCCTAGGGAGCGTCAGGAGCGCTCCACGGCTATTTCTAGTGTGTGTGATAGGATTAGGGATTGCGGTCAGCAGAGCTCCCACATCCCAGAGCTTGTCCTGTGTGAGTTTTAACTATCAGGTCATTCCGGGTGCTCCTAACCACCAGGTCATAACAGTTACCATCGATATTGAATCTTTATGCACTGTGATTAGGCCAACTGGGATGGCCACATTTCTGATTTTGTTTTGCACCTGCTAGGCAGACCAGAAAGCTGCCTAGGGCCACCACTCCTCCAGGGGCCCCTCAGCTGAGCCAATGGCATGCCGCTAATAGCAGCACACCACACGGCTGCTGAGGGGTTTGGTGCCACCCCCATCGCTGATTGAACTTATCAGTTGAATGCAGTGATGGAAGAGAGAGCATCAGATGATGCTCCCTCTTCCATCACTCCCCCTCTGCTTGTGACTCAGAACTTCATCATGCACCACGCTGTGCCAGGAGTGAAGCTGATGAGACCGGAGCAGCAGAACCTGTAGCAGCATGAGGAACAAGGAGGAGGGGTGAGTATTGTGCGAGTGTGTGTATGTATTCATAATTATTGTGTGTGATTATGCGTGGCCAGATTATACTGTGTGTTGGGGAGCTGCACTTTACTGTGTGTTGGGGGAGCGGCACTATACTGTGTGTTAGGAGGGAGCTGCACTGTACCGTGTCTTGGGGAGCTGCACTGTACTGTGTGTTGTGGGGAGCTGCACTGTACTGTGTGTTGGGGGAGCTTCACTGTACTGTGTATTGTGGGAGCTGCACTGTACTGTGTGCAGACCAGTGTGTGCTTTATAGTACTTTTAAAAATAAATAGTTGGCATCAGCCGTTGCCATTAGGGATGAGTAAACCCGAACGGGAAAGTGCGGGGTCAGTACCAGATGCCTAGTATCTGTTGCTGAGTTCACTAGTTTAACAAAGCTTGTTGAAAGGCTGCCACACAACCAATCAACATGCTATTAGACTGAAGGCACTTCTAGAGCCATCGCAGCTATGCAAAGTATTGGTATGGCTGTGATTTGCAAGCACAGCTCGTGAACTGGCCTGCATAGAAGGCGGATCACGAGTGCCTTTGCCATTATGCTCTCATTAGTGTAGGGTTAGGACGCAACTGAAGTGAGGGACAGATTCTGACTGCGCACTCTGCAAAAAAATACTGTGTGTACCCCATACTTGGGGTAGTACTGTGCTAAAAACCACTGTGTGTACTCTGCAAATTCATCTCTAAGAGTAATGTGTAAAAGTTGCTGTGTACTCTGCATTCCCCCGCTTGTTGGCATACTGTCCTTTAAGCAGCTGTGTGCACTCTACACCCCTCGCCTGTGGGAGAACTGTGCTTTTAAATTGTTGTGTGTACTTTGCTCCCCCCACCTGTGACTGTAAGGTCCTTTTAAGCCTCTGTGTGTTCTCTGTACCCCCCTGTGGGAGTACTGTCCTTTAAGCTGCTGTGTGTTTTCTAGTAGTCTGGAAATTGTCTCTTCAGAGAGGAAGAGGACTAGAACTCTAGTGCCACCTATTGGAAGTAGCAATCCTAACAGTCAATGTCGACTCTTTAACAAGCCTTGTCACATGACTTAGGATAATAGCCAAATCATAATCTCAATTTGCAGACACTGTGTTTCTGGGTACTGCCCCTAGTCAGTGCAAAGTGGAGATCTGGTTTGGCTGATTGAGAGGCGTCTGACCGGGATCCAAGAAGTATCGTTTCTACTTGCCGAGAGTGACATAATAAGCATGTCGAGGTGAGGAGACTTAAAGCCGCAATGCTCCTTTGGGAAATATGCAAATTGTCTCTTCAGAGAGGATGAGGACTAGAACTTAAAGCTGCAATGCTCCTCTGGGAAATATGCAAATTGTCTCTTCAGAGAGGAAGAGGAGAAACAATACTTCTTGGATCCCGGTCAGACGCCTCTCAATCAGCCAAACCAGATCTCCACTTTGCACTGACGAGGGGCAGTACCCCGAAACACAGTGTTTGCAAATTGAGATTCTGGTTTCGCTATTATCCTAAGTCATGTGACAAGGCTCGTTAAAGAGTCGACATTGACTGTTAGGATTTCTACTTCCAATAGGTGGCACTAGAGTTCTAGTCCTCTTCCTCTCTGAAGAGACAATTAGCATATTTCCCAGAGGAGCATTGCAGCTGTAAGTCTCCTCACCTCGACATTCTTATCATGTCACTCTTCGCAAGGAGAAACTATACTTCTTGGATCCTAGTAGCCTGGGAAACAAATATTTGGCTTCAGCCATCACATTGCCATTAATAAGCAAAATGCATAATTTTGTGTTTTTTCTAGTAGTTTTGAAAATAAATAGTCATCTGGCTGCCATTTCTAGGCCCAAAACATAATTTTTATGGATAGGTGTGTGTTTTTTAGTAGTCTGGGAAATAAATAATTGGCATCAGCAGTCTAGTTGCCATTTCTAGGCCAAATAAATATTTTTGGGGACTGCTGTGTGTTTTCTAGTACTGTTTCAAATAAATAATTCTACTCTTACGCTATCTCTTTGTGGGTAGTATGCAGAACACTTCCAAAAATGAGGAAAGCATCAAATAAGAGATGTGGATGTGGTGGTGGTTCAGCTGTTGATGGTGGTGGGGGTGTAGCTGATGCAAGTTGAGGATGTGGATGTTCTGTATCTGCTACATGAACAAATACAACACTTTCCTGTAGTGCACGAAGGTGACAGGACGTTATGTGTCCTTTTGTAGGTTTGAATACCGCTGGACAAATGGTGATGCAACAAGATGTTGAAAAGGTCTTAGATTGGATGGCTGAGAGTGGCTCCAATTCCTTTAAATTATCTTCCACCCAGTCCACTGCAGAAAGTGCACAGTTGGCACCTGAGGAAAATGGTAATCCGGCTTCCAACTCACCCCCTTGTAAATCAGCAAGCAATCTGAGCCGTAAGTCATGCAGCAGTCTATTTTGCCTTTTGATGCCTCAGCTGGCTGAGATTCCATGGTCCATCCAACTGCTCCAGAAGGGAGGCCATCCTATTGACGTGCACAGTTTGGAGGAAGAGGAGGTGGCCAAGCTGCCACAGCAGCGCGGCAAAAGAGGGAGAGGATGTGACAGCATCACCACCATTGATGTCACCGAACATCTCCACGCCATCCCATTTAAGTGCTCAGATTTATATACCCCAAACCATTGAGAGAAGAGGAGGTACACCCCTTAGCAACCCATGAGCCATGGTCATGAATGACAGCATTTCCAAATTACTGGCCTTTGAAATCTGCCATTTCAGCTGATGGGGATGGGCAGTTTTAAAAAACTGATGGCGGTGGCTGTCTCGTAGTACGTTGTTCCCAGCTGCCATTACGTGCGTGGGTGGAGACTGGGTGTGTGTGTGTGCGGGCGGGGTCTGTGCGTGATGGTGGGGGCTCTGTGTGTGCCTGCCGGGGTTCTGTGCGTGCCTGCTGGGGCTCTGTGCGTGCCTGCCGAGGCTCTGTGCGGCCTGCCGGGGCTCTCTTCGGCCTGCCGGGGCTCTGTTCAGCCTGCCGGGGCTCTGTGCAGGTTGCCGGGGCTATGTGCAGGCTTGCCGGGGCTCTGTGCGGGCTTGCTGGGGCTCTGTGCAGGCTGCCGGGGCTCTGTGCAGGCTGCCGAGGGTCTGTGCAGGCATCGTCCAATGGGACTACAAGTCCCATCGGACGATGCCTGCAACAGTGACAGTGATTGACACATTAGCCAATTATGGGACAGTAGTAGTCCCATCATCCGGCTAATGTGTTGAATGCAAAAAAAATACTACATACATACTACATACATACTATATACATACATACTACATATAACATACATACATACTACATACATACTACATACAACATACCTTTTTTTTCTGCCGGATCCATTTTTTCCACAGGAGACGTTTTTTCCACTGGATCCGTTTTTTCTGCAGGATCCATTTTTTTCCGCCGGATCCATTTTTTCCGCCGCATCCTTTTTTTTCTACCGGATCCATTTTTTTTCCGCAGGATCCGTTTTTTCAGCCAGATCCGTTTTTTTCCTTCAGATCCGTTTTTTCCGCGGGATCTGTTTTTTTCCGCCGGATTCGTTTTTTCAAAACTCGTCGGATTGTGCCTGACAGCAAAAACCTGATGTGTGAAAGCAGCCAGATATATGGACAGATATATCCATAGATATATAATAGAAAAGCTGATGTTTCTAAGGCTACTTTCACACTTGCATTTTTAGCAATCCGTCGCAATCCGTTGTTTTGGGAAAGAAACCGATTATGCAAATGTGCTCGCAGGATGCGTTTTTTACCCACAGACTTGTATTAGCGACGGATCGCGACGGATGGCCACACGTAGCATCCGTCGTGCAACCGATCCATCATGTTTTGGCAGACCGTCGGCATGAAAAAACGATCAAGTGAACTTTTTTTTGTCCGTCGCGTCCGCCATTTTCTACCACACATGCGCAGCCGAAACTCCGCCCCCTCCTCCCCAGACTTCAGAATGGGCAGCGTATGCGTTGAAAAACTGCATCCGCTGCCCACGTCGTGCACAAATTTCACAACGTGCGTCGATACGTTGGCCCAACGCATAGCGACGGACCCGTACCGACGCAAGTGTGAAAGAGGCCTTAATGAGCCAGAGGGGGAAAGCCGACGGCCGGGGGGGGCAAATATTTGTAGCCTGCTATGATTATCAGCCCGCAGCTGTCTGCGTAGCCTTTACTGGCTATTAAAATAGGGGGACCCCCAAAAAATGACGTGGGGTCCCTCTATATTTTATAGCCAGAAAGGCTACGCAGACAGCTGTGGGCTGATATTCATAGCCTAGAGAGGGGCCATGGATATTGGCCCCCCACAGCTACAAATACCAGTCCGAAGCCGCCCTGGAAATGGCGCATCTGCAAGATGCGCCAATTCCGGCACTTAGCCCCTCTTTTCCCACTCCCATGGAGCGGTGGGATATGGGGTAATAAAGGGGTTAATGTCACCTTGCTATTGTAAGGTGACATTAAGCCGGGTTAATAACGGAGAGGCGCCAATAAGACTATTAATAGTAATAAAGAGTTAATAAAACACACACGTTAGGAAAAAAGGATTTTAATATTCATCATTAAACCATACTTACCATACTTCAGCGCCTGCAAAAAACGTAAAATAATAAACGTATACTACCTGTCTGCCGTAGTCCAATTAATAACGAGTGTCCCACGACGATCTCCCCTATAGAACAGTGACATCGGGTGATGTCACTGCTCTATAGGACCTTCAGTGTCACACTGACAGGAGACAATGGCTCCTGCAGTGCATCACTGAGAGGTTACCTTAGGACAAAGTCTCACTTTATGGCAATTGCTGCATGGGAAAATTTCTCACACAGCAATGCCAAAAGTGAGACTAGGGACTATTTTTTTACAGCAGCAGAGGAATACAGTGTGGAAGGATACCTTCCTCCTGTCATTGTGTTCCTGGAGCCCCTGGAGAGTGGTCGCATCAGCTGATGCTGCCGTTCTCTACGGGAGATCGTCGTGGGACACTCATGGATTTCTGCAGACAGGGAGTATATTGGTTGTTTGTTATTTAAATATTTTTTACAGGTGACACTGGCTTCGGGGAACAAAGTGGCAAGTAATGGTGAGTATGTACTCTCTGTTTAATGTACTGTATGTCTGTATGTATGTATTGTATGTAATGTATGAATGTAATGTATGTAGTATGTATGTAGTATGTATGGTTTTGTTTTTTTACATTTAACACATTAGCCGGATGAAGGGAATACTACTGTCCCATCATTGGCTAATGTGTCAATCACTGTCACTGTTGCACAGAGCCCCGGAAGGCCGCACAGAGCCCGGCAAGCCCGCACAGAGCCCCGGCAGCATGCACAGAGCCCCGGCAGGCTGCACAGAGCCCGGCAAGCCCGCACAGAGCCCCGGCAGCATGCACAGAGCCCCAACAAGCCCACACAGATCCCCGGCTGGCCGCACAGATCCCCGGCAGCCCACACAGACCTCCGGCAAGCCCGCACGGAGCCCTGGCAGCCCGCACAGAGCCTCGGCAGGCCGCACACAGCCCCGGCACACACAGACACGCACATTGTCCGCCTACCCACCGCGCACACTCTTTCCCCCTCCGGAACCAGATGTAGAAGGACAGAAAGGGCTTATTTACATTCTGACATTTGTGTTCCTTTTACTTGCATTGGTATCGGGTATCGGTATTGGCGATATCCGATATTTTTGGGATATCGGCCGATCCAATCCGATACCAATACTTCTTGATAGCGGAAGGTATCGCTCAACACTACTGAGGAACAAACTTGTAGCTCTTTGTGCAGCTTTAACATAAAAATGGTGTATTACAGACTGGTGTAATTAATGCTTACTTTACCGATCTTCGCAATAGATGGTTCAAAGTTAAATTTGAAGTGAGTAAAGATTGGAAACACGGGTAGTGAATTAATTGCAACTAATGGACAAATATTTACACTTTCTGAATAAAAAGCGGGAACTTTTTTCAGATGGAATAATATAGTAGTCTGAAAATTATCATCCACCGCAGCATAATTAGGATTTCTAATAAGGATGTACGCAAAGTGACTGGCAATTAGTAGTGCCCTTTACTGTTAGACATATAGTTGGTAGACAAGGCATTCACCAAATTCTTCCAGATTTCTCTGCTTTTGGCCTTGCTGGCTTGTCTTCCTTTTACTGTTCTACGGATTGAGCTAGTGTACAATTTTAAACGTGTGTGTGTTGTGAGTGAAAGTCGCTCTTTAAATAACCCTCCCTATTGGATGACTGTTCGCGGAAGGTGTATGTTTGCTATCTAGCGCCCGACCTATCCAACAGCACGTTACACACTAATACAGCTTCTAGTTGCTGTGTCCGCCAGTGCGGCGCCGTGCGCTTTCACAGCGCTTTCCTGACCCAAGCCTGGGTGGTTAGTGGCGTCCGCCAGTGCGGCACCGCATGCACTCTCGTGCATTCCTTTGTTATTATTTTGGTTACGCTGACACCCCAGTTGCGGTGTCGACCGCAAGTAGTCTTCACAGACTCAGATCCCAAGTCTTTGGACTGAGCTCGGAGACTCCTTGCTTGTGCTCTTGTGTGCGGTACCGCGGCCCTGTGACTTAACAGGGTTCACTTCCTTCACACAGGGTGAAGTTAACATGTGTGTATTCATATTGTACCGCCATATAGTCCGTCATTACTTGGCAGCAGGTTCCATCTCTGCACGGTGGACCCCGGGCTGCGAACGCACCTTATTCTACCTATCTTATTATTTGGTGCATTCCGCTAGTCCTGACATCCAGTTAATAGTTTTGGGCCAAGGAGCAGTGTCAGCATGTCAGCAGAGTAGCCCGCCTGTGAAACTAACTATACCGCCTGTGTCTTAAATTACCTGCATCTAATCCAGTTAATCGTTTTGGGCCTAGGAGCATTGTCTGCACATCAGCAGAGTAGCCCGCCTGTGAAACTAACTACACCACCTGTGTATCTCTATTTTTACTGCATCTAATCCAGTTAATAGTTTTGGGCCTAGGAGCAGTGTCTGCACGTCAGCAGTAGCCCGCCTGTGAAACTAACTATACCACCTGTGTATCTCTATTTTTACTGCATCTAATCCAGTGAATAGTTTCGGGCCTAGGAGCAGTGTCTGCATGTCAGCAGAGTAGCCCGCCTGTGAAACTAACGACACCATCTGTGTGTCTAAATTTTTACTGCATCTAAACCAGTTAATAGTTTTGGGCCTAGTACCACAGTTTGGCCACTCAGTTCTGCTTGGTTTTCATCCATCAGTTGTTGTGCCAACAACTACAGATACAGAGTTGCCAATTAGTTAAGCACTAAAATAAGTGGCAAAAGGCCTGCTGCTGGTGGAAAGGGGAATAGGCGTGTTGGAAAGGGAAAAAAGGGTTGTGTCCGTGGGGTAGGTGGTAAAGCAACAATAACATCTGCAGAAGAAAGACCATCTTCCAGCCAAAGTAAGATGTCTACTTCTTTTCGTGGACAATCTGATATGATCCCTTTCTTATGACCATCGCTGCAAGCATCGCCAAAAATT
This sequence comes from Ranitomeya imitator, assembly GCF_032444005.1. NCBI lineage: Eukaryota > Metazoa > Chordata > Amphibia > Anura > Dendrobatidae > Ranitomeya > Ranitomeya imitator. Next base: position 324,021,631 of record NC_091285.1, on the reverse strand, counting down.
CCAGATGAGGCACAAAAACAGCAGGTGCTTGAACGGATATCAAGTGCTCGTTCAAGTTGGCTCTCCTCCATGTCAACTTCAACATCACAACTACTCCAGTCCTCAGAGTTATCACCCCAATTACACTTGCTTCCTCACAGCTCCCAAGTCTCCAGCCGCCCATCTGAGCATGGGGTATCACACATGGTTGAGTTTGTAGAGCTGTTTACGCATACTATAGCCTGGGAATCAGAGGTCTGCTCCAGAGCTTCTGTGAATCCAGATGAGAAAATGATCTGCACTGATGCCCAGAATCTTTGTGAGTCGGATCCAGGCCCAGATGAAGAAGGTTCTGAGCATAATGTAGACCCTCGTTCCCAAAATGTAACTCCTGTTGGTGGAGACAATGAGGAAGATGATTATGAGACTGAGATACCTGATTGGAACGAAAACTTGACTTTTCGGTCAGGGTAGGAAGAGGTTGGCTCTGAGGACGGCGGGTGTGAGAACACTCAGGATGATGATGACGAGCTTGTAGACCCCACTTACTGTCAACCCCCAGTCCGCCAGTCCATGAGGTCAGCAGAGGAGGTGGAGGAGGATGCTAGTGATGAGTCTGACGATGAGGTAACGTTGCGCCTTCCTGGACAGAGACGGAGTACTGGAAGCACGTCAACAACTGCATCCTCAACCCCAACTGTGCCTCAGACCAGAAGTCATGGTGGCTCTTCAGGTCGCACGGGCTCTAAGCCTTGCATAGCCTGAGCATTTTTTGACATTGCAAAGGATGACCTAACTCATGTTGTCTGTAAGATTTGTCAACAAAATCTCAGTAGATGACAAAAAATGACTAGCTTGAGTGCTTCCTGCATAAACCGTCACATGGATATGAGGCATAAGTTGCAGTGGGAAGCTCATTGTGCTACAATGCTGCCTAGTGGGCTGGATCTACAACCGTCTGCCCCATCAATTCCTCTTCATCCTCTGTGACTGTGGAGACAGCAGTCGCACATGGTTTTGGACGCAGACCTTACACCTTTTTACCCGCAATAGCCAGTGTGATTGGCAGGTCGTCAGGACATTTGCAAGTGGAAACACCTGCTGTTGTTGAGCGCTCTCCGACATCGTCACCACATTTTGATCAAGGCAACATAACATCTCCGCCTGCACGTTCCTCACAGACCAGCAGTTTGCCAGGGACACCCTATTCAACTCTGTCTAAGCACGGCAGCCAGCTCTCAGTCCTTCAGATGTGGACTAGTAAAAGACCATATCCTCCTAGCCATGACAAAGCTAAGAGGTTGAATTTCTCCATCTGCAAGCTGTTGGCTCCAGAAATGCTGCTGGTGGACACAGAGGATTTTTGAGACCTTATGTCCGTCGCAGTGCCCCAGTACCAGATGCCCAGTCGCCACTACTTCTCAAAGAAAGCTGTGCCTGTGCTACACCAGCATGTCGCACACAACATCACCGCTTCCTTGAGAAACTCTGTGTGTGACAGGGTGCATTTCACCACAGACACTAGGACGAGTAGACATGGACAGGGGCGTTACATGTCGGTGACTGGGCACTGGATAACTACGGCGACATCAGGGGAAGGGGCTGCTGTCCAAGTCTTGCCGTGTCCACGAGTTCCTCGTCGATCCTCTGTATCTAGAAGTTCCTCTACTGCTTCTGCCTCCTCAACCTCCTCTCGGTCCTTCACCTGCACCCAAAGCCTGTCTGGTAATGCCACTCGCGTTGTAACTGCGCAGAAGGAATCCTGCACACCTCCTCACTATGCTGTCACCAGGGCTCAACGGCCTCAGGCAGTGTTTACATTGAAGTGTCTGGGAAATGTGAGTCACACAGCTGAGGAGTTGTGGTCGGCTCTGGAGACCGAGTTCCATCAATGGTTGTCTCCACTCAACCTGCAGCCAGGGAAGGCTGTGTGCGACAATGCTGCAAACCTGGGTGCGGCCCTTTGCCAGGGCAATGTCACACACGTGCCTTGCATGGCTCACATTTTGAACCTGGTTGTCCAGCAATTTTTATCCCACTATCCCAGACTAGATGGGCTTCTGCAGAGGGCACGGTCGCTGTGTGCTCACTTCCGCCGTTCGCATCCCGCAGCTCAACGACGTACATCTCTACAGAAGTCGTTGGGCCTGCCAGTTCACCGGCTGAAATGCGATGTGCCCACACGGTGGAATTCAACTCTGCACATGCTGCAGCAACTGTGGCAGCACCGACGAACCCTGGTGCAATACGTTATGATGTATAGCCTGGGCCAACGATATCAAGAGGTGGGGCAAATCACGCTGCAGGAGTGGTCTCAGATCAGGGACCTATGCACCCTTCTGCACAGTTTTGAAATAGCAACGAAGATATTTAGTGCTGACGATGCCATTATCAGCATAACCATTCCGGAGCACACCTTACACAGTGTTCGGAGTCCGGTGGTGGAACAAGAGGATGAGGAACAGGAGTCGTATGCGGAAGGGATAATATCCCCAAGGTCAAGAAGGTTGGCAGCACCAAGGCGGCTGGCATTGGAGGCTGGGGGAGAGGGATTACCAAGGGCGCATGGTAGCAGCCAAACTGTTGAGGAAGGTGCAGGAGGCGAGGAAGAAGTGGAGGACGAACTGGCGCTGGGCATGGAAGACTCATCAGTAGAGTTGAGCGACTTTTACTTTTTTCGGATCGAGTCGGGTTTCACGAACCCCGACTTTGTTAAAAGTCGGGTCGGGTGAAATCGGCAGATTATTGCGAAAAGTCGGGGGCCGACCGAAACACGAAACCCAATGCAATGGGGAATCAAAGTCAGCAGTGAGTGGAGGACAGGAAAACACCTACAGTGCCCATTTTAATGCCAAAAACATCAATTCTTATTACTTAAGCTTGTCAATCTTAATTTACTTTATAATAATAGCTTTAGAAAATTATTTACAAAAAGATATTATACCCAGGGGGTTACGTATTCAACTTTTTCCTACGCTAGATATAGAAGACGTGGTATTTACATAAATGGGAAGAAACCCTTACTAAATGTTCTAAAACCCTTCTGGAACTACTTGTGGGGGTGGATAAGAGAACCCTTGAGACTCTGGAGAAGGAGATTGAGGTTATACGTGATAAAATCCAGGGCACCCTCCCAAGTGACGAGTGTAGGAAATTTGACTTGTCTCTGGAAGAGGAGCTCTCTAAGTGGGAGCTTGATATACAGAATAATAAGACGAAAAAATATTTACGTGATCTGGAGGATTATCAACTTAAGCGAATTTATCGCTGGCGCCAAAAACCTCCTAGAAAACAAGTCAGATTGCAATCCTTCTCCAGTGTTTCTACCACCTCAGAGGGAACATGTGGAGAGCATTTTTTAGACAGAGGACACTCGTCAGCAAGTGATGGCCCTCCAACAGATCTTCATGCTCAGCGTATACCCACACCAGCTACCACAAAAAGAAAGCATCATTACAACTTCCGAGACAGGAAAATGAGGAAGTTCTAAAGGTAATTAATTTATCTGAACATCAGCTGAGCCCGCCACAGGTTGAGGTGCTTTCAAAAGGACTTTCTTTTTCACCGGTTAAGGGGTCTGATTATTTTACCTTAATTAAGGATTTGGAGCTCTTTGCGAGGAAGCTAATCTTTAAAAAGTATTTTGCACCCAAATCTGACTCTACTCTTACTCAGACCGAATTAAAAGTTTTAAGTGATTTGGAGTCTTTGGAGGATGAAAATTTTCAGCCTGATTCTCCTGCTGTCCCTACACATTTACATTTACGGTCCAAAATTTTTCCCCCCTTGTCCGCCTGTCCTCAAGTGGAAATTTTTGTAAAATTGATAAAAGAGGATTTGTTCAAATTGAATCCTTGCGTCCTTCATGACAATCTTACACCTCTACAGAGGAAAGCTCTAAGGGAACTCGGAGCAATGAAGGATGTTGTCATCAAAAAGGCGGATAAGGGGGGTAATGTGGTGGTGTGGCATGTCGGCCCGTATGAGGCCGAGGCCTTTAAACAACTGCTGAGACCTGACCATTATAAGAAATTGGATTCTTTACCGTTGGTTATGTTTCAGCGTGAATTGAGTCATTTGTTGGATGAGGGTGTGGAGTCCCAGGCCATTACTTCTAAAATGGGGTTGGCTTTGTTGCCAGAATTCCCCATTATTCCCAATTTTTATTTGTTACCCAAAGTTCACAAGGACCCCCTCTGCCCACCGGGCAGACCTATTGTCTCGGGCATGGGGGGTCTTTGTGAACCTGCTTGTCAGTTCATTGATTTTTACCTCAAACAGTGTGTTGAGACCCTCCCGTCTTTCGTCAAGGACACCACCGAGGTCCTTAGAAGACTGGACAGTCTCACTCTGGATGATGACATGTGGTTCGTCACCTGTGACGTGGAGTCCCTGTATACGTTGATAGGGCATGGCCACGGGATGGAACCGAATTTGATTCATTTTATTTTGGAACTTTTACAGTTCATTCTTACTCATAATTTTTTTGTGTTCAAGGACCGCCCCTTCCTACAGCTCCAGGGCACAGCTATGGGGGCGTCTTGTGCGCCCTTGTATGCTAATTTGTTTTCTGGGGCTGTGGGAGAGGGATACTGTCCTTGACACACCAGGTCACAGCTCTGTCATCTCGTAGATTCGCTATATCGACGATATATTTTTCATCTGGCAGGGCTCCACGTTGCAGTTGGATCTGTTTTTGAACCAACTAAATGTTAATACACTTAACATCAGACTTACGTGGAAGTATAGCCAAAGGTCTATTGACTTCCTGGACCTGCTGATTACTAATCCTATGGAGGGTACTGTCGGTGCGAGCATTTTCCACAAGGAAATGGCTACCAATGCACTGTTGCACTTTACATCGTCTCACCCCCCTAAATTGAAGAGTTCAATACCGACGGGACAGTTTTTGAGAGCTCGCCGCATTTGTTCGGATGATGTTAGCTTTCTTAGTCAGGCCAGGGATCTATCCACTCGGTTTAAGAATAGAGGCTATAAACAGAGAGACATATACAGAGGTTTTACCCGTGCCCTGAATTCTGATAGATCCATGTTATTGATAAAACCACCTAGAAGAGCTAATAAGAAAAACGTAGATTTGACACCTCGTTTTATCGCTAAGTTTAATTCCAACTTGTCAGAAATTAACAGTATCTTCAAAAAACACTGGTCAGTTTTATTAACTGATCGGGACCTGGCCAAGCAACTTACTTCTTATCCTCTCATTACGTGGCGCAAGTCCCGCACGTTGGGTGACTTGTTATGTAGTAGCCATTACGTACCTCCTAAGAGTAATCCTTTTGGTTCCACTAGCTGTGGTCCTCCTTGGGGCTGTTTTCCTTGTGGGAATTGCTCAGCCTGCGGTGCTATCAAAAGAACAAAAAACTACCAATTCAGCAGGAAATAAAAACTACAGGATTGTCCATCACATTACCTGCAATACTGAAGCAGTAGTGTACTGTGGCCGTTGCCCGTATGTTGCCATGACAACTAGGTCCCTGAAAATTCGAGTACAGGAACATCTGAGGGACATCAAAAATTCAGTAAATTGTCTCGAGCCACATTTGCGTAAACCTATCCCGAAACACTTTTTTGAGAGTTATAACAGCAACCCTAAGGGTTTTTCTGTTTGTGGGATTGATCGTATTTATTTGGGGATTCGGGGTGGCAACGTGAAACAGAAGTTGCTTCAAAAAGAAGCACGTTGGATAGTAACCCTGGATACTCTTTCACCTAAAGGTCTAAATGAGGCCCTCAGTTTCAAGTCTTTTCTTTAGTTATTAATTTTATTCAATTTTATTGTGGTCTGGGTATATTTTATGCTGCAGTAGTATATGTTCTCATTGTTTTGTTTCTTATTTAGATGTTGCTTTATTCATCATTTCGTTATTCCTATTCACACGTGGAGGGGATTCTTCATCGGGGGTTCCATCTGGCGCAACGGAAGAATCGTGGACTAATCTCCGTTGGATATATTCATTATCTTATGCTTATTAATTATCTGTGTGGCACCTCATGCCTAATGATTTATGCATGCTTATTTCATTGAATTTGCTCTGGGACTTTCATAGCCTTAGTTTAAATACCATTATGGTCTAATTTGCCTGTATATAATACATTAAGAGAAAAGAGAGTTTGTGATCCAAACCAGAAAATGTATATAATATAATGCCAAATCAAGGTTGCTCAAAGAAACCACATCTTACAGCTTTGTAAAGTTACAAACTGATTTTATTGACATAATGCTATACAACCATGAACAATGTGCAATCTATAATACCAAAAAATAATATATAGAAAGAAAAAAAGGGGGAGCAAGCAGGCAACAATATCAACCCATGGAAAGCGATGGGCAGACCACAGAGCGCATATGGACATACAGAAAAGAACAATAATATCCAAAATTATCAGAAAAGTGCAAAGTGCATAATAAGCAGCAATTTTAGCTATCTGAATGTCAAAGTGCGCTACAAAAGCACGGGCACGAGGGGGAGGAGATTAAATGGCAATCAAAGAGTTATCAAGTAGTGACCACCCAAACACCGGTAAGGTGTAATATATTGCGGCCATCATATACATGCAAAAAGTCTCCAAGCCCACTTACCCATGCTGCTGGCCGCCCACTGCGCTGATGCCCCGACGCGCGTTTCGCTGTTGCTTCTTCGGGGAGCCAAATTTGCCTGTATGTTGTATGGCATTATTGGGCATATGGCTTTGCCCTACATATATCTTTTGTAATTATTGGTCCTTTGTTGCGTTCTATTTATTTATTTAAATGTCTTGGGATATTTTGTGTGATGTGTTGCAGCTTAATTATATATTGGCTGCTGCAGGTTGTGGGGCTTCATCGGTAATGTGGTTCTGCCCATTAATGCTTTATATTATATATTTTTGCACTGCATTATCCCATGCCTGAACGTTTTTAGGACGCCCTAGGGTTAATTATGTCACCCGTTGTCCATACTCTGTGCCCACCAATGCGCTGTTCCTTTGTATATTCTGTTTTTAGGGCCATGTACTTACCCGTTATTTTCTTATTTTATTTGAGTGGTTCTGCTGAGAGACCCGGCGCTGTGTATGTGGCCTCGGGTTGCGCTGTGTCGCTTCGGTGGCGTCGCTGGCCGGGAGCGTTGCTGTGGTGATGGGATGGATGACGTATGTCCTCCTACCCATACTCCACGGCGCGCGGCGGCCCACCTCACCGCTGGCTCGTATGCATCATGCTGGGTAAGCACTCCGATTCGCTGGAGCTCCCGTCACCTCTCAATAAATATCCCGGCCTTCTTTTAATTGGCCACGCCTCCTGACGAAGCCAAGGGGTGAAACGCGCGTCGAGGCTCGCTGCTCCCTGTCTGCACGCCGGCACCCTGCTGCTAAGATGTCTCAAGGTACTAGTATTCATTAGGTCATTTTCATTCATGTCACGATCTGGGGCTACTTGGTTCTATGGTGCGGTTCTATAGCCCAGTATCCTGGGTTTTAGCTCTGACATCATTTAGCTCGCTCTTTTACTTATTATCCTCTTTGAGGGCTTGTATTTATTACTTGCAGGCGTTACCTGTGGCATCCATGTTGCAGGGTTTGTGGGCTGTGCAGCGGTGATTCTTTCTGTGCAGTCTTTCAGCGCATCCCCTATGAGGGGTTACATCTGATGCGCTGTTCTTTTTAGCTGTGTTTTTGCTTTTTCACTGCTGTCCTGTACGTAGTTGTACTATTTATATGTAGTATTTTCAATAAAATTTATACTCATATTTACCCCCGTCTGATATGGATTTTATGTATATGGTCACTATTTATGCCTTTTTTGCCTAGTTATATAGAGTATATAGAGAGGAAGAAGCCAGGGCGAAACGCGCGTCGGGGCGCTGGGAATGTGACGTGGGAGGACGCACTTCATAGAGACCACCATTGGTAATTATTCAGACCCTCTCTCCCTATTTGCCTTATGCCTGTACGGGTTTCAGAATAGGCTTATAGAGATATGGTGGGACGAGAGTCTGTAGGACTGCCTTTACTTATTAGATCTTGATACTTCAAAAAGGATGCTTTTTGCACCTATACTTTTATATGTAATATAGGTGGTCTGTTATATTTATTTCTTCTTATGGTATCTTCTTTATGTGTTCCTCGCCGCCTTCCCATGGGGTATTACCAGGATGACATGTTGTAGCTTTTTTAGATGTTTGTGAATTGGTTGTATATAATTTTTTCTGTAATAAATACTTCATTTTATCTTTATGTATGGTCGGCTTCTTTATAGATGTCAGGGACTTACTGCCATCTTGTGGTTATTTCATATTTACCCCGTCTGATATGGATTTTATGTATATGGTCACTATATATGCCTTTTTTGCCTAGTTATATAGAGTATCCATTGCCGCACCTAGTGTGTGTTCGCCTGTTTTTCTCCTTTTTTGGTTTACATGTTTGTGCTGACGGGGGTTACCCTTTGGTAGCTCTCAGGGATTTTTTAGGTTCATTACTTTATAATAATAGTTAGGCATTGAAAACTGGGGGTCATTTGGCTAGAGTTGTGGGGGGTAGGGTTGGCTCAAGATTTTCGTGGGCCCAGGAAACGCGGAATACATCACGGCGGTGGAGCAGGGAGAGGTAAGTATTTCAACTTTGCAAGTGCTGTGATCCTGAGCAAGCAGGGGGGCCAATCGTTGGCACTGGCACAGGGCCCCTCATAGTACGGCGGTGTGTTTGACGGCGGGTGGCGCCTCCCACTGGCAGAGATACTTTTGCGTACTATGAGGGGCCCTGTGCCAGTGACGTCGCCAATGAGTATGCCACCCCCACCTGATGAAGGAACCTGCACTTTCATCTGCACCTTCCTCTTTGTCCCCGTGTAAGGTGGTATAGTATGCGGGAAGGGGAACCTGACTTTCAGCAGGATCAGATTCTGGCTGTGTAGAGTGCAAGGGGAATGTAGTGGTCTGGGTCAATGTACCAGCAGACTCATCTAGCAGTGGCTGGGCAATAGGCAGGATGAGGAGGAAACACAGATATAGGCCCAAATAATAAAGTAGGCTAAATGCAGTTCAAAATTGGTAACAGGACTAAACAGGTGGCATTGCTTTGTTCAGTGGAGGAAAACTGTAATGAGTGGCAGACACAGTTAGTAGGCCCAAATAATAAAGTAGGCTAAATGCAGTTCAAAATTGGTAACAGGACTAAACAGGCGGCATTGCTTTGTTCAGTGGAGGAAAACTGTAATGAGTGGCAGACACAGTTAGTAGGCCCAAATAATAAAGTGGGCTAAATGTGTGCCAAAAAATAGTTCATAAATAAACATGCAACATTGCTTTGCTCAGTGTCAGAAAATTGTAATGAGTAGCAGACAAAGTTAGTAGGCTCAAATAATAAAGTGGGCTAAATGTCTGCCAAAAAATTGTTCATAAATAAACAGGTGGCATAGCTAGGTACAGGGGTGGGCTCATCTGCTGAGTAGCAGACAGTAGTAGTAGGCACAAAGTATTAACTTGTCCAAATGGAGGCCAGGGCCCCTGTATATTTTAACTATCATCTATCATTTCAACAAATTTGTATTGGCAGTGCCATTGAAGGATTTAACAGCACAGACTACACAGTGGTGGAGAAAGGAGAGGTAAGTATTGCAAGTGGTAGAGCACTGTTCGAGCTGGCTGGGGGGGAACACTCTCTCGTGGGCGGCGGTACTGGCACAGGGCCCCTCATATTAGGATGGTGTGTCTGACGTTGGTTGTGCACCACCACCATCAGAGACACTTCATTATACCATGAGGGACCCTGTGCCAGTGCTGTCGCCCAAGAGTGGGCCCACCCACCTGTCCAGGCAAACGGCACTCGCACGGGTGCTTGCGCCAGGTGGTGACCACGGCCCTGTGGGGGGAGTCAGCCCATTTAGGGAGGTATAAAAATCACCTATGGTGGACATTCAGCAGCTGCAAATGGAGGAATTGGAGAAGTCAGTAAGAGGAGGCCAAAAGCAAGACATTTTTCAGGCAAGCTACATGTCAGCAGGGGAAGGTGGGGCAAAATAATTTGAAATCCATGATTGGTTCATTTTAATGAAGGTTAGATCATCAACATTCTGGGTAGCCAGACGTGTCCTTTTTTCGGTCAGTATTGAACCAGCAGCACTGAAGACTCTTTCTGATAGCACACTAATAGCAGGGCAAGCAAGCTCCTGTAATGCATTCTGCCAATTCAGGCCATGTGTCTATTTTAGATGCCCAGTAATCAAAGGGGAATGACCTGTGAGGGAGAACATCGATAAGGGAGGAAAAGTAGTTCGTAACCATACTGGACAAATGCTGTCTGCTGTCACTTTGAATCGATGCAGCAGTACCTGTCGTGTCAGAAGTCATTGCGAAATCACTCCACAACCTGATCATAAATCCCCTCTGTCCAACGCCACTTCGGATTTGTGCACCTCTAACACGTCTGCCATGTTGCCCCCTATGGCTCGTGTGAGAACCATCACCGCCGCTGTGTGCTGGGAATGCCTGAACCAAACGGTCTACAAGAGTTGCTTGTTTGGCAGCCAATATTTGCTCAAGGTTCTCATGTGGCATGATATTTTGTAATTTTCCTTTATATCATGGATCCAGGAGGCAGGCCAACCAGTAATCGTCATCGGTCATCATTTTGATAATGCGGTGGTCCCTTTTTAGGATACACAAGGCATTCTCAGCGATGTGGGCCAATGTTCCAGGTGTCAATTCACTGCTTGTGCTGGGATGAGGAGCACTTTCTTGCAAATCAACATCACTTGTGGCCCGCAAATACCCTGTACCTGACCTTGCAATGCCACTAGTTTCTATTGCCCCCTGAGAAGCATCCTCCTCCTCGTCCTCTTCGTCCACCACCTCATCCAGGAGAGTTCCCTGAGCAGACAATGGCTGACTGTCATCAAGGCTTCCCTCCTCCTCGACTGCAGATGCCAGCTCCTTAATGTGCGTCAAACTTTGCATCAGTAGACGCATTAGTGGGATGCTCATGCTTATGATGGCGTCATCTGCACTTACCAGCTGTGTGCATTCCTCAAAACACTGAAGGACTTGACAGAGGTCTTGTAGCTTCGACTACTGCACACCAGGCAACTCCTTGTCTGCCATCCAAGTGCCTGCCCGTGCATGTATATCCTCCCCCAAATTAATTACAGTACGCCTCTGTTCGCACAGCCTCTGAACCATGTGCAGTGTGGAGTTCCACCTTGTTGCAACGTCGATTATTAGGCAGTGCTGGGGAAGATTCAGCGATCGCTGATGGTTCAGCATATGGCTGGAGTGTACGGGCGACTGGCGGATGTGCGAGCAAAGTCTTCGCACCTTCAGGAGCAGGGCTGGTAACTCCAGATAATTTTTGAGGAAGCTCTGCACCACCAGGTTCAAGGTGTGAGCCAGGCAAGGTATGTGTTTATGTTCTGAAAGGGCTATGGCAGCCATAAAATTCCTTCCATTATTACTGACTACCTTGCCTGCCTAAAGATGTACACTGAACAAAACCAAACTACAATACTTTTGAATCCCAGAAGAGAGTATAAACCAAAAAGAAACAAGGATCCCTAAAAAATAACTTTTAATAATACATCTAAAAAGACCGTTCTTTATCAAAATTTAAGATAAAATAGTATTAAATGTACCTATAAAGACCCTACGTCAAACTGCAATGAGTCCTGCCTGGCGTCATTGCAGTTTGACGTAGGGTCTTTATAGGTACATTTAATACTATTTTATCTTAAATTTTGATAAAGAACGGTCTTTTTAGATGTATAATTAAAAGTTATTTTTTAGGGATCCTTGTTTCTTTTTGGTTTATACTAAAGATGTACACTGCCCAGCCATGACTGAGTTTGTTGCTGCAAGTACTCGGCCAGTACTTCCGCGGTGTGTCTGTTGTTGCCCAAACATTTCATTTGTAACACAGCCTGCTGACGCTTACCACTAGCTGTTCGATAATGGGACACCTTGTGTGCAACACTGGCAGCTGCAGATGGAGTGGTCGTGCGACTGTGCTCTGTGGATGAGCTTTTGCTTCCGGAGGAGGAGGAGGAGGGGTGGTGAACGCCTACAGCCAACTGTTTCCTAGACCGTGGGCTAGGCAGAACTGTCCCACTATGGCTGTCCCCTGTGGACCCTGCATCCACCACATTAACCCAGTGCGCCGTGATGGACACGTAACGTCCCTGGCCATGCCTACTAGTCCATGTATCTGTTGTGAGGTGCACCTTTCCACTGACTGATTGTCTCAGTGCATGGACAATGCGGTCTTTGACATGCTGGTGGAGGGCTGGGATGGCTTTTCTCGCAAAGAAGTGTTGACTGGGTAGGTCATAGCGTGGTACTGCGTAGGCCATCATGTCTTTGAAAGCTTTGCTTTAAACCAACCGGTAGGACATCATCTCTAATGAGATTAGTATAGCAATGTGGGCGTTCAAACCCTGTGTACGCGGATGAGAGGATGAGAACTTTCTTTTCCTAACGAGAGTCTCTTGTAGGGTGAGCTGGGCTGGAGAACTGCATATGGTGGAACTAGCGGTGGTGGTGGACATGGCGTATTGAGAGAGGGTTGGTGATGGTATTCTTGATGTTGGCCTACATACAGTGTTTCCTACCAATAACCTTGTGATTCCCTGACTGCTTTGGCCTTGCGACGATACCTTCACATTTGCTGCTGGTGGTGTCCTAACCGGTGGGCTTACAATGAGGGAAGCAATGTAGCGTTGCTGATTACCTTCATTCTGAGCAGGTGCACCAACGTTACGGGAGGTTTGGTAGTTAGTCCAAGCTTGCAAGTGCATGCTGGTTAAATGTCTAAGCATGCACGTTGTATTTAAAATTTGAAGATTCTTCCCTCTGCTAAAGGTCTTTGAGCACTTCTTACAGATAACTTTTGACTGATCATTCGGATCTTGGTTAAAAAATTGCCACACTACACTCTTCCTACTATGGAATACCTTTTCAGGTATTGCATGCTGTGCTGTGCTACTTTCACCGGATGGCCATGCTGTCCTAAAACTGTTTTTGTTTTTGACAAACGTTTTTGGCCTGATACAGGCCTGCCAGATGACAGCTGTTGCGATGTAGATGGCTGCTGTGGATCATCCTCCTCATCTTCTGAGCTACTGACAGCGACACCCTCTTCCCCCAATGGCTGCCAATCTGTGTCAACAACTGGGTCATCTATCACCTCCTCTTCAATGTCATGTGCACCTTCCTCTGTGTCACCGTGTAAGGTGCTATAGCATTCGGGACGGGGCACCATAGTCTCATCAGGGTCAGATTCTGGCTCAGTACACTGCGAGGGTAATGTAGTCAATGGAACAGCATAATAATCTAGCTGTGGCTGTGCATCAGTGCACTCCATGTCCGATTCATCTTGTAATGGGCAGTTAACAATTTCCCTTTCTAACCCAGGCACGGTATTTGTAAAGAGCTCCATGGAGTAACCTGTAGTGTCGCCTGACGCATCCTTCACTTTAGGTTTGGGTGAAGGACACAAGGAAACGTCTTGTTCCTGACTGGGAGCATCCACTGACGACTCGCTGCTTTTATATTTGGAACTTTCTGAAGAGGAGGCAAAAGAGCTAGAGGCTGAGTCAGCAAGGAAAGCCAAAACTTTTTCCTGCTGCTCTGGCTTTAAAAGCTGTTTTCCTACTCCCAGATAAGGGAGCCTTCGAGGCCTTGTTTAGCCAGACGATGACACTGGCTCAACACCTCCAGCCTTTGGTGCTACTGTGCTTTTGCCACTACCACCAGATGCACCACCACTACCACCACCATCAGTACCAGCTGGCAACCACCGCCCACGGGCTCTTCCACCAGACTTCCTAATTTTTGGGAAAATCTAACCAAAATAACAACTGTTATATGGTACTGTAAAACAAGGTAGAAGGTGTATATAAACTTGTTGAGAATTTAAATCTCCCTTTTTTGGGGGAGAAACTGAACCAAAACTCAGGCCCTGTGCATAAAACAACACAATGTAAGTGGCAGAAAGTGGCTGGCTGATATACCACAAATTAACAGGACTGAAATATATCCACTTTGTGAGAATTTGAATCTCACTTTTTTTTGGGAGACTGAACCAAAACTCAGGCCCTGTGAATAAAACAAAACAATGTAAGTGGCAGAAAGTGGCTGGATAATATACGACAAACTAACAGGACTGAAGTATATCCACTTTGTGAGAATTTGAATCTCCCTTTTTTTGGGGGGAGACTGAACCAAAACTCAGGCCCAGTGTATATAACAATGCAATCTAAGTGGCAGAATATGGCTGGCTGACATACGACAAACTAACAGGACTGAAGTACATCCACTTTGTGAGAATTTGAATCTCCCTTTTTTTTTTGGGAGACTGAACCAAAACTCAGGCCCTGTGCATAAAACAACACAATGTACAGTTAGGGCCAGAAATATTTGGACAGTGACACAAGTTTTGTTATTTTAGCTGTTTACAAAAACATGTTCAGAAATAAAATTATATATGTAATATGGGCTGAAAGTGCACACTCCCAGCTGCAATATGATAGTTTCCACATCCAAATCGGAGAAAGGGTTTAGGAATCATAGCTCTGTAATGCATACCGTCCTCTTTTTCAAGGGACCAAAAGTAATTGGACAATGGACTCTAAGGGCTGCAATTAACTCTGAAGGCGTCTCCCTCGTTAACCTGTAATCAATGAAGTAGTTAAAAGGTCAGGGGTGGATTCCAGGTGTGTGGTTTTGCATTTGGAAGCTGTTGCTGTGAGCAGACAACATGCGGTCAAAGGAACTCTCAATTGAGGTGAAGCAGAACATCCTGAGGCTGAAAAAAAAGAAAAAATCCATCCGAGAGATAGCAGACATGCTTGGAGTAGCAAAATCAACAGTTGGGTACATTCTGAGAAAAAAGGAATTGACTGGTGAGCTTGGGAACTCAAAAAGGTCTGGGCGTCCACGGATGACAACAGTGGTGGATGATCGCCGCATACTTAATTTGGTGAAGAAGAACCCGTTCACAACATCAACTGAAGTCCAGAACACTCTCAGTGAAGTAGGTGTATCTGTCTCTATGTCAACAGTAAAGAGAAAACTCCATGACAGTAAATACAAAGGGTTCACATCTAGATGCAAACCATTCATCAATACCAAAAATAGACAGGCCAGAGTTAAATTTGCAGAAAAACACCTCAAGAAGCCAGCTCAGTTCTGGAAAAGTATTCTATGGACAGATGAGACAAAGATCAACCTGTACCAGAATGATGGGAAGAAAAAAGTTTGGAGAAGAAAGGGAACGGCACATGATCCAAGGCACACCACATCCTCTGTAAAACATGGTGGAGGCAACGTGATGGCATGGGCATGCATGGCTTTCAATGGCACTGGGTCACTTGTGTTTATTGATGACATAAGAGCAGACAAGAGTAGCCGGATGAATTCTGAAGTGTACCGGGATATACTTTCAGCCCAGATTCAGCCAAATGCTGCAAAGTTGATTGGACGGCGCTTCATAGTACAGATGGACAATGACCCCAAGCATACAGCCAAAGCTACCCAGGAGTTCATGAGTGCCAAAAAGTGGAACATTCTGCAAAGGCTAAGTCAATCTCCAGATCTAAACCCAATTGAGCATGCATTTCACTTGCTCAAAGCCAGACTTAAGACGGAAAGACCCACAAACAAGCAAGACCTGAAGGCTGCGGCTGTAAAGGCCTGGCAAAGCATTAAGAAGGAGGAAACCCAGCGTTTGGTGATGTCCATGGGTTCCAGACTTAAGGCAGTGATTGCCTCCAAAGGATTTGCAACAAAATATTGAAAATAAAAATATTTTGTTTGGGTTATGTTTATTTGTCCAATTACTTTTGACCTCCTAAAATGTGGAGTGTTTGTAAAGAAATGTGTACAATTCCTACATTTTCTATCAGATATTTTTGTTCAACCCTTCAAATTAAACGTTACAATCTGCACTTGAATTCTGTTGTAGAGGTTTCATTTCAAATCCAATGTGGTGGCATGCAGAGCCCAACTCGCGAAAATTGTGTCACTGTCCAAATATTTGTGGCCCTAACTGTAAGTGTCAGAAAGTGGCTGGCTGATATACGACAAACTAACAGGACTGAAGTATATCCACTTTGTGAGAATTTGAATCTCACTTTTTTGGGGGGAGAATGAACCAAAACTCAGGCCCAATGTATAAAACAACACAATGTAAGTGGCAGAAAGTGGCTGGAAGATATATGAAAAAATACAAGGACTGTAGTACAATTTCAATCTCCCTACAATGATCTCAAGAAAAGTATGGCAGCAATAAAAAGGATTGCTGCACACAAAAGTGTAGACAAATAAACAAGATAACTGTGCAGAAAGGAGCAACAGGATTTTTGCTTTTAAAAAAGCAGTTTGTTTGCACAGCAGCGTGCAAACAGCAATACAGCTATCAGGGAGCCTTATAAGGCAGCCTAATAAGCTACAGAGCTGATGCACAAAAATATAGTCTCCACTGTCCCTGCAAAAAAATGGTGGTGTTGGACAGTGGAAATCGCTACAGCACAAGCGGTTTGGGGGTTAATCTTCCCTCCCTAACTATATCCCTTCTTCTGATGAAGCTGCAGCAACCTCTCCCTATACTAAGATCGGCAGAAGTAAGATGGCGGTCAGCGTGCACGCCCCTTTATAGCCCCTGTGACGCCGCAAAAAGCAAGCCAATCACTGTCATGCCCTTCTCTAAGATGGTGGGGACCAAGACCTATGTCATCACGCTGCCCACACTCTGTGTCCTCCTTCATTGGCTGAAAAATGTCGCTGAAAGCGTCATATGAAACACGACTTTTGTGCGTAGGTCAGCGACCTCATGGCCGATCCCAAACTAGGATCGGTTCGGTTTTCATGAAACCCGACTTTGCCGAAAGTCTGCAATTTCTGAATTTGTCCGATCCGTTTCGCTCAACCCTACTCATCAGATGAGGGAGACCTTGATCAAATTGCTGTTGTGCGAGCTTGGGGGGAGAGGGCAGACGAAGGAAGCATGATTCTCACCTCGCCACCACCAAGACAACAAGGACTTGGTCCTCCTGGATGCCCAAGACACATGAGTGCCTTTTTGCTGCACTACCTGCAACATGACCCTCGGATTGTCAGAATCCGAAGTAATGCCGACTACTGGGTTGCCACACTCTTACATCCCCAGTACAAAAGCAAATTTGGCGAAATAATTCCTTCCATAGAAAGGGATTATAAACATAAAGATGAATGACCTCGGGGAGATCAAAACATCCAACACCGCGGAGACACCATCACGTGTTTCTCAACGCAGTGATCCAGAACACTGCCCCCATCCCTTATGGGAAATATGCAAATGCATGTAGAAAAGCCGCAGAGACACCATTACGTGTTTCTCAACGCAAGCAATAAATAGCCAGGTCTTTCATCGGGAAGGAACAACCACGGGAAGGGCAGAATCCAAAAAGGAAAACCACCTATGCCAAAATATGGTATCCATCCACAGACCGCTGTTTCGGGGTATTTGCCCCTCGTCAGGGTGGAGTAGGAAACTGGCTATAAGGAGCAGTGCCTAGTAAAAGGACTATAAACATAAGGATGAATGACCTCGGGGAGATCAATACATCCAACACCGCGGAGACACCATCACAGTGTTTCTCAACGCAGTGATCCAGAACACTGTCCCCATCCCTTATGGGAAATATGCAAATGGATGTAGAAAAGCCACGGAGACACCATCACGTGTTTCTCAACGCAAGCAATAAATAGCCAGGTCTTTCACCAGGAAGGAACAACCATGGGAAGGGCAGCATCCAAAATGGAAAACCACCTATGCCAAAACATGGTATCCATCCACAGACAGCTGTTTTGGGGTATTTGCCCCTCATCAGTGTGGAGTAGGAAACTGGCTATTAGGAGCAGTGCCTAGTAAAATGACTATAAACATAAGGATGAATGACCTCGGGGAGATCAAAACATCCAACACCACGGAGACACCATCACGTGTTTCTCAACGCAGTGATCCAGAACACTGCCCCCATCCCTTATAAGAAATATGCAAAAGCATGTAGAAAAGCTACAGAGACACCATCAAGTGTTTCTTAATGCAAGCAATAAATAGCCAGGTCTTTCACCGGGAAGGAACAACCATGGGAAGGTCAGCATCCAAAATGGAAAACCACCTATGCCAAAACATGGTATCCATCCACAGACAACTGTTTCGGGGTATTCAAGAACTTGAAGACACAAAAGCGCACAGAGAGGTCAAAAAAATACTCTGTTGTAAAAAAGTCACAGTAAATAAGCAAGTGCTAGTCAAAAAATGAAAAAATACAAAAATACAAGTTCTTTGGTGGTGTGAACAGGTTTCTACAGACTTGTTCACTGTGCAAGTAGCCCATGTGTTTTTGTTTCTATAATTGTTCTCTTGTTTCTACAAGACCTGGGAGTCCACCACTCATTTGCATTGTAGCTGTTCCATCCTGCAAGTTCCACATGGATATTTTCTCTCTGAACCCTGCTCATACAGGTACTATACAGATGTTCAGGTTTTTAAATACATCAGATAGGGATTATATACATTAGATAGGACTGCTCTATTATGGGTATACCTTGGTGATTGGTGGAGCAGCTTAACATACTTTTTTTGCAAAAAAACGTATTAACTAAATACCCTGTATTTTTGTATTTTTTCATTTTTTGACTAGCACTTGCTTATTTACTTTGACTTTTTTACAACAGAGTATTTTTTGACCTCTCTGTGCGCTTTTGTGTCTTCAAGTTCTTTGGTGGTGTGAACAGGTTTCTACAGACTTGTTCACTGTGCAAGTAGCCCATGTGTTTTTGGTTCTATAATTGTTCTCTTGTTTCTACAAGACTGGGGAGTCCACCACTCCTCTGTGGGTCATTTGCATTGTAGCTGTTCCATCCTGCAAGTTCCACATGGATATTTTCTCTCTGAACCCTGCTCATACAGGTACTATACAGATGATCAAGTTTTTAAATACATCAGATAGGGATTATATACATTAGATAGGACTGCTCTATTATGGGTATACCTTGGCGATTGGTGGAGCAGCTTAACATACTTTTTTTGCAAAAAAACATATTAACTAAATACCCTGTATTTTTGTATTTTTTCATTTTTTGACTAGCACATGCTTATTTACTGTGACTTTTTTACAACAGAGTATTTTTTTACCTCTCTGTGCACTTTTGTGTCTTCAAGTTCTTTGGTGGTGTGAACAGGTTTCTACAGACTTGTTCACTGTGCAAGTAGCCCATGTGTTTTTGGTTCTATAATTGTTCTCTTGTTTCTACAAGACTGGGGAGACCACCACTCCTCTGTGGGTCATTTGCATTGTAGCTGTTCCATCCTGCAAGTTCCACATGGATATTTTCTCTCTGAACCCTGCTCATACAGGTACTATACAGATGATCAGGTTTTTAAATACATCAGATAGGGATTATATACATTAGATAGGACTGCTCTATTATGGGTATACCTTGGCGATTGGTGGAGCAGCTTAACATACTTTTTTTTGCAAAAAAAGTATTAACTAAATACCCTATATTTTTGTACTTTTTCATTTTTTGACTAGCACTTGCTTATTTACTGTGACTTTTTTACAACAGAGTATTTTTTTACCTCTCTGTGCGCTTTTGTGTCTTCTAACTACTATTTTATAACGGCATCTAGCCCAGGAAATCCTTTTGGGCCTAGTAGAATATAGTGCTACTCAGCAGCGTACCCCACCCATGAAGCAAGCTACACCGCCGCCTGTTTACCTAAGTACTATTTTTTAACGGCATCTGGCCCAGGAAATCCTTTTGGGCCTAGTAGCAACCCATGAAGCAAGCTACACCGCCTTCTTCCTTTTTCAATCTAACCCTTTGGCTCTGGGGTGTCCACTCTCCCTCCAGCTCTCTCCTTCTCACAGGTGGACTACCTCATGTTTTTAGACTGTGGCAAATCATTTGGGCCCAGGCATAAGAAGTCGTCGAGGTAATGGATAATATGTGCCGCCTTACAAACGTCCATGACGACACATTCGAGGAAGCAACTAAACGCCTCAAATAGTGAGCAGGATATGGAGCACTCCATGGGCAAACAGCGATCTATGTAGTATGCTCCTTCACAGATGCAGCCCAACGGGAGGACACTATTCGGAGGCACAGGTAGTAACTGGAACGCCCCCCTCAATGTCTGTTTTGGCCATTAGGGTGCACCTTACCAACTTCTTGACCTGCCTGATTGCCTCATCAAAGGAGGTACAGTACATAG
This sequence comes from Ranitomeya imitator, assembly GCF_032444005.1. NCBI lineage: Eukaryota > Metazoa > Chordata > Amphibia > Anura > Dendrobatidae > Ranitomeya > Ranitomeya imitator. The sequence continues at coordinate 324,001,399 of NC_091285.1, read as the reverse complement.
TACTGTACTTGGTTCCGCATCGATGTTGTCGTTTACTGACCTGCCCCTTGGATATGACAAATGGTGGATTAGTCTGAATGTATTAGGTTCATTTTTTGGCACAACTCCCAACGGGGGTACCACTACATCTTCTAAGGAAAGTGTTCTAAATGGACCCGCCACCATTCTACCTAAAGATATTTATTTTTTTATATCTTTTTATCAAGACGTCTGGGTGTTGGTAGAGTGAGTTTAGATTTTTACTCCAGCCTTTCTTGATTTTAGAAGGGCATGACATGCCTATATCTGTGTCTCCTCCTCCTTTTATTCCTCCACCTCTTTTCTTTTCGCATGACTACATGTAGTTGTGACTTTTTCTTGTGTTTGTTGTGTCTTTTGAGCAGTTTGACAGCTTTTGGACAGCTTTTAAGGTGTTTTCTATGTGTTTTCTATGTGTTTGTATGTGTTTGTGTTTGCCTGCCATTGGTTTTAATGGGGTTCGATAGTGTTCGTCGAACGTTCGACCCCGAACCCGAACACTAGGGAGGTGGCTCAACACTAGTCCCTATCACTTATGTCTCTGTTCATTATGTAAGGAGTCGGGCCTCATGTACATTAGAGAAATGAAAGGATACCAGACGTAGCTCGTGATTAAGACCTTGTTTGGGAAAAATGGGTAGAAAATGGAGTTCAGCCCTGATGGAGGAGGAAAATCCCCCAATGTTTTGTACAAATAAAAATAAAATAAAAAGGTGCTGCATACCTTTAAAATTTCATTAATGTACAGATGCACAATAAGGCTGGGGTTAATATACATACCTGTATATACCCATTTTTCGTCAGCACACTGCAATAAAGGAATACCACTTCCTCCAAAACTGTCACCAAAACAAGTCCCTGGTTCTATGGTGACTCTTTCCCTTTTTGCAACTGTGTTTTTTAGTGTTAATTCACGCTTAACAGATTTGTTGGAGAAAATGTCTCCAATTGTCCCTTTTATATGAATCAGGCTGGCTAAAACCAATGTGCTTGGTGTCAAAACAACTTAATTCAAATGTATTTTTCCTGTTGCAGACATTTCGACCACAAATGTACTTTATGTGGCAGATTAGTTGCAGGGTCATTAACGATTTAACTTTTACATAAAATGAGGATGAACAGAATCCTTACGAAAAGGGGACATTCTTATACATTTTATCATGTGGGTTTGCCACCCATTTCATTTAAATTGTGGATGCTTTGATCTAAATATGTCATGAATGCTAAACAATTCCAAACGATGTTATTGTTCAATTACTGTCAAGTACCTTCATAAAACCATACAAAAACCTTAATAATATGTTGAATCTTCATCCAAGACTTTATGCCTTGGGGGAATCAAGTGTGAACAAGAATAAAATGACCTTTTTGAGATTTGATTCACACAAAGATCAATTAGAGCTTGGTCCCTTGTTCTGTGCCGGATTCAAACAATACACACCGAGGTTGCTATGGTACTCCAGTAATTAGAAGGCGCGCAGAGATAATAAAGCATTTATGGTCTGACAGATTTTTTCTTCAGCACAGATGAGAAATACCACGGTGGAAGCCTAATGTTGTATTACTTTACATATCAAAGCCAGATCTGATCCTATGACACTACCAATTCAAAATGTCATAAATGATTTCTGCAACAAGACTAATGCCCCACTGGTGAATGTTACTCATGTAAAATCACACAGGTCAAAGGATGAACAGTATTATTAGAGAGATTACACATGTCTACAAAAACATTTTTAAAGGTGCCAAGGTTGTTTTTTTTAATAGATTTAGGGTTTTTGAGGGTGCTGAATTAAAAAATCATATTACTTTGGATGAATTGGTTCTGGTTATTGAGATAATTCTTCCATGAAAATAATGCACTCCCCCAATGTGACTTGTGGGTGATAACAATTGCAACAGACTTTGGTCTTTTGGTCTGTCTCTTGACTCTTTAACAGTGTCCCACATAATTATTTTCTATTTCAATTTGTACAGTGTTATAAAACGACTTTTTGAAGACAGAATTCTACTGTAATGAATTAACTATTAAATATTTCAGAAACAAAAGCCAATCTGCCAAAACTGAAGTCATATTCTTAATCAGCATCATAAACTTAATATAAAACCATTCAAACACTGTTGGCATCAAAATCATTGTATACCAGTGTTATCGAGACTTACCAGTGTTATTGAGTTATCGAGGAATGAATAAAAGACATACTATAATTGTTGTACATAGCTGGGCAATGGTTAAAATTAACCAGAAAACTAGAAGTAGCCAGAAATTCGGTAAACCACAGAGAGATAATATTTGAAATCCCTCCGTGCATTTGTGAAAAAAATAATCTTAGGGAATGGGATTACACTTTGATGAATTTATTGCATATTTACATTGCTGAGATCACGTGAAGCTTAACATCTGTGCTCTTTAATCCCTTCTAATGCTAAAATCATTACAAACAAGGGGGTTTCTATATATGAATATTCCATATAAATGCATCTGTGTGCATGTTTGTGCGTGTATTTGTGTGTATGTATATATATATATACTAGCTATTGAACCCGTTCTACGCCCGGGTGGCGAGCATTTATATTGGTATATGGTCTCCATCCTGGTATGTGCTGCTCCATCCTGCGTCCCCATCCTGTCATGTGCTGCTCCCATCCTGCACCCATTCTGTCATGTGCTGCTTCCATCCTGCACCCCCGTTCTGTCATGTGCTGCCCTATTCTTTCATGTGCTGCTCCCATCCTGCGCCCCCGTTCTGTCATGTGCTGCTCCCATCCTGCACCACCATTCTTTAATTTGCTTCTCCCATCCATATGCCCCATACGCTGCTCCATTATGGTTGATGGCCACCATAAGATGCTCCATAGTATATGCCCCCATACACTGCTCCATGATGGTTTATGGCCCCCATAAGATGCTCCATAGTGTATGCCCCCCATACACTGCTCCATAAGGTTTATGGCCCCCATAAGATGCTCCATAGTGTATGCCCCCGTACACTGCTCCATAAAGGCTTATGGCCCCCATAAGACGCTCCAGTGTGTATGTCCCCGTACACTGCTCCATAAAGGTTTATGGCCCCCATAAGATGCTCCAGTGTTATGCCCCCGTACACTGCTCCATAAAGGTTTATGGCCCCCATAAGACGCTCCAGTGTGTATGCCCCCGTACACTGCTCCATAAAGGTTTATGGCCCCCATAAGACGCTCCAGTGTGTATGCCCCCGTACACTGCTCCATAAAGGTTTATGGCCCCCATAAGACGCTCCAGTGTGTATGCCCCCATACACTGCTCCATAAAGGTTTATGGCCCCCATAAGACGCTCCAGTGTGTATGCCCCCGTACACTGCTCCATAAAGGTTTATGGCCCCCATAAGACGCTCCAGTGTGTATGCCCCCGTACACTGCTCCATAAAGGTTTATGGCCCCCATAAGACGCTCCAGTGTGTATGCCCTCATACACTGCTCCATAAAGGTTTATGACCCCCATAAGACGCTCCAGTGTGTATGCCGCCGTACACTGCTCCATAAAGGTTTATGACCCCCATAAGACGCTCCAGTGTGTATGCCCCCGTACACTGCTCCATAAAGGTTTATGGCCCCCATAAGACGCTCCAGTGTGTATGCCCCCGTACACTGCTCCATAAAGGTTTATGGCCCCCATAAGACGCTCCAGTGTGTATGCCGCCGTACACTGCTCCATAAAGATTTATGGCCCCCATAAGACGCTCCAGTGTGTATGCCCCCGTACACTGCTCCATAAAGGTTTATGGCCCCCATAAGATGCTCCAGTGTGTATGCCCCCGTACACTGCTCCATTATGGTTTATGGCCCCATAAGACGCTCCAGTGTGTATGCCCCCATATGCTGCAGCGATATATAAAAAAAAAATACCATACTCACCTATCGTCGCTGGGCGCCGAGTGCTGGGGGGCCTGAGCAGGCGGGGACACCAGCACGCTGTGGGGGTCAGGTGCCGGTATCGCCACTAGGTCAGGCCCCCCAGCACTTGCTATATTCACCTGTCCCCCGTTCCAGCGCTGCGCGCCGCCATCTTCCGGCTCCTCTGGCTGTGACTGGTCAGTCAGACGGTGGCGCCGGCGTGCATTAAGCGCGTCATCACGCCCTCTGAACTGTGAACGTCACAGCAGAGGACCCGGGAGACAGAGCCGCACGCATACTCACCCTTCTGGTGCGTCCACGGTCCCTGCCTCTCTTGTGGAGATCGCGGTGTGCGTTCAGTGTTTACGCATACTGCGATCTCCTGGGAGCGTCACTCTGTGGGGGCCAGACTGCGCCGGCGCTTGCGCAGTCTATAAAGGCTTCGGACAGAGTGACGCTCCCAGCGTTATATTATAGATATACTGTATATATATATATACATACACATACACAGAGTGGAAAAATGAGTATTTGATACACTGCCAATTTTGCAAGTTTTCCCACCTACAAAGAATTGGGAGGTCTGTAATTTTTATCGTAGGTACACTCCAGCTGTGAGAGACATAATCTAAAAAAAATCCAGAAAATCACATTGTATGATTTTTACACAATTAATTTGCATTTTATTGCATGAAATATTATTTGATCACCTACCAACCAGCAAGAATTCTGTCTCTCACAAACCTTTTAGTTTTTCTTCAAGAAGCCCTCCTACTCTGCACTCATTAAGTGCATTAATTACACCTATGTGAACTCACTACCTGTATAAAAAAACACTTGTCTACACAATCAATCACACTACAACCTCTCCCCATAGTGTGATGGGGCAAACGTCATACTTTGGGGGTGTTTTTCTGCAAAGGGGACAGAATGACTGCACTGTATTGATGGGAGTATGGATGGGGAAATGTATCACAAAATTTTGGCAAACAACCTCCTTCCCTCAGTAAGAGCATTGAAGATAGATCGTGGCTATGTCAAGATAGATCGTGGCTGCGTCTTCCAGCATGACAATAACCCAAAACACACAGGCAGGGCAGCTAAGCAGTGGCTCTGTAAGAAGCATTTAAAGATCCTGGAGTGGCCTAGCTAGTCTCCAGACCTGAACCCAATAGAAAAACTTTGTGGGGAGCTGAAAGTAAATGTTGCCCAGCGACAGCCCTGAACTCTAAAAGATGTGAAGAAGATTGATATGGAGGAGTTGGCCAAAATCCATGCTGCAGTGTGTGCAAACTTGGTCAAGAACTACTTCTTACAGAGCCACTTCTTAGTTGCCCTGGATGTGTGTTTTGAAGACCCAGCCGCGATCTATCTTCAATGCTCTTACTGAGGGAAAGAGGCTGTTGGCCAAAATCTCGCATTACATGACCCCATCTATCATATCAACAATACGGTGCAGTCGTCATGTACCTTTTGCAGAAAAGCACTGCCAAAGCATGATGTTTCTCCCACCATGATTCCTCCAAACACGACGGTTGGAGTTGATGCTAAAAAGTTCTATTTTGTTCTCATCTGACCAAATCACCTTCTCCCGGGCATCCTATGGATCATCCAGCTGGTCATTATCAAACTTCAATCAAGCCTGGACAGCATAATGTGTCACTAAGGGTAATGTTTGAGACTGTGGTCACAGCTCTCTTCAGGTTATTGACCAGTTCTGTGCTGATTCCTGGCCTTTCTCATTATCATCCATTCCCTACCCTACGAGGTAAGATCTTGCATGATGCCCCAGATCGAGGAAGACTGACAGTCATCTTCTGTTTCTTCCATTTTCTAATAATTACACCAACAGTTGCCTTTTCATCAAGCTGCTTGTCTATTGTAGTGTAGCCCATCCGAGCCTTGTGCCGGTCTACAATTTTGTCCCTGGTGTCCTTTCACAGCTCTTTCGTCTTGGCCATGGTGGAGAGGTTGGAGTGGCATTGAGTGTGTGGACAGTGCAGAGTAGAAGGGCTTCTTAAAGAAAAACTAACAAATCTGAGAGAGACAGAATTCTTGCTGGTTGGTAGGGGATCAAATACTTATTTCATGCAATAAAATGCAATTTGATTATTTAAAAACCATATAATGTGATTTTCTGTTTTTTAATTTTAGATTCTGGTTCTCACCGTTGAAGTGTACCTACGATAAAAATTACAGACTTCTCCATTCTTTGAAGGTGGGAAAACTTGCAAAATCGACAGTGTATCAAATACTTATTTTCCCCACTGTATGGGCCCTTGCATTGTTCTAGATCCTACGAAAACATACATGTTCACTTCCCATGTAATAATCTTGCTCATCCTGGGCCACTTTTAATAATAATGTCCCTATGCTGGCTCCTTCCAGTAATAATGCCGCCCATCCTGGGCCTAATGCTACAATATTTGCCCCCCATCCTGGGCCTCTTTGTAATATAATTTCTCCAATCCTGCTATAATGCCCTCATCCTGGTATAATGTCCCCATATTGCTATAATGTCCCCAATCTGGTATAATGTTCTCATTCTGGTATAATGTCCCTATATTGTTATAATTTACCCCATCCTAGTATAATGTTGTTATTCTAGTATAATGTCCCCATCCTGGTATAATGTCCTCATTCTGGTTTATTGGGCCTTTTCCATTCTTCTCCTACACATAAAAAACAAAAAAGAAAATCTGCTCACCTTCTTTTATTCACACGCCAAGTGGTTTCTTCTTCTGAAGCTGGCACGGGAGCAAGGAGCTGACTTCGGTGTGCCATTTGGTGCATAATGTCCCTGCCATGAGCCAAACGTCACAGGCACGCCAACATCAGCTGCCGGTCTCTAATTGGCCTACAGTGTGTATTGCAGCGCAGTGAAGCAGAAGGTCAATGTGCCGCAATACATTTTCACCTGAATGTGCATCCGAGGACGCACAACCAGGTGAAATTGTCATGGGCAGGCTCTCCTCCAGCATGGTTCAGGTCGCACCCTCTGTGACCATGATCGTTACACCCCTAATTGTATTCATACATGTTAAATTGTCTACCTTTAAATGCCATTTAATTTACATCTAACTAGGTTCAAAAGTCTGTGTCATTTTGCAACTTAAGGAACCTCTCTTCTTTCCCCCAATATTGCTGCTGCACTTCTTAGAGTAACTGATGGATGGAGCCTGAGACATTGCCCTCAGACTGAACATTTATTACAATGAGAAGTGATTTGGCCATGTGGGTGAAAAAAGATAGGACCCAGAATAGCGGATCTGAGCTAGACAAAAGAACGGTTCCAGTTATTATTGCTCTTCATACACCATCACATTAGTAGTCATGTTCTCTGCAGAGAAGAAGGTTCCATTGTATCAGATCTAGGCAATGCTCTGTGAGCTAAACATCTCTAACTGTAAACTCATATATTTTAGCATAAAACCAGAGAGATTTGTGCAGCTGATTTATTGCAACATTGCAGAAATAATCACTCAATATTTGTCATGTAATGTGCACACATTCAGTGTCCACCAGTCTTTGTTATTGAAGTGTAGGCTTAATTGACACTGTACACCAATAAACATAGAAATTAGTTTTGAAGAGTATAAAATATGACAACTAATACTAACGACCAATCTCCAATTAGCATTTATCTGCTTACTGAAAGAATTGTTTTAATTGGCTGCAATAATATAGTAAAAATTGTGCCCCTGGATATAGTTAATTAATGAGCCCTGCTGTCTTGGAGTATATTTACAGGAGGTACAGTTCTGAATTTTCCAAACATTGTGTATAGCTAAGAGAAGCTATCCCACTGCTCAAAACGCAGCTTAATTGAAAGTGATGAAGTGGAAGACTGGAGACGTACAATGCAGAACAGCACTTTACAGACAAATGTTACTGGGAGCATCGGCCTGTGGAGATTGCCTTTACTTCAAATAAAAGAAATCCAAGAAAATATCACACATGGAGGCAATGTACTGGAGTTTGTGCTGTAGGATATGTATGTCAGTTCATAGATTTCAATTAAAAAGATAATTCACACTTAATATTTAAAAAAGCACAGAAAAACAAAAGACTGACTATCAATATTTGTAGATTAGAAAAAAATAGTTCTAGTCATTTATTGATGTGGTAAGATGTGGATCCAATAAGAGTACACTGCGATCCAACTTACCAGATATTCTTAGTGGATCATAAGGATTAAAAATGTTCTTCTGCAATTGAACAATTGGGAAACACACCCTGTTATATGATTTAAGATTTTTCCATTGTCCGACCAGGAGACAAAAGCCTTGAAAATGACAAATCACAGCAGCAAATGGTCTGTTTCATTGTGAGATGGATCTTCTGGACCCTGGTGTGGCTACAGTAGGCCACATACTAGAGATTTTAGACAGCCAAAAAGAGTCATTTAAATCATTTTCAGCCAACTGTTATCACCTTTTTGAAAAATATACATGTCTAATAGCTATGGATAAGTGTTTTGTTGGACGCTGTTAGTTGCTATCATTAAAAAGTAATTCATGCCATATGAAACATGTGGACCATACCAATAGAAGCCCAATCTAAAAAACTACAGCCTTCACATATCACTCATGACCAACAGGTGGGAGATTTATCAAAGTGTTTTTGCAAAAAAATTTGTAAAACACCTTAAAAAGTCACAATATTTTCATGCAACGTAGAGTTGCGTAACAATTTTTGTGATTTTTTGCATTTCTTGGTATTTTCATGCCAGTTAAGTAGTGGAACTGTGGAGGGGCTGAGATGGCTAGACCGTCAAATTCAACAAAAGTGCTGGCATTTTGGACCCCAAAATATGTTACTTCAGTTGACTTGAGTAGCATTTCTGGAGTGGCGTTCACACATCACTAATAAAATGTGCTGAATTCATTGAGTGTTGTGCACCTCTTAATGAATTTGGCAACTCTTATTCCTGCGCGGTCCTCATTAAGACTGATGTACAAATGTCACGCGTAATGAACTGAGGTCTAAGTCTTATGAAAATAGCCATCTGAAATACTTATCCTCAGCCACAGGCTATATTCACATGGTAGCATTTTAGTCAGTATTTCACATCAGCATTTGTAAGCCAAAACCAGGATTGGGTTAACAATTCAGAAATGATGCACATGTTTCTATTGTACTTTTCCTTTGATTGTTCTGAATAATTTTATGTTCCTATGAGGCAGAGAAATTTACCAGCACACTACACCCCATAAATTAATCCAGCACAGCTAGCGAGCGACCTGTTTGTTTTTTGTACTGCAGTCTAAAAATTTGTCTGGCTTTATTGAACCAATTGTGAATGAATAGAGTGATTGTCAACTGTTCCAAAGTGAAGAAGATGTAATTTTTCGAAAGACTAGTTGCCTCAAAGCGCATATTCCTCCTGACCTAGATAACATTGCTCTGTACTGTTATAGTATTTTTGATGTACTTTCCCTGCATACATACAGTACCTAAAATGGTTGTCCACCCCTGGTTAAGGGTATGTGCACACGTTGCGGATTTGCCTGCGGATCCGCAGCGAATTTGACGCTGCGGATTCGCAGCAGTTTTCCATCCGGTTTGCAGTACCATGTGATCCTATGGAAAACAAAATCTGCAGTGCACATGCTTCAGAAAATACCGTGCGGAAATGCTGCGTTGTATTTTCTGCAGCATGTCAATTCTTTGTGCAGAATCCGCAGCGCTTTACACCTGTTCCTTTATAGGAATCCACAAGTGGTAAAAATACCCTGTTTTTTACATCTTTTACTAGCACTTGCGGATTACTGCAACTTTTTTTCAAACTGAGTGTTTTTGGTTTTACTATTCTCTTTTGTGTCTTCAGGTTTCTTGGTGGTGTGTGAACATGATCATACAGACTTGTTCACTGTGCAAGTAGCCCATGTGTTCCTGTTTCCATAATTGTTCTCTTGTGTCTACAAGACTGGGGAGTTCCACCACTCCTCTTGGGCTATCTGCACAAAAGCTGTTCTACCCTGTATGCACACATGGATTTTTCCTCTCTGAACCCTGTTCACACAGGTTATATACAGATGATCAGGTTTTTAAATACATCAGATAGGGATTGCATACATTAGTTAGGACTGCTCTGATAAGGGTATACCGTGAAGATTGGTAGAGCAGCTTAGTATACATTTTTTGCAAAAAACGTATCAACCAAATACCCTGTTTTTTACATCTTTTACTAGCACTTGCGGATTACTGCAACTTTTTTTCAAACTGAGTGTTTTTGGTTTTACTATTCTCTTTTGTGTCTTCAGGTTTCTTGGTGGTGTGTGAACATGATCATACAGACTTGTTCACTGTGCAAGTAGCCCATGTGTTCCTGTTTCCATAATTGTTCTCTTGTGTCTACAAGACTGGGGAGTTCCACCACTCCTCTTGGGCTATCTGCACAAAAGCTGTTCTACCCTGTATGCACACATGGATTTTTCCTCTCTGAACCCTGTTCACACAGGTTATATACAGATGATCAGGTTTTTAAATACATCAGATAGGGATTGCATACATTAGTTAGGACTGCTCTGATAAGGGTATACCGTGAAGATTGGTAGAGCAGCTTAGTATACATTTTTTGCAAAAAACGTATCAACCAAATACCCTGTTTTTTACATCTTTTACTAGCACTTGCGGATTACTGCAACTTTTTTTCAAACTGAGTGTTTTTGGTTTTACTATTCTCTTTTGTGTCTTCATGATTAACTAGATGAACGTAAATAGGGAAACGTGATGACTGAAGCAACCATGTGAAGTCTTTCATAAGAGCTATACTTTTTACTATGCAATTTACATACTTGTGATTACGTGTTATCTAGAGTCTCAGCCACGTCTTCCAAGAGAACATTGCGAGACACGACTGAGTCTCCATTCAGCATGTTACCGCAAGTAGCAAATTGACTACTTGTAGTCATGTGGCACTACATAACACATCACTAGCATTTGTCTAGTTGCAGCGCTTGCTAAAGATTTCACCAGGGGTTTACAACCATTTTAACCCCTTAGTGACAGAGCCAATTTGGTACTTAATGACCGGGCCAATTTTTGCAATTCTGACCACTGTCACTTTATGAGGTTATAACTCTGGAACGCTTCAATGGATCCCACTCATTCTGAGACTGTTTTTTCGTGACATATTGTACTTCATGTTAGTGGTAACATTTCTTCGATATTACTTGCGATTATTTATGAAAAAAAACAGAAATATGGCGAAAATTTTTAAAATTTTGCAATTTTCAAACTTTGTATTTTTATGCCCTTAAATCAGAGATATGTCACAAAAAATAGTTAATAAATAACATTTCCCACATGTCTACTTTACATCAGCACAATTTTGGAAACAAAATTTTATTTTGTTAGGGAGTTATAAGGGTTAAAAGTTGACCAGCAATTTCTCATTTTTACAACACCATTTTTTTTAGGGACCACATCACATTTGAAGTCATTTTGAGGGGTCTATATGATAGAAAATAATGAAGTGTGACACCATTCTAAAAACTACACCCCTCAAGGTTCTCAAAACCACATTCAAGAAGTTTATTAACCCTTTACGTGCTTCACAGGAACTGAAACAATGTGGAAGGAAAAAATGAACATTTAACTTTTTTTTGCAAACATCTTAATTCAGAACCATTTTTTTTATTTTCACAAGTGTAAAAACAGAAATGTAACCATAAATTTTTGTTATGCAATTTCTCCTGAATACGCCAATACCCCATATGTGGGGGTAAACCACTTTTTGGGCGCACCGCAGAACTTAGAAGTGAAGGAGCGCCGTTTGACTTTTTCAATGCAGAATTGGCTGGAATTGAGATCGGACACCATGTCACGTTTAGAGAGCCCCTGATGTGCCTAAACAGTGGAAACCCCCCACAAGTGACACCATTTTGGAAACTAGACCCCTTAAGGAACTTATCTAGATGTGTCGTCAGCACTTTGAACCCCCAAGTGCTTCACAGAAGTTTATAATGTAGAGCCGTGAAAATAAAAAATCGCTTTTGTTTACACAAAAATGATCTTTTCGCCCACAAATTCTTATTTTCGCAAGGGTAACAGGAGAAATTAGACCACAAAAGTTGTTGTGCGATTTCTCCTGAATACGTCGACACCCCATATGTGAGGGTAAACCATTGTTTGGGCGCACCGCAGAGCTTGGAAGTCAAGGAGCGCCGTTTTACTTTTTCAATGTAGAATTGGCTGGAATTGAGCTTGGACGCCATGTTGCGTTTGGAGAGCCCCTGATGTGCCTAAACAGTAGAAATCCCCCACAAGTGACCCCATTTTGGAAACTAGACCCCTTAAGGAACTTATCTAGATGTGTGGTGAGCACTTTGAACCCCCATGTGCTTCACAGAAGTTTATAATGTAGAGCCGTGAAAAAAAAAATCAAATTTTTTCTACAAAAATGATCTTTTTGCCCACAATTTTTATTTTCACAAGGGTAACAGGAGAAATTAGACCACAAAAGTTGTTGTGCAATTTCTCCTGAGTACGCTGATACCCAATATGTGGGGGTAAACCACTGTTTGGGCGCACCGCAGAGCTTGGAAGAGAAGGAGTGCCGTTTTACTTTTTCAATGTAGAATTGGCTGGCATTGAGATTGGACGCCATGTCGCGTTTGGAGAGCCCCTGATGTGCCTAAACAGTAGAAATCCCCCACAAGTGACCCCATTTTGGAAACTAGACCCCTTAAGGAACTTATCTAGATGTGTGGTGAGCACTTTGAACCCCCATGTGCTTCACAGAAGTTTATAATGTGGAGCCGTGAAAAAAAAATCGCATTTTTTCTACAAAAATGATGTTTTTGCCCACAAATTTTTATTTTCACAAGGGTAACAGGAGAAATTAGACCACAAAAGTTGTTGTGCAATTTCTCCTGAGTACGCTGATACCCAATATGTGGGGGTAAACCACTGTTTGGGCGCACCGCAGAGCTTGGAAGAGAAGGAGTGCCGTTTTACTTTTTCAATGTAGAATTGGCTGGAATTGAGATTGAACGCCATGTCGCGTTTGGAGAGCCCCTGATGTGCCTAAACAGTAGAAATCCCCCACAAGTGACCCCATTTTGGAAACTAGACCCCCCATGGAACTTATCTAGATGTGTGGTGAGAACTTTAAATGCCCAAGTGCTTCACAGAAGTTTATAATGCAGAGTCGTGAAAATAAAAAATATTTTTTTTTTCCACAAAAAAGATTTTTTAGCCCCCAAGTTTTTATTTTCACAAGGGTAACAAGAGAAATTGGACCCCAAAAGTTGTTGTCCAATTTGTCCTGAGTATGCTGGTACCCCATATGTGGGGGTAAACCACTGTTTGGGCGCACTGCAGAGCTCGGAAGGAAGGAGCGCCGTTTTGGAATGCAGACTTTGATAGAATGGTCTGCGGGCATTATGTTGCGTTTGCAGAGCCCCTGATGTACCTAACCAGTAGAAACCCTCCACAAGTGACCCCATTTTGGAAACTAGACCCCCCAAGGAACTTATCTAGATGTGTGGTGAGAACTTTGAATGCCCAAGTGCTTCACAGAAGTTTAGAATGCAGAGTCGTGAAAATAAAAAATATTTTTTTTTCCACAAAAAAGATATTGTAGCCCCCAAGTTTTTATTTTCACAAGGGTAACAGGAGAAATTGGACTGCAATAGATGTTGCACAATTTATCCCGAGTACGCTGATGCACAGAAGTTTATAATGCAGAGTCATAAAAAATATATATATACATATTTTTCCACAAAAAGGATTTTGTAGCCCCCAAGTTTTTATTTTCACAAGGGTAACAAGAGAAATTGGACCCCAGAAGTTGTTGTCCAATTTATCCCGAGTATGCTGATGCCAAATATGTGGGGGTAACCCACTGTTTGGGCGCACGGCAGAGCTCAGAATGGAGGGAGCACCATTTGACTTTTTGAGCGCAAAATTGGCTGTCGTGTTTGGAGACCCCCTGATGTACCTAAACAGTGGAAACCCCTCAATTCTAGCTCCAACCCAACTCCAACACACCCCTAACCCTAATCCCAACCCGATCCATAATCCTAATCACTAACCCTAACGATAATCCCAACCCTTACCCCAAAACAACCCTAATGTCAACCCTAACCATAACCCTAATCAAAATCCTAAATCCAACACACCCCTAATCCTAATCTCAACACTAACCTCAAACCTAACCCTAATCCCAATACACCCCTAATCACAACCCTAACCTTAACCCTAATCCCAAACCTAACCCTAATCCCAAGCGTAACCCTAATGCCAACCCTAACCCTAATACCAACCCTAATCCAAACCGTAACCCTAATCCCAACTCTAACCCTAACTTTAGCCTCAACCCTAACCCTAGCCCTAAGGCTACTTTCACACTTGCGTCGTTTGGCATCCGTCGCAATCCGTCATTTTGGACAAGAAACAGATCCTGCAAATGTGCCCGCAGGATGCGTTTTTTGCCCATAGACTTGTATTGCCGACGGATCGTGACGGATGGCCACACGTCGCGTCTGTCGTGTACTGGATCAGTGTTTTGGCGGACCGTCAGCACAAAAAAACGTTCAATGTAACGTTTTTTTGTACGTCGCATCCGCCATTTCTGACCGCGCATGCGTGGCCGTAACTCCGCCCTCTCCTCCCCAGGACATAGATTGGGCAGCGGATGCGTTGAAAAACTACATCCGCTGCCCACGTTGTGCACAATTTTCACAACGTGCGTCGGTATGTCGGGCCAATGCATTGCGACGGCCCCATACCGACGTAAGTGTGAAAGAAGCCTAACCCTAAATTTAGCGCCAACCCTAACTCTAAATTTAGCCCCAACCCTAACCCTAAATTTAGCCCTAACCCTAACCCTACCCCTACCCCTAGCCCTAACCCTACCCCTAGCCCTAACCCTAGCCCTAGCCCTAGCCCTAACCCTAGCCCTAACCCTACCCCTAACCCTACCCCTACCCCTAGCCCTACCCCTACCCCTAACCCTACCCCTACCCCTAGCCCTAACCCTAACCCTAACCCTACCCCTAACCCTACCCCTAACCCTACCCCTAACCCTACCCCTAGCCCTAACCCTACCCCTAACCCTACCCCTACCCCTAACCCTAACCCTACCCCTAACCCTACCCCTAGCCCTAACCCTAGCCCTAACCCTACCCCTAACCCTACCCCTAACCCTACTCCTACCCCTAACCCTACCCCTAACCCTAACCCTACCCCTAACCCTACCCCTAACCCTAACCCTAATATTAGCCCCAACTGCTCTTCTCCTGCCGGCCGGCAGATGGAGTCAGATGGCGGGCGCACTGCACATGCGCCCGCCATTTTCTTTTGCCCAGAAGATGCCGGCGGCCAGGAGGAGCAGCAGGAGGATCCAGGGACGTAGGTGAGTATTGTAGGGTCCCCGAATCCCCCTATTTCTCTGTCCTCTGATGTGCGATCACATCAGAGGACAGAGAATTACACTTAACTTTTTTTTTTTTTGCGGTCGCCGGTAAACAGTTAATTACCGGCGATCGCAAAACAGGGGTCGCTAAAACCGACCCCCGATCATGCTCTTTGGGGTCTCGGCTACCCCGGCAGCTGAGACCCCAAAGATTCTCGCGGGGCCGGCCGGCGGGCGCACTGCGCATGCGCCCGCCATTTTCAAGATGGCGGCGCCCACCGGGAGCCACGAGGAGCATCGGGGGAGATAGGTAAGTATTGGGGGGCTACCTGGGACCCCTTTTCTCTATCCTCTGATGTGCGATCACATCGGAGGATAGAGAAATTAAAAAGAGATCGCTTTTTTTTTTTTTTTTGCGATCGCCGGTAAACGGTTAATTACCGGCGATCGCAAATGCGGGGTGGGTTAAAAAACCCCCGAATCATGTTCTCTGGGGTCTCGGCTACCCCAGGCAGCCGAGACCCCGGAGAAAATCCGACTCTGGGGGGCGCTATTTACTTTTTCCACAGCGCCGTTAATTAACGGCGCTGTGGTTTAAGTACCCTTAGCGGCCGCCGTTAAAAGACGTATCGGCGGTCGCTAAGGGGTTAAAGGGAACCTTTCAGCTTCAATAACACTATTTACCTTTAGATAGAGTGGTAATATATAGGTTTACGCCCTTCCGACACGGCCAATTTCAATTTTTTCATTTTCATTTTTCCTCCCCTTCTTCCAAGAGCCATAACTTTTTTTTATATATTCTTGTCCACACAGACATATGAGGGCTTGTTTTTTTTGCTGGACGAGTTGTACTTTTGAAAGACACCATTCATTTTACCACATAATTACTAAAAAATGAGAAAAAACTTATGCAGTAAAATTGCAAAAATAAAAACAGCAATTCTGTCTTTTTTGGGGGGAATTGTTTTTACGGTGTACATTGCGAGGTAAAAATGACCCTGCAATATTATTCTCATCATCAGTACGATTACAGCTAAGTAACACTTGTCCAGTTTTTTATTATTTTAGTGGTGAAACAAATATTGAAATTTGTAAAAGAAAATTATTTTGATTGTGTCTCCATTTTCCAAGACTTGTGAAGTTTTCATTTTTCAGTCTATAATACTGTCTGGGGGCTTATTTTTTTCTGTTTGAGATGACAATTTTATTCATACCATTTTGAGTTACAGTAAATATGACATCTTGATTGCTTCTTAAAGCACTTTTTGTGGTGTTGTGGCAACAAAAAAAATCTCAATTTTGATGTTTTTCATTTTTTCTGTTGATAGTGTTTACCAAACTGGTTAATTATTTTTATATTTTGATAACTAACATAGTAACATAGTTAGCAAGGCCGAAAAAAGACATTTGTCCATCCAGTTCAGCCTTAATCCCCAGATCTACGTCCTTCTAAAGAACCTAATAACTGTAAGATACAATATTGTTGCGCTCCAGTAAGATATCCCAGCCTCTCTTGAACCCCTCAACTGAGTTCACCATCACCACCTCCTCAGTCAAGGAATTCCAGATTCTCACTGCCCTAACAGTAAAGAATCCTCTTCTATGTTGGTATATTGGTGGAAAAACCTTCTCTCCTCCAGGTGCAGAGAATTCCCCCTTGTGAATGTCGCATTCCTTGGTATAAACAGATCCTCGTAGAGATATTTGTATTGTCCCCTTATATACTTATACATGGTTATTAGATTGCCCCTCAGTCATCTTTTTGTACTCGCTCTAGTTCCATTATATCCTTCCTGAGCATCGGTGCCCAAAAATGTACACAGTACTCTATGTGCGGTCTAACCAGGGTTTTGTACAGAGGCAGTATAATGTTCTCATCATGTGTATCCAGACCTCTTTTAATGCACCCCATGATCCTGTTTGCCTTGGCAGCTGCTGCCTGGCACTGGCTGCTCCAGGTAAGTTTATTATTAACTAGGATTCTCAAGTCCTTCTCCATGTCAGATTTGACCAGTGCTTTCCCCTTTCAGTGTGTAATGATTATATTGATTCCTTCTTCCCATGTGTATAACGTCACAGTTGTCATTGTTAAACTGCATCTGCCACCTTTCGGCCCAAGTTTCCAACTTATCCAGATCCTTCTGTAGCAGAATACTATCTTCTCTTGTATTGACTACTTTACATAGTTTGTATCATCTGCAAATATTGTGTAAACCTTCTACCAGATCATTAATAAATATGTTGAAGAGAATAGGTCCCAACACCGACCCCTGCGGTACCCCACTGGTCACAGCGACCCAGTTAGAGAATATGCCATTTATAACCACCCTCTGCATTCTATCACTAAGCCAGTTACTTACCCATTTACACACATCTTCCCCCAGTCCCAGTATTCTCATTTTGTGTACCAACCTCTTGTGTGGCACGGTATCAAATGCTTTGGAAAAATCAAGATATACCACATCAAATGACAAACCTTGGTCCAGTCTATAGCTTACCTCTTCATAAAAACTGATTAGATCGATTTGACAGGAGCGATTCCACATAAACCTATGCTGATATGGAGTTAAACAGTTATTCTCATTGAGATAATCCAGAATAACATCCCTCAGAAACCCTTCAAATATTTTACCAACAATAGAGGTTAGACTTACTGGCCTATAATTTCCAGGTTCACTTTTAGAGCCCTTTTTGAATATTGGTACCACATTTGCTATGCGCCAGTCCTGTGGAACAGACCCCGTCACTATAGAGTCCCTAAATATAAGAAATAATGGCTTGTCTATTACATTACTTAGTTCTCTTAGTACTCATGGGTGTATGCCATCCGGACCCGGAGATTTATCTATTTTAATCTTATTTCACCGCTTTTGCACCTCTTTTTGGGTTAGATTTGTGACCCTTAATAAAGGGTTTTCTTTGTCTCTCTGCATTTCACCCATCAGCTTTTTCCTCGTCATCTACAGCCATTCTTTCCTCACAATTTTTTTAAGTCGCCTACACTTTCACTAAAGATTCTTTTACTATTGATTTAGTTGAAGAACAGTTTGGGATTAGTTTTACTCTCCTTACCAATCTGCTTCTCTGTTTCCCTTTTGGCAGCTTTAATTCATTTTTTAGATAAAGTACCGTGTATACTCGAATATAAGCTGACCTGAGTATAAGCCGACCCCCCTAATTTTGCACCAAAAAAATGGGAAAACTTATTGACTCGAGTATAAGCCTAGGGTGGAAAATGCAGCAGCTACCGGTAAATGTCAAAAATAAAAATAGATACCAATAAAAGTAAAATTATTTGAGACATGAGTAGGTTAAGTGTTTTTGAATATCCATATTGAATCAGGAGCCCCATATATTACTCCATACTGTTCATTATGGCCCCATAAGATGCTCCATACAAAATAGGCCCCATATAATGCTTCATACAGTTCATTATGGCCCCATAAGATGCTCCATATACAAATATGCCCCATATAATGCTCCATGCAGTTTTTTATGGCCCCATAGATGCTCCATATAATGTTCCATGCAGTTCTTTATGGCCCCATGTAATGCTCCATATAATGCTCCATGCAATTCATTATGGCCCCATAGATACCCCATATAATGCTCCATGCAGTTATGGCCCCATAGATTCTCCATATTGTGCTCCATGCAGTTCTTTATGGCCCCATAGATGCCCCATATAATGCCCCATATAATGCTCCATGCAGTTATGGCCCCATAGATGACCCATATAATGCTCCATGCAGTTATAGCCCCATAGATGCCCCTTATAATGCTCCATGCAGTTCTTTATGGCCCCGTAGACGCTCCATATAGCATTGTGCCACATGTAATGCTGCTGCTGCACTAAAAAAATGACATACTCACCTCTCATCGCTGCCCGCTGCTCCTCAGCGTCCCGGCTCTTCGCACTGACTGTTCAGGCAGAGGGCGGCGCACACTAATACATCATCGCGCCCTCTGACCTCAACAGTCACTGCAGAGGACGCAGAAGACAAGGCGGCAGTAGAACGCGGAAAGGTGAATATGACATACTCACCTGCTCCTGGCGCGGTCCCCGCATGTCCCACGTCTCCGGGAGCGGCAGCTTCTTCCTGTAGTGAGCGATCATGTGGCACCGCTCATTACAGTAATGAATATGTGGCTCCACCCCTATGGGACTGGAGTCCATATTCCTAACTTTAATGAGTGGTACCAGTGACCACTGAACAGGGGAAGAAGCTGCCGTGCCCGAAGACCGTGGGACATGCGGGGACCGCGCCAGGAGTGCTGGGAGCAGGTGAGTATTTGACAGGCGTCACTCCCCCTCACCCGCCGACCCCCCCGCCTTCCATGACTCGAGTATAAACCGAAAGGGGCACGTTCAGCCCATTTTTGGGGGCTGAAAATCTTGGCTTATACTTGAGTATATACGGTATTTTTCTCCCTATAGTTTTTTAGAGCTTCAACGATGCCATCTTGCTTTAGTAGTTTATATGCTTTCTTTTACTGTTAATTGCCCCTCTTACTTCTTTGTTTAGCCACATTGGGTTTTTCCTATTTATTGTCCTTTTATTCCCACAAGGTATAAACTGCTTACTGAACCTATTTAGGATGTTCTTAAGCATTTCCCATTTAATATCTGTATTCTTATTTCTGAGGACATTTTCCCAGTCAACCAGATTAGGTTGGATTCTGCACCAATTGTGAAAGATAATTTTTCTTGGTTATTTGCAGAAACATGTTGCCTTTATGGGTTCATCTTTCTGCCTTAGTAGTAAACGTTCCATGATTTCTGTTATATTTGAGGGTTTGTAACAAACTCAAATTAGAATTTTGTTACTATTTTTCCCATGTATTTCGACCCATATGGACTCGACATCCTCATTCCCTTCACTAATGTCCTCCCTTAAAATGGACTTTAGACAAGAGTTTACATAAAGACAAACTCCTCCTCCTCTCCGATTTTTACGATCCTTTCTAAACAGACTGTAGCCCTGTAAGTTAACTGCCCAGTTATAGCTTTCATCTAACCATGTCTTGGTTATTCCTACTATATCATAGTTACCTGTAGATATTTCTGCTTCTAGTTCTTCCATCTTGTTTGTCAGGCTTCTGGCATTTGTGAGCATGTAGTTTAGAGGATTTTGTTTTGTTTCCAATCTCCTCCCTGTGGATTGTTTTTGACATTTTCTTACCTCCCTTCCAAGTATGTTATCTTGGTTCTTCTTTGCCGCACCTCATATCCTTCATCAATATAATTTCTGGCTTCATGCTCAAGTCTAATGTTTTTATTCCCTTCCCTTCTTCTTCTAGTTTAACACCCTCCTGACGAGTGTAGCAAGTCTTATGGTGAATGTGTGTTTCCCAGGTTTGTTGAGGTGTAGTCCATCTCTGGTGATGAGTTGGTCATACAGGTTGTTCACACTGTGGTCCAGGAATCCAAATCCTTGTTGACTGCACCATCGTCTTAGCCAGTTGTTCGCATCAATGAGCCTGTTCCATCTCATTGTGCCATTCCCATCTACTGAAAGGATAGAAGAAAAAACTACCTGTGCATCCAGTTCCTTTTCTTTCTTCCCCAACTCTTCAAAGTCCTTGCAGATTGTCGGTAGGTCCTTCCTTGCCGTGTCATTGGTGCCAACATGTATCAGAAGCAATGGGTGGACGTCCTTGGAACTGAAGAACTTTGGCATCCTATCGGTCACATCTTTGATCTTTGCACCTGGGAGACAGCATACTTCTCTTGCGGTTATGTCCGGTGTGCAGATGGCTGCTTCTGTGCCTCTCAGTAGTGAGTCTCCCACCACTACCACTCTTGTTTGCTTCTTGGCTGTACTTTTTGCTGTCACATCTAAGCACCATCACACTGGTTAGTGCCCACTCCTGGGTACTGCTGATTAGAACCTATAAAAAAAGGTATGTAGTAGCTATTGTAAAATCATGAAGTATTGACCCATTGACCTGATATTTGCAGCCTTATATCATGTCTTTTTTAATATCGGAAATATAATTCAATGTCAATTATTATGCTCTATGATCTGTAGAGACACCAGAACACACAATAAACATAAGATGTAGGTAAAAAAATTACCACCCAGTGTGAAGAGTCCTGGAGTTTAAACAGGCTGTAATGGTCAGTAGAGACGCCAAGGACTGTATTGGGAAAAGGGAGTAGCTGAGGTGGACGGAAGGTGAGCAGTGAGGTGAGTATTATATTTTATAAAAAAACGTTTGCTAGTACTGTATAGCAAAATGGCAGATAACAGGCTGTCGTTTGGCTGAATTCACATAAAGCAAATTACAAAAAAAATCAGTAAACTGGAGAATATGGATTTTTGAAAATTTCAAGTAGAATTCAATTCCACTCAAATAAATTTGCCCATCACTACTAGCCAGTGCATATTTCAAAACAATATATTTCTTCTATTTATCTATTCACCAGCATTATGAAATTAATTCAAGCTGAAACATGTGAGGATTCCAGAGATCCTCCTCTCACTCACTTGTTATCACTTGTAGAAGAGTTTTCTGTTCTATAATAGGCTATCATTTTGATCTGTATTAACAAGCCTAGATTTGGACTGTAGAAGTGTACATTAGTGTTGCCACACCAGGATTATTCTTACTAAGGCAAATTATTCTGAAATATCAAGGGAGGTAAATACATTTTAACACGCCAACTGCATTTTTTAAATATTTAAGTGAGCATATGACATACAAGCATGGACAAATTCCTTCATCTGCTTTGGTCAAATGCCATTTACAAAATCTGTTTAATTCTCATGTTAGAGCAGACAGCCTTTAATGATTTACCAGGATTTTAGTGTTTATTTATCATTTTAATGTGCACTTGTATCAAAAAAAAAAAAACAACAAAAAAACTAATTTACCACATTACCACAATCCAAACCGTATCTGGCATGTCACAGTTCCAGGCAGGATACCAAGAGTACATGCATAGTTAAGTAATAGTACTGTATATAGATAGTATAAATAGTACTTTTTATTTAATATAGGCTTCTGAAACATATTTTTGACATTCCCTTTAAGCATTTATCTATTATTTTTTTTATAGTTATGTGTCTATTTCATATATGTACTCACTTTAAAAATATTCAATATAAAAGTATTTATCCAAACAGGTTATCCACATTAGGCCCCCTTCACACATCTAATTAAGAAGCATACACTTAAGGCGGTCCGTTTTACTAACCATTTGGTTTTCTGTTGGCCATCCATGTGTACCATCCATGTGCCATTCATGTGTGCCATCCGTGTGTACCATCCATGTGCTCTCAGTGTGCTGTCTGTGTGACACATACCAGAATGGAACGCATCTATTAACCTAATACAGTAAATACATTTAAAACATGATGTGGGGGTCCCCCCATTTTTTTGTAACCAGCAAAGGTTGAAATCCTCATGCTGGGGATGTCTATTGTTATTGGGACCTTCCCAGCCTAAAAATGCCAGCCCGTAGCTGCCCCAAAAGTTAAGCATTACATGAGATGCTCCAATTCTGGCACTTCGCATTGCTTCTTTATAATGCCCTGGAGCATTGTCAATTGGGGTAGTGGTGTTTCGAGTTGATGTTGGCTGTGAAGTGTCCAAAACACAGCTCAGATCACGTCCTGGTGCTAGTAATGGAGAGGTGTCTATCAGACACCCCCATTAGTAACCCAGGAAAAAAAGAGTAACATACAAATACTTTATTGAAATAAACACTCCCCGACACGTTCCCTGTTTCACCTCTTTATTAAAAAGAAAATCTCGCTCAGGTCCACAATAGTCCACCGAATCCAACCTAGTCCAGTGAAAGGAAACCTGAAAAAACATACACACAAAACACAGAGAAACAAAACAAAGACACTTTCCCTCAATCACTACTTTAAAAAAAAGTTCCCATGCAGGTCAGATGTAATGTAAGCGAATCCAGCAAAGTCCAGCTAAACCTCCATGCAAAGTGACCCTGAGCAAACAGATGCAGTCTAGCTCACCTTGGTTGAAGCTTTCAATGATTCTCTCAGCATGGAAACTCCACTCCTGCCCCTTGTGGCCAAAGTTTGCATAATAAATAGAACATTTTCCAGTTGATTCTTGAGTTACATATTTCAAAAACTTTTATTCCATACGATAAAAATTGCTACTCACAATAAATCAAAGCATTATGTAGTTTCCTATGCGTGTCAGAAATAAAACTCAACCAACTCAACCAAGAGTCTAAAAATGCATATGACACAACATCATGCTTTCATTTTGCTGTGAGTGCCAATTTTTACAATAAGAAATAAAAGTTTTTGAAATATTATAATAAAGAATCGTCTGGAAAAAAATCTATTTTTTATGCATAAAAACCTTTTCCAACACATTTCTTAACCTCTTCATCCCCAAGCCTGTTTTTATCTTCATGACCAGGCCAAATTTTATAATTCTGATCAGTGTAATTTTAAGAGGTAATAACTCTGGAATGTTTCAATGGATCCCACTGTTTCTGAGACTGCTTTTTTTTAACATATTGTACTTCATGATAATGATAAAAAAATGTTTGATATGACATGCGTTTTTTTGCAGAAAAAAAATGGCGAACATTTTGAAAATTTTTCAGGTTTCAATCTTGATTTTTATGCCCTTAAACCAGAGAGTTATGTCACACAATAGTTAATAACATTTTCCACATGTCTACTTTACATCAGCACAATTTTTGCAACATAATTTTTGTGTGATAGGAAGTTATAAGGGTTAAAAGTTGACCAGAGATTTCTAATTTTTCCCAAAAAATTTACAAAACCATTTTTTTAGGACCCACATCACATTTTAAGTGACATCAAACTAACAACTGCACCCTTCAAAGTCCTCAAAACCACATTCAAGAAGTTGATTAACCCTTCTGGTACTTCATAGGAATTAATGAAATGAGAAAGGAAAAAATTAACATTTAACTTTTCACAAAAATTTTACTTTAGCCCCATATGTTTTATTTTCACTAGAGTAACAGGAGAATATGAACCACAAAATTTGTCATGAGATCTCTGCTGAGTCCATATGTGGAGGAAAAACACTGTTTTGACGCATGGCAGGGCTCAGAAGGGAAGGAGCACCGTTTGACTTTTTGAACGCAAAAGTGACTGCAATCTAGAGCTGACCCCATGTTGCATTTGGAGAGCCCCAGATGTGCTTAAATAGTAGAAACCCCCAAGTGACCCCTCCAAAAAAAAATTTGGGCAACAAATTTTGTATTTTCATAAGGGTAGAAAGAGAAAATGCACCATGCAATTTCTCCTGACTATTCACATACACATATATGGAAGAAAACTACTGATTGGACGCACGGATGGGCTTGGAAGGGAAGGAGCACCATTTGACTTTTTGAGTGCTGTTTTGTCAGGTTTGGAAAGCCCCTGATGTACTTAAACAGTGAAAACCCCTACAAGTGATGCCATTTTGGAAACTAGGCCTCTCAAGGAATTTATCTAGATGTGTGATGAGCACTTTGAACCTTCAGGTATTTCACAAAAGTTTATAAGGTTGAACTGTGAAAATGAAAAAAATAAATTTTCCCAGAATTTTTCATTTTTACAAGGGTAACAGGAGAAAATGGACCATACAATTTGTTGTACAAATTCTCCTGAGTACGCTAATACCCCGTATGTGGTCAAAAACTACTTTTGAGGCACAGTGCAAAGCTTAGAAGGGAAAAAGTGCCATATTGGAGCTAAGATTTTGCTGGAATGGTTTGTGTTTTTCATGTCACTTTGGAAGAGTCCCTACGGTGCTAGAACAACAGAAATACCCCATAGATTATGTCATTTTTTAAACTACAACTGTTAGAATCTGTTTTGTTTTTTGACCATCCGCCATCTTGTTGTGGTTTTCAGGCTGCTGTTCTTTTTCCACTGGTGCTGGGTTGCCTTAAGTCAGGTGGATGTATCATCCTTTATTACCCAGCACCTGCCTCGCATTCCTTGCTGGACAACAGTGTTAATCCGCTAGAGTTCTGGCTAGATGCTTTGTTAGCTTTCTGTGTTTGATATTGTGCAGTTCTGGGATCTCTGGTTCTGCTATCTTTAGTTTCTGTTTTCGTTTTGTTTCTGCAGCCGTCTCAGTGTTTTCTATTAGGAGGTGACCTGTTTTTATACCCAGTCCTTAGATCAATCAGGGACTTCCTTCCTCCTATCTATATCTCTATCTTCACTGAGATTAACATAGGATTGTTGGTGGGTCTATTCGCAATGTGTTGCCCACTCCATCGTAGAGTATCAGCCTAGTCTCAGTGCAGGGTCAGTTTTCTCCCTTCTATCCTAGTTCTGTGTTGCAGTTCCGTAACAGTTTGTCCAGCCATACACAAAAAAATAAATAAAAAATTCTCTCCCGGATTCCTTCAATATGTGCAGCGTCCAAAAACTTGCTCAACACTTGCAAGGGTTAACTTTGGAAGTAGCCGACCTTCAACAGCACATGAGTAATTACTCTGGAGCACGCTCTGAAGAACCCAAGGTAAGATTATCTGAGTTTTTTTCTGGTAAACGGCAGATGTTTTCAGATTAGACCCAGATCCTCTGGGAGTGAATTACAGCGTGTAGGATTATTATGTCTTTATTGCAAAATGAACCCCAAATCTGGGCATTTTCATTACATCCTGATGATCCTTGTTTGACATCAGTAGAAGCAATTTTTTCTGCTATGGGGTTGTTATATGATGATCCTGATCGGGTCACATCAGCTGTTCAGAAGATGGTCCACAGAGGTCAGTTGGAATGACCCAACGCTCAAGAGTCAGTTTTTAGAAGGTTTGAGTGAAAGAGTTAAAGATTTGCTCATTGCATATCCTACACCTGTTAATTTTGAAACTGCTATGCAGTTAGCTATCCGTGTGGATAGAAGATTGAGAGTCAGACAGAATGAAGAGAAGGCTATTATAATGCTGAACCCCATCTCTCAGGATAGCCCCGTTGACTGCGGGGAACCGATGCAACTTGGGGCGATGTCCTCTCGTTCCCAGGAGAGGGAGAAGAGGTTTTCTGAAGGGCTATGCTTGTATTGTGGTAAGGCTGACCATTTTATTAAGCAATGTGAGGTTCGCATAAGGAAAGAAAAAAAAGTCAGTAGAAGTAACACTCCAAATCGTATTGTGTTTTTTCGATCTGCAGGAGCTTTTTTTTCTGGTAATACCACATGTCATGGTCATTCCATTGATTTTCAGGTAATGGTGGATTGTGGTTCTGCACTTAATTTGATTGATCAACAATTCGTAGACAAATATAAGTTTGATTCAGAACCATTGTCAACTCCTATTCCTGGTGTGGCTATTGATAGCACTCCTCTGGAACATGGGTGTATTTCTCAAAAGGTTACTGGGTTCCCACCTACTGTGAATATGGAATATCAGGAGTGTATAGACTTGTTTGTTGTTGCTAAATTACCTTGCCCAGGGGTTTATCCTGGTTAAAAATGCACAATACTTTGATGGACTGGTCGTCTAGTACTATAAGGTCCTGGGGTCAGGGGTGTTATGGTAATTGTTGTAATATTCACATTGCTGCTGTGGTGAAGAAGGAGCTACCTGAAGCCATTCAGGATTTCTGGAGGGTATTTTCGAAGGTTGAGTCACCATCTCTACCACCCCATAGAGATTACGACTGCGCTATTGAGTTCGTCCCAGGTGCCACACTTCGTAAGAGTCGTTTATTTAATCTGACGATTCCCGAGAGAGAGGCCTTAAAGGAATACCTACAGACTAGTTTAGCTGCAGGTCACATAAGACCCCATAAGTCACCTTTGGCTGTAGGATTCTTTTTTGTCAAAAAGAAGGATTGGGGCCTTAGGCCGTGTCTGGATTTTCGGAAGATTAATAAGATCACTGTGTGCAATCCTTACCTGTTGCTGATTCCAGATTTGTTTAACCAACTAACCGGGGCGAAGTGGTTCTCTAAGATTGACCTTCGTGGGGCATATAATTTGCTGCGGGTGAAGGAGCGCGATGAATGGAAGACAGCTTTTAATACCCAGAAGGTCATTTTGAGTGTCTGGTGATGCCTTTTGGCCTTACTAATGTACCTGCGTTTTTTCAAAATTTCATAAATGACATTCTGAGGTCATTGATCGGTAGGAGTGTTATTGTTTATTTAGATGATATTTTGATCTACTCGTCTGATCTGGAGTCGCATTGGCAGAGAGTCCGCGAAGTTCTGCAGATTTTGAGCGAAAACTCACTCTTTGCTAACTTGGAGAAGTGCAAGTTTGCGGTACAGAAAATGAGTTTTTTGGGGTACCTTGTCTCCAGTGATGGGTTTGAGATGGACCCGGTGAAGGTTCAGGTGGTATTGGAGTAGCCTAGGCCTGAATGTTTGAAATCGGTTCAGAGATTTTTAGGGTTTGCTAATTATTACAGAAAATTCATAAAGATTTTTTCTGTGATCGCTAAACCTATAACTGATCTCACCAAGAGGGGTTCTAATACTGTTCATTGGTCCTCTGAGGCTGTTAAGCCTTTTGAGCATCTCAAGGAGAGGTTTAGCTCTGATCCTGTTTTGATCCAGGCAGATGAGACCAAGCCATTTCTGCTAGAGGTTGATGCCTCTTCAGTAGGGGTGAGGGCAGTTCTGTCCCAGGAGGGAGACGATGGGGTGCATCCTTGTGCTTTCTTTTCTAAATTTTTTTTCAGAGACTGAGCTCAACTATGATGTTGGGAATAGTGTTGAGCCACCTCCCTAGTGTTTGGGTTCGGTTCGGTTCGTCGGGACGTGTTCGGCGAATGTTCGTCGAACTTTTCGACGAACACCGTCGAGCCCCATTGAAACCAATAGCAGGCAAACACAAACACATACAAACACATAGAAAACACATAGAAAACACCTTAAAAGGTGTCCAAAAGCTGACAAACTGCTCAGAAGACACAAAAAAACACATGGAAAAGTCACAACTACATATAGTCATGCGAAAAGAAAAGAGGTGGAGGAGTAAAAGGAGGAGGAGACACAGATATAGGCATGTAAAGAAGCTGCGGAGACACCATCACGTGATGGTGTCTCCGCAGCTTCTTTACATGCATCTGCATATTTCCCATAAGGGATGGGGGCAGTGTTCTGGAATCACTGCGTTGAGAAACACGTGATGGTGTCTCCGCGGTGTTGGATGTTTTGGTCTCCCCGAGGCCAATCATCTGTGCCTTTACAGATATAGGCATGTCATGCCCTTCTAAAATCAGGAAAGGCTGGAGTAAAAATCTAAAATCACTCTACCAACACCCAGACATCTTTACAAAAAAAATAAAAACATAAATATCTTTAGGTAGAATGGCAGCGGGTCCATTCAGAACACTTTCCTTAGAAGACGTAGTGTTACCCCCGTTGGAAGTTGTGCCAAAAAAGGAACCCAATACATTCAGACTAATCCACCATTTGTCATATCCAAGGGGCAGGTCAGTAAACGACAACATCGACGCGGAACCAAGTACAGTACTATGTACTGTACCTCCTTTGACGAGGCAATCAGGTGGGTCAAGAAGTTGGTAAGGGGCACCCTAGTGGCCAAAACAGATATTGAGGGGGCGTTCTGGTTACTACCTGTGCCTTGGAATAGTGTCCTCCCATTGGGCTGCTTCTGTGAAGGAGCATACTACATAGATCGCTGTTTGCTTATGGGGTGCTCCATATCCTGCTCACTATTTGAGGCATTTAGTTGCTTCCTCAAATGTGTCGTCATGGACGTTTGTAAGGCGGCACATATTATCCATTACCTCAACGACTTATGCCTGGGCCCAAAAGATTTGCCACAGTGTGAAAACATTGGTAATCCACCTGTGAGAAGGAGAGAGCTGGAGGGAGAGTGGACACCCCAGAGCCGAAGGGTTAGATTGAGAAAGAAAGAAGGCGTAGCTTGCTTTATGGGTGGGGTACTCTGCTGAGTAGCAGAAATTGCTACTAGGCCCAAAAGGATTTCCTGGGCCAGATGCCTTTAAAAAATAGTACTTAGGTAAACAGGTGGTGTAGCTTGCTTCACGGGTGGAGTACGCTGCTGAGTAGCACCAAATTCTACTAGGCCCAAAAGGATTTCCTGGGCTAGATACCATTACAAAATAGTAGCTAGGTAAACAGGCGGTGTAGCTTGCTTCATGGGTGGGGTACGCTGCTGAGTAGCACTAAATTCTACTAGGCCCAAAAGGATTTCCTGGGCTAGATGCCGTTACAAAATAGTAGTTAGGTAAACAGGCGGTGTAGCTTGCTTCATGGGTGGGGTACGCTGCTGAATAGCACTAAATTCTACTAGGCCCAAAAGGATTTCCTAGGCTAGATGCCGTTACAAAATAGTAGTTAGGTAAACAGGCAGTGTAGCTTGCTTCATGGGTGGGGTACGCTGCTGAGTAGCACTAAATTCTACTAGGCCCAAAAGGATTTCCTGGGCTAGATGCCGTTACAAAATAGTAGTTAGGTA
This sequence comes from Ranitomeya imitator, assembly GCF_032444005.1. Lineage (NCBI taxonomy): Eukaryota > Metazoa > Chordata > Amphibia > Anura > Dendrobatidae > Ranitomeya > Ranitomeya imitator. The sequence continues at coordinate 323,971,724 of NC_091285.1, read as the reverse complement.
AACAGGCGGTGTAGCTTGCTTCATGGGTGGGGTACGCTGCTGAGTAGCACTAAATTCTACTAGGCCCAAAAGGATTTCCTGGGCCAGATGCCGTTAAAAATAGTACTTAGGTGAACAGGCGGTGGGTGGCCGGGCTACTCTGCTGACTAGCAGACACTGAAGCTTTGGAGCAGACCTCAGAATCCCAGGCCATAGTATGAGTAAACAACTCTGCAGATGACCCCACCCACCTGGAATTGACGATGGCAACATCATGTAAAACTCCGCAAGGGGACTAAATAAAGAGTCTCCATTTTTTCCAAAAATTCGGCCACAGACACCACTTAAGTGGCATCAATTTCGCCAGCGTTTTTTTTTAAACGGTTGGTGAGGTGAAGATTAGAAGCCCAAAATGAGCAAGGGTCCAGTTCCACAGTCATGGCATCGATGTTAACTTGGAGATACTCTTGTACCATCCTCTCTATGCGCTGGCTGTGCGTCAGATTTCTTGTCTCCTGTGGCCTTGCAAAGGATGGTCTAAAAAAATCTTGAAACGATTGGAAAAAATTGCTGTTACCGCCAGATATGATGTTACTGCTACGGTTTGAGTGATGACTTGATAGTTCCATGGTTGGCAAGTTAGAACTCAGAGATTCACTACGTGCACCACTGGTGTTATGTAGAAAAGCAGATGTTAGATTCTGTAACAGTCTCTGCTGATACTCCTGCATGTGTGAATCCCTTTCTATGGCAGGAATTATTTTGCCAAATTTACTTTTGTACCGGGGATCTAAGAGTGTGACAACCCAGTAGTCGGTATTACTTCGGATTCTGACAATCCGGGGGTCATGTTGCAGCTAGTGCAGCAAGAAGGCACTCATGTGTCTTGCGCTTCCAGGAGGACCAAGTCCTTATTGTCTTGGTGGTGGTGAGGTGAGAATCATGCTTCCTTCGTCTGCCTCTCCCCCCAACCTCGCACAACAGAAATTTGATCAAGGTCTCCCTCATCTGATGAGTCTTCCATGCCCAGTGCCAGTTTGTCCTCCACTTCTTCCTCGCCTCCTGCACCTTCCTCAACAGTTTGGCTGCTACCATGTGCCCTCGGTAATCCCTCTCCCTCAACCTCCAATGCCAGCCGCCTTGGTGCTGCCAACCTTCTTGACCTTGGAGATATTATCCCTTCCGCATACGACTCCTCCTGTTCCTCCTCCTCCTCCTCCTCTTGTTCCACCACCTGACTCCGTACACTGTTTAAGGTGTGCTCCAGCATGTAAATCACCGGAATGGTCATGCTAATAATGGCATCGTCATCACTAAACATCTTCGTTGCTATTTCAAAACTGTGCAGAAGGGTGCATAGGTCCCTGATCTGAGACCACTACTGCAGCGTGATTTGCCCCACCTCTTGATTTCGTTGGCCCAGGCTATACGTCATAATAATTTATTGCACCAGGGCTCGTCGTTGCTGCCACAGTCACTGCAACATGTGCAGAGTTGAATTCCACCATGTGGGCACATCACATTTCAGCTGGTGAACTGGCAGGCCCAATGACTTCTGTAGAGATGTAAGTCGTTGAGCTGTGAATGTGAAGGGATGTGAACGGCAGAAGTGAGCACACAGCGACCGAGCCCTCTGCAGAAGCCCATCTAGTCCGGGATAGTGGGATAAAAATTGCTGGACAACCAGGTTCAAAACGTGAGCCATACAAGGAACGAGTGTGACATTGCCCTGGTGAAGGGCCGCACCCAGGTTTGCAGCATCGTCGCACACAGCCTTCCCTCGCTGCAGGTTGAGTGGAGACAACCATTGATGGAACTCGGTCTCCAGAGCTGACCACAACTCCTCAGCTGTGTGACTCACATTTCCCAGACATTTCAATGTAAACAATGCCTGATGCCGTTGACCCCTGGTGACAGCATAGTGAGGAGGTGTGCAGGATTCCATCTGTGCAGTTACAACATGGGTGGCATTACCAGACAGACTTTGGGTGCAGGTGGAGGACCGAGAGGAGGTTGAGGAGTCAGAAGCAGTGGAGGAACTTCTAGATACAGAGGATCGATGAGCAACTCGTGGGGACGGCAAGACTTGGACAGCAGCCCCTTCTCCTGATGTCGCCGTAGTTACCCAGTGCCCAGTCACCGACATGTAATGCCCTTGTCCATATCTACTCGTCCAAGTGTCTGTGGTGAAATGCACCCTGTCACACACAGAGTTTCTCAATTAAGCGGTGATGTTGTGTGCAACATGCTGGTGTAGCGCAGGCACAGCTATCTTTGAGAAGTGGTGGCGACTGGGCATCTGGTACTGGGGCCCTGCAACGGACATAAGGTCTCAAAAATCCTCTGTGTCCACCAGGCGGAAAGGCAGCATTTCTGTAGCCAACAGCTTGCAGATGGAGAAATTCAACCTCTTAGCTTTGTCATGGCAAGGAGGAAATGGTCTTTTACTTGTCCACATCTGAGGGACTGAGGGCTGGCTGCCGTGCTTAGACGGAGTTGAGTAGGGTGTCCTCGGCAAACTGCTAGTCTGTGAGGAAGGTGCAGGCGGAGATGTTATGTTGCCTTGATCAAAATGTGGTGTCGATGTCGGAGAGCGCGCAACAACAGCAGGTGTTTCCACTTGCAAATGTCCTGACGACCTGCCAATCACACTGGCTGTTGCGGGTAAAAAGGTGTAAGGTCTGCATCCAAAACCATGTGCAACTGCTGTCCCAACAATCACAGAGGATGAAGAGGACGCGGATGCACTTGATGGGGGAGACCGTGGTTAATCTGGCCCACTAGGCCGCATTGTAGCACAGTGAGCTTCCCATTGCAACTTATGCCTCATATCCATGTGACGGTTCATGCATGAAGTACTCAAGATAGTCATTTTTTGTCCTCTTCTGAGATTTTGTTGACAAATCTTACAGACAACATGAGCTGGGTCATCCTTTGCAATGTCAAAAAATGCCCAGGCTATGCAAGGCTTAGAGCCCGTGTGACCTGAAGAGCCACCACGACTTCTGGTCTGAGGCACAGTTGGGGTTGAGGATGCAGTTGTTAACGTGCTTCCAGTACTCCGTCTCTGTACAGGAAGGCGCAACATAACCTCGTCGTCAGACTCATCACTAGCATCCTCCTCCACCTCCTCTGCTGACCTCATGGACTGGCGGACTGGGGGTTGACAGCAAGTGAGGTCTACAACCTCGTCATCATCATCCTGTGTGTTCTCACACCCGTTGTCCTCAGAGCCAACCTCTTCCTGCCCTGACCGAAAAGTCAAGTTTTCGTTCCAATCAGGTATCTCAGTCTCATAATCATCTTCCTCATTGTCTCCACCAACAGGAGTTACAGTTTGGGAACGAGGGTCTACATTATGCTCAGAACCTTCTTCATCTCGGCCTGGATCCAACTCACAAAGATTCTGGGCATCAGTGCAGATGATTTCCTCGTCTGGATTCACAGAAGCTCTGGAGCAGACCTCTGATTCCCAGGCTATAGTATGTGTAAACAGCTCTACAGACTCAAACATGTGTGTTACCCCATGCCCAGATGGGCGGCTGGAGACTTGGGAGCTGTGAGGAAGCAAGTGCGATTGGGGTGGCAACTCTGAGGACTGGAGTAGTTGTGATGTTGAAGTTGACATGGAGGAGAGCCTACTTGAACGAGCACTTGATATCCGTTCAAGCACCTGCTGTTTTTGTGCCTCATCTGGAATTTTTGGTGATGCTTGTAGTGATGGTCGAAAGAAAGGGATCATATCAGATTGTCCAAGAAAAGAAGTTGACATCTTACTTTGGCTGGAAGATGGTCTTTCTTCTGCTTCTGCAAATGTTACTGTTGCTTTACCACCTACTCCACGGACACAACCTTTTTTTTCCCATTCCAACACGCCTATTCCCCTTTCCACCAGCAGCAGGCCTTTTGCCACTCATTTTAGTGCTTAACTAATTGGCAACTCTGTATCTGTAGTTGTTGGCACAACAACCGATGAATGAAAACCGAGCAGAACTGAGTGGGCAAACTGTGGTACTAGGCCCAAAAATATTAACTGGATTAGATGCAGTAAAAATTGAGATACACAGGCGGTATAGTTTGTTTCACAGGTGGGCTACTCTGCTGACGTGCAGACACTGCTCCTAGGCCCAAAAATATTAACTGGATTAGATGTAGTAAAAATACAGATACACAGGCGGTGCAGTTAGTTTCACAGGCGGGCTACTCTGCTGACGTGCAGACACTGCTCCTAGGCCCAAAACTATTAACTGGATTAGATGCAGTAAAAATTGAGATACACAGGCGGTATAGTTAATTTCACAGGCGGGCTACTCTGCTGACGTGCAGACACTGCTCCTAGGCCCAAAACTATTAACTGGAATAGATGCAGTAAAAATTGAGATACACTGGCGGTATAGTTTGATTCACATGCGGGCTACTCTGCTGATGTGCAGACACTGCTCCTAGGCCAAAACTATTAACTGGATTAGATGCAGTAAAAATTGAGATACACAGGCGGTATAGTTAGTTTCACAGGCGGGCTACTCTGCTGTTGTGCAGACACTGCTCCTAGGCCCAAAACCATTAACTGGATTAGATGCAGTAAAAATTGAGATACACAGGCGGTATAGTTAGTTTCACAGGTGGGCTACTCTGCTGACGTGCAGACACTGCTCCTAGGCTCAAAACTATTAACTAGGTTAGATGTGGTAAAAATTGAGATACACCGGCGGTGTAGTTAATTTCACAGGCGAGCTACTCTGCTGACGTGCAGACACTGCTCCTAGGCCCAAAACTATTAACTGGGTTAGATGCAGTAAAAATTGAGATGCACAAGCGGTGTAGCTAGCTTCACAGGCGGGCTACTCAGATGACAATGCTACTAGCCCAAAAGGATTGGCTGAGCTAGATTACACCAAATGCTGTGACAAACACTTGCACAGCACTGGCACAGACCTGCCTGGCAAACAGTGCTATGAACTGCTGTAATCTACCCTGAAAAGGGCTGATATTACAACTAGTCCCGACTCCTCCCGACTCCCTAAACCTATCTCTCTGAAAATTCACTCCAAAAAAACACGCTTAGACTGTATAGCACCCACAGCAGCAGTGGTGCCGTCTAACACTAAGCTGCAGCAGTGAGGAAATGGTGGCGACGGGGCAAATGGCTGGTTTTTATAGGGCAAGGACATATGACATACACAGCCAATGGCACATTGCCTGTGTGCATCACATGCACATTGCTGTGTGTGTGCGCACTGCTGATAGGCTGAGAGACTGCAAAAAATGGAGATCGGCATTATTTCAGCACAGATCTATCCCCCCCCACCCACTATACACTGAAACAGTCTATTAACAATGATTAACAGTTTTAATGTGCAAATCAAGTTAGGCTTTTCGTGAACGAACAGTTATCGAACAGAAACTCGAACAGCCGAATTTTAAGCAAATTGTTTGAGTTCAGTGTGAATTTACAATTTTCATAGTCATGAAAATACAGACAAATCTTTAAATGAGGAGGTGTGTCCAAACTTTTGCTCTGTACTGTATACATATATATACAGTTAGGGCCAGAAATATTTGGACAGTGACACAATTTTCGCGAGTTGGGCTCTGCATGCCACCACATTGGATTTGAAATGAAACCTCTACAACAGAATTCAAGTGCAGATTGTAACGTTTAATTTGAAGGGTTGAACAAAAATATCTGATAGAAAATGTAGGAATTGTACACATTTCTTTACAAACACTCCACATTTTAGGAGGTCAAAAGTAATTGGACAAATAAACATAACCCAAACAAAATATTTTTATTTTCAATATTTTGTTGCAAATCCTTTGGAGGCAATCACTGCCTTAAGTCTGGAACCCATGGACATCACCAAACGCTGGGTTTCCTCCTTCTTAATGCTTTGCCAGGCCTTTACAACTGCAGCCTTCAGGTCTTGCTTGTTTGTGGGTCTTTCCGTCTTAAGTCTGGATTTGAGCAAGTGAAATGCATGCTCAATTGGGTTTAGATCTGGAGATTGACTTGGCCATTGCAGAATGTTCCACTTTTTGGCACTCATGAACTCCTGGGTAGCTTTGGTTGTATGCTTGGGGTCATTGTCCATCTGTACTATGAAGCGCCGTCCAATCAACTTTGCAGCATTTGGCTGAATCTGGGCTGAAAGTATATCCCGGTACACTTCAGAATTCATCCGGCTACTCTTGTCTGCTCTTATGTCATCAATAAACACAAGTGACCCAGTGCCATTGAAAGCCATGCATGCCCATGCCATCACGTTGCCTCCACCATGTTTTACAGAGGATGTGGTGTGCCTTGGATCATGTGCCGTTCCCTTTCTTCTCCAAACTTTTTTCTTCCCATCATTCTGGTACAGGTTGATCTTTGTCTCATCTGTCCATAGAATACTTTTCCAGAACTGAGCTGGCTTCTTGAGGTGTTTTTCTGCAAATTTAACTCTGGCCTGTCTATTTTTGGTATTGATGAATGGTTTGCATCTAGATGTGAACCCTTTGTATTTACTGTCATGGAGTCTTCTCTTTACTGTTGACTTAGAGACAGATACACCTACTTCACTGAGAGTGTTCTGGACTTCAGTTGATGTTGTGAACGGGTTCTTCTTCACCAAATTAAGTATGCGGCGATCATCCACCACTGTTGTCATCCGTGGACGCCCAGGCCTTTTTGAGTTCCCAAGCTCACCAGTCAATTCCTTTTTTCTCAGAATGTACCCAACTGTTGATTTTGCTACTCCAAGCATGTCTGCTATCTCTCTGATGGATTTTTTCTTTTTTTTCAGCCTCAGGATGTTCTGCTTCACCTCAATTGAGAGTTCCTTTGACCGCATGTTGTCTGCTCACAGCAACAGCTTCCAAATGCAAAACCACACACCTGGAATCCACCCCTGACCTTTTAACTACTTCATTGATTACAGGTTAACGAGGGAGACGCCTTCAGAGTTAATTGCAGCCCTTAGAGTCCATTGTCCAACTACTTTTGGTCCCTTGAAAAAGAGGACGCTATGCATTACAGAGCTATGATTCCTAAACCCTTTCTCCGATTTGGATGTGGAAACTATCATATTGCAGCTGGGAGTGTGCACTTTCAGCCCATATTATATATATAATTGTATTTCTGAACATGTTTTTGTAAACAGCTAAAATAACAAAACTTGTGTCACTGTCCAAATATTTCTGGCCCTAACTGTATATGTATATATATACAGTTAGGGCCACAAATATTTGGACAGTGACACAATTTTCGCGAGTTGGGCTCTGCATGCCACCACATTGGATTTGAAATGAAACCTCTACAACAGAATTCAAGTGCAGATTGTAACGTTTAATTTGAAGGGTTGAACAAAAATATCTGATAGAAAATGTAGGAATTGTACACATTTCTTTACAAACACTCCACATTTTAGGAGGTCAAAAGTAATTGGACAAATAAACATAACCCAAACAAAATATTTTTATTTTCAATATTTTGTTGCAAATCCTTTGGAGGCAATCACTGCCTTAAGTCTGGAACCCATGGACATCACCAAACGCTGGGTTTCCTCCTTCTTAATGCTTTGCCAGGCCTTTACAGCCGCAGCCTTCAGGTCTTGCTTGTTTGTGGGTCTTTCCGTCTTAAGTCTGGCTTTGAGCAAGTGAAATGCATGCTCAATTGGGTTTAGATCTGGAGATTGACTTGGCCTTTGCAGAATGTTCCACTTTTTGGCACTCATGAACTCCTGGGTAGCTTTGGCTGTATGCTTGGGGTCATTGTCCATCTGTACTATGAAGCGCCGTCCAATCAACTTTGCAGCATTTGGCTGAATCTGGGCTGAAAGTATATCCCGGTACACTTCAGAATTCATCCGGCTACTCTTGTCTGCTCTTATGTCATCAATAAACACAAGTGACCCAGTGCCATTGAAAGCCATGCATGCCCATGCCATCACGTTGCCTCCACCATGTTTTACAGAGGATGTGGTGTGCCTTGGATCATGTGCCGTTCCCTTTCTTCTCCAAACTTTTTTCTTCCCATCATTCTGGTACAGGTTGATCTTTGTCTCATCTGTCCATAGAATACTTTTCCAGAACTGAGCTGGCTTCTTGAGGTGTTTTTCTGCAAATTTAACTCTGGCCTGTCTATTTTTGGTATTGATGAATGGTTTGCATCTAGATGTGAACCCTTTGTATTTACTGTCATGGAGTTTTCTCTTTACTGTTGACATAGAGACAGATACACCTACTTCACTGAGAGTGTTCTGGACTTCAGTTGATGTTGTGAACGGGTTCTTCTTCACCAAATTAAGTATGCGGCGATCATCCACCACTGTTGTCATCCGTGGACGCCCAGGCCTTTTTGAGTTCCCAAGCTCACCAGTCAATTCCTTTTTTCTCAGAATGTACCCAACTGTTGATTTTGCTACTCCAAGCATGTCTGCTATCTCTCTGATGGATTTTTTCTTTTTTTTCAGCCTCAGGATGTTCTGCTTCACCTCAATTGAGAGTTCCTTTGACCGCATGTTGTCTGCTCACAGCAACAGCTTCCAAATGCAAAACCACACACCTGGAATCCACCCCTGACCTTTTAACTACTTCATTGATTACAGGTTAACGAGGGAGACGCCTTCAGAGTTAATTGCAGCCCTTAGAGTCCATTGTCCAATTACTTTTGGTCCCTTGAAAAAGAGGACGGTATGCATTACAGAGCTATGATTCCTAAACCCTTTCTCCGATTTGGATGTGGAAACTATCATATTGCAGCTGGGAGTGTGCACTTTCAGCCCATATTACATATATAATTTTATTTCTGAACATGTTTTTGTAAACAGCTAAAATAACAAAACTTGTGTCACTGTCCAAATATTTCTGGCCCTAACTGTATATATATATACCTATTCTATGTATACACATTTATTTTATCTATTCTATTCTAACCTGTCAGTGTGATTTTACTGTACACCACACTGAATTACCGGCTTTTTTATAGAACACCACTGCGTATTTCTCGCAAGTCACACGCATGGTCCGTGTGAAATCCGTATTTTTCTCACCCCATAGACTTTCATTGGCGGATTTTTTGCGCAGTACGCTGACAAATGCAGCATGCTGCGATTTTCTCAGCCCGTAAAATACAGCCGAGAAATATACGGCTGATGGGAGCTGCCCCATAGAGAAACATTGGTCCGTGTGCAATGCGTTGTTTTTGCGCCTCTCGCTTGTCCGTATTCCTCTTTAGTGTGATTCTGGCCTAAAACTGTGTTGCAGTCTGGAATCAGGAGGCTTCATTTGCTAATCAAAATCATTTGAGCTCATAGTGTTCAGGCACACTATCTCAGAAAATAAATACTGATTGTTCATTTAGTGACAGGTAACTAACATGTCTGGGCCTAAGGTTGTGAAACAGCTGGTTAAAAGAGAGGAAGGGTACATGCACCATGAGTGGGAAAAAGTGAGGTCATGTAGAAGAGGGAATAGGCTTGGTGTTCGACGTGTATGTGGTTTAGATGTTCATGTTAATGAAAGCTCTACTGAACAATCACCATCTCATCCTATCCAAAGACAACTGACAACATCTGTTCCTGTACAGGCTACTCGACTCCCTTTCTTTGGCAGCTGCAGAGCAGTACGCCTTGTAGATGAGGCTTAGAAAGAGCATGTGCTCCAGTGGACGGCAAGAGCTGCATCAAGTGGACTCTCATCCTCTTCCTCCACCTTAACATCACACATAGTATAATCCTCAGAGGTGACACCCCAGTCACCCTTGTTTCCCCCCTGTATCACAACTTTCCAACTACCCAACTGACTGGGGAACCACAGATGGGCCATTATGAAGAGCTGTACACGCATTCTATTCCATGGGCATCAGAGGTCTGTGCCAAAGATTCACAGAATCCAGAGGAGGAAAGCCTCTGCTCCAATGCTCAACATTTTTTCCTGTACGATCTGGGGCCAGATGAAGTAGAGTCCGAGCAGAATCCAGACCATCGTCAAGAGACGTTAATTCCCAGGGGTGGAGGTAATTCTGTTGAGCTTCATTTAACTGCCTTTGAAAGCCATAACGTGACTAAAAGAAGTGACTTGACCATCCTTCATGCAGCTTCTGCGTATATCAGAAAGTGCGAAAAAAGGTGAAAATGACGAAAAAAAGAGCAAAAAAGACGCCAGAAAAAGTCATTTCAGGATGACAAAGGGCAGCGGGTCCTGAAGTTTCTGGTAAACATTAACAGGTATGCTGATTTCTGAAATATATTGTGTGTACATACCATCAGGCTGCAGACTTACGACCAGTACTGGCCACAGCTCCAGTTGTGGCAGACAATGCAGTGCTTGTCATAGTTGCATCACTCTGTGTCTGCATAACATCCTCGTCTTCCTCCTCCACTTTCTCTGCTGAGCTACTCAGCTGCGTGCCTCTGGGTTCACACCAAATGGGATTTACATCATCACCATCCTCTCTGTTGTCCCACTCCTGAGATTCACCCTAATCCTCTTCCTTCCCTTACAGCACAGTACAGTCCACATGCTCCTCTGGTATTTGAGTCTCAAAAAGATGAAGCATGTGCACAGTAAGGTGTTTTACATTGGAATGCTATGTTTATTTTTTGACATTCTTTAGATGCTTTTTCAGGTGCATTTCAGACAGAAACCACCTAAAATAAACATCATGTGTACATACCCTAAAGACAGCTGTCTATAATCAATATACCTAATTTGGACGTGTCCGTGTGTCTGTGCACAATGAGTCATCCACAGCTGAACAGTAACTTAGGTATCCATAGTTACTACCACTATCAGTTAACTACCTGGGCGTAACCATGGATATCTAAGGAGAGGAGCTCTCCCTGGTGGCAAGTTAAGGCATAAGTCTTTTTTTGCAACACTAAGGCAACACTGAGGCAACAGTGTGAGGCAACACTGCAAAGATGGATCATTGCTGCACGTAGAGAAACGAATTGCATATTGATGCATAATCTGCGTCTGAATGAAACAGAAGACAAACGAAATTGTCGAGGAACTGCTGATGCAGCCCGACAGAGGGCGGCCAGAGCAAGAGAAACGAATGAAGTAACTGAATCACGTAGAGCATCTAATGCTGCACGACAACGAGCAACACGCAATGCACAAAGTGATACACATATTTCACAAAAAAAGAGAACAAGTTTGAATACGTGTCCAAAATGCAAAAGCCACTCGACGATGGCAAGTTACATTTGCCGCTAGAGGACTTCTTCATCAAATTGATGAGACACGTATTTAAGAGCACTATGCTGGTGAACTGACATTTCAATGTAAGTTCTGCCAATCTAAAAATTTCAAAGACGAAATGGCGCAGGGCAAAACATTCCCTTCTTGCTGCAAGACAGGGCGCATCCAATTACGTCTTATTCGTATGGATGATCAATTAGTCAAGTTGATGAAAAGAGAGCATCAGCACTCCAATAACTTTATGGCTATTTTGGCAATACAATAGCTCGCTTGCTTTGGCATCAATGGGAGCCCAAGTAGCGCCACCTCCTGGGCATGGTCCATACTGTTTTCGAATTCATGGACAAATTTACCACAGAACTGCCCCATTGCATCCCGCTGTGGGTAGTACTCCCAAGTTTGCCCAGATTTATATCTTGGACAGTGAAGAAGCATTAAGTACAAGAAGTCAAGCAAATAAAAAGTGCCTCCCAGAACTGCTATCATCTCTTGGAGAGAAAATGAAAGCAATTAACCCACTCGCAAGAGCCTCACAATGATGAGGGAATTTGCAATGGAGGAAGAGAGGATTGCTGAATTAGGAAATCGCGATCCACTCGAAATAACAATGTCAATTATAAATGACCACAATGATGACGAGAGGTGCTACAATGCACCAAGGTGCAATGAAGTAGCTATAATTTATGAAAATGCAATGGGTGAACCCTCATTTAAAAGGGGCATCAGAGTTCATCTCAAAAGTGAAAACCAAACTGTTCAAATCAGCTTTCTTCACAGAAAGTGTGATGCAATGACATAGCCATTTCTATTCCCATATGGGGACAGTGGATGGACAATAAATTTGACAACTCCAATTGCCCTAAATGTACAACATCAAGGAATTGGTGACATTCATCTACCATCCATACCAGTGGACCAACATCGACAAGAAAAAATCACCCTGTTGCAGTACTATGCATACAGGCTTGCCATTCGTGACAAGTTCAATCCCCTTTTAAATGCTAGGAAGCTGACGCAACAATTTATCGTTGACAGTTACGTCAAAATTGAATCCGACAGGATCAAATATATAAAACAAAATCAAAAGGCATTACGCGTGGACAGTTATGCCAGCGTTCTGGATCACATCCATAATGCTGCGTTACTACACCAAGGGCTAAAAGCTGGGACACCAGTAATTTTACCGTCTACTTTAATTGGAAGCCAATCAATGTTGAGATATGTGCTTCAATAAAAAGTGCTAAAATATATTTTCAAATATGTGTACAAAAGACATGACTGTGCCAAAATCAAGTTTGATATATTAAGCTGGAATGAATCAGCCATTTACCTAGATTCTCGGTAATTAAGCGCCCCTGAGGTCATGTGGAGAATCAGAAAAAATAAAATGCATGATGCTTCACATACCATTAAAAGGCTTGCTGTTCACCTTGAAAATATGCAGCAAGTGTTTTTCGAAGATGGTAATGTGGATATGGTTATTTCAGACTCAAAAGCCTCTACTCTGCAGGCTTATTTTGAGCTAAACAGAGTTGACGCTTCCACCCGTCAGTATTTGTACAGTGAAATCCCTGAATACTATGTCTGGGATAGAAAAGCTGTACCAGAAGGATGGAAAAAATGACGGGCTCAATTTTGGAAAACAATTGCCCGAATGTATACAGTCTCTTTAACAGATGGTGAGATGTATTACCGAAGACTCCTTTTACTTCACGTAAGAGGAGCAAAGTCTCCTGCTAACTTAAGGACTGTCAATGGAGTCTGTTGTGAATTCTCCTCTTGGGTTCCCTCCAGTGGTTGTAGGTGGGAATGCAGTTGTCTCTGAGTCGCAGTCCTGGCCAGGTGTATCTGCTGATTGCAGTTCTGACTGGGATATTTAGGTGTGCAGGATTCATTAGTCCTTGCCAGTTGTCAATGTTTCTTCTGAAGTGTTGGATCACTTTCTGGCTTCTCCTGCTTAGCTGCCAATTCAGCAAAGATAAGTGTCTGGTTTTTGTTTCTGTGGCACACATGCAGTGTGCTTATATTCTGTGCTATTCATTTGTTTTTCTCTTGTCCAGCTTAGACTGTGTCAGTGTTTTCTCAGTCTTGTTGGATTCTCTGGAGATGCAGATATACGCTCCACATCTTTAGTTAGATGGTGGAGTTTTTGTATTTTCTGCTGTGGATATTTTTGGAAGGATTTTTAATACTGACCGCTTAGTATCCTGTCCTATCCTTTCCTATTTAGCTAGTGTGTGCCTCATTTGCTAAATCCTGTTTCCTGCCTGCGTGTCTTTTCCTCTACTACTCACAGTCAATATTTGTGGGGGGCTGCCTATCCTTTGGGGTTCTGCTCTGAGGCAAGGTAGAAATTCCTATTTCCATCTATAGGGGTATTTAGTCCTCCGGCTGTGTCGAGGTGTCTAGGTTTTGTTAGGCACACCCCACGGCTACTTCTAGTTGCGGTGATAAGATCAGGGTTTGCGGTCAGTATAGTTACCACCTACTCCAGTGAAAGTTTTCATGCTGCTCCAAGGTCACCTGATCATAACAGTACAACTGGCCAATAATGAGTTAAATGCATCTCAGAAGAAGGGAAGAAAGGTCTTGAGCCATTTTTTTTTCTTCAGTCTACTTTGTCTTCTCCTCCCTCTTTATCTCTGGGTGACTGAAGAGCCTTGTGCTAGCATGAATGTTCAGGAATTAGCTTCTCGTGTAGACCAGCTTGCTGCTAGGATACAGGGTATTTCTGATTATATTGTTCAGACTCCTGTTTTAGAACCGAAGATTCCTACTCCTGATTTGTTTTTTGGTGACAGGTCCAAATTTTTGAGTTTTAAAAACAACTGTAAACTGTTTTTTGCTTTGAGACCTCGATCCTCCGGTGATTCCATTCAGCGGGTAAAAATGGTCATCTCCCTGCTGCGTGGCGACCTGCAGGATTGGGCATTTCCCCTGGAATCTGGGAATCCGGCTTTGCTTGATGTAGACTCCTTTTTTCAGGCTTTGAGATTGTTATATGATGAACCTAATTCTGTGGATCAAGCTGAGAAGACCTTGTTGGCCCTGTCTCAGGGTCAAGAGGCGGCAGAATTGTATTGTCAGAAATTCAGAAAATGGTCGGTGTTGACTAAATGGAATAATGATGCTTTGGTGGCAATTTTCAGAAAGGGTCTTTCTGAATCCATTAAAGATGTTATGGTGGAGTTTCCCACGCCTTCCGGTCTGAGTGATTCTATGTCTCTGGCCATTCAGATTGACCGGCACTTGCGAGAGCGCAGAACTGTGCGCGCTGTGGCGTTATCCTCAGAGCAAATTCCTGAGCCTATGCAGTGTGATAGGATTCTGTCTAGAACGGAACGACAAGGTTTCAGATGTTAGAATAGGTTGTGTTATTATTGTGGCGACGCTTCTCATGTCATTTCTGTCTGCCCTAAGCGGACAAAGGATCGCCAGTTCAATTACCATCAGTACTGTACAACCTAAATTTTTATTATCTGTGTCCTTGATCTGCTCATTGTCATCATTTTCTGTCATGGCGTTTGTGGATTCAGGCGCCGCCTTGAACTTAATGGACTTTGAGTTTGCCAAGCGTTGTGGTTTTCCCTTGCAGCCTTTGCAGAACCCTATTCCTTTAAGGGGCATTGATGCTACACCCTTGGCTAAAAATAAGCCCCAGTTTTGGACACAGGTGACCATGCGCATGGCGCCAGTCCATCAGGAAGATTGTCGATTTCTGGTGTTGCATAATTTGCATGATGCTATCGTGCTGGGTTTTCCGTGGTTGCAGGTACATAATCCTGTGTTGGATTGGAAGTCCATGTCTATGACTAGTTGGGGTTGTCAGGGGGTTCATAATGATGTTCCTTTGATGTCAATCTCCTCTTCTTCCTCTTCTGAAATTCCAGAGTTTTTGTCTGATTTTCAGGATGTATTCGATGAGCCCAAGTCCAGTTTCCTTCCACCGCACAGGGACTGCGATTGTGCTATTGACTTAATTCCAGGCTGTAAGTTTCCTAAGGGTCGACTTTTCAACCTGTCTGTGCCTGAACATACCGCCATGTGGAGCTATATTAAGGAGTCTTTGGAGAAAGAGCATATTCGACCATCTTCTTCACCGTTGGGAGCGGGGTTCTTTTTTGTTGCTAAAAAAGATGGTTCCTTGAGACCCTGTATTGATTATCGCCTCTTGAATAAGATCACGGTCAAGTTTCAATACCCTTTACCTTTGCTTTCCGATTTGTTTGCTAGGATTAAGGGAGCTAGTTGGTTTACTAAGATTGACCTTCGGGGGGCATATAATCTTGTTCGTATTAAGCAGGGTGACGAATGGAAAACTGCGTTTAACACGCCGGAAGGCCATTTTGAATACCTTGTGATGCCATTCGGACTCTCTAATGCTCCATCTGTTTTTCAGTCCTTCATGCATGATATCTTCCGGACTTATCTTGATAAATTCTTGATTGTATATTTGGAAGATATTTTGATTTTTTCCGATGATTGGGAGTCTCATGTGCAACAGGTCAGGATGGTATTTCAGATCCTTCATGACAATGCTTTGTTTGTGAAAGGGTCTAAGTGTCTCTTTGGGGTGCAGAAGGTTTCTTTTTTGGGCTTTATTTTTTCTCCCTCGTCTATAGAGATGGATCCGGTTAAGGTTCAGGCCATTCATGATTGGATTCAGCCCACATCTGTAAAGAGCCTTCAGAAATTTGGGGGTTTTGCAAATTTTTATCGCCGTTTCATTGCTAATTTTTCCAGTGTGGTTAAACCCTTGACCGATTTGACGAAGAAAGGCGCTGATGTGGCGAATTGGTCCTCTGCGGCTGTCTCTGCCTTTCAGGAGCTTAAACATCGATTTACTTCTGCTCCGGTGTTGCGCCAACCGGATGTTTCTCTTCCGTTTCAGGTTGAGGTTGACGCTTCTGAGGTTGGGGCAGGGGCCATTTTGTCTCAGAGGGATCCTGTTGGTTCCTTGATGAAACCGTGTGCCTTCTTTTCCCGTAAGTTTTCGCCTGCTGAACGCAATTATGATGTCGGCAATCGGGAGTTGTTGGCTATTAATTGGGCGTTTGAGGAATGGCGACATTGGCTTGAGGGAGCTAAGCACCGTATTGTGGTCTTGACCGATCATAAGAATCTGATTTACCTCAAGTCTGCCAAATGGCTGAATCCTAGACAGGCTCGATGGTCCTTGTTTTTTTTCCGTTTTGTCTTCGTGGTCTCGTACCTTCCGGGGTCTAAGAATATTAAGGCTGATGCCCTCTCTAGGAGTTTTTTGCCTGATTCTCCTGAGGTCTTAGTACCAGTCGGTATTCTGAAAGAAAGGGTGGTCCTTTCTGCCATTTCCCCTGACTTACGACGGGTTCTTCAGGAATTTCAGGCTGACAAACCTGACCGCTGTCCTGTGGGGAAACTGTTTGTTCCTGACAGATGGACTAGTAGAGTGATTTCTGAGGTTCACTGTTCCGTGTTGGCTGGTCATCCTGGCATTTTTGGTACCAGAGACATGGTTGGTAGGTCCTTTTGGTGGCCTTCTTTGTCGCGTGATGTGCGTTTTTTTGTGCAGTCCTGTGGGACTTGTGTGCGTTCCAAGCCTTGTTCTTCCCATGCTAGTGGGTTGCTTTTGCCATTGCCAGTCCCTGAGAGGCCCTGGACGCATATTTCAATGGATTTTATTTCTGATCTTCCGGTCTCCCAGAAAATGTCTGTTATCTGGGTTGTTTGTGACCGGTTCTCTAAGGTGGTTCATTTGGTGCCTTTGCCTAAATTGCCTTCTTCTTCAGATTTGGTTCCGTTGTTTTTTCAGCATGTGGTTCGTTTGCATGGTATTCCGGAGAATATTGTGTCCGACAGAGGTTCCCAGTTTGTTTCTAGGTTTTGGCAGGCCTTTTGTGCTAGGCTGGGCATTGATATGTCTTTTTCTTCTGCATTTCATCCTCAGACAAATGGCCAGACCGAGCGAACTAATCAGACTTTGGAGACTTATTTGAGATGCTTTGTGTCTGCTGATCAGGATGATTGGGTGGCCTTCTTGCCATTGGCCGAGTTTGCCCTTAATAATCGGGCTAGTTTGGCTACTTTGGTTTCGCCTTTCTTTTGTAATTTTGGTTTTCATCCTCGTTTTTCTTCTGGGCAGGTTGAGCCTTCTGACTGTCCTGGTGTGGATTATGTGGTTGACAGGTTGCAGCAGATTTGGGCTCATGTGGTGGACAATTTGGTGTTGTCTCAGGAGGAGGCTCAACGTTTTGCTAACCGTCGTCGGTGTGTTGGTTCCCGGCTTCGGGTTGGGGATCTGGTCTGGTTGTCTTCCCGTCATGTTCCTATGAAGGTTTCTTCCCCTAAGTTTAAGCCTCGGTTTATTGGTCCTTATAAGATTTCTGAGATTATTAATCTGGTGTTATTTCGTTTGGCGCTTCCGGCCTCTTTTGCTATCCATAATGTCTTCCATAGATCTTTATTGCGGAAATATGTGGTGCCTGTTGTTCCCTCTGTTGATCCTCCGGCCCCTGTGTTGGTTGATGGTGAGTTGGAGTATGTGGTTGAGAAGATTTTGGATTCTCGTTTTTCGAGGCGGAGGCTTCAGTACCTTGTCAAATGGAAGGGTTATGGCCAGGAGGATAATTCTTGGGTTTTTGCCTCTGATGTCCATGCTGCTGATTTGGTCCGTGCCTTTCATCTGGCTCATCCTGATCGTCCTGGAGGCCTTGGTGAGGGTTCGGTGACCCCTCCTCAAGGGAGGGTACTGTTGTGAATTCTGCTCTTGGGTTCCCTCCAGTGGTTGTAGGTGGGAATGCAGTTGTCTCTGATTCGCAGTCCTGGCCAGGTGTATCTGCTGATTGCAGTTCTGACTGGGATATTTAGGTGTGCAGGATTCATTAGTCCTTTCCAGTTGTCAATGTTTCTTCTGAAGTGTTGGATCACTTTCTGGCTTCTCCTGCTTAGCTGCCAATTCAGCAAAGATAAGTGTCTGGTTTTTGTTTCTGTGGCACACATGCAGTGTGCTTATATTCTGTGCTATTCATTTGTTTTTCTCTTGTCCAGCTTAGACTGTGTCAGTGTTTTCTCAGTCTTGTTGGATTCTCTCGAGATGCAGATATACGCTCCACATCTTTAGTTAGATGGTGGAGTTTTTGCATTTTCTGCTGTGGATATTTTTGGAAGGATTTTTAATACTGACCACTTAGTATCCTGTCCTATCCTTTCCTATTTAGCTAGTGTGTGCCTCATTTGCTAAATCCTGTTTCCTGCCTGCGTGTGTCTTTTCCTCTACTACTCACAGTCAATATTTGTGGGGGGCTGCCTATCCTTTGGGGTTCTGCTCTGAGGCAAGGTAGAAATTCCTATTTCCATCTATAGGGGTATTTAGTCCTCCGGCTGTGTCGAGGTGTCTAGGTTTTGTTAGGCACACCCCACGGCTACTTCTAGTTGCGGTGATAAGATCAGGGTTTGCGGTCAGTATAGTTACCACCTGCTCCAGTGAAAGTTTTCATGCTGCTCCAAGGTCACCTGATCATAACAGGAGTCGTACATGACACGTATAATAATGCGTGCATTGATCTTCATCTTTTGGAAGACGATTCCCAATGGGAAGACGATATAACAGATACAATCGCTTTCCAATTGCCCTACCAAGTTCTTGAATTATTTGTTATAATTTGTGTATATGGGGAACCAGCTAAACCATTGGCATTATGGCAAAAATATAAAACCGAATTTATGGAGGATTGCACCAGGCGGTATACTCCAGAAATTGCTGAGCAACTGGCTCTTTGTGATATTAATGAAGTGCTCTTAAGCAATAAAATGTCCTGTGCTGACTACGGATTGCCAACTCCAGTAAATGTTGCAGATGAAATACTGGACCAACTGAATTATGCTGTAATAAAGCAAGAGGCTAAGAAATTGAAAGCTATGCTTAATGAAGCTCAGAAGTCAGTTTTCGATGCAATTTTTCAAGCAGTCAATGCTGCATCACAGCCAGACGATACTAGCTCACACTGTTTGTTTACAAGCAGAAAAGATTTTGCTCAGCAGCCTCCACTGGATTGACGGCTTCATTACTACAAAGCGGTAGCACCTACCATTCCAATTTTGGCCTTGGAATTACAACAAATGAGACCACAGTGTCAAAAATTAAGCCAATTTCACTTCAAGCAAAGGAGCTTAGGGAGTCATCTGTTGTTATTTGGGACGAAGTAAAAATGACTCCTTCATTTAATATGAACGCTGTGGATAATTTATTCCAAGACATATGTGAAAAAAAAGATCATTTGGTGGAAGAGTTTTCATAAACGGTGGTGACTTTTGTCAAACCCTACCAATAGTGGAAGGTGGAAAAAGAGCCCAAATTGTAAAGTCCACCATTAAATACTCAAAATCCTGGAATCAGTTTTCACGGTTCCAGTAACAATAGAATATGAGAACGTCTCAGGATGAAGTTGAGTACAACTCATGGTTACTGAAACTTGGCAATGGAGAGTTGTCAAATGTATATGGTCTACCAGAAGACACAATTGAAATCCCAAATTCTTTTATTGAAGAGGGTAATTTAATTGCAGCTATTTTTGGCGACTCAATTGAGATTACTGATGCAACGGTAGAAGCAATTGCCAATTAAGCAATTCTTACGCCATTGAGTGATGACGTTCACGCCTTGAACGACAAAATTCTTAGTCAAGATCAAGGTGAACACTCAACATATCGCTCAGTTGACACAATTGTGGAAGAGGAGGGTGTGATTCTCACAGATTACCCTGTAGACTTTCTTAACTCTTTGAATCCCACTGGGATGCCTCCTCATGACCTAAAGCTGAAACCAGGAGCTGTAAATATGCTCCTGGGTAATCTTAACAGAAAGCGTGGCCTTTGTAATGGCACAAGGCTTTATGTGAAAAGCGTAAAAGCAAACGTTATTCATGCCCTTGCTTTAAATGTAAAGGCAAAGGGTCAGACAGTTCTTATTCCAAGAATTGACCTGATTTCCAAAGATAATAACTTGCCAGTCCAGATGCGACAGCATCAGTTTCCTGTCATGTTGTCTTTTGCAATGACCATCAATAAATCTCAGGGACAGTCCTTGGATATTGTAGGAATTTATTTGCCTCTCCCAGTGTTTTCACACGGGCAGTTATATGTGGCTTTCTCTGGGGGAAGGAAAAGCCAACAAATAAGGGTCAAAATATTTGAGACACAGAAGCAAGGTAAACTTATTCCTAACGTTGACAAATGGTTTATTGTCAACTGTGTGTACAAAGAAGTATTTCATTAAGCTTTTTAACAATTGTAAAAGCCAAAAAATGTTGTACACAAAAGCAGAACTAACTCCTAGCCGCGGTCTGCGGACCAAACATTAGGCATGGGCAGGGCCTTTGGGGCAGATCGCAAGTGCGCTCAATCAAGTGAAATAGCTTACGCTCAGGAACATTGAGGAATAGCGTTATTGGATAGCTCTACCCGTTCATTTCCTTTAGGAATAGGGATATGGTTTAGTTTTTCCCTTTCACTTTCTTCATGGTTAGCGCTATCGGATAGCTCTACCCGAACAGTATTAACTACAGCACTTTTTCATACACAAGGTTGGAGTGGCAGGAGAGGTACACCAAGTATTTATGTTTGCTATTAGTCTGCACATACGGCAGTCTGGTGCGTGGGTTACACCCCATTGTGAGGTCAGTCTGCTGCATGGTTACACCCCATTGCGTGGCTCGTAATCACAGAGTGCGCCCTAAGGGCGCGCAATCACTCGTCTTATGATAAATGCATAGAAAAAGGAAAACAGGGGAGCATGGTGTGTTTCCTACTAACCTAACAGTAAAGTCAGTAACCTTCCAGTGATTATTAAAATCTCCCATGGTCAGTGTGAAAGAATGGAGAGAATGTTTCATATTTTCAGATAATCAAAAAAAGTTACATGATTGGTCCAAGTTCATTTGAATACAAACAATGGTATTGTTTATGAGAAATACTGTAATAAAGGCATGTGTGTCTGTCAATTATGTTAATTGCAGCGTTATTATGCACTTCTAATTTCCATGAAGAACAGAACATTGCTGTGCTAACATTCCTGATTATAATATGCATGGAGACCCAAACTATTTGAAAAATAAAAGAGAGTTAGAGCTTCAAAGTTTTAGCAGAAGTTTACAGATATAATTCCAACATAGCTTTAACAATTACTTAGTTAATTGGCTTTATTCAAAGGGATTTGATAACTTTTTACTCTTTACACTCAACGACACATTTCAAACAAGCTAAATATGACAAAATTCTGATGTAATTTGCAACAAAAACTTTCTCTCACGACTTCTTTTCATCATATTTACAGTAAAGAGTAAAAGGGTAACAATGTTTTGATCTTTTGACTTTCATGGTCCATATCTAATTATCCACTTCTGCTTTGAACTTGAGACTTCCATCATTTTATAAACAATCATCTTGACTGTCTCATACATAAATTTGACGTGCAACTAATTAGCATATGAGTAGTTATGCAGATTCTTGTCATGTCATTGCATTGTTAGGTTTTGTGTACACTATAAGTAAACGCTGCGAGTTGGACGCTGCATACTTGTGCAGCATTCAACCCACAGCGTCCAGCTGTTACAGCATAGTGGATGGGATGTCAAGAAATCCCTTGTCCACTATGCATCCAGAGACGCCTGCGGGTCACGCGTGGAGACGGACATGCGGCGCGTCTTTCCAGACTGTAGCATGTCTATTTTTCTTGCGGAGACGCGAGCCTCCGTGAGATAAATTTCACCCGTACAATGTTTTGGATGGGGTGAATCAGCACAGTTCAATGAAGACATACAGATTCACCTGCATTCAATAGCTGGCATCGCTTTGGACGTAGTGAACATGTGCTGTGTCCAAGGCGCTGCCAATTCCTGAGCGTGTGCACATATCCTTACTGCTTTGCTCCTAAAGATCTAAATTTTAATTTTTAGTATTTTGTGAATCAAACTTTTGGCTTTCAACACTGCCTGAATCTTTCTGGGCATGCTATCGATCAGATTCAAATATGTGTCGACTGAAACTTGATCTCAGGTCTCTTCTACACGTTCCCAATATGGTGCATACTTGTCGACTCACTTGAGTATGTATATAGATCTCTATTCAAGTGTTTCATTGGGTTGAGGTCTGGGTACTGTGAGGGCCAATCCAGCACGTCTACTTCATTGTCATTGAACCATTTCTTCACCCCAAAGCTTCTTGTTGTTGTCCTGTTGGAACACTATGTCATTCTTTTCATACCCATAGTAATTGAGCTTACCAAGTAACTCATCTTGTAGGATACTCACATATAGCTCAGCATTGAGACCACCATCATTCCTGGTCAAGTATCAAATGCCTTTGGCTGTGAAACAACCCCATATCAACAAGCTTCCTCCACCAAATTTGACATTTTCTTCAATTTGTCAATCCATTAGCCCCTTTTTCCTTTGTTTCTTTCAGACCCATTTGCACCTATCAGAGCTTAATCTACTTACTTATGTGTCACAGCTCCAAATCACACGTTCCAAATCTTTAAATGTCCACTTTCCATACTTGTTTGCAAACTTGAACCAACGCTTCTTATGACGATATTGAAGTTCAGGGCCACCATTTCAGACTTGTGTAATGTGCGTCACACGGTGCCTACATCAATGTCTGTGATCTCACTTTTATGAAGCATACGAGCCACCACTGCCGTGTTTGTTGCTCCAGAACTGATAGACCTAGGAATGAGCCAATTTGTTGACTTCAATATTTTTACCTGGATGTCCCTGTTTAGACTGCTGGATACATGGATGGACTTAATTTCATTTTCTTCCAACTGTCATGGCACTTACAGGATGCATTTTGGCAATTTTCTTGACCAAGAGACCACTATTGATGATGCCGTTTCTCTTTTCTTGTGAAATGGTTTTCATGACTGCTCCTTGTTTCGAACCAATGACCTTTCACTAGGAAATCAACCTTATAATGCACTGAGCTATTAGGGAATATGAGAACAGGTTGTGTTTTTAGTATTCAGGAAGAAAAATGACAAGAATCTGCATAACTAATCATATGCTCAGGGCCAGTTTTAGGCAAAGTGGGGCCCTGGGCAAAATTTTAAAATGGGTCCCCAAATACTAACATAATGCACATCACACAGAAGCATTTTGGTTCTATTTACATGCTCTGAATCCAGGCCACTAAACAAGTGTGATTAACAATATTGAAGAAATTTGATGTTTGTTTCCTGGCCTCTTTACACCGGCTGAGGAACAATGATGGGGACAGAACAATCACTATTACATCAATCTGTCTCCATACAGTATCATGTTATCAGCAGCATATCTGCCGTTTTCACCGGGCGATGTGCTGCTGAGAACAATGAACAAGCCAATCACTCAATGAATAGGCATTTTGCTTATTTAGTATAATCTACCCCATAGTCCTCCACATACTATAATGCACCCCAAAGTCCTCTATATAGTATAATGTGCACCACAGTCCTCCATATTGTATAATGCACACCCCATAGTCCTCCATATAATATAATGTTCCCCATAGTCCACCATATAGTATAATTCACTCCCCATAGTCCTCTATATAGATTAATACACTCCTCATAGACCACCATATATTAAAATACACTCCCCATAGCTCTCCATATAGTATAATACACTCCCCATAGTCCTCCATATAGTATAATACACTCCCCATAGCCCTTCATGTATTAAAATCCACTCCCCATAGTCCTCCATATATTAAAATACATTCCCCACAGTCCTCCATATATTAAAATACACTCCCCATAGTCATCCATATATTAAAATACACTCCCCATAGTCCTCCATATATTAAAATACACTCCCCATAGTCCTCCATATATTAAAATACACTCCCCCTAGTCCTCCATATATAAAAATACACTCCTCAGTCCTCCATATAGTATAATACACTCCTCATATTCCTCCATATAGTATAATACACTCCTAATATTCCTCTATATAGTATAATACACTCCCCATAGTCCTCCATATACTATAATACACTCCTCATAGTCCTCCATACATTAAAATACACTCCTTGGTTCTTGATATAGTATAATATACTCCTCAGTCCTCAATATAGTAAAATACCCTGCCCAGATTTCTTCATATAGTACAATACACTCCTCATAATCATCCAGATATTAAAATACACTCCTCAGTCCTCCATATAGTATAATACACTTTTCAGTCCTCAACATAGTATAATACCCTCCCCAGTATCCACCATATAGTACAATATACTCATCATAATCCTCCATATATATTAAGATCCACTCCTCAGTTCTCCATATAGCATAATACACACCTCATAGTTGTCCATATACCATAATGCACCCACATAGTCCTCCATGTAGTACAATGCACTTTCCATAGTTTAATGCAACCCATAATTCTACATATAGTCTAATGCATTCCCCATAGTCCTTGATACAGTATAATAAAGGTCCCATATGGTATATAGTATAATGCACTGCCCATAGTCCGATGACATAGAATACAGCCACACCATAGAGCATAATGCAGCCACCCCATAGAGCAGGGGTCCCCAACTCCAGTCCTCAAGGCCCACCAACATGTCATGTTTTCAGGATTTCCTTAGTCTTGCCCAGGTAATAATTGCATCACCTGTGCAATGCAAAGGAAATCCTGAAAACATGACCTGTTGGTGGGCCTTGAGGACTGGAGTTGGGGACCCCTGCCATAGAGTATAATGTAGCCCCCGCATAGAGTATAATGCAGCCCCTATAGAATATAATGTAGCCCCCATAGAATATAATGCAGACCCCTCATATAGTATAATGCAGCCCCCAATAGAATATAATGTAGCCCCCTCATAGAGTATAATGCAGCACCCCTCATAGAATATAATGTAGCCCCTCCCTATAGAATATAATCCAGCCCCACAGTCCTATAGTATTATGGCCACCAGTACTCACTAATATATTAAAAAAGCAAAAAACACGATACTCACCTTTCCTACTCCTTCCCCGCTGCTCCAGGCTCTGCACTAGTCTCAGCAGCTCCACTGCCCGGCACACAGCATAGTGCATGATGAAGGGATGTCATTGTGCTCCTGCTGTGTCAGAGGCAGAGGGGAATGAAGGGAGAGGGAGCATCATCTGAAGCGCTCTCGTCTCCATCATTGCTTTCAACTGTATCGGCATCAATGATGAGATATTGAGCCTGAAGTCAAAAGTTCAAAACATTGTTACCCTTTTGCTCTGCACGGTATGTAATGTTATGTAATTTAGACACTTTTATGACTTGTCTGACAAAGAGGTGTGAGCTCTATGAAAAGGGTTGTGGCTTATCTGAAAATTAAGACTAATTTAAGTTTGCACAGTCTAAGAATAGACAGTATTGATAAAATATGTATTACTGTTTCATGGCATACTGGATTTTTAAGATTAAGGTTATTCCCATCATATAGTATGGTAACATATCAACAGGACTCACAGTATCCAACTTCTACCAGGGTATGCACAAGTTTTAACCCCTTAATCCCATATGACGTACTATCCCGTCAAGGTGACTTGGGACGTAATTCCCAGTGACGGGAGAGTACGTCATACACGATCGGCCGCGCTCACGGTGGGGAGCACGGCCGATCGCGGCCGGGTGTCAGCTGACTATCGCAGCTGACATCCGGCACTATATGCCAGGAGCGGTCACGGACTGCTCCCGGCACATTAGCCCCTGGCACACAGCGATCAAACATGATCGTGGTGTGTCGGCAGTATAGGGAAGCATCGCGCAGGGAGGGGGCTCCCTGCGTGCTTCCCTGAGACGATTGGTACAAGGCGAAGTGCTCACCTTGTACCGAGCGTCTCCTTCCTGCAGGCCCCGGATCCAAAATGGCCACAGGGCTACCGGGTCCTGCAGGGAGTACTTCCGGGTCCAGAGCAAGCTCTGGTAACTAAGCAGCAGGGCACACCAGATCGCTGATCTGACACAGTTCTCTGCAAAGTGTCAGATCAGCGATCTGTCACTATACAGTGATGTCCCCCCTGGGACAAGGCAAAAAAGTTAAAAAAATTTTTTTAGATGTGTAAAAAAAAAAAATCCTAAATAAAGAAAAAAAAATATTGCTCCCAAAAATACATTTTTTTATCTAAATAAAAAAACAATAAAGTACACATATTTAGTATCGCCGCGTCCATAATGACCCAACCTATAAAACTGTCCCACTAGTTAACCCCTTCCGTGAACACTGTAAAAAAAAAAAACAATGCTTTATTATCATACCAACGAACAAAAAGTGTAATAACACGCGATCAAAGAGACGGATATAAATAACCATGGTACCGCTGAAAACGTCATCTTGTCCCGCAAAAAACGAGCTGCCATACAGCATCAGTAGCGAAAAAATAAAAAAGTTTTCACGACTCTGCGTTGTAAACTGTAGTGAAACACTTGGGGTTCAAAGCTGTCAAAACACATCAAGATAAGTTCCTTAGGGGGTCTACTTTCCAAAATGGTGTTACTTCTGGGGGGTTTCTACTGTTTAGGTGCATCAGGGGCTCTGCAAATGCATCGTGACGTCTGCAGACCATTCCATCTAAATCTGCATTCCAAATGGGGCTCCTTCCCTTCCGAGCTCTGCCATGCACCCAAACGGTGGTTACCTCCCACATATGGGGTATCAGCGTACTCTGGACAAATTGGACAACAACTTTTGGGGTCCAATTTCTTTTGTTACCCTTGGGAAAATAAAAATTTGGGGGGCTAAAAACATTTATGTGGGAAAAAAATAAATTTTTATTTTCACGACTCTGCGTTATAAACTGTAGTGAAAAACTTGGGGGTTCAAAGCTTTCAAAACACATCTAGATAAGTTCCTTGGGGGGTCTAGTTTCCAAAATTGTGTCACTTGTGGGGGGTTTCAATGTTTAGGCCCATCAGGGGCTCTCAAAACGTGACATGGGGTCCCATCTCAATTCCAGTCAATTTTGCATTGAAAAGTCAAATGGCGCTCCTTCCCTTCCGAGCTGTGCCATGCGCCCAAACAGTGGTTTACCCCCACATGTAGGGTATCGGCATACTCAGAACAAATGGCACAACAACTTTTGCAGTCCAATTTCTTCTCTTACCCTTTTGAAAATAAAAAAGTGGGGGTGAAAAGATCATATTTTGTGAAAAAATATGATTTTTTATTTTTACAGCTCTGCATTATAAACTTCTGTGAAGCACTTGGTGGGTTAAAGTGCTCACCACACATCTAGATAAGTTCCTTAGGGGGTCTACTTTCCAAAATGATGCCACTTGTGGGGGGTTTCAATGTTTAGGCACATCAGGGGCTCTTCAAACGCAACATGGCGTCCCATCTCAATTCCAGTCAATTTTGCATTGAAAAGTCAAACGGCGCTCCTTCCCTTCCGAGCTCTGCCATGCACCCAAACAGTGGTTTACCCCCACATGTGGGGTATCGGCGTACTCAGAACAAATGGCACAACAACTTTTGTGGTCCAATTTCTTCTCTTACCCTTGGGAAAATAAAACAAATTGGAGCTGAAGTAATTTTTTTGTGAAAAAAAGTTAAATGTTCATTTTTTTTTAAACATTCCAAAAATTCCTGTAAAATATGTGAAGGGTTAATAAACTTCTTGAATGTGGTTTTGAGCACCTTGAGGGGTGCAGTTTTTAGAATGGTGTCACACTTGGTTATTTTCTATCATATAGAACCCTCAAAATGACTTCAAATGTGATGTGGTCCCTAAAAAATATTGGTGTTGTAAAAATGAGAAATTGCTGGTCAACTTTTAACCCTTATAACTTCCTAACAAAAAAAAATTTTGGTTCCAAAATTGTGCTGATGTAAAGTAGACATGTGGGAAATGTTAATTATTAATTATTTTACATGACATATCTCTGTGATTTAAGGGCATAAAAATTCAAAGTTGGAAAATTGCAAAATTTTCAAATTTTTTGCCAAATTTCCATTTTTTTCAGAAATAAACGCAAGTTATATTGAAGAAATTTTACCACTATCATGAATTACAATATGTCACGAGAAAACATTGTCAGAATCGCCAAAATCCGTTGAAGCGTTCCAGAGTTATAACCTCATAAAGGGACAGTGGTCAGAATTGTAAAAATTGGCCCGGTCATTAACGTGCAAACCACCCTTGGGGCTTAAGGGGTTAAAGTTATAATATATGTGTTATTGGAAGTTAAGTTATTACATTGCTCCATTAGAAGGATAGTGGATCTGTTCCCCCTCGGGCTTCTTTGGCTCTTTCCGGACCACACAGCATTGAACTGCGCAAGCACGAGTAGTCAGTGACATGAACGTATGCACCACAGCCAGTTTATCTACAGTATATGTTTTGCTGTTTCCATCCATTTTTGGCCCGCTCAGACTTAAGTATGCGCACAGACAGCACAGCACTAGCTGGTGGCACAGCTATTCTGCTTTACCTATTTTCTCTCTCCCTTGTCCTATTTACTGTATATCCGACCCACACCATCTCACCACACACACTGTGAGACCTCACGCTACTCCACTGCACTTGGATTTATTACTACACAGGTAAGTTAATCATTTGTATCACCTCTTTATACTTTGCTTTTACAAGTTGATTGTTTACCTTTGGATCTGTCATGCACTAATCTTCCTTATGCATTTTCACAGAACACTGGCACAGTCAATCACCTCTGACAGGTAAAATTTACTTCATCTGTCCTGCATAACCTTACTATAGATTTCATACACTTTGGGTATGATACTTTAGAATATTATGGCTTCCCTCATTTTTTTCTCTTTTTTTCTGCAGCGGATCTTCTTTATACATCATATCTCAATCTATGACAATTTATCTCTCGATACCTGATGGCCGCATGACCATTGAAAATAGTAATTTTCTTCTAAAAAATGTTTCTTCTATAATAGAATGCCTGCAGATGTATTTTTTGTTAGCAGTTCATTATGCATTACCAGTTATTCTCTACTTTATTCTACCCATAGTAAATGTGTACTTGAGATAAGAAAATCCTCTGTATTCCACAATCCCTTAAACATGATACAACTTCTGTAATATTATTTTGTACTGTTACTTTGATGTGTATATATAATGTTTATGGACTTCATGAGACATATTCAGATGTTACTATGTTGTTACATAAAGAATTGTTTACCATTTATATCTTACATAGATAACCTTACATAGATAGCCAGAGAGCCAAAACGTTGGGTCTTGATTTCTATCTCAAGTTGATAATTTCAATAAATACAGTGTGTCCGTAAAATCATGGTGGACTTTTGACCAGTCACCGGAAAGCAACAAAAAAATGATATAAATGTGAAATCTGCTCCAAATAAAAGAAAAACTCTCCCAGTTTCATACCTATTCAGTGCAGTTCGATGTGGGCTCCATTTTTTGCCATACACACATCCAAATGATATTGAAGTTCTTGCCACACACGGGTAAGGACGTCTGGTTTAACAGAGTGAATAACATCTGTGATTGTTTTAAGTGTTTAATGTCATTGATATGTTCAATGTACACATGTTGCTCCACATAACCCCAAAAGTAAAAGTCTAAGGGCGTCAGATCCGGGAATCGTGGTGGCTATGGCTTCACAGAGCCCCTGCCTATCCACCGCCAGGGGAATGTTCTAACCAGAAACTCTCAAACAACGGTGGCGTAGTGTGGAGGAGTGTCGTCCTGTTG
Organism: Ranitomeya imitator; assembly: GCF_032444005.1. Classification (NCBI taxonomy): domain Eukaryota; kingdom Metazoa; phylum Chordata; class Amphibia; order Anura; family Dendrobatidae; genus Ranitomeya; species Ranitomeya imitator. The sequence continues at coordinate 323,941,879 of NC_091285.1, read as the reverse complement.
AAAGATGACACCTTCTGGAAATTGTGGCACTGCATACAATTCCAACATGTCAAGATACGTGTTTGCCATCGCAGACCACTCCGCTACAAAAAATGGGCCTATCACCTCATCATGCATCAGGCCACACCACATGTTTACTTTAGGGGTGTTATATTCGTACTCAACGTAGGCATGAGGATGTTCAGCAGCCCACATTTGGACATTATGGTGATGAACATGTCCAGAGATATGGAAAGGTCGCCTCATCGCTAAACACAATGCAACCCTCTTCTCCCACTCTTGACACACTGATAGCAACACCACAGAAGAAATGCTAGCACAGGCTTCCAGTGTCCGCTGTTTCAGATGCTGCACATCTCGTATCTTCACAGCATAGACAATAGCCTTCAGATGACCCCAGCATTTGAACAATGGATACTGGAGCCTGTGCTAGCATTTCTTCTGCGGTGTTGCTATCAGCATGTAAAGAGTGGGAGAAGAGGTGTTGTGAATTCTGTTGTCAGGCTCCCTCCAGTGGTCATGAATGGTACTTCGGCTGGTTCTGTCCATGGGCTTCCTCTGGTGGTTGTGAGTGGAGCTGCTGCTTCTGAGTTTCCTTCCACAGGTGACGAGGTTAATTCGTTAGCTGGCTGCTCTATTTAACTCCACAAAGGCTACGTTCACATTAGCGTCGCGTGGCTGTTGCGTCGGCGACGCAGCGGCGACGCACGGAAAAACGCGCGCAAACGCGCGCAAAAACGCGCGCGTTTTGCGACGCGTGCGTCGTTTTTTGACTAAATCGGACGTAAGAAAAATGCAACTTGTAGCGTTTTCTTGCGTCCGACGCTAGCGTCTAAAACGACGCACGTGTCGGAAAACGCGTGCAAAAAGACGCACGCGTCCCCTATGTTAAACATAGGGGCGCGTCGCCGCTGCGTCGCCGACGCAACAGCGACGCGACGCTAATGTGAACGTAGCCTTAGATCATTGCTCCATGCCACCTGTCAATGTTCCAGTATTGGTCTTGTTCTCTCCTGGATCGTTCTTGTGACCTGTCTTCCCAGCAAAAGCTAAGTTCCTGTTTGCTTTTCTCTGGTTTGCTATTTTTCTGTCCAGCTTGCTGTTTTGATTTTGTCTTGCTTGCTGGAAGCTCTGGGACGCAGAGGGAGCGCCTCCGCACCGTGAGTCGGTGCGGAGGGTCTTTTTGCGCCCTCTGCGTGGTCTTTTTGTAGTTTTTTGTGCTGACCGCAAAGTTACCTTTCCTATCCTCTGTCTGTTCAGTAAGTCGGGCCTCACTTTGCTAAATCTATTTCATCTCTGTGTTTGTAATTTTCATCTTTACTCACAGTCATTATATGTGGGGGGCTGCCTTTTCCTTTGGGGAATTTCTCTGAGGAAGTTCTGAGACCATTTTTTTTACTTTGCAGTGTGTTTTGTCTCTCTTTTCCCCTTTACCTCTGGGTGGTTCAGGATACAGGTGTAGATATGGACATTCAAGGTCTGTTCTCTTGTATGAATAATCTCACTGCAAGGGTACAAAACATTCAAGATTTTGTAGTTCAGAATCCGATGTTAGAGCCTAGGATTCCAATTCCTGATTTGTTTTTTGGGGATAAATCTAAGTTTCTGAATTTCAAAAATAATTGTAAATTATTTCTTGCTTTTAAACCTCGCTCCTCAGGTGACCCTGTTCAACAAGTGAAAATCATTATTTCTTTGTTACGTGGCGACCCTCAAGACTGGGCATTTTCCCTTGCGCCAGGAGATCCGGCATTGCGTGATGTTGATGCGTTTTTCCTGGCGCGTGGATTGCTTTATGATGAACCTAATTTAGTGGATCAGGCAGAGAAAATCTTGCTGGCTCTGTGTCAGGGTCAGGATGAGGTAGAGATATATTGTCAGAAGTTTAGGAAGTGGTCTGTACTCACTCAGTGGAATGAATGTGCTCTGGCAGCAATTTTCAGAAAGGGTCTCTCTGAAGCCCTTAAGGATGTCATGGTGGGATTTCCCATGCCTGCTGGTCTGAATGAGTCTATGTCTTTGGCCATTCAGATCGATCGACGCTTGCGTGAGCGTAAAGCTGTGCACCATTTGGCGGTATTATCTGAGCATAGACCTGAGCCTATGCAATGTGATAGGACTTTGACCAGAGCTGAACGGCAAGAACACAGACGTCGGAATGGGCTGTGTTTTTACTGTGGTGATTCCACGCATGCTATCTCCGATTGTCCTAAGCGCACTAAGCGTTTCGCTAGGTCTGCTACCATTGGTACCGTACAGTCGAAATTTCTTTTGTCCGTTACTCTGATTTGCTCTTTGTCATCCTATTCTGTTATGGCATTTGTGGATTCAGGCGCTGCCCTGAATTTGATGGACTTGGAGTTTGCTAGGCGCTGTGGTTTTTACTTGGAGCCCTTGCAGTATCCTATTCCATTGAGAGGAATTGATGCTACGCCTTTGGCCAAGAATAAGCCTCAGTACTGGACCCAATTGACCATGTGCATGGCTCCTGCACATCAGGAGGATATTCGCTTTTTGGTGTTGCATAATCTGCATGATGTGGTCGTTTTGGGGTTGCCATGGCTACAGGTCCATAATCCAGTATTGGATTGGAAATCTATGTCTGTGTCCAGCTGGGGTTGTCAGGGGGTACATGGTGATGTTCCATTTCTGTCTATTTCGTCATCCACCCCTTCTGAAGTCCCGGAGTTTTTGTCGGATTACCGGGATGTATTTGATGAGCCCAAATCCAGTGCCCTACCTCCTCATAGGGATTGTGATTGTGCTATCAATTTGATTCCTGGTAGTAAGTTTCCTAAGGGCCGACTGTTCAATTTATCTGTGCCAGAGCACGCCGCTATGCGGAGTTATGTAAAGGAATCCTTGGAGAAGGGTCATATTCGCCCGTCGTCGTCACCATTGGGAGCAGGGTTTTTTTTTGTGGCCAAGAAGGATGGTTCTTTGAGACCTTGTATTGATTACCGCCTTCTTAATAAGATCACAGTCAAGTTTCAGTACCCTTTGCCGCTGCTGTCGGATTTATTTGCTCGGATTAAGGGGGCTAGTTGGTTCACCAGGATAGATCTTCGTGGTGCGTATAATCTTGTGCGTATTAAGCAGGGTGATGAATGGAAAACAGCATTTAATACGCCCGAGGGCCATTTTGAGTACCTGGTTATGCCATTCGGGCTTTCCAATGCTCCACCAGTATTTCAGTCCTTTATGCATGACATCTTCCGAGAGTACCTGGATAAATTCCTGATTGTATATTTGGATGATATTTTGGTCTTCTCGGATGATTGGGAGTCTCACGTGAAGCAGGTCAGAATGGTGTTCCAGGTCCTTCGTGCGAATTCTTTGTTTGTGAAGGGGTCAAAGTGTCTCTTTGGAGTTCAGAAGGTTTCATTTTTGGGTTTCATTTTTTCCCCTTCTACTATCGAGATGGACCCTGTTAAAGTCCAGGCCATTTATGATTGGACTCAGCCGACATCTGTGAAGAGTCTGCAAAAGTTCCTGGGCTTTGCTAATTTTTATCGTCGCTTCATCAGTAATTTTTCTAGTGTTGCTAGACCGTTGACTGATTTGACCAAGAAGGGTGCTGATGTGGTCAATTGGTCTTCTGCGGCTGTGGAAGCTTTTCAAGAGTTGAAGTGTCGTTTTGCTTCTGCCCCTGTATTGTGCCAGCCAGATGTTTCGCTTCCGTTTCAGGTCGAAGTTGATGCTTCTGAGATTGGAGCAGGGGCTGTTTTGTCGCAAAGAAGTTCTGATGGCTCGGTGATGAAACCTGTTATGTTTGCTAATGACAGGTGTTATGAAGGCAATCCAGAAACACAGTGTGCTTAGCGATCAGAGCGCACACAGTGATCTGACAAATACCCAAAAATACAAGAACGAGCTCTGAGACGTGGAAACTCTGTAGACTGCACACCTGATCCTATCCTAAACACAACTAAAAGCGGCTGTGGATTGCGCCTAACAACTACCTAGGCAACTCGGCACAGCCTAAGAAACTAGCTAGCCTGAAGATAGAAAAATAGGCCTGACTTGCCCCAGAGAAATTCCCCAAAGGAAAAGGCAGCCCCCCACATATAATGACTGTGAGTAAGATGAAAAGACAAAACGTAGGGATGAAATAGATTCAGCAAAGTGGGGCCCGATATTCTAGGACAGAGCGAGGACAGTAAAGCGAACTTTGCAGTCTACAAAAAACCCTAAAGCAAAACCACGCAAAGGGGGCAAAAAAAAACCCACCGTGCCGAACTAACGGCACGGCAGTACACCCTTTGCGTCTCAGAGCTTCCAGCAAAACAAAAGACAAGCTGGACAGAAAAAAAGCAACAAAAAAACGAAAAGCACTTAGCTATACAGAGCAGCAGGTCACAGGAACAATCAGGAGAAGCTCAGATCCAACACTGAAACATTGACAAGGAGCAAGGATAGAAGCATCAGGCGGAGTTAAGTAATGAAGCAGTTAACGAGCTCACCAGAACACCTGAGGGAGGAAGCTCAGAAGCTGCAGTACCACTTGTGACCACAGGAGTGAATTCAGCCACAGAATTCACAACAGTACCCCCCCCTTGAGGAGGGGTCACCGAACCCTCACCAGAGCCCCCAGGCCGACCAGGATGAGCCGCATGAAAGGCACGAACAAGATCGGAAGCATGAACATCAGAGGCAAAAACCCAGGAATTATCTTCCTGAGCATAACCCTTCCATTTAACCAGATACTGGAGTTTCCGTCTAGAAACACGAGAATCCAAAATCTTCTCCACAATATACTCCAATTCCCCCTCCACCAAAACCGGGGCAGGAGGCTCAACAGATGGAACCATAGGTGCCACGTATCTCCGCAACAACGACCTATGGAATACATTATGTATGGAAAAGGAGTCTGGGAGGGTCAAACGAAAAGACACAGGATTGAGAACATCAGAAATCCTATACGGACCAATAAAACGAGGTTTAAATTTAGGAGAGGAAACCTTCATAGGAATATGACGAGAAGATAACCAAACCAGATCCCCAACACGAAGTCGGGGACCCACACGGCGTCTGCGATTAGCGAAAAGTTGAGCTTTCTCCTGGGACAAGATCAAATTGTCCACTACCTGAGTCCAGATCTGCTGCAACCTATCCACCACAGAATCCACACCAGGACAGTCCGAAGACTCAACCTGTCCTGAAGAGAAACGAGGATGGAACCCAGAATTGCAAAAAAATGGAGAAACCAAGGTAGCCGAGCTGGCCCGATTATTAAGGGCGAACTCAGCCAACGGCAAAAAGGACACCCAATCATCCTGGTCTGCAGAAACAAAACATCTCAGATATGTTTCCAAGGTCTGATTGGTTCGTTCGGTCTGGCCATTAGTCTGAGGATGGAAAGCCGAGGAAAAGGATAGGTCAATGCCCATCCTACCACAAAAGGCTCGCCAAAACCTTGAAACAAACTGGGAACCTCTGTCAGAAACAATATTCTCAGGAATGCCATGCAACCGAACCACATGCTGAAAGAACAAAGGTACCAAATCAGAGGAGGAAGGCAATTTAGCCAAGGGCACCAGATGGACCATTTTAGAAAAGCGATCACAGACCACCCAAATGACTGACATCTTTTGAGAAACGGGAAGGTCAGAAATGAAATCCATCGAAATATGTGTCCAAGGCCTCTTTGGGACCGGCAAGGGCAAAAGCAACCCACTGGCACGAGAACAGCAGGGCTTAGCCCTAGCACAAATCCCACAAGACTGCACAAAAGTACGTACATCCCGTGACAGAGATGGCCACCAGAAGGATCTAGCCACTAACTCTCTGGTACCAAAGATTCCAGGATGACCAGCCAACACCGAACAATGAAGTTCAGAGATAAGTTTATTAGTCCACCTATCAGGGACGAACAGTTTCTCTGCTGGACAACGATCAGGTTTATTCGCCTGAAATTTTTGCAGCACCCGCCGCAAATCAGGGGAGATGGCAGACACAATGACTCCTTCCTTGAGGATACCCGCTGGCTCAGATAAACCCGGAGAGTCGGGCACAAAACTCCTAGACAGAGCATCCGCCTTCACATTTTTAGAGCCCGGAAGGTACGAAATCACAAAGTCGAAGCGGGCAAAAAATAACGACCAACGGGCCTGTCTAGGATTCAAGCGCTTGGCAGACTCGAGATAAGTCAAGTTCTTATGATCAGTCAATACCACCACGCGATGCTTAGCTCCTTCAAGCCAATGACGCCACTCTTCGAATGCCCACTTCATGGCCAGCAACTCTCGATTGCCCACATCATAATTACGCTCAGCGGGCGAAAACTTCCTGGAAAAGAAAGCACATGGTTTCATCACTGAGCAATCAGAATCTCTCTGTGACAAAACCGCCCCTGCTCCAATCTCAGAAGCATCAACCTCGACCTGGAACGGAAGAGAAACATCTGGCTGACACAACACAGGGGCAGAACAAAAACGACGCTTCAACTCCTGAAAAGCTTCCACAGCAGCAGAAGACCAATTAACCAAATCAGCACCCTTCTTGGTCAAATCGGTCAATGGTTTGGCAATGCTAGAAAAATTACAGATGAAGCGACAATAAAAATTAGCAAAGCCCAGGAACTTTTGCAGACTTTTCAGAGATGTCGGCTGAATCCAATCCTGGATGGCTTGGACCTTAACTGGATCCATCTCGATAGTAGAAGGGGTAAAGATGAACCCCAAAAATGAAACTTTCTGCACACCGAAGAGACACTTTGATCCCTTCACAAACAAAGAGTTAGCACGCAGGACCTGAAAAACCATTCTGACCTGCTTCACATGAGACTCCCAATCATCTGAGAAGATCAAAATGTCATCCAAGTAAACAATCAGGAATTTATCCAGGTAATCTCGGAAGATGTCATGCATAAAAGACTGAAACACAGATGGAGCATTGGCAAGTCCGAACGGCATCACTAGATACTCAAAATGACCCTCGGGCGTATTGAATGCAGTTTTCCATTCATCTCCTTGCCTGATTCTCACCAGATTATACGCACCACGAAGATCTATCTTAGTGAACCAACTAGCCCCCTTAATCCGAGCAAACAAGTCAGATAACAATGGCAAGGGATACTGAAATTTAACAGTGATCTTATTAAGAAGGCGGTAATCAATACACGGTCTCAGCGAACCATCCTTCTTGGCTACAAAGAAGAACCCTGCTCCCAGTGGTGATGACGATGGGCGAATATGTCCCTTCTCCAGGGATTCCTTCACATAACTGCGCATAGCGGCGTGTTCGGGCACGGATAAATTAAATAATCGACCTTTAGGGAATTTACTACCAGGAATCAAATTGATAGCACAATCACAATCCCTATGCGGAGGTAGAGCATCGGACTTGGGCTCTTCAAATACATCCTGATAATCAGACAAGAACTCTGGGACCTCAGAAGGGGTGGATGATGAAATCGACAAAAATGGAACATCACCATGTACCCCCTGACAACCCCAGCTGGATACCGACATGGAATTCCAATCCAATACTGGATTATGGGTTTGTAGCCATGGCAACCCCAACACGACCACATCATGCAGATTATGCAACACCAGAAAGCGAATAACTTCCTGATGTGCAGGAGCCATGCACATGGTCAGCTGGGCCCAGTATTGAGGTTTATTCTTGGCCAAAGGTGTAGCATCAATTCCTCTCAATGGAATAGGACACCGCAAAGGCTCCAAGAAAAACCCACAATGTTTAGCATAATCCAAATCCATCAGATTCAGGGCAGCGCCCGAATCCACAAACGCCATGACAGAAAACGACGACAAAGAGCATATCAAGGTAATGGACAGAAGGAATTTGGACTGTACAGTACCAATGACGGCAGACCTAGCGGACCGCTTAGTGCGCTTAGGACAATCAGAAATAGCATGAGTGGAAACACCACAGTAGAAACACAGACCATTCAGACGTCTGTATTCCTGCCGTTCAACTCTAGTCATAGTCCTATCGCACTGCATAGGCTCAGGTTTAACCTCAGGCAGTACCGCCAAATGGTGCACAGATTTACGCTCGCGCAAGCGTCGACCGATCTGAATGGCCAAAGACAAAGACTCATTCAAACCAGCAGGCAGAGGAAATCCCACCATGACATCTTTAAGAGCCTCAGAGAGACCCTTTCTGAACAAAGCTGCCAGCGCAGATTCATTCCACTGAGTGAGTACTGACCATTTCCTAAATTTCTGACAATATACTTCTATATCATCCTGACCCTGGCACAAAGCCAGCAAATTTTTCTCAGCCTGATCCACTGAATTAGGCTCATCGTACAGCAATCCGAGCGCCAGGAAAAACGCATCGACACTACTCAATGCAGGGTCTCCTGGCGCAAGAGAAAATGCCCAGTCTTGAGGGTCGCCGCGCAAAAAAGAAATAATAATCAAAACCTGTTGAATAGGATTACCAGAAGAATGAGGTTTCAAGGCCAGAAATAGCTTACAATTATTTTTGAAACTTAGAAACTTAGTTCTATCTCCAAAAAACAAATCAGGAATAGGAATTCTTGGTTCTAACATAGATTTCTGATCAATAGTATCTTGAATTTTTTGTACATTTATAACGAGATTATCCATTGAAGAGCACAGACCCTGAATATCCATGTCCACACCTGTGTCCAGAATCACCCAAATGTCTAGGGGAAAAAAAAAAAAGTGAACACAGAGCAGAAAAAAAAAAAAATGATGTCAGAACTTTTTCTTTCCCTCTATTGAGAATAATTAGGTGGCTACTTGTACTGTTATGTTTGCTAATGACAGGTGTTATGAAGGCAATCCAGAAACACAGTGTGCTTAGCGATCAGAGCGCACACAGTGATCTGACAAATACCCAAAAATACAAGAACGAGCTCTGAGACGTGGAAACTCTGTAGACTGCACACCTGATCCTATCCTAAACACAACTAAAAGCGGCTCTGGATTGCGCCTAACAACTACCTAGGCAACTCGGCACAGCCTAAGAAACTAGCTAGCCTGAAGATAGAAAAATAGGCCTGACTTGCCCCAGAGAAATTCCCCAAAGGAAAAGGCAGCCACCCACATATAATGACTGTGAGTAAGATGAAAAGACAAAACGTAGGGATGAAATAGATTCAGCAAAGTGGGGCCCGATATTCTAGGACAGAGCGAGGACAGTAAAGCGAACTTTGCAGTCTACAAAAAACCCTAAAGCAAAACCACGCAAAGGGGGCAAAAAAAAACCCACCGTGCCGAACTAACGGCACGGCAGTACACCCTTTGCGTCTCAGAGCTTCCAGCAAAACAAAAGACAAGCTGGACAGAAAAAAAGCAACAAAAAAACGAAAAGCACTTAGCTATACAGAGCAGCAGGTCACAGGAACAATCAGGAGAAGCTCAGATCCAACACTGAAACATTGACAAGGAGCAAGGATAGAAGCATCAGGCGGAGTTAAGTAATGAAGCAGTTAACGAGCTCACCAGAACACCTGAGGGAGGAAGCTCAGAAGCTGCAGTACCACTTGTGACCACAGGAGTGAATTCAGCCACAGAATTCACAACAGAAACCATGTGCCTTCTTTTCTAGAAAGTTTTCGCCTGCTGAGCGCAATTATGATGTTGGCAATCGAGAGTTGTTGGCCATGAAGTGGGCATTCGAGGAGTGGCGTCATTGGCTTGAGGGAGCCAAGCATCGCGCGGTGGTCTTGAAGGATCACAAGAATTTGACTTATCTCGAGTCTGCCAAAACGGTTGAATCCTAGACAGGCTCGTTGGTCGCTATTTTTCTCCCGTTTTGATTTTGTGGTTTCGTACCTTCCAGGCTCTAAGAATGTGAAGGCTGATGCCCTGTCAAGGAGTTTTGTGCCCGACTCTCCGGGTGTTCCTGAGCCGGCGGGTATTCTCAAAGAGGGGATAATTTTGTCTGCCATCTCCCCTGATTTGCGGCGGGTGCTGCAAAAATTTCAGGCTGATAGACCTGACCGTTGCCCAGCGGAGAAACTGTTTGTCCCTGATAAATGGACTAGTAGAGTTATCTCTGAGGTTCATTGTTCGGTGTTGGCTGGTCATCCTGGAATCTTTGGTACCAGAGATTTGGTGGCTAGATCCTTTTGGTGGCCGTCTTTGTCGCGGGATGTGCGTTCTTTTGTGCAGTCCTGTGGGACTTGTGCTCGGGCTAAGCCCTGCTGTTCTCGTGCCAGTGGTTTGCTTTTGCCCTTGCCGGTCTCGAAGAGGCCCTGGACGCATATCTCTATGGATTTTATTTCGGATCTCCCTGTCTCTCAAAAGATGTCGGTCATTTGGGTGGTTTGTGATCGCTTCTCTAAGATGGTCCATTTGGTACCCTTGTTTAAATTGCCTTCCTCCTCTGATTTGGTGCCATTGTTTTTCCAGCGTGTGGTTCGTTTACATGGCATTCCGGAGAACATCGTTTCGGACAGAGGTTCCCAGTTTGTTTCGAGGTTTTGGCGAGCCTTTTGTGCTAGGATGGGCATTGATTTGTCTTTTTCCTCGGCTTTCCATCCTCAGACAAATGGCCAAACCGAACGAACTAATCAGACTTTGGAAACATATCTGAGATGCTTTGTTTCTGCTGATCAGGATGATTGGGTGTCCCTTTTGCCTTTGGCTGAGTTCGCCCTTAATAATCGGGCCAGCTCGGCTACTTTGGTTTCGACGTTTTTCTGCAATTCTGGTTTCCATCCTCGTTTCTCTTCAGGGCAGGTTGAGTCTTCGGACTGTCCTGGTGTAGATATTGTGGTGGATAGGTTGCAGCAGATTTGGACTCAGGTGGTGGACAATTTGACATTGTCCCAGGAGAAGGCTCAACGTTTCGCTAACCGCCGGCGCTGTGTGAGTCCCCGACTTCGTGTTGGGGATTTGGTTTGGTTGTCGTCTCGTTATGTTCCTATGAAGGTTTCCTCTCCTAAGTTTAAGCCTCGTTTCATTGGTCCGTATAAGATTTCTGAGGTTCTCAATCCTGTGTCGTTTCGTTTGACCCTTCCAGCTTCTTTTGCCATCCATAATGTATTCCATAGGTCATTGTTGCGGAGATACGTGGCGCCTGTGGTTCCATCCGTTGATCCTCCTGCCCCGGTGTTGGTTGAGGGGGAGTTGGAGTATGTGGTGGAGAAGATTTTGGATTCTCGTATTTCGAGACGGAAACTCCAGTACCTGGTCAAGTGGAAGGGTTATGGTCAGGAAGATAATTCCTGGGTCTTTGCCTCCGATGTTCATGCTGCCGATCTGGTTCGTGCCTTTCATTTGGCTCGTCCTGGTCGGCCTGGGGGCTCTGGTGAGGGTTCGGTGACCCCTCCTCAAGGGGGGGTACTGTTGTGAAATCTGTTGTCAGGCTCCCTCCTGTGGTCATGAATGGTACTTCGGCTGGTTCTGTCCATGGGCTTCCTCTGGTGGTTGTGAGTGGAGCTGCTGCTTCTGAGTTTCCTTCCACAGGTGACGAGGTTAATTCGTTAGCTGGCTGCTCTATTTAACTCCACTTAGATCATTGCTCCATGCCACCTGTCAATGTTCCAGTATTGGTCTTGTTCTTTCCTGGATCGTTTTTGTGACCTGTCTTCCCAGCAGAAGCTAAGTTCCTGTTTGCTTTTCTCTGGTTTGCTATTTTTCTGTCCAGCTTGCTGATTTGATTTTGTCTTGCTTGCTGGAAGCTCTGGGACGCAGAGGGAGCGCCTCCGCACCGTGAGTCGGTGCGGAGGGTCTTTTTGCGCCCTCTGCGTGGTCTTTTTGTAGTTTTTTGTGCTGACTGCAAAGTTACCTTTCCTATTCTCTGTCTGTTCAGTAAGTCGGGCCTCACTTTGCTAAATCTATTTCATCTCTGTGTTTGTAATTTTCATCTTTACTCACAGTCATTATATGTGGGGGGCTGCCTTTTCCTTTGGGGAATTTCTCTGAGGCAAGGTAGGCTTTATTTTTCTATCTCTAGGGCTAGCTAGTTTCTTAGGCTGTGTCGAGTTGCATAGGGAGCGTTAGGAGCTATCCACGGCTATTTCTAGTGTGTGTGATAGGATTAGGGATTGCGGTCAGCAGAGTTCCCACGTCTCAGAGCTCGTCCTATATTATTAGTAACTATCAGGTCATTCCGTGTGCTCTTAACCACTAGGTCCATTATTGTCCTAACCACCAGGTCATAACAAAGAGGGTTGCATTGACAATCCAACACAATGGGCAGCACGTTGAACAAATTTTATAAGTGATCATAAACTTGTAAATAACTCATGAAAGAATAAAGTTACATTAAAACCAAGCACACCGTTGCTTTTCTTGTGAAATTGTTAATAAGTTTGATGTGTCACATGACCCTCTTCTCATTGGAAAAATTAAATTTGGATCCAAACTAGCCGACTTCAAAATGGCCGCCATGGTCTTCACCCATCTTGAAAAGTTTTCCCCCTCCCATATACTAATGTGCCACAAACAGGAAGTTGATATCACCAACCATTCCCATTTTATTTAGGTGAATCCATATAAATGGCCCACACTGTAGATCCTGTGACTGGTCAAAAGTGCACCATGACTTTACAGACACACTGTACGTATTGTTTTCTGGAAGATTGCATGTTGTGCCAAAGGTTTTCTTCAACATTTTGACTAACATTTTTCTTGCTGCACCTATTTTGGAGTTGCAGTTCCCTTGACATATATTATATATTTCTAAAGGTGCTATTGACATGAAATTCTCAACAGATGTTGCTAACAACCCATCTAATCTACACAGGAAAAGAAATCAAACTATAGATGTCCATGAATTAAGTTATGCGTAATAATGATAAATGACTCAGGGAGAAAGTTTTAAACGCATGAAGAAAGTGAGGTGCAAAAAGCAATGGAAAGTCATGACACCAGCTGAAATCTGTCAGTAATTAGAAAGCAATCCTTCCACTTAGTGAGAAATAATATCAGCTGGTTCAACTGATGGCCTATAAAAAGGTATCTTATTACCAAGGTGCCTCACAAGAAACACCTAACGATAGGTAAACTGAAGCTGTCTCAATACCTTTGCAACCTTACTGTTGCAAAACATACTGCTGACATTGGTTACAGAAGAATTTAAAAACTACTGAAGGTTCCATTGAGCACATAATCTGAAAGTGGAAACAACATCATTTCACCACAAACCAACATGGCCAGATGATCCCCACAAGATTTAAGACAGAGGAGTGAAAATAATTATCAGAAGTGATGACCAAGAGCCAATGACTACTTGTGGAGATCTGAAAAAAAGACCTGGAATCAGCAGGTACAATTGTTTCAAAAAGAACTCTAAGTAATGCACTCTACTTCTATGTCCTGTATGTATGCTCACCACACAAGACTCCATTGTGAATCAAAAGTGCGTTTAAAGTTTGCTCAACAACATTTAGACAAACCTGTGAAATACTGGGAGAATATAGTTTGGTCAGACGAGGCCAAAATTAAACTTTATGGAAGCCATAATACACCCCATGTTTGAAGGCCAAAAGGCACCGAATTTCACCCCAAAAACACCATACCAACAGTGAAGTTTGAAGGTGGGATCATCATGGTGCGAGACTGTTTTTCAGTATACGGCACTGCCAAACTTCATTTGAATGAAGAAAGGATGAATGAATAAATATACAGAGACATTCTTCATAACAATTTGCTGCAATCTACCAGGATGATGACGATGAAACAAGAGTGGAAAATTGGAAATTTCAGCAAAACAGTTATTCCTAACACACTGTAAAGAAAACAATCAATTGGTTTTAGAGAGAGAAAATAAAACTAGAAGGGCCCATCCAATCACTTGACATGAATCAAATAGAAAATGTATGGAAGGTACTAAAGCTCAGAGTTCATAGAAGGAGTCCACTGAACCTTGTTAATTTTAAAAGTGTTTGTGTGGAAGAATGGGGCAAAATCATACCTGAGCAATGCATGCAACTAGTTTCTCCATAAAGGAGGCATCATGAAGCTGCTATCACCAATAGAGGCTTTTGTAAGAAGTATTCAAAAAATGTCAGTAAGTGTGTGCAATACTTTTTCCCTGTGTCATTTCTCATTATTACATATAACTTAATTTATGGACATCTATGGTTTGATTTCTTTGTCTGTGTGGATTAGATGGGTTGTTACTGACATCTGGTGAGAATTTCATGTCAATAGCACCTTTAGAAATATATTTATTTAGGAAATTGGTGATGGGTTTAATACTTATTTAATCCGCTGTATATTCATAGCACCTTCTATTATTATGCTCCAATATTTCAATGCTATATCTTTTATATACAGCCATTTCAAGTATTAGAGATTATTGCACTGACTATTTTCCCTATACAGATATCTTATGCATTTGTCATGAATTTTCTTTTGTGTATTGCCCCTCTTGTTTTTAATTCAGATTTTAACATTTGTATGTATTAATAAAATTATATTTATAAATGTCTTTTGTGTGGCTATTCACTTTTTTGTAGGTCTACAAATAAAGTCCAAAATAGGCTTGAGCGAAACGGATCGGACAAATTCAAAAGTCGCCAACATTTGGCAAAGTCAGGTTTCATGAAACCCGACCCGATCCTAGTGGGGGATCGGCCATGCGGTCGGCGATCTTCACACCAAAGTCGCGTTTCGTATGATGCGTTTGGTGCAATTTTTTCAGCCAATGAAGGAGCATGGGCAGAGTGATGACATAGGTCTTAGGGGCGTGCACGCCTATTGCCATCTTCTCGCTTGTGCGCTGTAGCGATTTGCAATGTGTAACACCAGCTTGTCTGTTCAGGGACGGAGGAGAGAGAGAGAGAGATATTTCCCATAGACTTTGCATTGGGTTTCGTGTTTTGGTCGATCCCCGACTTTTTGCGATAATCGGCCGATTTCACTCGACTCGACTTTTGAAATAGTCGGGTTTTGCGAAACCCGACGCGACCCTAAAAAAGTTAAAGTCGCACAACCCTAGTCCAAAATTGTCCATGTTTGAGTGAAAAAATAATAAATGCACAATATGTCATACCTGTACTACTCTTCCACTTTTTGATCCTCTCAGTTCTCTGAGGCACAGGGTAAGCCTTATTTCTCTGAAGAGCATGTGGTGTGTACTTGACCCACTGGTCTGCCTTCAGTATGCTTCTCCTTACTTCCCACAATGTATTGCATTATATAAATTACAGGGTTACAGTGGCTGTTTCAGAGAGGCAGGATGCTTTTTCTAGAAAATAAAAAGCAAGCCATTTTCCCCAATTCTGGACAATGCCTTTGAAATGTAGAAGAACTATTTGTTTGAATTTGGTTTTATAAAGGTTTACAAATAATAATTCATCTTCAAAATCTTAAGGCTCTGTTCAGGATTTCTTGCAGAAATTTCCTGAGCAAAACCGGACATTTTCTGCAAGAAATCCGCATGAAAAATACGCATCATGTGCACAAAAATTGCGGAATGCATTCTAAATGATGGGATGCATAATGTATGCGTTTTTTATGCGTTTTTATAGCGAAAAAAGACGAGAAAAAAAAACGCGAAAAATCTGCAACATGTGCACACAGCCTAAAGGTAGCCTATATAAAAGGAAATAGTGGTCTAACTTAATAGATGTTTGTCCCACAATAAAAATGATACTTTTTTGTAGAGATCTGAGGATCCCAGCATGAGATATATTGAGAAGAAGCTATATGCAAATCATGTCAGAAGTGCACTGTAGGCATATCAATGAATTTGGAAGAAGCAGTCCAATCACACATCCACAGCACATTTCCAGCCTGATTTGTTATGACTGACACATCCATATCTAAAAATGTGCTGATAGGTTCCCTTTAAATGAAGCTGTTCTAGATGCTTTCCTTCAAGCTCATAGTCTATTCCAAGCCTACTTGACATATACTTTGCAGGCTGTTTTATTATCGTTGCTGTGACAATGCCAATGTTCTATTTAGCTATCACCCATATATTATTGTGCACACAAACACTGTCAGGCTTCTCTTCGTAAAGAACTGTTCGGAGAAGGAGAGGTCATTTAAGTTAAAGGAAAACAATTGAACATGCTACAAACCAAGAAAAATGTCTGTCACACTAAAGAATAGCTTTTTTCAGCTTAGCTGCATCTCATTTTTGTTTGACCTTCGCAAAGTCACAGATTGAAGAAGAGACAAAATTACTTTATTTGCTTCGGAAAACAAAGAATGATACAATATCCTTGTAGTAAATCTTTGACACCAATGTAGCTGTCAGTGAATTTCAGCAGGATGAGTTTCAATGATAATGTTGACTGTTTAGGAAACTTGGCATACACCTGGGGGTCAAGTAGTGACTAGAGTTGAGCGACCTTGACCTTTTTAGAGTCGAGCCGGGTTTCGCGAAATCCGACTATCTCAAAAGTCGGGTCGAGTGAAATCGGCCGATTATGACGTAAAGTCGGGATCGACCGAAACACGAAACCCAATGCAAGTCAATGGGGCAGCATAGTCGGCAGTGAGTGGGGGCCAGGAAAACACCTAGAGTGCCCATTTTAATGTCAAAACCATCCATTCTTCTTAATGAAGCTTGTCAAGCGTAATTTACCTTATAATAATTGTAAGGCATTTGAAATTGGGGGTCATTTGGCTAAAGTTGTGGTGGGTAGGGCTGGTTCAAGTAATTAGTGGGCCCAGGAAATCTGGACCACGTCACGGCAGTGGAGCAGGGAGAGGTAAGTATTTCAACTTTGCAAAGTGCTGTGAACCTGAGCAAGCAGGGGGGGCCCACTCGTTGGCATTGGCACTGGCACAGGGCCCCTCAAAGTACAGCGGTGTGTTTGCACGGCGGGGGCGCCTCCCACCGGCAGCAACACTTTTGCGTACTATGAGAGGCCCTGTGCCAGTGACGTCGCCAACTAGTATTCCTCCCCCCACCTGATGAAGGAACCTGCACTTTCATCTGCACCTTCCTCTTTGTCCCCGTGTAAGGTGGTATGGTATGCGGGAAGAGCAACCTGACTTTCAGCAGGGTCACAATGTTGTTGTGTAGCGTGCACGGGGAATGTTGCGTTATGGGTCAATGTACCAGCAGACTCATCTATCACTGGCTGGGCAATGGGCAGGATGAGGAGGAAACACAGATATAGGCCCAAAGAATAAAGTTGGCTAAATGCAGTTCAAAATTGGTAACACAGGAATAACCAGGGGGCATTGCAGTGGAGGACAACTGGAATGAGAGGCTGACACAGAGAGTAGGCCCAAATCAGTAAGTAGTCGAAATGCAGTTCAAAATTGGCAACCGTAGTAAACAGGCGGCACAGCTTTGTTCAGTGGAGGAGAACAGCAAGGAGTGGCAGACACCGATAGTAGGCCCCAACCCAACTAGTAGGCCAAATGCAGTCTAACATTAACAACTACTTAACGAGCGCCTGAAAACGGAATTTCAGGACAGGAAACCAGGAGAACAGTAAGGAGTGGCAGACACCGATAGTAGGCCCCAAACCAACTAGTACGCCAAATGCAGTTGTTCCGTTTAACCACAATTTAATGAGAGCCTGAAGATAGAAGTTCAGGAAAGGCAACCTGGAGAACACCTTGGAGTGGAACACACCATCTCTCTACACCCCATACCCAATTTGTAGGCCTAATGCAGTGTAGTTTCCAAGAACTACTAAACGAGAGCCGGAAGATCGAAGCTCAGGAAAGGCAACCTGGAGAACACCTTGGAGTGGAACACACCATCTCTCTACACCCCATACCCAATTTGTAGGCCTAATGCAGCGTAGTTTCCAACAACTACTAAACGAGAGCATGAAGATCGAAGCATTGGCGAGGAAACCTGGGGAACACCTTGGAGTGGAACACACCATCTCTCTACACCCCATACCCAATTTGTAGGCCTAATGCAGCGTAGTTTCCAACAACTACTAAACGAGAGCCGGAAGATCGAAGCTCAGGAAAGGCAACCTGGAGAACACCTTGGAGTGGAACACACCATCTCTCTACACCCCATACCCAATTTGTAGGCCTAATGCAGTGTAGTTTCCAAGAACTACTAAACGAGAGCCGGAAGATCGAAGCTCGGGAAAGGCAACCTGGAGAACACCTTGGAGTGGAACACACCATCTCTCTACACCCCATACCCAATTTGTAGGCCTAATGCAGCGTAGTTTCCAACAACTACTAAACGAGAGCCGGAAGATCGAAGCTCAGGAAAGGCAACCTGGAGAACACCTTGGAGTGGAACACACCATCTCTCTACACCCCATACCCAATTTGTAGGCCTAATGCAGTGTAGTTTCCAAGAACTACTAAACGAGAGCCGGAAGATCGAAGCTCAGGAAAGGCAACCTGGAGAACACCTTGGAGTGGAACACACCATCTCTCTACACCCCATACCCAATTTGTAGGCCTAATGCAGCGTAGTTTCCAACAACTACTAAACGAGAGCATGAAGATCGAAGCATTGGCGAGGAAACCTGGGGAACACCTTGGAGTGGAACACACCATCTCTCTACACCCCATACCCAATTTGTAGGCCTAATGCAGCGTAGTTTCCAACAACTACTAAACGAGAGCCGGAAGATCGAAGCTCAGGAAAGGCAACCTGGAGAACACCTTGGAGTGGAACACACCATCTCTCTACACCCCATACCCAATTTGTAGGCCTAATGCAGTGTAGTTTCCAACAACTACTAAACGAGAGCCGGAAGATCGAAGCTCAGGAAAGGCAACCTGGGGAACACCTTGGAGTGTAACACACCATCTCTCTCCACTCGATACCCATTTTGTAGGCCTAATGCAGTGTAGTTTTCTACAACTACTAAACGAGAGTCGGAAGACCGAAGCAATGGCAAGGAAACCTGGGGAACACCTTGGAGTGTAACACACCATCTCTCTCCACCCCATACCCAATTTGTAGGCCTAATGCAGCCTACTTTCCGACAACTACTAAACGAGAGCATGAAGATCGAAGCTCAGGAAAGGCAACCTGGGGAACACCTTGGAGTGTAACAAACCCTCTCTCTACACCACGGAAGGGCTGATTCTTAGGAAGGAAGGCCGTCGGAAAGAAGCAGGGCGCGTCCGAGGGTGATTATATTCTTATTAGGTATATACTCACCCTCGGACGCGCCCTGCTTCTTTATTTGTAATGAATGTTTATTTGCAATGTGGTTTTGACTTACTCTATTTTTTTGGTAAATAATGATTTTATTATTTTCATTGTTTTGCATCTTCTTGGCAATAATATAAAGAAGACGCGACAGGACAACACTCGGTGGATGCCATATCTGTGTTTTAAATTGAAAAAAACTTTCAGTTAACTACTTGCAGGAGAAAGTTATTGTAGCTGGTGGCCATTTTTAGTACTGTACCAGATTTTTGTTGTATGTGTTTGTTTTTAAAGTTAAAATGTCTGCATTTGATATCTCTCCAGTATTTTCTTTTTTATAAGCAAAATACTTATTTTTATATTTTCTGATGTTGGTTCAAGGGGTACACGGGCAGCAGTAGACAGGTCAGTGGAGGCCTAGTGGAAGGAGGGACCGCAGACAGGCTTCGAAGCCCTAACATAATAAATTGGGCTGGCTGTAGGCAATTTAAAATTGGTTCCAGGGGAACACGGGCAGCAGTAGACAGGTCAGTGGAGGCCTAGTGGAAGGCGGGACCGCAGACAGGCTTCGAAGCCCTAACATAATAAATTGGGCTGGCTGTAGGCAATTTAATATTGGTTCCAGGGGAACACGGGCAGCAGTAGACAGGTCAGTGGAGGCCTAGTGGAAGGAGGGACCGCAGACAGGCTTCGAAGCCCTAACATAATAAATTGGGCTGGCTGTAGGCAATTTAAAATTGGTTCCAGGGGAACACGGGCGGCAGTAGACAGGTCAGTGGAGGCCTAGTGGAAGGAGGGACCGCAGACAGGCTTCGAAGCCCTAACATAATAAATTGGGCTGGCTGTAGGCAATTTAAAATTGGTTCCAGGGGAACACGGGCAGCAGTAGACAGGTCAGTGGAGGCCTAGTGGAAGGAGGGACCGCAGACAGGCTTCGAAGCCCTAACATAATAAATTGGGCTGGCTGTAGGCAATTTAAAATTGGTTCCAGGGGAACACGGGCGGCAGTAGACAGGTCAGTGGAGGCCTAGTGGAAGGAGGGACCGCAGACAGGCTTCGAAGCCCTAACATAATAAATTGGGCTGGCTGTAGGCAATTTAAAATTGGTTCCAGAGGAACACGGGCGGCAGTAGACAGGTCAGTGGAGGCCTAGTGGAAGGAGGGACCGCAGACAGGCTTCGAAGCCCTAACATAATCAATTGGGCTGGCTGTAGGCAATTTAAAATTGGTTCCAGGGGAACACGGGCAGCAGAAGACAGGTCAGTGGAGGCCTAGTGGAAGGAGGGACCGCAGACAGGCTTCGAAGCCCTAACATAATAAATTGGGCTGGCTGTAGGCAATTTAAAATTGGTTCCAGGGGAACACGGGAGGCAGTAGACAGGTCAGTGGAGGCCTAGTGGAAGGAGGGACCGCAGACAGGCTTCGAAGCCCTAACATAATCAATTGGGCTGGCTGTAGGCAATTTAAAATTGGTTCCAGGGGAACACGGGCAGCAGTAGACAGGTCAGTGGAGGCCTAGTGGAAGGAGGGACCGCAGACAGGCTTCGAAGGCCTAACATAAGAAAAATGTCAATACAATGGTATTGACAGTGCCAGGCATTGAAGGATGTCAGCGCATAGACTAAACATTGGTGGAGCTGTGAGAGAAAATTTTGCAAGTCGTAGAGCACTGTTTGACCTGGGGGGGGGACTGTCTTGTGGCCGGCGGTACAGGCCCAGGGCCCCTCATATTATAACGGTGTGTCTGACGTTGGGTGCGCACCACCACCGCCAGACACTTTATTGTACTATGAGGGACCTAGTGGCAGTGCCGTCGATCAAAAGCGGGCACACCCACCTCTTCAGACAAACAGTACTCTCACGGGTGCTGGCGCCAAGTGGCGATACCACGGCCCCGTGTGGGGACTTTGGCCATTTAGGGAGGTGTTAACATGTCGGATGCTGGACAATCAGGTGCTGCAAATTACGAGATTGGAAAAGTCGTTCAGAATAGTCCACAGGCAAGACCTTTACATAGGAAAGCTAGGTGTCAGCCGGGCAAGGTGGGGCAAAAGATTTCGAAATCCAGTTGTGGTTCATTTTAATGAAGGTTAGATCATCTACATTTTGGGTAGCCAGACGAGTCCTTTTTTCTGTTAGTATTGAACCTGCAGCACTGAATACTCTTTCTGATAGGACACTAGCTGCCGGGCAAGCAAGCTCCTGCAATGCATATTCTGCCAATTCTGGCCAGGTGTCTAATTTTTATGCCCAGTAATCAAATGGGAATGACGGTTGAGGGAGAACATCGATAAGGGATGAAAAATAGTTTGTAACCATACTGGACAAATGTTGTCTCCTGTCACTTTGAATTGATGCTGCAGTACCTGTCCTGTCTGCGGTCATAGCAAAATCACTCCACAACCTGGTCAGAAAACCCCTCTGGCCAACGCCACTTCTGATTTCTGCCCCTCTAACTCCTCTGGTCTGCTGGCCCCTGCAGCTTGTGTGAGAACGATCACGGGCGCTGTGTGCAGGGAATGCCAGAAGCAAACGGTCAACAAGAGTTGATTCTTTGGTTGCTAATATTAGTTCCAAGTTCTCATGTGGCATTATATTTTGCAATTTGCCTTTATAGCGAGGATCAAGGAGGCAGGCCAACCAGTAATCGTCATCGTTCATCATTTTAGTTATGCGTGTGTCCCTTTTGAGGATACGTAAGGCATAATCCGCCATGTGGGCCAAAGTTCCAGTTCTCAAATCTCCGGTTGTGCTTGGTTGAGGGGCAGTTTCAGGCAAATCCACGTCACTTGTGTCCCTCCAAAAACCAGAACCCGGCCTTGCCGCGCCACCAATTTCCAGTGGCCCCGGAAAAGCTTCCTCATTACAAATATAATCATCCCCATCATCCTCCTCGTCCTCCTCCTCCTCTTCGCCCGCTAACTCGTCCTGTACACTGCCCTGGCCAGACAATGGCTGACTGTCATCAAGGCTTTCCTCTTCCTCAGCTGCAGACGCCTGATCCTTTATGTGCGTCAAACTTTGCATCAGCAGACGCATTAGGGGGATGCTCATGCTTATTATGGCGTTGTCTGCACTAACCAGCCGTGTGCATTCCTCAAAACACTGAAGGACTTGACACATGTCTTGAATCTTCGACCACTGCACACCTGACAACTCCATGTCTGCCATCCTACTGCCTGCCCGTGTATGTGTATCCTCCCACAAAAACATAACAGCCCGCCTCTGTTCGCACAGTCTCTGAAGCATGTGCAGTGTTGAGTTCCACCTTGTTGCAACGTCTATGATTAGGCGATGCTGGGGAAGGTTCAAAGAACGCTGATAGGTCTGCATACGGCTGGAGTGTACGGGCGAACGGCGGATATGTGAGCAAAGTCCACGCACTTTGAGGAGCAGGTCGGATAACCCCGGATAACTTTTCAGGAAGCACTGCACCACCAGGTTTAAGGTGTGAGCCAGGCAAGGAATTTGTTTCAGTTGGGAAAGGGAGATGGCAGCCATGAAATTCCTTCCGTTATCACTCACTACCTTGCCTGCCTCAAGATCTACAGTGCCCAGCCACGACTGCGTTTCTTTCTGCAAGAACTCGGACAGAACTTCCGCGGTGTGTCTGTTGTCGCCCAAACACTTCATAGCCAATACAGCCTGCTGACGTTTGCCAGTAGCTGCCCCATAATGGGAGACCTGGTGTGCAACAGTGGCAGCTGCGGATGGAGTGGTTGTGCGACTGCGGTCTGTGGACGAGCTCTCGCTTCTGCAGGAGGACGAAGAGGAGGAGGAGGGGGTGCGAACGGCTACAGCCAACTGTTTCCTAGACCGTGGGCTAGGCAGAACTGTCCCAAACTTGCTGTCCCCTGTGGACCCTGCATCCACCACATTTACCCAGTGTGCCGTGATGGACACGTAACGTCCCTGGCCATGCCTACTGGTCCATGCATCTGTTGTCAGGTGCACCTTTGTGCTCACAGATTGCCTGAGTGCATGGACGATGCGCTCTTTAACATGCTGGTGGAGGGCTGGGATGGCTTTTCTGGAAAAAAAGTGTCGACTGGGTAGCTCGTAGCGTGGTACAGCGTAGTCCATCAGGGCTTTGAAAGCTTCGCATTCAACTAACCGGTAGGGCATCATCTCTAACGAGATTAGTCTAGCTATGTGGGCGTTCAAACCATGTGTACGCGGATGCGAGGCTAAGTACTTCCTTTTTCTAACCATAGTCTCATGTAGGGTGAGCTGGACTGGAGAGCTGGAGATCGTGGAACTAGCGGGGGTGCCGGTGGACATGGCAGACTGAGAGACGGTGGGAGATGGTATTGTTGCCGCCGGTGTCCTAGATGCAGTGTTTCCTACTACGAAACTGGTGATTCCCTGACCCTGACTGCTTTGGCCTGGCAAAGAAACCTGCACAGATACTGCAGGTGGTGCGGAAAATGGTGGCCCTACACTGCCGGAAGGGATGTTGCGTTGCTGAGTAGCTTCATTGGCCGAGGGTGCTACAACCTTAAGGGACGTTTGGTAGTTAGTCCAGGCTTGCAAATGCATGGTGGTTAAATGTCTATGCATGCAACTTGTATTGAGACTTTTCAGATTCTGTCCTCTGCTTAAGGTAGTTGAACATTTTTGACAGATGACTTTGCGCTGATCAATTGGATGTTGTTTAAAAAAATGCCAGACTGCACTCTTTCTAGCATCGGATACCTTTTCAGGCATTGCAGACTGAGCTTTAACCGGATGGCCACGCTGTCCTCCAACAGGTTTTGGCTTTGCCACGCGTTTTGGGCAAGATACGGGCCCGGCAGATGGAACCTGTTGCGATGTTGATGCCTGCTGCGGCCCCTCCTCCTCCGCTTCAGAACTGCTGCCGCCTGCACCCTGTTCCCCCAATGGCTGCCAATCGGGGTCAAGAACTGGGTCATCTATTACCTCTTCTTGTAGCTCGTGTGCAACTTCGTCTGTGTCACCATGTCGGTCGGTGGTATAGCGTTCGTGATGGGGCAACATAGTCTCATCAGGGTCTGATTCTTGATCATTACCCTGCGAGGGCAATGTTGTGGTCTGAGTCAAAGGACCAGCATAGTAGTCTGGCTGTGGCTGTGCATCAGTGCACTCCATGTCAGATTCAACTTGTAATGGGCATGGACTGTTAACTGCTTCACTTTCTAAGCCAGGGACGGTATGTGTAAAGAGCTCCATGGAGTAACCCGTTGTGTCGCCTGCTGCATTCTTCTCTGTTGTTGTTTTTGCTGAAGAGGACAAGGAAGCGACTTGTCCCTGACCGTGAACATCCACTAACGACGCGCTGCTTTGACATTTACCAGTTTCACGAGAGGAGGCAAAAGAGCTAGAGGCTGAGTCAGCAAGATAAGCCAAAACTTGCTCTTGCTGCTCCGGCTTTAAAAGCGGTTTTCCTACTCCCAGAAAAGGGAGCGTTCGAGGCCTTGTGTAGCCAGACGACGAACCTGGCTCCACAGCTCCAGACTTAGGTGCAATATTTTTTTCCCACGACCAGCTGATGCTCCACCACTACCACTACCCTCATTACCAGCTGACAATGAACGCCCCCGGCCACGACCTCTTCCACCAGACTTCCTCATTGTTTTAAAAACGTAAACAAACTAACGGTATTTGTTGCTGTCACACAAATTACACGGTGAGCTATAACTTCAGTATGATTTAGCTACCCCTTTACAGGTGAGTGAGACCACAACGAAAATCAGGCACAATGTTACACACTCTGTTGTTGGTGGCAACAAATGAGAGAGATGCCACACACGCAGGACTGTCACTGAAGCACAAATGTAAATATTAATCTCCCACTGATTTGATTTTTTTTTTTTTTTCAGGGAGACTTTAGGAAAAAAAAATAATAGAATAAAATGATTTTTTCAGGAAGAATTTAGAAACCAAATAAAATAAAATGATTTTTTCAGGGAGAATTTAGAAAACAAATAAAACAAAAAAAGGCTTTCTATGGCCCACTGAGTGAGAGATGACGCACACAGGAGTCAGGAGTGGCACACAAGCCCAGAGGCCAATATTTATCTCCCACTGATTGATGTAGTGATTTTTTCAGGTAGATTTTGGAACCCAAATCAAGCTAAAAAAATAATAGGCTTTCTATGGCCCACAATTGGAGAGAGAGAGAGAGATGGCACACCCAGGAGTCAAGACTGGCACACAAGCAGAAAGGGCAATATTAATCTCCCACTGATTTGTTTTTTTTTTTTTTCAGGGAGACTTTAGGAAAAAAAAAATAATAAAATAAAATGATTTTTTCAGGAAGAATTTAGAAACCAAATAAAATAAAATGATTTTTTCAGGGAGAATTTAGAAAACACATAAAACAAAAAAAGGCTTCCAATGGCCCACTGAGTGAGAGATGACGCACACAGGAGTCAGGAGTGGCACACAAGCCCAGGGGCCAATATTTATCTCCCACTTTTTTTTTTTTGTTCTAGGGAAAATTTATAAACCCAATAAAAAAAATAATAAATAGGCTTTCTATGGCCCACTATCTGAGAGAGAGAGAGAGAGAGAGATGGCACGCTTAGGACTGGCACACAAGCCCAAAGGCCAATATTAATCTCCCTTTTTTTTTCAGGGTGAATTTATAAAACCAAAAAAAAATAAATAAATAGGCTTTCTATGGCCCACTATTTGTGAGAGAGATGGCACGCTCAGGACTGACACACATGCCCAGAGGCCAATATTAATCTCCCACTTTTTTTTTTTTTTGTTCCAGGGAAAATTTATAAACCCAATAAAAAAAATAATAAATAGGCTTTATATGGCCCACTATCTGAGAGAGAGAGATGGCACGCTTAGGACTGGCACACAAGCCCAAAGGCCAATATTAATCTCCCACTGATTGATTTATTGATTTTTTCAGGTAGAATTTAGAACCCAAATAAAGCAAAAAAAAAAAAAAGGGCTTTACATGGCCCACTGAGTGAGTGATGATGCACACAGGAGTCAGGAGTGGCACACAAGCCCTGAGGCCAATATTTTTCTCCCACTGATTGATGTAGTGATTTTTTCAGGTAGATTTTAGAACCCAAATCAAGCAAAAAAATAAATAGGCTTTCTATGGCCCACTATTTGTGAGAGAGATGGCACGCTCAGGACTGGCACACAAGCCCAGAGGCCAATATTAATCTCCCACTTTTTTTTTTATTGTTCCAGGGAAAATTTATAAACCCAATAAAAAAAATAATAAATAGGCTTTCTATGGCCCACTATCTGAGAGAGAGAGAGAGAGATGGCACGCTTAGGACTGGCACACAAGCCCAAAGGCCAATATTAATCTCCCTTTTTTTTTTCAGGGTGAATTTATAAAACCAAAAAAAAATAAATAAATAGGCTTTCTATGGCCCACTATTTGTGAGAGAGATGGCACGCTCAGGACTGGCACACATGCCCAGAGGCCAATATTAATCTCCCACTTTTTTTTTTTTTTGTTCCAGGGAAAATTTATAAACCCAATAAAAAAAATAATAAATAGGCTTTATATGGCCCACTATCTGAGAGAGAGAGATGGCACGCTTAGGACTGGCACACAAGCCCAAAGGCCAATATTAATCTCCCACTGATTGATTTATTGATTTTTTCAGGTAGAATTTAGAACCCAAATAAAGCAAAAAAAAAAAAAAGGGCTTTACATGGCCCACTGAGTGAGTGATGATGCACACAGGAGTCAGGAGTGGCACACAAGCCCTGAGGCCAATATTTTTCTCCCACTGATTGACGTAGTGATTTTTTCAGGTAGATTTTAGAACCCAAATCAAGCAAAAAAATAAATAGGCTTTCTATGGCCCACTATTTGTGAGAGAGATGGCACGCTCAGGACTGGCACACAAGCCCAGAGGCCAATATTAATCTCCCACTTTTTTTTTTATTGTTCCAGGGAAAATTTATAAACCCAATAAAAAAAATAATAAATAGGCTTTCTATGGCCCACTATCTGAGAGAGAGAGATGGCACGCTTAGGACTGGCACACAAGCCCAAAGGCCAATATTAATCTCCCACTGATTGATTTATTGATTTTTTCAGGTTGAATTTAGAACCCAAATAAAGCAAAAAAAAAAAAAAAAGGGCTTTCTATGGCCCACTGAGTGAGTGATGATGCACACAGGAGTCAGGAGTGGCACACAAGCCCTGAGGCCAAAATTTTTCTCCCACTGATTGATGTAGTGATTTTTTCAGGTAGATTTTAGAACCAAAATCAAGCAAAAAAATAAATAGGCTTTCTATGGCCCACTGACTGAGAGATGGCACACACAGGAGTCAAGAGTGGCACACAAGCCCTGAGGCCAATATTTTTCTCCCACTGATTGATGTAGTGATTTTTTCAGGTAGATTTTATAACCCAAATCAAGCAAAAAAATAAATAGGCTTTCTATGGCCCACTGAGTGAGAGATGGCACAGACAGGGATGGCACTCTAGCAGAAATGTCAATCTTAATCTCCCACAAAAAAAAAAAAAAAAAAAAGGAACTGTCCTTCAATTACTATCTCCCTGCAGTAATCTCAGCCAGGTATGGCAGGCAGCAATAAGGAGTGGACTGATGCACAAATTAAATAAAAAGTGTGTACAAACAAAAAAGATAGCTGTGCAGAAAGGAAGGAACAAGAGGATTTGTGCTTTGAAAAAAGCAGTTGGTTTGCACAGCGGCGTACACACAGCAATGCAGCTATCAGGGAGCCTTCTAGGGCAGCCCAATGAGCTACAGCGCTGAGGGGGAAAAAAAAAAAAATGTAGCTTCCACTGTCCCTGCACACCGAAGGTGGTGTTGGGCAGTGGAAATCGCTACAGCACAAGCGGTTTGGTGGTTAATGGACCCTGCCTAACGCTATCCCTGCTTCTGACGAAGCGGCAGCAACCTCTCCCTAAGCTCAGATCAGCAGCAGTAACATGGCGGTCGGCGGGAACGCCCCTTTATAGCCCCTGTGACGCCGCAGACAGCAAGCCAATCACTGCAATGCCCTTCTCTAAGATGGTGGGGACCAGGACCTATGTCATCACGCTGCCCACACTCTGCGTTTACCTTCATTGGCTGAGAAATGGCGCTTTTCGCGTCATTGAAACGCGACTTTGGCGCGAAAGTCGAGTACCGAATGGCCGACCCCGCACAGGGGTCGGATCGGGTTTCATGAAACCCGACTTTGCCAAAAGTCGGCGACTTTTGAAAATGAACGACCCGTTTCGCTCAACCCTAGTAGTGACCTAATAACAACCCATGTTAACCTTCTTATGGATGCAGCCAATTTTCAATTTTGCATTTTTTATTTTTTCCTTATCTTTTTCAAAGAATCATAACTTTTTATTTTTTTATCTACATAGAAGTATGAAGGTTAGTTTTTTGCTAGACGAGTCGTAGTTTTCAAAAACAGCATTCATTTTATCAAATAATGTAAGGGAAATTAGACAAAAATTCCAAGTGCAGTGAAATGGGGAAAAATGTATTCTGCCATTGTTTTCTGGGTTTCATTTATACAGTACTAATGCTGTAATTGTTTTACTGTTTTAGATGCCTAAAAATTCTGAAATTGGCAAAAAAAAATATTTGTGCCACCATTTTCTGAAACCCATAACGTTATGTTTCCATCAATGGAACTGTTTTTAGGACTTATTTTTTGTATAATCTGAATTGTTATTGATGTAATGTTATTGATACATGCTTATTTTTTATTACTTTTTATTTCATTTTTTGGAAGGTGTGGTGACAAAAACATGTGGCTTTTCAATTTTGAACAGATCGGACTTTTACAGATGCGGTGATACCATATATGTAAGTATATATATTTTTATTTCTTGATTTTTAACTGGAGATAAAAGGAAGATGGTTTTAATCTTAAGAATTTAAAAGTTTAAGAGTTTAAAAGTTTTTTTCTTTTACTTTTCATTTTTTTTAGTCCCCATAGGAGACCTGAACCAGCGATCATTTGATTGTTTTTACTATACACAGTACTGCAATAGCAAAGCATTGCAATATACACTACCGTTCCAAATTTTGGGGTTTTCCATGAAAACTCATACTTTTATTAATCAAATGAGTTGACAAATAAATTTTAAATTTAGTACAGACATTGACAAGGTTCGAAAAAAAGATTTTTATTTGAAATAATAATTTTCTCCCTCAAACTTTGCTTTCGTCAAAGAATGCTCCCTTTGCAGCAATTACAGCATTGCAGATCTTTGGCATTCTAGTAGTTAATTTGCTGAGGTAATCTGGAGAAATTTCACCCCATGCTTCCAGAATCCCCTCCCAAAAGTTTGTTTGGCTTGATGGGCACTTTTTGCGTACCATACGGTCAAGCTGCTCCCACAACAGCTCACTGGGGTTGAGATCTGGTGACTGCGCTGGTCACTCCATTACAGATAGAATACCAGCTGCCTGCTTCTTCCCTAAATAGTTCTTGCAGAATTTGGAGATGTGCTTTAGGTCATTGTCCTGTTGTAGGATGAAATAGGCTCCAATCAAGCGCTGTCCACAGGGTATGGCATGGCATTGCAAATTGGAGTGATCGCCTTCCTTATTCAAAATCCCTTTTACCGTGCACAAATCTCCCACTTTACCAGCACCAAAGCAACCCCAGACCATCACATTACCTCCACCATGCTTGACAGATGGCGTCAGGCACTCTTCCAGCATCTTTTCAGTTGTTCTGCGTCTCACAAATGTTCTTCTTTGTGATCCAAACAATTCAAACTTGGATTTGTCTGTCCATAACACTTTTTTCCAATCTTCCTCTGTCCAATGTCTGTGTTCTTTTGCCCATATTAATCTTTTCCTTTTATTAGCCAGTATCAGCTATGGCTTTTTCCTTGCCACTCTGCCCTGAAAGCCAGCATTCCGGAGTCGCCTCTTCACTGTAGACGTTGACACTGGCGTTTTGTGTGTACTATTTATTGAAGCTGCCAGTTGAGGATCTGTGAGGCGTCGATTTATCAAACAACAGACTCTAATGTACTTGTTTTGTTGCTCAGTTTTGCAGCGGGGCCTCCCACATCTCTTTCTACTCTGGTTAGAGCCTGTTTGTGCTCTCTCCTGAATGGAGTAGTACACACCATTGTAGGAAATCTTCAGTTTCTTGGCAATTTCTTGCATGGAATAGCCTTCATTTCTAAGGACATGAATAGACTGTCGAGTTTCACATGAAAGTTCTTTTTTTTTCTGGCCATTTTGAGAGTTTAATGGAACCAACAAATATAATGCTCCAAATTCTCAACTAGCTCAAA
The DNA here is from genome assembly GCF_032444005.1 of Ranitomeya imitator. Lineage (NCBI taxonomy): Eukaryota > Metazoa > Chordata > Amphibia > Anura > Dendrobatidae > Ranitomeya > Ranitomeya imitator. Next base: position 323,911,646 of record NC_091285.1, on the reverse strand, counting down.
GGAAAGTCAGGTTTATAGCATCTTTAATCAGTCAAACTGTTTTCAGCTGTGCTAACATACTTGCACAAGGGTTTTCCAGGGTATTCTAACATCCATTGGCCTGTTTAGACAGTTAGCCAACACAAAGTACCATAAGAAATGAGCCTCTATACACCTATGAATATATTGCATTACAAACCAGACATTTGCAGCTAGAATAGTCATTTACCACATTAACAATGTATAGAGTGTATTTCTGAATCATTTAAGGTTAGCTTCATTGGAAAAAACTGCTTTTTTTTCAAAAATAAGGACATTTCTAAGTGACCCTAAACTTTTACATGGTAGTGTATATACTATTGCAGTATAATAAAAGTCACAGTGTCCAATAAAGCCCAAAATGTGTCTGAACTTCACAGAAAAATTAACATGGCAGCTTCAGGAGCCTTCAGCAGGCCCCTGGATGCCATGGTAACCCTTAGGCACCCCATGATCACATTGTGGACGGATCGATGATTATCTGGATAACTGCACGGACTATATTGCGATACTTAAATGCTACAGTCAGTGCGTGACAGCAACATATAACGAGATAATAGCAGTGCCGATCACTGCAATTAGATACAGATACCGGTTATGTAACACTGCCAGTATCTGCCTTGTCTATAGTGCCATCGAAATAGGCCAACAAGCACCCTACAAAGAGCAAAACTCTTGTTTGACTGGTGCAATAGCTTAACAAGCATCATTATCAAAAGCACATGCCTGTGCAAATAGGACATGTGCTGCCAACAACCTGATATTTTATGTGCACTGAACATCAAACTAATGATTGTTCTGTGCACTTAGAATTATGGTCGGTCAGTCTAAACAAGCCATTAAACAACCTCAGATTAGCAGTCATTTGACAACAGCAATCGATCAATAAGTGTAAATGCAGCATTGTTGCAAGAGTAAAAGAGTATAGGAAACAGCATCATTGGATCCTGTGTCCTTTCTGCTATGAATGCATTATAGTTGTTCAGAGGTGTTTTTTTTATGATGGCAGATCCTCTTTAATCTGATTTACTGCTATGGTGGTCTTTAAATTTAATGTTTGTTATATAGGAGCTAAGAGACATTAATTGTATTATTTTTCCCTTTAGATTATTTCATTTTCCATTCTAATTCCACAAGGTGTTATAGTGTATTAAGTCTTCTGACCATTGCATGACAACCACACAATATTTTAGCCCCACAAACAGTACCATACTTATACCTGTGTATTGAAAGACTGCATCTACTTAAGGACCAGAAGCCTTTTTCCTTCTTACCTCAAACACTAATTGAGAAGCAGTAGAAGTCCAGTACTGGCAAGATGCCTGCATGTTAGCGACTCTGGTACTTACAATGATTACACTTTGTGCCATGTATAATTGAAGACCACCCATTAGCAATCCATTACCCTTCTAAGTAGACTATGGACACTGCCCTTGATGCATCATAATATCCTATAGTTGAGTGAAAATTTTGCTTCCTTAGTGTATATGTTGTGTTCTATATTTATGTCTAAATTTGCATGGCTGCTTCATGGCTGAAAATTAAATGGGCTACTTATTAAAAAGTAAAAAGTAAATGTGCTTTAGTGTCCTCTGTTGAAGTTCATCTGAGGTCAAGCAAAAATTGTTTCAAGCGCTGTGCATAAAATTCATTAATAATTGAGAAACTCGTGTAGCTGCTCTTGGAGTGTGCCCTTGTGCATAGACAGGCCAGCTTCTTGCTCTTTGCAGAACATGCCGACTTCCAATGCTATTTTTAGTTTGCAGATGTTCCATATTACAATACCCAGTGTTCTATGTGCACATAGAAATGTATTGAAGCTATTCATTTGTACTGTGGGTTATGTAACTACATTGAATTCAACTATCTCTTAAATTAAAGATTTTATTGTAAAAATAAAAACTATTTTATATGCATATATTAGTAATAGAGTTGAGCCAAATGAATTTTCTAGAATACAGATTTTTTTAAAATTTGCTCCACATGAGTTCAGCAAAATGGCGGCCGTCATTTACTAAACCATAGAGGGCCAGGCAAATGGTTAAAAAAATAATTACACTACTCAAAAAAATAAAAATAAAACTTTTACAGCAGAATATAACTACAAGTAAATCAAACTTCTGTGAAATCAAACTGTCCACTTAGGAAGCAACACTGTTTGACAATCAATTTCACATGCTGTTGTGCAAATGGAATAGACAACAGATGGAAAGTATTGGCAATTATCTAGACACACTCAATAAAGGAGTGGTTCTGCAGGTGGGGACCACAGACCACATATAAGTGCCAATGCTTTCTGGCTGATGTTTTGGTCACTTTTGAATGTTGGTTGTGCTTTCAGACTCGTGGTAGAATGAGACAGACTTTACAACCCACACAAGTGGCTCAGGTAGTGCAGCTCATCCAGGTTTGCACATCAATGCGAGCTGTGGCAAAAAAGTTTGCTGTGTCTGTCAGCGTAGTGTACAGAGGCTGTAGGCGCTACCAGGAGACAGGCCAGTACACCAGGAAACATGGAGGGGGCTGTAGGAGGTCAACAACCCAGCAGCAGGATCTCTACCTCAGCCTTTGTGAAAGGAGGAACAGGTGGAGCACTGCCAGAGCCCTGCAAAATGACCTCCAGCAGTCCACACATGTTCATGTGTCTGCACAAGTGGTTAGAAATCGACTCCATGATGATGGTCTGAGTGCCCGACGTCCACAGATGGGGGTTGTGCTCACAGTCCAACACCATGCAGGACGCTTGGCATTTGCCACAGAACACCAGGATTGGCAAATTTGCCACTGGCGCCCTGTGCTCTTCACAGATGAAAGCAGGTTCACACTGAGCACATGTGACAGATGTGACAGAGTCTGGAGATGCCGTAGAGACCAATCTGCTGTCTGAAACATCCTTCTGCATGACCGGTTTGGCAGTAGATCAGTAATGGTGTGGGGTGGCATTTCTTTGGAGGGCCACATGTTCCTGCCAGAGGTAGCCTGGCTGCCATTAGGTACCGAGATGAGATCCTCAGACCCCTTTTGAGACCATATGCTGGTGCGGTTGACCCTGGGTTCCTCCTAATGCAGGACAATGTCAGACCTCATGTGGCTGGACTGTGTCAGCAGTTCCTACAAGATGAAGGCATTGAAGCTATGGACTGGCCTGCCCATTCCCCAGATTGAACACATCTGGGACATCATGTCTCACACCATCCACCAACTTCACGTTGCACCACAGACTGTCCAGGAGTTGGCGGTTGCTTTAGTCCAGGTCTGGGAGGAGATCCCTCAGGAGAGACCATCTGCCGCCTCATCAGGAGCATGGCCAGGCGTTGTAGGGAGGTCATACAGGCACATACACACTACTGAGCATGATTTCCTTATCTTGAGACATTTCCACTGAAGTTGGATCAGTCTGTAACTTCATTTTCCACTTTGATTTTGAGTATCATTCCAACTCCAGACCTCCGTGGGATATTAGTTGTGATTTAAGTTGATAATTTTTAGGTTTTATTGTTCTCAACACATTCCACTATGTAATGAATAAAGATTTACAACTGGAATATTTCATTCAGTGATATCTAGGATGTGGGATTTTAGTGTTCCCTTTATTTTTTTGAGCAGTGTATAATACTCACATCACCACACTCTTGTCTCACAGTCCACCGTCTGGTCCTTATTTCCTCTTTTCCCTTTTTTCCCGTCATGTGCATCGTCTTTGCCCTCTTTACTCCAGCCCCTGGCTTCCATCCATGTCTGTAACATCAATGCGAGCTGCTTCAGAGTCAAGCCTGAAGTTAGGGCAAAGGGGAGAGCAAAGAGAAGATGTTCTGACCAGACAAAGGTCTGTGGAGACCACAGGACAGGTGAACAGTCAGGTGAAAATTAATTTTTCAAATTTGTTTTTCAGCACGAATTAGCAGAATCAAATCTTTGCCCATTTTTTAATCTCTAATCTATAAAACTGAACATATTAGGTTTATTAATAAAAATCCAAAATTGAAATCCTAATTATGGACTTTCTGCTTTTATAGATTTAAGTAACTGTTCTACTAAAGTATTTTTTTTTTGCTACATGCAAACAGAACGAACAGGAGAATCATGGATGTGATGTGGATGCACTTTTAACACTAATTGAGAAAAAGAACAGCCCTTTTGGTTGCAATATTTTTAGATATGCAATGTGACATTTCCTCATTATTGTTCGTTTTTTCAATTATTTGTATTTACTTTGCACAATGTACCAACTGTTCAGCAATGTTTGGTATTTCCTAATGTTTAGCAAATCAGCTAAACATTCTGTAGCCCAAGCTGTCTGCTTCACACATAGCTTGGATGCAGAATGTAAATCTGTTTTTCCCAAGTTCATTCAGTAGTTCAATATGTGTCCTACCTATGCTACGCCAATTCAATCTTGTCCCCACATGTAGCTTTCGTCTGAATATCTAAAATCTGTAATTCAGACAGACCCATTTGCCATTTGCCTAATATGGAGGCATTAAGACTTGTAAGACAAATGAAAGCATGAAACGTTAGGCTACATTTGCGCTCGTTATCAGCGACCATTTTTTCAAAAGAATGTAGTTTATGTGAATTGCTAAAACATCCAAGTGTTTCACCACTCCCATAAACTATAAAAGCAATAGCACGTACACATCTCAAGGGATCCACACAGGGATCAGACCCTCATTCTGCCACAGAAATGACCACACAGTGTTTATTAGTACTTACCCTCCATGCTCCTACCCTACTTCTCTTAGTATTTGGTACTTGGTGTTAGGGGTCGAGTTCCCGCCTCTACACAGGGGCCATCTCCGCTGCGGTCTCCCATTCTTCTCCCGCCGCAGTGGAGCCTGCTCAGCGGAGGCGTCGGTCCCAGCGTCCCGCTCAGTCTGACGCTGTACAAAGAGTTACTGCTGCTTTTCCTGCTTCTGCCATTGATGTCAGTGCTGGGCAGCAGTCCTGCTTTTCTCATTCTGAGCATGCCCAGAGTAAGACCTCTCAGTGGAGATCGAGGGTCACATGATCAGATACTGCAGCTAAAGCCATTGGTCCTTCAGGAAGGTCCTGTAGGTGCTCACGCTCTGTGGCAGCCTCTCATTGGTCCTTCTAGGAAGGTCCTGTACGTGCTGCAACTATTTAAGGCTCGCATGGCCGAACAGCCATGCACTAGTATTGTTCTATGTTATGTGCTTTGCGCCAGTGTGGTCATGTGGTCATGTGAGTTTGTGTTCAGGGACCCGGCTGAAATAAAAACCTAGAATGCTGGCACCTCTGGCGAGGAGATTTTGTGTGAATGTATTCAGGGACCAGGCTGAAATAAGCCCCTAGAATGCTGGCACCTCCGACGAGGAGTTTTTGTGTGCATGCATGACCACTGACTGCTCTCAGTTGGGTAGTTAGCCTGTGCCACTGTGAAGTCAAACAGGGCGCAGTGCTTTGAGTTCACGGCTACTCTGTGAAGTAACAGAGTTAGCTCATACCGCCATATAGTTCCGCCGTTTGCTAGCAGCAGGTTCTCCTGCACAGTGGACCCCGGGCTGTGAACGCATCAATTATAATAAAACCTCTATATATACTCGGTGCGTTCCGCTAGCCCTAACAGAATACTAGCACCAGGGTCTGGTTAGTAAATGGCAGACATTCAGCAATCCTTGCGTTATATCCAGCAGCTGGAGGGTAGGTTGGCAGCTCTCGAGAGCTCAACCTCAGCTGTGGATGTTACCGCAGTTACTGTACAGGCTGCTAGCGTGGCTGCAGCAACCTTGTCCACTGCCACCCCTGTTCCGACATTATCTCGCCTCCCGCTGCCAGAAAATTTTTCTGGAGATAGCAAATCTTGTAGGGGATTAATGAGTCAGTGCTCTATTTACCTCGAGCTCCTGGCTGCACGTTTTCCCACAGAGCGGGCTAAGGTGGAATTTATTGTGTCTCTCTTGTCGGACAGGGAGTTGGAATGGGCTACGCCGCTGTGGGAGCGTGGCAATCATGTGGTGCAGAGTGCTCCGCTGTTCCTGAGCACTCTGAAACAGGTCTTTTTAGGACCTCGAGTCACCCATGACACGGCGCTCCAACTGCTGGCATTAACTCAGGGTGTGTTCTTTGTCAGCCATATTGCCGTTCACTACCGTATTTTAGCTTCTGTGCTGGAGTGGTCGGATAAAGCCCTTATCCCCATATTTTGGAGGGGGCTGGCTGATCACGTGAAGGACGCTCTGGCCACTAGGGAGATTCCTGCCACACTGGAGGAGTTAATAACTGTCTCTACTTGTATTGACCTCCGTTTTAATGAGCGGAGGTTAGAGAGAGCCCAGTGTAGGCAGAGGTTTCGGCTGGCTCCCACCTTCGCCAAACCTCTGGAATCTTCGGTCCTGGTTCCTGAGTCACATGAGGCTATGGAAGTGTCACGAGCGGGATCTAAGTCCCGGACCACTTGTGCACTCAAAGTCTGTCATGTTTGCCAACAGTCAGGACATCTTGCCACCAGATGTCCCCAGCGATAGAGGAAATGTCAGCGTCTAGTGGTAGTAGGTGGAGGTACACTAGACACGGCGACGTTTGCCTCCAAACTGTCCTTTAAGGGGACAATTATTATAGGCTCATCCTCCCACTCGTTAGAGCTGTGTGGATTCTGGGGCGGAGGGCAATTTTATGTCTTCTGCCTTCGCCCAACGTCACGCAATACCCCTAGTTATGCTAGCTCAACCAGTAACAGTACGAGTGGTGAATGGGTCGACACTACCTTCACAGATAACACACCAGAGCATACCTTTTACTCTGTCCATGTGCCATCCCATCAGGAGATTATATCTCTGCTCGTCATTCCTGAGGGAATTGATGAGGTCCTGTTGGGGATACCTTGGCTACGGTACCACTGTCCTCATATCGAGTGGTCCTCAGGCAGAATTCTGGGATGGGGTGAATCTTGTGGGGTAGGTGTCAGAGGGAGTGCGTTCAGGTTGTTACTACAGAGGTACCCACAGATCTATCCTCTCTCCCCAAGCAATATTGGTCTTATGCAGACGTGTTCTCCAAAAAGGCGGCGGAGACCCTTACCCCCCATCGCCCCTATGACTGTCCTATTGACCTCTTGCCTGGTGCTGAGCCTCCCCGGGGTCGAGTCTATCCGTTTTTCTCTCCGGCAGACAGAGGCAATGTCTCAGTACATTCAAGAAAATCTGGCAAGAGGGTTCATCAGGAAGTCATTGTTACCTGCTGGGGCTGGGTTCTTCTTCGTGCAGAAGAAGAATGGGGAACTACGTCCGTGCATAGATTATAGGGGTCTTAACGCCATCACCATTAAGAATAAGTATCCTTTGCCCTTGATATCTGAGATCTTCGATAGGCTTCGTGTTTACTAAACTAGATCTGCGGGGTGCTTACAACCTGATTTGCATCCGTGAGGGGGACGAATGGAAGACGGCTTTTAACACCAGGGATGGGCACTATGAATATCTGGTGATGCCCTATGGGCTCTGTAATGCCCCAGCCATTTTCCAAGACTTTGTGTATGACATCTTCCGGGATATGCTCTCCACCTCGGTCGTAGTCTATCTGGATGATATTCTCATCTACTCTCCAGATATTGACTACCACCAGAGAGATCTTTGCAAAGGCTTCGACCTCCTACGGGCAAACTCCCTCTATGCCAAGTTGGAGAAGTGTATGTTTGAGCAGGAGTCCTTACCTTTCCTAGGCTATATCATCTCCGCTCAGGGATTGGCTATGGATCCTGCCAAACTACAGGCTGTGATGGAGTGGCAGGAACCCCATTCTCTTAAAGCGGTGCAGCGCTTTATGGGGTTCATTAATTATTATCGCCAGTTCATTCTGCTCTTCTCAACTTTGGTAGCTCCCTTGGTTGACCTCACCAAGAAGGGAGAAAATCCCAAATTGTGGTCTGAGGAGGTCTCCAAGGCTTTTAACTCCATAAAGTCACACTTCGCTAGCGCTCCCATCCTACATCGCCCTGATGTAGATAAGCCATTTATAATGGAGGTGGATGCCTCATCTGTTGGTGCTGGAGCAGTCTTCTTCCAAAAGGATGCTCAAGGTCGGAAGCATCCTTGCTTCTTCTTTTCTAAGACCTTATCACCAGCAGAGAGGAATTATTCCATCGGGGACAGGGAGTTGCTAGCCATGAAGTTGGCTTTCTCGGAGTGGAGACATCTCTTGGAGGGAGGTCGTTTTCTCTTCCAAGTCTTCAGAGATCATAAAAATTTGGTGTACCTGCAGACAGCCCAGCAGTTAAATTCTCGCCAGGCCAGATGGTCCTTGTTCTTCTCCCGGTTTCATTTCACCCTCCATTTTCTTTCTGGGGAGAAGAACATTCGTGCCGACGCTCTCTCTCGCTCCGTTGTATCATCTGTGGAGGAGGAAGAGGAGCCTCGGCTTATTGTCCCCACTGAGAGCCTGAGAACTGTGGCCCCGGTTTCGCTAGAGTCTGTGCCTCCGGGCAAGACTTTTGTACCATCCAGTTTGCGACTGGAGGTTCTCTCTTGGGCACACTCGTCCAGTGTGGGTGGACATTTTGGTTCCAAAAGGACATCTGAGTTATTGTGAGGACATACTGGTGGCCGCATATGGCTCGTGATGTTGCAGACTATGTTCAGGCGTGTGTCTCTTGCACCAAGAACAAGTCCCCTCAGCAATGGCCAGCTGGGTTGCTTCACCCTCTGCCGGTGGCGGACAGGCCCTGGGAGATGGTCGGGATGGACTTTGTGGTGGGCTTACCCAAGTCTCGTAACTGCACCATTATCTGGGTGATCACCGACCATTTTTCCAAAATGGTTCATTTGGTGCCTCTTCCACGGCTACCTTCTCCACGGGCTCTGGCAGCCTTGTTCATCAAGCATATCTTTCGCTTACACGGTATGCCGGACAAGATTGTCAGTGACCGGGGTCCCCAGTTTGCATCTCAATTCTAGAGGGAGCTTTGTCGTCTACTCAGTATTGAGTTAAATCTCTCCTCGGCTTATCATTCCGAGACGAATGGGTTGGTTGAGAGGGCCAATCAGACTCTGGTCACATATTTACGACATTTTGTTTCTGCCAGGCAGGATGACTGGGCATCCTTGTTACCGTGGGCAGTTTGCCCTTAACAACGCTGTAGCCGACTCCACCGGTCAGACTCCTTTCCTCCTTAATTACGACCAGCATCCGCAGGTTCATGTGCCTATGCCTGTGTCTTCTGCTGACTCCAGGGTGGCAGACTGGGCAGTGGAGGCATAAGACATTTGGGACCGCACTCAGGATGCCATCCGGGCCTCCAAGGAGAGAATGAGGTCCTCCATCGATGCACATCGGCGCCCTGCCCCGACCTTTGCTCCTGGCGACTTAGTGTGGCTCTCCGCTCATAGCATCAGGCTGCGTGTTGAGTCCACTAAGTTTGCACTTTCCTACTTGGGTCTCTTCAAGGTCCTCGAACAGGTTAATCCTGTGGTCTACCGTCTAGCCCTTCCTCCACGCCTAGGTATCACCGACACCTTTCATGTGTCCATCCTTAAGCCCGTATACATGTCCCGGTTTCTGAGTCATCTGCCGGGACATCGGGTTCGTCTACGGATGATTACGAGGTGAGCGCTAGAGTTGAGCGACCTTGACCTTTTTAGAGTCGAGCCGGGTTTCGCGAAACCCGACTATCTCACAAGTCGAGTCGAGTGGAATCGGCCGATTATCGCGAAAAGTCGGGTATCGCCCGAAACACGAAACCCAATGCAAGTCAATGGGGGAGCATAGTCGGCAGTGAGTGGAGGCCAGGAAAACACCTACACTGCCCATTTTAATGGCAAAAACATCCATTCTTGTTACAGAAGCTTGTCAATCGTAATTTACCTTATAATAATTGGAAGGCATTTGAAAATTGGGGGTCATTTGGCTAAAGTTGTGGGGGGTAGGGCTGGTTCAAGTAATTAGTGGGCCCAGTAAACCTGGACCACGTCACGGCAGTGGAGCAGGGAGAGGTAAGTATTTCAACTTTGCAAGTGCTGTGATCCTGAGCAAGCAGGGGGGGCCCACTCGTTGGCATTGGCACTGGCACAGGGCCCCTCAAAGTACAGCGGTGTGTTTGCACGGCGGGGGCGCCTCCTACCGGCAGCAACACTTTTGCGTACTATGAGAGGCCCTGTGCCAGTGACGTCGCCAACTAGTATTCCTCCCCCCACCTGATGAAGGAACCTGCACTTTCATCTGCACCTTCCTCTTTGTCCCCGTGTAAGGTGGTATGGTATGCGGGAAGAGGAACCTGACTTTCAGCAGGGTCACAATCTTGCTGTGTAGCGTGCACGGGGAATTTTGCGTTATGGGTCAATGTACCAGCAGACTCATCTATCACTGGCTGGGCAATGGGCAGGATGAGGAGGAAACACAGATATAGGCCCAAAGAATAAAGTGCGCTAAATGCAGTTCAAAATTGGCAACACAGGACTAACCAGGGGGCATTGCAGTGGAGGACAACTGGAATGAGAGGCTGACACAGAGAGTAGGCCCAAATCAGTAAGTAGTCGAAATGCAGTTCAAAATTGGCAACCGTAGTAAACAGGCGGCACAGCTTTGTTCAGTGGAGGAGAACAGCAAGGAGTGGCAGACACCGATAGTAGGCCCCAACCCAACTAGTAGGCCAAATGCAGTCTAACATTAACAACTACTTAACGAGAGCCTGAAAATGGAATTTCAGGACAGGAAACCAGGAGAACAGCAAGGAGTGGCAGACACCGATAGTAGGCCCCAAACCAACTAGTACGCCAAATGCAGTAGTTCCATTTAACTACAATTTAATGAGAGCCTGAAGATAGAAGTTCAGGAAAGGCAACCTGGAGAACACCTTGGAGTGTAACACACCATCTCTCTACACCCCATACCCAATTTGTAGGCCTAATGCAGTGTAGTTTCCAACAACTACTAAACGAGAGCATGAAGATCGAAGCTCAGGAAAGGCAACCTGGGGAACACCTTGGAGTGTAACACACCATCTCTCTACACCCCATACCCAATTTGTAGGCCTAATGCAGCCTAGTTTCCAACAACTACTAAACGAGAGCATGAAGATCGAAGCAATGGCGAGGAAACCTTGGGAACACCTTGGAGTGGAACACACCATCTCTCTACACCCCATACCCTACTTGTAGGCCTAATGCAGCGTAGTTTCCAACAACTACTAAACGAGAGCATGAAGATCGAAGCAATGGAGAGGAAACCTGGGGAACACCTTGGAGTGTAACACACCATCTCTCTACACCCCATACCCAATTTGTAGGCCTAATGCAGCCTAGTTTCCAACAACTACTAAACGAGAGCATGAAGATCGAAGCAATGGAGAGGAAACCTGGGGAACACCTTGGAGTGTAACACACCATCTCTCTACAACCCATACCCAATTTGTAGGCCTAATGCAGTGTAGTTTCCAACAACTACTAAACGAGAGCATGAAGATCGAAGCTCAGGAAAGGCAACCTGGGGAACACCTTGGAGTGGAACACACCATCTCTCTACACCCCATACCCAATTTGTAGGCCTAATGCAGCGTAGTTTCCAACAACTACTAAACGAGAGCATGAAGATCGAAGCTCAGGAAAGGCAACCTGGGGAACACCTTGGAGTGTAACACACCATCTCTCTACACCCCATACCCAATTTGTAGGCCTAATGCAGCCTAGTTTCCAACAACTACTAAACGAGAGCATGAAGATCGAAGCAATGGAGAGGAAACCTGGGGAACACCTTGGAGTGTAACACACCATCTCTCTACACCCCATACCCAATTTGTAGGCCTAATGCAGTGTAGTTTCCAACAACTACTAAACGAGAGCATGAAGATCGAAGCTCAGGAAAGGCAACCTGGGGAACACCTTGGAGTGTAACACACCATCTCTCTACACCCCATACCCAATTTGTAGGCCTAATGCAGCCTAGTTTCCAACAACTACTAAACGAGAGCATGAAGATCGAAGCAATGGAGAGGAAACCTGGGGAACACCTTGGAGTGGAACACACCATCTCTCTACACCCCATACCCAATTTGTAGGCCTAATGCAGCGTAGTTTCCAACAACTACTAAACGAGAGCATGAAGATCGAAGCAATGGAGAGGAAACCTGGGGAACACCTTGGAGTGTAACACACCATCTCTCTACACCACGGAAGGGCTGATTCTTAGGAAGGAAGGCTGTCGGAAAGAAGCAGGGCGCGTCCGAGGGTGAGTATATTCTTATTAGGTATATACTCACCCTTGGACGCGCCCTGCTTCTTTATTTGTAATGAATGTTTATTTGCAATGTGGTTTTGACTTACTCTATTCTTTTGTTAAATAATGATTTTTTTATTTTCATTGTTTTGCAGCTTCTTGGCAATAATATAAAGAAGACGCGACAGGACAACACTCGGTGGATGCCATATCTGTGTTTTCAATTGAAAAAAAACTTTCAGTTAACTACTTGCAGGAGAAAGTTATTGTAGCTGGTGGCCAATTTTTGTACTGTACCAGATTTTTGTTGTATGTGTTTGTTTTTAATGTTAAAATGTCTGCATTTGATATCTCTCCAGTATTTTCTTTTTTATAAGCAAAATACTTATTTTTATATTTTCTGATGTTTTATACCGGAGTGTTCCTCGGGGCACGCTTATAAAGTGTCTTATATATGTGTTTCTAATGAGTCACATTTGTCATGTCTCACGACTTGAGAAATCATTTAATATTTGCATTGCTTGTGTTCGTTCCTTCTTTCTAGGCAGAAGTTTGCCTTTCCCTGTATTTTGTCCCAACTCTCTCACTGTAGTCTTGTGATGTATGTTTGTTCACGCCCTTATTCTCCATTTTGTTATCATTCCTCCATCTGTATGCATCCTACTACATGTCCTCTGTTGAATATTCCTTTTTACCTGCTACTTTCATCATAATACAAGAATTTCAGTTAAAGCAACCCTCTTTTCCTGGAGTCTTCTTACATGAGATCGTGGCTGAGTTAAGCTGTCTGATTAATCGGTATGAACGTGACTACAGGTGAATACGGAAGCGCCTAAAAAGAAGGGTCTATCCAGGCACCACTACGTTCTACATATCCATGAGTCAGAATAACATTATATTTTTTTTCTAATTGTTGCTCTAAGAGATCTCAAAGATTTCATGGTTTGGAAATGATTATGCCTTTACTGTCTTATATAAAAAAAACTGAACGGACACTTGTCAGCTCTTCTCAGGTGAAATGTTAGCAAGTTCCGTCTGTTGGGCCATTATTCTAGGTCATACCCCCAGATCTGTGAACTGAGCAGTAAGGAAAATTAGCTGGTCTAAGAAGCATATCCATCTTTCCTACTTAAACACTTTCTTCATTGCTACTTAATGTTTTATATTTTAAAGCCATTGTAAGATTTTATAGAAGGAACTGATTGTAATTAGCACCATAGGTATCATCAGATTTTAAGGACAGTGGGCAATCATTCAGCACTTTTTTGTAGGCATACATCCTCTCCCCAGCAACCTGTATGCATTTGACATGACATTATTTGTTCCTTTTATTGCATTACTTTCTTCATTGATTCCTTTTGAATAATTTATATGTAGTTTTAGTGCTGGTTTTGTACTCTGAGCTTGTTGCCCTGTGCACAATATTTTAAGACAGACTGAAATGTCAAGTTTGTTCTGTCAAAAGCAGTAGTGTTTCAAAATAGATAAAAAACAACATAAAGACTACATTCTAGAGCTGCTGTTATACTTATAAAGACAGTAAAATGTGATAACAACTATTAGCAGGTCATCTTTAGTATGTAGGTTTGATGAATCGGTGAGTGGTTGTATTGTATTGTGTGTGGAATTGTTATTAGTATTGTGAACTTTATTAAAATGTTTGCCTTCTGATTCAGTGTTTACTTTTCTTAATTTCCAAAATGCTTGATTTCTTTGAAGGTTGTGTCTTCTGTCTTTACACACTTCTTTCTTAACCCCTTCCCAACATGCGCCATATATGTACAGTGCTGTGGGATCACATGAGCTCACACCAAGCACCGTCACGATCAAATGTGGGTGTCAACTCAATATGAGAGGTGACGCCCTGCTAGCATTGATCGTGGGCGTTTAGCCCCTCTGATGCTGCTGACAATAGTGACAGTGACAACAATGGGCATCGCAGAGGGTGGTAGCTCCCTCTCTGCTCCCATGATCACAATGCGTTTGCCATTGCTTTGTGCCGACGGTCTCCATGGTGACCCCGGGATGAAAGATGGCTGCAAGGTCACCCAGGGACTATGGCCTTGGCCTTTAAGCTCTTTGAGAGTAGGAGCTGAAATGCCTCCTCCCTGCCTGCAAGACGCTGATCTGATGCCCTGCAATTTAAATGCATTGCAAAGTATGAGATCAGGAAACATAGATGTCCCATACTGGGACAAGGTAAAAATGTATAGGCTCGTCGAAGGTTGCCTCCCCCTGTTTGATGCGGCGATGAGCCTGCAACTTTTCTCCGATCCACCCATGGCTGTTAACATCTTAAATGCTGTTGTCAATCTCTGACAGCAGCATTTAACATACCTGTGCCGGAAGCGCATCATAAACCCCCGCCCATCGGCATACACGGGCAGCAGTGGTCTGGTCAGTGGAGGTCTAGTGGAAGGAGTGACCGCAGACAGGCCTCAAAGGCCTAACATAAAAAATTGGCCTTGCTGTAGGCAATTTGAAATTGGTTCCATGGGTTACACGGGCAGCAGTGGTCTGGTCAGTGGAGGTCTAGTGGAAGGAGTGACCGCAGACAGGCCTCAAAGGCCTAACATAAAAAAATTGGCCTTGCTGTTGGCAATAATAATTGTGGAAGTGGCAGAGCAATGTTTGACCTGGGGGTGGGTGAACTCTCTTGTGGACGGCGGTACAGGCCAAAGGGCCCCTCATGTTACAACAGTGTGTCTGACGTTGGGTGCGCACCACCACCGCCAGAGACACTTTATGGTACTATGAGGGACCCAGTGCCAGTGCTGTCGAGCAAAAGTGGGCACACCCACCTCTTCAGACAAACAGCACTCTCACGGGTGCTTGCGCCAAGTCGCGATACCACGGGCCCGTGTGGGGAGTTTGGCCATTTAGGGAGGTGTTAACATGTCGTATGCTGGACAATCAGCTGCTGCAAATTAAGACATTTGATAAGTAATTCACAGTAGTCCACAGGCAAGAGCTTTTCAGAGGAAAGCTAGGTGTCGCCCGGGCAAGGTGGGGCAAAAGAATTAGAAATCCAGTTGTGGTTCATTTTAATGAATGTTAGATCATCAACATTTTGTGTTGCCAGACGAGTCCTTTTTTCGGTTAATATTGAACCAGCAGCACTGAATACTCTTTCAGATAGGACACTAGCAGCCGGGCAAGCAAGCTCCTGCAATGCATATTCAGCCAATTCTGGCCAGGTGTCTAATTTGGATGCCCAGTAATCAAATGGGAATGACGTTTGAGGGAGAACATCGATAAGGGATGAAAAATAGTTTGTAACCATACTGGACAAATGTTGTCTCCTGTCACTTTGAATTGATGCAGCAGTACCTGTCCTGTCTGCGGTCATAGCAAAATCACTCCACAACCTGGTCAGAAAACCCCTCTGTCCAACGCCACTTCTGATGTGTGCACCCCTAGCACTCCTGGTCTGCTGGCCCCTGGAGCTCGTGTGAGAACGATCACGGGCGCTGTGTGCTGGGAATGCCTGAAGCAAACGGTCAACAAGAGTTGATTGTTTTGTTGCTAATACTAGTTCCGAGTTCTCATGTGGCATAATATTTTGCAATTTGCCTTTATAGCGAGGATCAAGGAGGCAGGCCAACCAGTAATCGTCATCGTTCATCATTTTTGTAATGCGTGTGTCCCTTTTGAGGATACGCAAGGCATAATCCGCCATGTGGGCCAAAGTTCCTGTTGTCAAATCAGCGGTTGTGCTTGGTTGAGGGGCAGTTGCAGGCAAATCGACGTCACTTGTGTCCCTCAAAAAACCAGAACCCGGCCTTGCCACGCCACCAATTTCCAGTGCCCCCGGGAAAGCTTCCTCATTAAAAATATACTCATCCCCATCATCCTCCTCGTCCTCCACCTCCTCTTCGTCCGCTACCTCGTCCTGTACACTGCCCTGACCAGACAATGGCTGACTGTCATCAAGGCTTTCCTCTTCCTCTGGTGCAGACGCCTGATCCTTAATGTGCGTCAAACTTTGCATCAGAAGACGCATTAGTGGGATGCTCATGCTTATTATGGCGTTGTCTGCACTAACCAGCCCTGTGCATTCCTCAAAACACTGAAGGACTTGACACATGTCTTGTATCTTCAACCACTGCACACCCGATAACTCCATGTCTGCCATCCTACTGCCTGCCCGTGTATGTGTATCCTCCCACAAAAACATAACAGCCCGCCTCTGTTCGCACAGTCTCTGAAGCATGTGCAGTGTTGAGTTCCACCTTGTTGCAACGTCTATGATTAGGCGATGCTGGGGAAGGTTCAAAGACCGCTGATAGGTCTGCATACGGCTGGAGTGTACAGGCGAACGGCGGATATGTGCGCAAAGTCCACGCACTTTGAGGAGCAAGTCTGAGAAACCAGGATAAGTTTTCAATAAGCACTGCACCACCAAGTTTAAGGTGTGAGCCAGGCAAGGAATGTGTTTCAGTTGGGAAAGGGAGATGGCAGCCATGAAATTCCTTCCATTATCACTCACTACCTTGCCTGCCTCAAGATCTACAGTGCCCAGCCACGACTGCGTTTCTTTCTGCAAGAACTCGGACAGAACTTCCGCGGTGTGTCTGATGTCGCCCAAACACTTCATAGCCAATACAGCCTGCTGACGTTTGCCAGTAGCTGCCCCATAATGGGAGACCTGGTGTGCAACAGTGGCAGCTGCGGATGGAGTGGTTGTGCGACTGCGGTCTGTGGACGAGCTCTCGCTTCTGCAGGAGGACGAGGAGGAGGAGGAGGGGGTGCGAACGGCTACAGCCAACTGTTTCCTAGACCGTGGGCTAGGCAGAGCTGTCCCAAACTTGCTGTCCCCTGTGGACCCTGCATCCACAACATTCACCCAGTGTGCCGTGATGGACACGTAACGTCCCTGGCCATGCCTACTGGTCCATGCATCTGTTGTCAGGTGCACCTTTGTGCTCACAGATTGCCTGAGTGCATGGACGATGTGCTCTTTAACATGCTGGTGGAGGGCTGGGATGGCTTTTCTGGAAAAAAAGTGTCGACTGGGTAGCTCGTAGCGTGGTACAGCGTAGTCCATCAGGGCTTTGAAAGCTTCGCTTTCAACTAACTGGTAGGGCATCATCTCTAACGAGATTAGTCTAGCTATGTGGGCGTTCAAACCCTGTGTACGCGGATGCGAGGCTAAGTACTTCCTTTTTCTAACCATAGTCTCATGTAGGGTGAGCTGGACTGGAGAGCTGGAGATCGTGGAACTAGCGGGGGTGCCGGTGGACATGGCAGACTGAGAGACGGTGGGAGATGGTATTGTTGCCGCCGGTGCCCTAGATGCAGTGTTTCCTACTACGAAACTGGTGATTCCCTGACCCTGACTGCTTTGGCCTGGCAAAGAAACCTGCACAGATACGGCAGGTGGTGCAGAAAATGGTGGCCCTACACTGCCGGAAGGGATGTTGCGTTGATGACTAGCTTCATTGGCCGAGGGTGCTACAACCTTAAGGGACGTTTGGTAGTTAGTCCAAGCTTGCAAATGCATGGTGGTTAAATGTCTATGCATGCAACTTGTATTGAGACTTTTGAGGTTCTGCCCTCTGCTTAAGGTAGTTGAACATTTTTGACAGATGACTTTGCGCTGATCAATTGGATGTTGTTTAAAAAAAATGCCAGACTGCACTCTTTCTAGCATCGGACACCTTTTCAGGCATTGCAGACTGAGCTTTAACCGGATGGCCACGCTGTCCTCCAACAGGTTTTGGCTTTGCCACGCGTTTTGGGCAAGATACGGGCCCGGCAGATGGAACCTGTTGCGATGTTGATGCCTGCTGCGGCCCCTCCTCCTCCGCTTCAGAACTGCTGCCGCCTGCACCCTGTTCCCCCAATGGCTGCCAATCGGGGTCAAGAACTGGGTCATCTATTACCTCTTCTTGTAGCTCGTGTGCAACTTCGTCTGTGTCACCGTGTCGGTCGGTGGTATAGCGTTCGTGATGGGGCAACATAGTCTCATCAGGGTCTGATTCTTGATCATTACCCTGCGAGGGCAATGTTGTGGTCTGAGTCAAAGGACCAGCATAGTAGTCTGGCTGTGGCTGTGCATCAGTGCACTCCATGTCAGATTCAACTTGTAATGGGCATGGACTGTTAACTGCTTCACTTTCTAAGCCAGGGACGGTATGTGTAAAGAGCTCCATGGAGTAACCCGTTGCGTCGCCTGCTGCATTCTTCTCTGTTGTTGTTTTTGCTGAAGAGGACAAGGAAGCGACTTGTCCCTGACCGTGAACATCCACTAACGACGCGCTGCTTTTACATTTACCAGTTTCACGAGAGGAGACAAAAGAGCTAGAGGCTGAGTCAGCAAGATAAGCCAAAACTTGCTCTTGCTGCTCCGGCTTTAAAAGCGGTTTTCCTACTCCCAGAAAAGGGAGCGTTCGAGGCCTTGTGTAGCCAGACGACGAACCTGGCTCCACAGCTCCAGACTTAGGTGCAATATTTTTTTTCCCACGACCACCTGATGCTCCACCACTACCACTACCCTCATTACCGGCTGACAATGAACGCCCCCGGCCACGACCTCTTCCACCAGACTTCCTCATTGTTTTAAAAACGTAACCAAACTAACGGTATTTGTTGCTGTCACACAACTTACACGGTGAGCTATAACTTCAGTATGATTTAGCTACCCCTTTACAGGTGGGTGAGACCACAACGAAAATCAGGCACAATGTTACACACTCTGTTGTTGGTGGCAACAAATGAGAGAGATGCCACACACGCAGGACTGTCACTGAAGCACAAATGTAAATATTAATCTCCCACTGATTTGATTTTTTGTTTTTTTTTCAGGGAGACTTTAGGAAAAAAAAAATAATAGAATAAAATGATTTTTTCAGGAAGAATTTAGAAACCAAATAAAATAAAATGATTTTTTCAGGGAGAATTTAGAAAACAAATAAAACAAAATATAGGCTTTCTATGGCCCACTGAGTGAGAGATGACGCACACAGGAGTCAGGAGTGGCACACAAGCCCAGAGGCCAATATTGTTCTCCCAATGATTGATGTAGTGATTTTTTCAGGTAGATCTTGGAACCCAAATCAAGCTAAAAAAATAATAGGCTTTCTATGGCCCACAATTGGAGAGAGAGAGAGAGAGAGAGATGGCACACCCAGGAGTCAAGACTGGCACACAAGCAGAAAGGGCAATATTAATCTCCCACTGATTTGATTTTTTTTTTTTTTTTTTCAGGGAGACTTTAGAAAAAAAAATAATTAAAAAAAATGATTTTTTCAGGAAGAATTTAGAAACCAAAGAAAATAAAATGATTTTTTCAGGGAGAATTTAGAAAACAAATAAAACAAAAAATAGGCTTTCTATGGCCCACTGAGTGAGAGATGACGCACACAGGAGTCAGGAGTGGCACACAAGCCCAGAGGCCAATATTTATCTCCCACTGATTGATTTAGTGATTTTTTCAGGTAGATTTTGGAACCCAAATCAAGCAAAAAAATAAATAGGCTTTCTATGGCCCACAATTGGAGAGAGAGAGAGAGAGAGAGAGAGAGATGGCATACCCAGGAGTCAAGACTGGCACACAAGCAGAAAGGGCAATATTAATCTCCCACTGATTTGATTTTTTTTTTTTTTCATGGAGACTTTAGAAAAAAAAAATAATAAAAAAAAATGATTTTTTCAGGTAGAATTTAGAACCCAAATAAAGCAAAAAAAAAAAAAAAAATAGGCTTTCTATGGCCCACTGAGTGAGTGATGATGCACACAGGAGTCAGGAGTGGCACACAAGCCCTGAGGCCAATATTTTTCTCCCACTGATTGATGTAGTGATTTTTTCAGGTAGATTTTGGAACCCAAATCAAGCAAAAAAATAAATAGGCTTTCTATGGCCCACTGACCGAGAGATGGCACACACAGGAGTCAGGAGTGGCACACAAGCCCTGAGGCCAATATTTTTCTCCCACTGATTGATGTAGTGATTTTTTCAGGTAGATTTTAGAACCCAAATCAAGCAAAAAAATAAATAGGCTTTCTATGGCCCACTGAGTGAGAGATGGCACAGACAGGGATGGCACTCTAGCAGAAATGCCAATCTTAATCTCCCACAAAAAAAAAAAAAAAAAAAGGAACTGTCCTTCAATTACTATCTCCCTGCAGTAATCTCAACCAGGTATGGCAGGCAGCAATAAGGAGTGGACTGATGCACAAACTAAATAAAAAGTGTGGACAAACAAACAAGATAGCTGTGCAGAAAGGAAGGAACAAGAGGATTTGTGCTTTGAAAAAAGCAGTTGGTTTGCACAGCGGCGTACACACAGCAATGCAGCTATCAGGGAGCCTTCTAGGGCAGCCCAATGAGCTACAGCGCTGAGGGAAAAAAAAAAATGTAGCTTCCACTGTCCCTGGTGGTGGTGTTGGGCAGTGGAAATCGCTACAGCACAAGCGGTTTGGTGGTTAATGGACCCTGCCTAACGCTATCCCTGCTTCTGACGAAGCGGCAGCAACCTCTCCCTAAGCTCAGATCAGCAGCAGTAAGATGGCGGTCGGCGGGAACGCCCCTTTATAGCCCCTGTGACGCCGCAGACAGCAAGCCAATCACTGCAATGCCCTTCTCTAAGATGGTGGGGACCAGGACCTATGTCATCACGCTGCCCACACTCTGCGTTTACCTTCATTGGCTGAGAAATGGCGCTTTTCGCGTCATTGAAACGCGACTTTGGCGCGAAAGTCGCGTACCGCATGGCCGACAACGCACAGGGGTCGGATCGGGTTTCATGAAACTCGACTTCGCCAAAAGTCGGCAACTTTTGAAAATGTTCGACCCGTTTCGCTCAACCCTAGTGAGCGCTATTTTGGGGTGCAAGGTGGTTCATGGCAAAAAATTTTATTTGGTGGACTGGAAGGGTTACGGTCCTGAGGATAGGTCCTGGGAGCCTGCTGAGCACATTCGGGCTCCGCAGCTCATTGCTGCCTTCAAACGTAGCGAGGCCCAAGGAGGGGGGGCCCCATGAGGGGGGTTAATGTTAGGGGTCGAATTCCCACCTCTGCACAGGGGGAATCTCGGGCCATCTCCGCTGCAGTCTCCCATTCTTCTCCTGCCGCAGTGGAGCCTGCTCAGCGGAGGCGTCGGTCCCAGCGTCTCACTCAGTCTGACTCTATACAACGACAAAGAATTACTGCTGCTTTTCCTGCTTCTGCCATTGAAGTCAGTGCTGGGCAGCAGCGAGCAGACGCTTCTGTGACTAAGTCCTGCTTTTCTCTGGGACGACGTCCATGCCCAGAGTAAGATCTCTCAGTGGAGATCGAGGGTCACATGATCAGATACTGCAGCTAAAGCCATTGGTCCTTAAGGAAGGTCCTGTAGGTGCTCACGCTCTCTTGCAGCCTCTCATTGGTCCTTCTAGGAAGGTCCTGTACGTGCTGCAACTATTTAAGGCTCGCATGGCCGCACGGCCATGCGCTAGTATTGTTCTATGTTATGTGCTTTGCGCCAGTGTGGTCATGTGAGTTTGTGCTCAGGGACCCGGCTGAAATAAGCCCCTAGAATGCTGGCACCTCCGGCGAGGAGATTTTGTTTGAATGTATTCAGGGACCTGGCTGAAATAAGCCCCTAGAATGCTGGCGCTTCCGGCGAGGAGTTTTTGTGTGCATGCATGACCACTGACTGCTCTCAGTTGGGTAGTTAGCCTGTGCCACTGTGAAGTCAAACAGGGCGCAGTGCTTTGAGTTCACGGCTACTCTGTGAAGTAACAGAGAGCTCATACCACCATATAGTTCCGCTGTTTGCTAGCAACAGGTTCTCCTGCACGGTGGACCCCGGGCTGCGAACGCATCAGTTATAATAAAACCTCTATATTTACTCGGTGCGTTCCGCTAGCCCTAACACTTGGCTTCTGCCAATGAACAAATTTATCATGTTTTAGGGCTTTAGCTGTTTCATATTGTCAGCTATAGTTTGCTATTGTTTGCCTTTTGTAATTTAATTACCTTAATATTTTATACTTATGTTTAATTATTTGCTAATGTCAGCTTCTATTGCTACTTTCTTTATCCTTCACCTCTTGATTTACCTTTCATTAAAGTCCCCAAAAGACAGAAAGTAAAGAAAATTTGAGAACAGCCACATTCCTGTAAGTAAATCCCAATATAAAGGAATATGTGATATTATGGGTAGATACCAGGGTTTGAGTGGCCATCCAGCAATACTGCAAAATGCCAGCCTGGCAGTGGGACACATTAGCCTACAAAATTTTTAACAGTATGGACTTCCTCAGTAGAGATGAGTGAATATTTTAATGTTTGATTCGGATTACGATCGCCGAATTTGCAATCTTCGCCAATAAATTCATTGAATATTCACAGAACATAATTGAGCGCCATTAATGTCAATGGGAGGCAAAAACAAATGCATGCACAACCCCTTATAATGGCCCAAAATGCTGCCAAAACACATCAAATGAGGGACAGACATCAGGAAAGTGGCCTCAGTTCACCCACAGTACAAATTGTAGCATGGAACTGCAGCAATCAGCCAGGCATGAGGTATCGGGGTCTGGGACAGTAATTACAGCTTTCAATTGAACGTCACAGTAAGATGAGGTACGTGAAGGTTTGGTATAGGCCTCCTTTTGCTGGGAGCCCTGATACCACTTGCAACACCTCTACCTGTTTTCACGCAGAGCCTCACTCAGGTGTCACAAATATCAGTTTTGTAGACTACCAATGTCAGTCAAATTTAGTGATAGTAACACTAGTTGAGTCCAAGAAAGTGGAGGCCTGACGGTCTCGGAGGCCTACTGTTACAGCCAACATGCATGAAGGAAATCCAACCAGGATTGTTCACATTTCCAAAAATTATTGGCAGACACCACCAAAGTGGCATCAATTTCACCACAGTAGAAATAGTATAATACGGACCGATAAATCTTTCACTACACCCAATCCAGCAGATGGACACAAACCCAACCAGGAGTGTTCACATTTAACAAATGAGGGCCTTACACCACAGAAGTGACCTCAATTTCTCCACAGCAGAACTAGTATAATAGGGACCGACTGGTCTTCAACTACTCCCAATCCAGCAGATGGACACCCAACCAGGAGTGTTCACATTTAAACAAATGAAGACCTTACTCCACAGAAATGGCATACATTTCACAACAGTAGAAAAAGTATAATAGGAACCAACAGGTCTACCTCTACACACAATCCAGCAGATGGGCACCCAATAAGGAGTATTCACATTTAACTAATGAGGGCCATACTTCACGGAAGTGGCATCAATTTCACCACAGTAGAAATAATATAATAGGGACCGACAGGTCTTCCACTACACCCAATCAAGGAGATGGACACTCAACCAAAAGTGTTCAAATTTCAAAAAAATTACTGGCAGACACAACAAAAGTAACATCAATTTCACCACAGTAGAAATAGTATAGTTGGGACCAACAAGTCTCACACTACACCCAATCCAGCAGGTGGACACCTAACCAGGAGTGTTCATATTTTAAAAAATGAGTGCCTGACAACACCGAAGTGGAATAACTGTCACGGGAATAGAAATAGTATAATTGGAACCGACACGTATTCCACTACAGCTAACCCATCAGATGTAGACCAACCATGACTGTTCACATTTCCACAGCAGTCACACTAAAGATATCACAGAGTGCAGTTATGTTACATTAATGCATCATACTAAAAATGCAGAATCACCTAGTTTGTACAGTCTGTGATTGGGGTGAAAAAGTCCTTGGAGATCCATAACTTGTTCATCTTGATGAAAGTTAGGTGGTCTACACTTTCAAGGGACAGCCAACTGTGCTTATCCATCAGGACACCACCAGCAGTGCTGAAGACACCTTCAGAGAGAACGCTGGCTGCCGGGCACGATAAAACCTTCAAAGCATGTGAGGCGAGCTCAGGCCACACATCCATTTTGGAAGACCAAAATGTTAAAGGATACAAACCCTCCCTGATGGTATTGATATTTACTTTGAGATACTCCTGCACCATCCTCTCCATTCGTTCACCACAGATAAGACTTGTTGTGTTGGTGCTTGAGCTGGTCTAAAAAAAGTGTCAAAGGACTCACAGAAATTGCTTCCTCCACTTTCACCACTGCTTCTGCTGCTGCTAATGTTTTGGCATTGACGAATTGATGTGTCGGAGGTTGAAAGTCTAGAGCTGTGATGCAAACTGTGTGCTTCACTGTTATCTTATGGGAAAAGCTCTCTTAAAATTGTGTAAAAGCGTGTTTCTATACTCCAGCATTTGCAGGTCCCTTTCCAGGGTGGGAAGCATCTGGTATAATTTGTTTTTATAATGTGGATCTAACAGAGTGGCAACCCAGTAGTCAGCTCAGCAGCATTGCTAATCTTAACTATACAGGGATCATGTTGCAGATAGTGCAGCATGAAGGCACTCATATGTCGGGCTCTACCATGAGGTCCAAGCCCATGCTGTGTTGGTGGCTGGGTAACAATGAAGTGTGTGTAACATGTAGTCCCTTTAAAAATATGCTTTAATAATTATATCTATTAAAAATACCAAATCCCAGTGAAAAAACACAAAAGATCTAACTGTGCAATTAACCTACCAGATGTCCCTACACTTTACTGCTCTCCCTACCTGGCAGTGGAGGGTGGCACCCTGATAGAAATGATTTTTTGCCACCCCCACTCCGCGGTGGCTATCCCCAACTAGCCCTATTTATTCCTAACAGGCTATAGGTGGGAAAACAATAAGCATACAAAAGAAATGAAGTAAAGCGTTACGTAAAAGGAGGTTAAAGTGCACAAACTAATCTCCCTCTCCATGCATATATTTCAGATGAAAAAATGGACTAAAGCTCAATAATGCATTAACATATAGCCACATATACAGTCCTATGATACATTGGCTATGATAGCCACTCCACAGATACACATATCCTATACCATAAGGAGATAACTGCAGGGGGGAGATTAAACAATAAACCAGCCTGGTTCAAATAGTAAAAATACAATCCATCATGTCTGACATCAAAAAGGATTAATGATGTACAGTATTTATGGAACAATGATGGATAAATAAGAAAAGAGCACAGGAGGGTATTAGCCCAAGACTACTTAGCTCCCAAACAATCGCCGATTGTTTGGGAGCTAAATAGTCTTGGGCTAATCACTAGTGCTTTCACAAACATTGCCACCTACCCCACGTCCACCTTGAACACCAAGCCTAACAACTCTTCCACTATGGCCTTGCTTTTTCCCACTCATGTTGCTCAGATAGTGTGGCAGGAGCACAGTATTAGCAACAAAAAAATTAGATATTAAACTCTGAACCACCTCTGCAAACAGCTGAATTTCAGTGACAGTAAATTCGAAGGTGAAATATGGCGTGCTGTATCGTGTTAGTCACAGAAGAAAGAATTGTTTGAGTGTGGATGAGGCCTGTATGACAAAGAAGATATGCTACAAACAATTTGAAAGTCAGATGTCCCCTACTGCATAACGTTAGAAAGACAATAATTTTTTGGTGGCCTCTGGATAAGGCCTCTATAACACACTAGATGCTACAAACTATTTGAAAGTCAGATCCCCTACTGTATGACACTAGGAACACAATAATTTGTGGGTGGCCTCTGGATAAGGCCTCTACAGCTTAAGTTCAACCCAACAAAATGACAAAGTGTGATATGGCGGGCTGACTAACTTTTTGCAACTGAAAAATTATACATTTTCATATCACCACAGCACTAAATGACAATTTGGGATACAGCAGGCTGTTTCACATTTAACTAGTGAAAAAATATTGTTTAAAATGCTATACTCATGCATGGAGCATAATAGAAGCAGTGCACAACACATTTGTAGGATATGTAGACCTCAGTAATGGCAAAAAAAAATACTGGAAGGTAAATTTAACATCCACGCTGGACACTAGCTAGCTACACTCTCTGACTGATATACAACCGCCTAGCTAACTAGCTAAAATCTTGCTGCTAACAGTGCCAGCATCAGGAGTAGCCTCTCTGCACTGTTAGTGTCAAAATGGTGCTAAAAGTAGATTGGCTAGACGCAATGTGCACACATAAAGTTCTGGGAAAAAAATTACTGTTTACAAGAATGCCACGCCTCTGAGCTCTGCAAACCCCCTACCTTCGTCAAACACTTGCCAAGTGCTCATGATACACCACACCACCAGTACAGTTGCTAAAGTGCTGAAAATACTTTTGTGGCTCCACAAATATTTTCTCGCACTTTTTACTGAGTGAATGTTATCGATTTTTTTCTGATTTTGCTAAAGTTTACTTGCATTTCCGATCAAATTCACTCATCACTAGTCCTCAGGATGTTGATACTCTTAGCAGCTGTAGCAGACTACAGAGCCATCGGCTCCCTGCTCCACTAGTTACTCCAGCAGACTTATTGGAGGTTAGCGCCATGCAGGGAACATTGAGCGGAATGAAACAATTACTGCATCACACACCCTTTATGTGTCCACTGCTAGACAGGCTGGAGGAAAAATCAGAGTATGCAGTTTTCAATTAACTAGGATTAGGTAAGTATGAACTTTTGTTTTTAAATTATGGGACAAAAGATTTGTTGAACTGTTGTGCCATCATGTGGGGCCATTACCATGTGTGCATGGGGCGGAATGAAACAATTACTGCATCACACACCCTTTATGTGCCCACTGCTAGACAGACTGGAGGAAAAATCAGAGTATGCAGTTTTCAATTAGCTAGGATTAGGTAAGTATGAACTTTTGTTTTTAAATTATGGGACAAAAGATTTGTTGAACTGTTGTGCCATCATGTGGGGCCATTACCATGTGTGCATGGGGCAAGATACTGTATATAGGGCTCTGTCAGAGTCATCAGACTGTGAACAGGGGCTATGGTGCATCATACTGAGTTTAGGTTGCTATTGAGCATTGTACTCTGTATAGGAATCTATGTATCATCAAACTGTGTTTAAGAGAGTAGCAGGCATATCATACTGTGTATAGGGAGCTATGTGAAATCAGTTTTTCTTTTTTATTAAATTTGCCAAAATGTAAATATTTCAGTTTTTTTCAGTCAAGATGGGGTGCAAAGTGTACATTAATGTGATAAAAATTAACTTGAATTTACCAAATGGCTGCAATGAAGCAAAGAGTGAAAAATTTAAAGGGGTCTGAATACTTTCCTTATTCACTGTAAGTCCTCGAGTTATCTGTCAAAGATAGAAGTTCCACTTGTGGTGATGAGAGTGGTAAATTGTGCTGCAGTCAGGGCTTGCTGTGCACAATAAGAAAAGAGAGGAAAGATTGTTACCTCACTTGCTGCCAGTTTGATGGAGGTTGGGAGGAAGAAAAATGTATCCAATTTTTTTCTATTCTCCAGCCAATCTTTTACATTGTCTTCCTCTTCTCCTGTACCACACAGTAATAGTGCCCAACTTTGTGCTCCCCACGAAGTAAAAATTTCTTTCTTCATGCTCCCC
This sequence comes from Ranitomeya imitator, assembly GCF_032444005.1. Taxonomy (NCBI): domain Eukaryota; kingdom Metazoa; phylum Chordata; class Amphibia; order Anura; family Dendrobatidae; genus Ranitomeya; species Ranitomeya imitator. The sequence continues at coordinate 323,884,020 of NC_091285.1, read as the reverse complement.
TATAGTAATAATTCCCACCATTTTGATTCCTACAAAATATTATATCCCATTTGTGCCTCTATAAAGTACTGATGTTCTTTTCTTGCCCCAAGAAAGAAATAATACCACCTTACTAAAACAAAGCAATGAAAACAACTGTCTTTGTGCCCCTTCCCCCACATAACAAAAATGTCCATCTTTGTGCCCCCATAGTACCCATTTTTTCTTCAGAATATAATGTAATTTATACTTACCTTTCCAGGATCACACAACAAGTAGAGTGGTGTCAACCATACCTGTGAATAAATAGATCAAAAGGAGAAAAATAGGAGTGATCAGGTCTAATGCAATAGTAAATTTATTAATAGATCAAAGAATCCAAGAAAAGTACAACAAATATCATCCAATATATACAAAAAAAACTATTGCAGGAAAAAGGACACAGTAAAGATGGGACCCACACAATTGCACCTGCCTGATTTGTGAAACAAATTACATCATATAAAGTGCAAGTGCAGTGGTATGTCACATTTAGGTGGCAAGCATAATCGTCCTATGTTAACTGTCACATCACTCCATAAGCTTAAGGACAAAGAATGCTTACCAACAGGTGGAAATTGAAGGGTCCTACAGCCGGGTGTGGATGCCCCGAATACCCCGACGCGCGTTTCGCGTGTCTAACACCGCTTTCTCAAGGGAATACAAATGTGACACAACAAGGACCTTTTATGATCCGCTGACCAGACATGTGGTACACAAATGGCCATCATGTTTTTGTCTTGTCCAGCTTTGTCTGTGAAGGATTTTTTGCAGCCAAGCTGTGTCTCTGGAGATGCAGATATACCCTCCATGTCTTTCGTCAGATGTGGTGATTTGTATTTTCTGTGGTGGATATTTTCTAGTGTTTTAATACTGACCTCATAGTACTCTGTTCTATTCTTTCTTTTTAGCTAGTATGGCCTCCTATGCTAAATCCTGATTTCATGTCTGCGTATGTTATTTCCCTCTCCTCTCACAGTCAATATTTGTGGGGGGCTATCTATCCTTTGGGGATTTTCTCTGAGGCAAGATAGGTTTTCTGTTTCTGTCTTTAGGGGAAGTTAGATCTTAGGCTGTGTCGAGGGGTCTAGGGAGTGTTAGGTACCCCCCACGGCTACTTCTAGTTGCGCTGCTAGGTTCAGGGTTTGCGGTCAGTACAGGGATCACCTTCTCCAGAGTCCGTCTCATGCTGCTCCTAGGCCACCAGATCATAACACCAATGGCCGCTAAGATGAACTCACTGAACTAAACTAAGTGGCAAATAGTAACTCCATCCATCCGGGCAGAAAATGCAAATACACTTTATATAGACATGTCAATACAACAGAATACATCAATCCAATAATAAGCATATTTGTTCTGTTCCAACGGTTTGTAGAATATTGTCCATGCTGTGTGTCTTGTCAACATGCCAAACATTTTCCCACTTAGAAATCGATAACCAATAAAAAACGGATCATATTTAACCCCTTCCCGACCTGTGACACAGCGTATGCGTCATGAAAGTCGGTGCCAATCCGACCTGTGACGCATATGCTGTGTCACAGAAAGATCGCGTCCCTGCAGGCCGGGTGAAAGGGTTAACTCCAATTTCACCTGGCCTGAAGGGACAGGGGGAGTGGTAGTTTAGCCCAGGGGGGGTGGCTTCACCCCCCCGTGGCTACGATCGCTCTGATTGGCTGTTGAAAGTGAAACTGCCAATCAGAGCGATTTGTAATATTTCACCTAAAAAACTGGTGAAATATTACAATCCAGCCATGGCCGATGCTGCAATATCATCGGCCATGGCTGGAAACACTTATGTGCACCCACCCCACCCCACCGATCGCCCCCCCAGCCCCCCGATCTGTGGTCCGCTCCCCTCCGTCCTGTGCTCCGCTCCCCCGTCCTCCTGTCCGCTCCCCCCGTGCTCCAATCACACCCCCCGTGCTCCAATCAAACCCCCCCGCACTCCGATCACCCCCCCGCACAGCGAACCCCTCCCCCGTGCTCCGATCCCCCCCGTGCTCCGATCCACCCCCCTGCACAGCGATCCCCCACCCCGTGCTCCAATCCACCCCCCCGTGTTCCGATCCACCCCCCCATGCTCCGATCCACCCCCCCCCGTGCTCCGACACTCCCCCCGTGCCCTGATCTCCCCCCCCCTTATACTTACCTCCCGGGATCCGTCCGTCTTCTTTCCTGGGCGCCGCCATCTTCCAAAATGGCGGGCGCATGTGCAGTGCGCCCGCCGAATCTGCCGGCCGGCAGATTCGTTCCAGAGTGAGTTTTGATCACTGAGATATAACCTATCTCAGTGATCAAAATAAAAAAAAATAGTAAATGACCCCCCCCCCTTTGTCACCCCCATAGGTAGGGACAATAAAAAAATAAAGAATTTTTTTTTTTTCTTACACTAAGGTTAGAATAGGGTTAGGGTTAGGGGTAGGGTTAGGGTTAGGGATAGGGTTAGGGTTAGGGGTAGGGTTAGGGTTAGGGGTAGGGTTAGGGGTAGGGTTATGGGGTACGGTTAGGGGTAGGGTTAGGGGTAGGGTTAGGGGTAGGGCTAGGGTTAGGGTTTCGGTATGTGCACACGTATTCTGTTCCTCTGCGGATTTTTCCACTGCGCATTTGATAAATCCGCAGTGCTAAACCGCTGTGGATTTATCGCGGATTTACCGCGGTTTTTCTGCGAATTTCACTGCGGTTTTACAACTGCGATTTTCTATTGGAGCAGTTGTAAAACAGCTGCGGAATCCGCAGAAAGAAGTGACATGCTGCGGAATGTAAACCGCTGCGTTTCCGTGCAGTTTTTCCGCAGCATGTGCACAGCGATTTTTGTTTCCCATAGGTTTACATTGAACTGTAAACTCATGGGAAACTGCTGCGGATCTGCAGCGTTTTCCGCAGCGTGTGCACATACCTTTAGAATTAGGCTATGTGCACACGGTGCGGATTTTGCTGCGGATCTGCAGCGGATTGGCCGCTGCGGATTCGCAGCAGTGTTCCATCAGGTTTGCAGTTCCATGTAAACATATGGAAAACCAAATCCGCTGTGCCCATGGTGCGGAAAATACCACGCGGAAATGCTGCGTTTTATTTTCCGCAGCATGTCAATTCTTTGTGCGGATTCCGCAGCGTTTTACACCTGTTCCTCAATAGGAATCCACAGTTGAAATCCGCACAAAAAACTGGAAATCCACGGTGAATCCGCAGGTAAAACGCAGTGCCCTTTACCCGCGGATTTTTCAAAAATGATGCTGAAAAATCTCACACGAATCCGCAACGTGGGCACATAGCCTTAGGGTTAGGGTTGGAATTAGGGTTGTGGTTAGGGGTGTGATTAGGGTTATGGCTACAGTTGGGATTAGGGTTAGGGGTGTGTTGGGGTTAGTGTTGGAGTTAGAATTGAGGGGTTTCCACTGTTTAGGCACATTAGGGGTCTCCAAACGCAACATGGCGCCACCATTGATTCCAGCCAATCTTGTATTCATAAAGTCAAATGGTGCTCCCTCACTTCCGAGCCCCGACGTGCGCCCAAACAGTGGTTTACCCCCACATATGGGGTACCAGCATACTCAGGACAAACTGCGCAACAATTACTGGGGTCCAATTTCTCCTGTTACCCTTGTGAAAATAAAAAAATGCTTGCTAAAACATCATTTTTGAGGAAAGAAAAATTATTTTTTATTTTCACGGCTCTGCGTTGTAAACGTCTGTGAAACACTTGGGAGTTCAAAGTGCTCACCACATATCTAGATAAGTTCCTTGCGGGGTCTAGTTTCTAAAATGGGGTCACTTGTGGGGGGTTTCTACTGTTTAGGCACACCAGGGGCTCTGCAAACGCAACGTGACGTCCGCAGACCATTCCATCAAAGTCTGCATTTCAAAAGTCACTACTTACTGTAGGTTTTGCCTGTAGGACATTATTGCAAGAAAGCTTGGCTGAGTAGATTACCCAAGAAGGAAAACACAGCAAGTCAGCAGGATCTAGGAGCAACATGGCAGATGTGACAACCTACATGGTGAGCTGCAGCATGTGCTACATGTTCACAGATCGACCAGAAGAAGAATCCAATTTCACCTGTCAGAAGTGTAGACTAGTGGCCCTTTTAGAAGAAAAGGTGCGGGGTCTGGAAGAAAGAATAGCAACTTTGAAACTCATCAAAGAGAATGAAGACTTCCTAGACAGAACAGAAGCATCTCTACTGGTCACAGAAGGTGAAAAAAGTGTCAGAGAACCTCCAAAAGCAGATGAGTGGAAGCATGTGACCAAAAGAAGCAAGAAGACCATGGAGAAATCACCAACCACACAACTGAAGAACCGATATCAAATCTTTGTAGAGGATGAAAATGGCACACCTAAGGATGAAGCAATACCAGCAAGCAAAAAAGAAAAGGGCACACAGCAACAAGTGACAGCAAAAAGTACAGCCAAGAAGCAACGAAGAGTGGTGGTGGTGGGAGACTCACTACTGAGAGGCACAGAAGCAGCCATCTGCAGACCGGACATAACTGCAAGAGAAGTATGCTGCCTTCCAGGTGCGATGATCAAGGATGTGACCGATAGGATACCAAAGCTCTTCAGCTCCAAGGACGTCCACCCATTTCTTCTGATACATGTTGGCACCAATGACACGGCAAGGAAGGACCTACCGACAATCTGCAAAGACTTTGAAGAGTTGGGGAAGAAAGTAAAAGAACTGGATGCACAGGTAGTTTTTTCTTCTATCCTTCCAGTAGACGGTCATGGCACCAGGAGATGGAACAGGATCCTTGATGCAAACAACTGGCTAAGACGATGGTGCAGACAACAAGGATTCGGATTCCTGGACCACGGTGTGAATTACTTGTACGATGGACTCCTCGCCAGAGACGGACTACACCTCAACAAACCTGGGAAACACACATTTGCCAGAAGTCTCGCTACACTCATCAGGAGGGCGTTAAACTAGAAGAAGAGGGGACGGGAAGAAAAACATTAGACTTGAAAAAAGAAGACCCAGGAAAACATACTCACAAGGGAGGTAAGAACATTTCTAAAACAATCCACAGCAAGGAGATTGGAACAAAACAAAATCTTCTAAACTGCATGCTCGCGAACGCCAGAAGCCTGACAAACAAGATGGAAGAAATAGAAGCAGAAATATCTACAGGTAACCTTGACATAGTGGGAATAACCGAGACATGGTTAGATGAAAGCTATGGCTGGGCAGTTAACTTACAGGGTTACAGTCTGTTTAGAAAGGATCGTAAAAATCGGAGAGGAGGAGGGGTTTGTCTCTATGTAAAGTCTTGTCTAAAGTCCACTTTAAGGGAGGATATTAGCGAAGGGAATGAGGATGTCGAGTCCGTATGGGTCGAAATTCAAGGAGGGAAAAATGGTAACAAAATTCTCATTGGGGTCTGTTACAAACCCCCAAATATAACAGAAACCATGGAAAGTCTTCTTCTAAAGCAGATAGATGAAGCTGCAACCCATAATGAGGTCCTGGTTATGGGGGACTTTAACTACCCGGATATTAACTGGGAAACAGAAACCTGTGAAGCCCATAAAGGCAACAGGCTTCTGCTAATAACCAAGAAAAATTATCTTTCACAATTGGTGCAGAATCCAACCAGAGGAGCAGCACTTTTAGACCTAATACTATCTAATAGACCTGACAGAATAACAAATCTGCAGGTGGTCGGGCATCTAGGAAATAGCAACCACAATATTGTACAGTTTCACCTGTCTTTCACTAGGGGGACTTGTCAGGGAGTCACAAAAACACTGAACTTTAGGAAGGCAAAGTTTGACCAGCTTAGAGATGCCCTTAATCTGGTAGACTGGGACAATATCCTCAGAAATAAGAATACAGATAATAAATGGGAAATGTTTAAGAACATCCTAAATAGGCAGTGTAAGCGGTTTATACCTTGTGGGAATAAAAGGACTAGAAATAGGAAAAACCCAATGTGGCTAAACAAAGAAGTAAGACAGGCAATTAACAGTAAAAAGAAAGCATTTGCACTACTAAAGCAGGATGGCACCATTGAAGCTCTAAAAAACTATAGGGAGAAAAATACTTTACCTAAAAACCTAATTAAAGCTGCCAAAAAGGAAACAGAGAAGCACATTGCTAAGGAGAGTAAAACTAATCCCAAACTGTTCTTCAACTATATCAATAGTAAAAGAATAAAAACTGAAAATGTAGGCCCCTTAAAAAATAGTGAGGAAAGAATGGTTGTAGATGACGAGGAAAAAGCTAACATATTAAACACCTTCTTCTCCACGGTATTCACGGTGGAAAATGAAATGCTAGGTGAAATCCCAAGAAACAATGAAAACCCTATATTAAGAGTCACCAATCTAACCCAAGAAGAGGTGCGAAACCGGCTAAATAAGATTAAAATAGATAAATCTCCGGGTCCGGATGGCATACACCCACGAGTACTAAGAGAACTAAGTAATGTAATAGATAAACCATTATTTCTTATTTTTAGGGACTCTATAGCGACAGGGTCTGTTCCGCAGGACTGGCGCATAGCAAATGTGGTGCCAATATTCAAAAAGGGCTCTAAAAGTGAACCTGGAAATTATAGGCCAGTAAGTCTAACCTCTATTGTTGGTAAAATACTTGAAGGGTTTCTGAGGGATGTTATTCTGGATTATCTCAATGAGAATAACTGTTTAACTCCATATCAGCATGGGTTTATGAAAAATCGCTCCTGTCAAACCAATCTAATCAGTTTTTATGAAGAGGTAAGCTATAGGCTGGACCACGGTGAGTCATTGGACGTGGTATATCTCGATTTTTCCAAAGCGTTTGATACCGTGCCGCACAAGAGGTTGGTACACAAAATGAGAATGCTTGGTCTGGGGGAAAATGTGTGTAAATGGGTTAGTAACTGGCTTAGTGATAGAAAGCAGAGGGTGGTTATAAATGGTATAGTCTCTAACTGGGTCGCTGTGACCAGTGGGGTACCGCAGGGGTCAGTATTGGGACCTGTTCTCTTCAACATATTCATTAATGATCTGGTAGAAGGTTTACACAGTAAAATATCGATATTTGCAGATGATACAAAACTATGTAAAGCAGTTAATACAAGAGAAGATAGTATTCTGCTACAGATGGATCTGGATAAGTTGGAAACTTGGGCTGAAAGGTGGCAGATGAGGTTTAACAATGATAAATGTAAGGTTATACACATGGGAAGAAGGAATCAATATCACCATTACACACTGAACGGGAAACCACTGGGTAAATCTGACAGGGAGAAGGACTTGGGGATCCTAGTTAATGATAAACTTACCTGGAGCAGCCAGTGCCAGGCAGCAGCTGCCAAGGCAAACAGGATCATGGGGTGCATTAAAAGAGGTCTGGATACACATGATGAGAGCATTATATTGCCTCTGTACAAATCCCTAGTTAGACCGCACATGGAGTACTGTGTCCAGTTTTGGGCACCGGTGCTCAGGAAGGATATAATGGAACTAGAGAGAGTACAAAGGAGGGCAACAAAATTAATAAAGGGGATGGGAGAACTACAATACCCAGATAGATTAGCGAAATTAGGATTATTTAGTCTAGAAAAAAGACGACTGAGGGGCGATCTAATAACCATGTATAAGTATATAAGGGGACAATACAAATATCTCGCTGAGGATCTGTTTATACCAAGGAAGGTGACGGGCACAAGGGGGCATTCTTTGCGTCTGGAGGAGAGAAGGTTTTTCCACCAACATAGAAGAGGATTCTTTACTGTTAGGGCAGTGAGAATCTGGAATTGCTTGCCTGAGGAGGTGGTGATGGCGAACTCAGTCGAGGGGTTCAAGAGAGGCCTGGATGTCTTCCTGGAGCAGAACAATATTGTATCATACAATTATTAGGTTCTGTAGAAGGACGTAGATCTGGGGATTTATTATGATGGAATATAGGCTGAACTGGATGGACAAATGTCTTTTTTCGGCCTTACTATGTTACTATGTTACTTCCCTTCTGAGCCCCGACGTGTGCCCAAACAGTGGTTTACCCCCACACATGGGGTATAAGCGTACTCAGTAGAAACTGGACAACAACTTTTGTGGTCCAATTTCTCCTGTAACCCTTGGGAAAATAAAAAATTCTGGGCTAAATAATTATTTTTGAGGAAAGAAAACGTATTTATTATTTTCACGGCTCTGTGTTATAAACTTCTGTAAAGCACTTGGGGGTTGAAAGTGCTCACCACATATCTAGATAAGTTCCTTTGGGGGTCTAGTTTCCAAAATGGGGTCACTTGTGGGGGGTTTCTACTGTTTAGGCACACCAGGGGCTCTGCAAACGCAACGTGACGCCCGCAGACCATTCCATCAAAGTCTGCATTTCAAAAGTCACTACTTCCCTTCGGAGCCCCGACGTGTGCCCAAACAGTGGTTTACCCCCACACATGGGGTATCAGCGTACTCAGGACAAACTGGACAACAACTTTTGTGGTCCAATTTCTCCTGTAACCCTTGGGAAAATAAAAAATTCTGGGCTAAATAATTATTTTTGAGGAAAGAAAACGTATTTATTATTTTCACGGCTCTGTGTTATAAACTTCTGTAAAGCACTTGGGGGTTGAAAGTGCTCACCACATATCTAGATAAGTTCCTTTGGGGGTCTAGTTTCCAAAATGGGGTCACTTGTGGGGGGTTTCTACTGTTTAGGCACACCAGGGGCTCTGCAAACGCAACGTGACGCCCGCAGAGCATTCCATCAAAGTCTGCATTTCAAAACGTCACTACTTCACTTCCGACCCCCAGCATGTGCCTAAACAGTGGTTTACCCCCACATATGGGGTATCAGCGTACTCAGGAGAAACTGGACAACAACTTTTGGGGTCAAATTTCTCCTGTTACCCTTGGAAAAATAAAAAATAGCGGGCTAAAAAATCATTTTTGAGAAAAGAATTTTTTTTTTTAATTTTCATGGCTCTGCGTTATAAACTTCTGTGAAGCACTTGAGGGTTCAAAGTGCTCACCACACATCTAGATTAGTTCCTTTCGGGGTCTAGTTTCCAAAATGGGGTCATTTGTGGGGGATCTCCAATGTTTAGGCACACAGGGGCTCTCCAAACGCGACATGGTGTCCGCTAATGATTGGAGCTAATTTTCCATTTAAAAAGCCAAATGGCGTGCCTTCCCTTCTGAGCCCTGCCGTGCGCCCAAACAGTGGTTTACCCCCACATATGGGGTATCTGCGTACTCAGGACAAACTGGACAACAACATTTGTGGTCCAATTTCTCCTATTACCATTGGCAAAATAGGAAATTCCAGGCTAAAAAATCATTTTTGAGAAAAGAAAAATTATTTTTTATTTTCATGGCTCTGCATTATAAACTTCTGTGAAGCACCTGGGGGTTTAAAGTGCTCAGTATGCATCTAGATAAGTTCCTTGGGGGGTCTAGTTTCCAAAATGGGGTCACTTGTGGGGGAGCTCCAATGCATAGGCACACAGGGGCTCTCCAAACGCGACATGGTGTCCGCTAACAATTGGAGCTAATTTTCCATTCAAATAGTTAAAAGGCGCGCCTTCCCTTCCGAGCCCTGCCGTGTGCCCAAACAGTGGTTTACCCCCACATATGAGGTATCGGCGTACTCGGGAGAAATTGCTCAACAAATTTTAGGATCCATTTTATCCTATTGCCCATGTGAAAATGAAAAAATTGAGGCGAAAATAAATTTTTTGTGAAAAAAAAGTACTTTTTCATTTTTACGGATCAATTTGTGAAGCACCTGAGGGTTTAAAGTGCTCACTAGGCATCTAGATAAGTTCCTTGGGGGGTCCAGTTTCCAAAATGGGGTCACTTGTGGGGGAGCACCAATGTTTAGGCACACAGGGTCTCTCCAAATGCGACATGGTGTCCGCTAACGATGGAGATAATTTTTCATTCAAAAAGTCAAATGGCGCTCCTTCCCTTCCGAGCCTTACCATGTGCCCAAACAGTGGTTTACCCCCACATGTGAGGTTTCAATGTACTCAGGAGAAATTGCCCAACAAATTTTAGGATCCATTTTATCCTGTTGTCCATGTGAAAATGAAAAAATTGAGGCTAAAATAATTTTTTTGTGAAAAAAAAGTACTTTTTCATTTTTACGGATCAATTTGTGAAGCACCTGGGGGTTTAAAGGGCTCACTATGCATGTAGATAAGTTCCTTGGGGCATCTAGTTTCCAAAATGGGGTCACTTGTGGGGGAGCTCCAATTTTTAGGCACACGGGGGCTCTCCAAACGTGACATGGTGTCCGCTAAAGAGTGCAGCCAATTTTTCATTCAAAAAGTCAAATGGCGCTCCTTCCCTTCCAAGCCCTGCCGTGCGCCCAAACAGTGGTTTACCCCCACATATGAGTTATCAGCGTACTCAGGACAAATTGGACAACAACTTTCGTGGTTCAGTTTCTCCTTTTACCATTGGGAAAATAAAAAAATTGTTGCTGAAAAATCATTTTTGTGACTAAAAAGTTAAATGTTCATTTTTTCCTTCCATGTTGCTTCTGCTGCTGTGAAGCACCTGAAGGGTTAATAAACTTCTTGAATGTGGTTTTGTGCACCTTGAGGGGTGCAGTTTTTAGAATGGTGTCACTTTTGGGTATTTTCAGCCATATAGACCCCTCAAACTGACTTCAAATGTGAGGTGGTCCCTAAAAAAAATGGTTTTGTAAATTTCGTTGTAAAAATGAGAAATCGCTGGTCAAATTTTAACCCTTATAACTTCCTAGCAAAAAAAAATGTTGTTTCCAAAATTGTGCTGATGTAAAGTAGACATGTGGGAAATGTTATTTATTAACTATTTTGTGTCACATAACTCTCTGGTTTAACAGAATAAAAATTCAAAATGTGAAAATTGCGAAATTTTCAAAATTTTCGCCAAATTTCCGTTTTTATCACAAATAAACACAGAATTTATTGACCTAAATTTACCACTAACATGAAGCCCAATATGTCACGAAAAAACAATCTCAGAACCGCTAGGATCCATTGAAGCGTTCCTGAGTTATTACCTCATAAAGGGACACTGGTCAGAATTGCAAAAAACGGCAAGGTCTTTAAGGTCAAAATAGGCTGGGTCATGAAGGGGTTAATATCCTGCTGAAAAGTAAACAAACATAAGAAAAAATAATAAAATATCAGTATATAAAAAAATTAAAAACAAAACACACCCTAAACAAGGGTAAGGGGAAATGACAAGAGGATGCAATAAAGATACAAATGACTCTATACACAAATCTGAACGAGAAGACGGGCTTAAGAGGGTTTAGGGTGTGTTTTGTTACACTCTATACATTTTACCTTTCACATGTTAACATTCAGGGTCTTTTAAAAAAATGTTAATTCTGATATAGTGTCTGCCTGTACTACCTCTCATGATATGGCATGGCAGTCTGACTGCTGTAACTGTAAACAACCTTTTCCTATTTAGATGCCAAATTGCTCCAAATGTTAATGTCCCCTGGTCTTTTGAAAGGCCCCTGAAAGGAATAAATCATGTGCCAGCCTTGTGCAGATGACCTGGAATATCGAAAGAAATGAGCTGGAGTATAAGTTGATATGCATGCAAAATAGAAGACCAGGTTCACATTGTAATGCCATATCACGAGAGGTACCACTGGCAGACACTATATCAGAATTGAAAAATTTAAAAAAGCCCCTGAGGAAAGCAAATTGCATTATGTCATGCGGTTTTATTGCATTTTATGGATTTGCCATAGTCGCTTGTACAGAATACAAACCAGGGTGTGGTCCCTCTTTATTCTGAGCTGGGCATTTTAGTTATATGGCATCCCATGGCTGGGGGTCCGTACATTTGGCTGACACTAAGTGAGGTTTTAATATTATAGAATAGGACTCTCCCAATTGGGGTGCACCTTGTTGTGGTGGGATGGCTTTATGCTTTTTTTTTTTATTTAAAACACTGTTTACTAAGTACTCTATGCTATTTATGTGCACTATTGCTTTTTACTTACTTACAGCAGGGCATATGTTCCTTTTGTTGCTAGCTGTCAGGGGCAGATTATAAGAGGGTCAATATGGGCGGTAGCCCAGGGCCCAGTGGTGTGGGGGGGCCCTGGGCTACCGCACAGATTGCCCGCCGCCATTTATGTGCCCCCGGACCCGGTGGGCAGAGAGAGGGGGCCCGCATCGGGTCCCTTCTCATCTGCTCACCGGGCCCCTACCGATGCTGCGGCAGTTTCCTATTGACATGCGGGCGCTCGCCCGCACGTCAATAGTTAACAACAGCCGCCAGCCAATTGGAGGCTGGCAGCTGAAGTCGGCCGCAGTAGCTGAGGTTTTGACCACATGAGATAGCTTCCTGATCACAAGAGATTACTTCCAAGCTTGGTAAAAACCCTGTAAGCTGATATAATTACTCAAATATAAAATCTAGAATCACTACATTCACGTTCTTTAAGAATTGCTATCAAAAGCACATTATGTAAATTATTTTAATAAAGAACAGAAGTTAACAGCATGTAGTCATAAAACAGCATCCAAAGATTGTACTTTTGTGCCTTGGCCAGAATTAAAAAGGTAATGCGCCGCCAAGATCATTAACATGCAGCTTTTATTTATGTCTTAAGGTAATTACAGTCTCAATGATAGCAGAATCTAAATCACTTATTCTGAAGAAAGCCGCAAAGTGATTTTAATCAAATAAAACATTTACTATGCAGTTTACTTATTGCCTCTGACTGGTCCATTATTTATACTTTAGACGGTTGATGTCCTCTTCTTCTCAGTGTTCTGTCAGTTTATTTCTATGGTATGTCTGTTGCAATAATAATTTATAAGTATATAACTCTTTGCAGGAGATGTTAAAATTTATTTCATGATACTTTTGGTCTGAAACGAGAGTTTGCTCCTAAACAGCTTAGTTATTTGGGTGCCCTTCCAAACGTTCTCTTCTTATAAAACAAGTCATTAGTTTATACGTTTATGTTATTCACTATTTATAAGCCAATTCACATAAAATAGAAAACCTAAGGCTTTCAAAAGTGAAAACAGAATTTGTGAGGACCCTTCCATAATGTTTGTATATAAATATTTATCAAGATACTGTAGAAAAATAGATAGATTAGATTGAAGGGAACCTGTCACCAGAAAAAACGCTATATTAACCTACAGATATGGGGATAATATGCAGGTTACTAGAATTACTAACTTGTCCGGTGCCCACACTTACCCGAACGCTGCGGGGAAAAATTGTTTTCTAGTGACAGTTTCCCTTTAAGGCCACGGTGATACATTCAGTATTTGGTCAGTATTTTGCATCAGTATTTGTAGCCAGAACCAGGAGTGGGTGATAAATACAGAAGTGGTGCATATGTTTCTATTATACTTTTCCTCTGATTGTTCCACTCCTGGTTTTGGCTTACAAACACTGATGTAAAATACTGACCAAATACTGAGCGTGTGAACGTGGCCTAAGGGAGAGTGTAGCTGTTCCTGCTAAGCATGTGTTGAGCTCCTGTATATACATCAGGGCTCATAAATGCAACTATATTTTCAGTTTGAGTGCTGTCAGTAAAAAAAAAAAAATAGATCGACCTAAGACCAATGTTAGTCTATGGGGCAGTGCAAATGTGCGTGTTTTTTTTCACTGCCTGAATCTGTGTTTGAAAAATATTGCTACAAGTACTAGATTCTTCCATAAATTGGATGAGACTCACCCATTCATGTCTATGGGTGCGTAAAAAAATCGTATGCTATACACGGCCACAGTGTATCATCCGATTTTTAAGGATACATTGTAATTCTGTAACATTGGAAACCTGTAAATGGTCTTGTAAATGATTAATAGCTGCTGCTGAAAACAAAATGGATTCTATGCAGATGACAACTGAGAAAAAAATTGTCCCACTTTTCTGGATGAAACTCTGAAAAATGTTTAAAAAAAAAACGGATCTAGTTGAAATTAGTTTTTAAGCCAGACAAAAAAGTTGTGTCTGCACAACTTCTTTGTCAACAGATTGCTGCTGGATCTGCTGTAACTGATGATACTGGACATGTGAACAGAGCCTAACTTGTATTATATGGATCTACACCAGTGTTCCCCAACTCCGGTCCTCAAGAGCCACCAACAGGTCATGTTTTCAGGATTTCCTTAGTATTGCACAGGTGATAATTGCATCACCTGGACAGGCAATCATTCAATAACCTGTACAATATTAAGGAAATCCTGAAAACATGACCTGTTGGTGGCTCTTGAAGACCGGAGTTGGGGAACACTGTTCTACACAGTTTTTAAACCGTATGTTAAAGGCGGCACAATTTTGCAGGTAAGCCAGATTTGTTTCTGCAAAACCACTTCTACTAACGATCAATTTTGAAATCTTGGGTAGAATCCAATGTTGGCGTAGTTTTTTGGATATATTGCTACCAGATCTCGATTTCTCCACGGGGCGCTCTGTGTGCCTTACCCATATTGCCGTACGCAGTAACCCTGACCAATGAATCATTTCCTGAAGAAAAACCCTACTATGTGAATTTCCGCTGCTTCTCAAAGTAGCCTTCAAGGAAATGGCAATGTGAAAAAATGTTAGATAACCTATAATCCAGAACTAAACACAGCTTTTGTTAACTTGTATTTAAAAAGCATCCCACTCTGTGACTTTATTATTTCCACACAAATATTATCTTTGGGGTGTAATTTCCCTTTTGCTAAGTCGTGCAGTTCTCTTTTCTTTTGTTAAGAATATCTCACATTGCTAATTAGTGCTTAACAATGTCACCACGCACAGTAAAGCTATGGTTTTGACAAGAATGTAGTTAAATTGCCTTCCTAATTACCAATGTAAAATTGAAGTAAGTACACATTTTATCCTGTCATTTAAATATTGAAATGTGGTGTGTTGGAGTTTCATTTCCAAAGCTGGCAGTGTGTGTATACCAACTAACAATCATGTGAAAGCCACATATTCATTAAGGCTTTTTCCAACTTTCCAGCTGTGTCGTTCTCTTCATATCTATCACTTTGCAGGCATGAGTCACAAATGCAAGATGTTCAGTGGGGTGCTCTTCTAAAAGATGGCTGAAAGACACCAGAAAGTGATTACTGATGTCTTGCTGTGAATTGATTTACCCAGAGCTTCTTCCAGGATTCTGTTGCTATTTCTAATGGTTTAAAGAAAAAACTGGAAGAAAGAACAAATAACATTCTTGGAGAGATTACAAAAGCTCCACGGTTGCATTTTCGCTAAATCTTTAGTGTCAAGGGTACCAGTCTGCGAATGCACATTGTCATTGCTGAAGTCAAACAAGGTAAAATGTATGGCAGAAGTAGTTTATCTCTAGAGTCCACGCAACAAGGCGATGGTCATCCTAGTTACAATGTAAAACCCTGTATCATTGTACTGGGCTTTATGACTAAATAATTCACTTTGAAATACTGTTTCATATGTTACATGTACTTGTAGATATTGCATACAGTATATTAAGAAGAATATTTTTTACATTGACCAACTACTGGGTTCCGCTTCTCTAACCTCCAGTGATCAAATATTGTCAGCGAGGGAAGCCACATTATACTAATTATTTTACCTTGGAGTGCGGGGGAGAAATAGCAATATGGTTCCTCAATGTGATTATGTGAAATTGACAGGGTGGTAGTCATGGCGAGGCGCTGTTGTGTTCCCACACCCTGGCGCCCCGCAAGGAAAATATAATGTCCCATCTGATGTGTGGTGTGGGAATATTGCACAAAACTCACGTTTGCGTTTGCAGATCCTGCTGATCCCATAGTCCCGTCTCTGGACAATATCACACACTCAGGAACAGACACCATAATCCACTTTAAGGCCGGGGTCACACTTGCGAGTTGCAATGCGAGAAATTTGCACGAGTCTCTTGCATCAATACCCAGCACAGCCGCAGGCACTCGGGACCGGATTGTGCAGCTGCAAGAAACCACCGGAGACTAGACGGAGGTGGACATGACTTGGGGATGTGTTATGGCTGGCAATCAGGCAACACAGCGTGCAGTAATCAGCGCACATACAGAGATCTGGCAATAACCAAAAACAATAGGACGAGCTCTGAGACGTGGAATCTCTGTAGACTGCAGTACCTGATCTATCCTCACACAACTATAAGCAGCAGTGGATTGCGCCTATCACTACCTATGCAACTCGACACTGCCTGAGGAGCTGACTAGCCTGAAGATAGAAATACAAGCCTGACTTACCTCAGAGAAATACCCCAAAGGAATAGGCAGCCCCCCACATATAATGACTGTTAGCAAGATGAAAAGACAAACGTAGGAATGAAATAGATTCAGCAAAGTGAGGCCCGATATTCTAGACAGAGCGAGGATAGCAAAGAGAACTATGCAGTCTACAAAAAACCCTAAAACGAAAACCACGCAAAGGGGCAAAAAGACCCACCGTGCCGAACTAACAGCACGGCGGTGCACCCCTTTGCTTCTCAGAGCTTCCAGCAAAAGTTAATAGCAAGCTGGACAGAAAAAACAGAAAACAAACTAGAAGCACTTATCTAGCAGAGCAGCAGGCCCAAGGAAAGATGCAGTAGCTCAGATCCAACACTGGAACATTGACAAGGAGCAAGGAAGACAGACTCAGGTGGAGCTAAATAGCAAGGCAGCCAACGAGCTCACCAAAACACCTGAGGGAGGAAGCCCAGAGACTGCAATACCACTTGTGACCACAGAAGTGAACTCAGCCACAGAATTCACAACAGGGATGGGTGGACTGAGAACTCCTGCAGCCTTTGTTTGTATTGCAGTGTAGATTTTAAACAAGAGTGATGTTGCTTTAAGAGGAAGGAGTTTAGATGTTTGTGCCTGGTGTATTACTGTGAGGAGGGTGGGGCTTATATAGGGGAGGCAACTCTGGCTCTCCCTCTTTCTCTCACAGGATGGACAGGAGGAAACATGTCTGCAGTCTCAGGGAGTATAATACTGGGGTTATCACCTCACATTACAGCTGATAGGAGCACATTCACTTCACACATCATATATTAGTGTAGTATCAGCTCCTACATCATATATGGGATCAATTTTTCCTCAGAAATTCATGTAGCCGCCATGTTCCCTCATGTGTACCTCCCTGCAGACATGGCTGATATACTACTCCACATTCATCATGTATTAGTGTAGTCTGAGCTCTTACATCTTATTTGGGAGTAATATTACCTCAGAGATTCATGTAGCTGCCATGTTCCCTCATGGGTCTGTTACAAGTGGCCTCACACACTGCAGAGACAGCTCCTGTGTGACCTCCCTACAGACATGGCTGTTGTGTCTTATTTCTGCTGTATTATACAGAGTCTTCATGAGTTTTGTGTATCTGTGTGATGGGTCAGAGCATTGACACATACAGTGTCTGCTATTGGTAGCATGGAGCTGGGCAGTTACAGGGACTAGTCACTGGTGAGAGGGAGCAGTAAATGGATGGTATATATATACCTTATATATATATGAGGGTAAGAGGCTGCACTTCTTGTCTGTGCATTGCATGCTGCTGTCTGCTGATTCCCCCCTTCCCATTTATGGAGTCTGGTGACCTGCATGTGACCTCATCTTTGCTGCAGTACAGTCTGATGATGCTGGGTGATAACCAGGTTACTCTCACTATCTATATGTGATATATGAGAAAAGGCTCCATCTCTGCGCAGCATGCTTATCATGTATACAGACTTTGAGTACATGTTAGATCCTGGGTCTCCAGGTTATTTTCCTTGCTGCACATATAATCTGTACATGACTTCCAAATCCGTGCTTTATTTCTGGAGATAAGGCAGCCTTTAGTCCTATTATGTTGCATGCTGTCCTGCCTGATATATCCACCCCTTTTTCTGTATATACTTATGGCTGCAGGCAGCTTATCACAAGCCTGAGTGGATTACCTGGAGCCTTACTATATATATTTTATCAGGTGTCAATAATTATTCAGGGAGTAATTCAGCACATGGTGGGGTGGTGAGTGGGCACTAATAACTCAGCACATGGCGGGCAGTGAGTGGGCACTAATAACTCAGCACATGGCGGGCAGTGAGTGGGCACTAATAACTCAGCACATGGCGGGCAGTGAGTGGGCACTCCTAGTGTGATGCTGCTCCTTGCTCTGGGCCCAGTTTTCAGCCCTGTCTCTCGTCTATTGTATGTAGGTAGTGT
Source organism: Ranitomeya imitator (assembly GCF_032444005.1). Classification (NCBI taxonomy): domain Eukaryota; kingdom Metazoa; phylum Chordata; class Amphibia; order Anura; family Dendrobatidae; genus Ranitomeya; species Ranitomeya imitator. The sequence goes on along the minus strand of NC_091285.1, from coordinate 323,865,887 downwards.
GACTGACTGGGGACACAGACATTGCCATTTTCTGCACATACACTTATGGCTGCAGGCAGCTTATACTAGATCTACATATTATATTTTCTTATGATGTATGTGCAGCTGATGATTAGAGAGCCTGTCTGTAACTGCTGTAGAGGAGCAGGCGGCTTCTTCTTTATTGTTACAGCATATAACAGCATTGCCCATCATCGAATGTATCTGACCTTATGATGGGACATTTTCCAGGATCAACCTGTAATATACCTTGGTTGTAAACTTACATGGTGTTTTCATCTTCACTTATCCCACATCTTGTGCAGTTAGGGGGGGGGGAGGGGTCCTTGAAGTTGGTTATAAATTGGTCTGGGGGATCCATTGGGATATGGATTCCTCTTTTTGGAATTTAATTTGGTTCTTGATCTGGTGAATGGTAGAGGGGATTTTCAGCAAGGGTTTGTTGAATCCTCAGGAAGTTCAAGTGAACATTGGAACCCTGTGGTTATGGTGCTCCTGAGCTAGTGGGGTAACGGCTGGGAGTAATTGTTGGTACATTTTATGTTCACTTTTTGTTTGGTAATCACCAGATCTTATGAGCTTCAAGGACTCCTCCCAGCATGTTAATGTTCTTTATGCTTTGATGTTTTATTGTATGCTGTTTTTAATTCTTATATTGTCCCCTTCATATATTTGCAGTAATGGTGTATATCCACTGAGTGCTAAATTTTATATTACCTAAGATGGGGGATAGCACAGACTAAGTGGATTACCTGGAGCCGGGCAGTTGGGGGGTTCCTTGAAGTTCGTTACAAATTGGTCTGGGGGATCCATTGGGATATGGATTCTTCCTTTTGGTATTTAATATGGTTCTGATCTGGTGAAATGTGGAGGGGAGTTTCGGCAAAGGTTTGTCGGATCCTCAGGAAGTTCAAGTGAACATTGGAACCCTGTGGTTATGGTGCTCCCGAGCCAGTGGGGTAACGGCTGGGAGTAATTTTTGGTACATTTTATGTTCACTTTATGCTTGGTAATCTCCAGATCTTATGAGCTTCAAGGACTCCTCCCAGCTAGCTAAGGTTATTTATGCTTTGTTGGGTTATTGTATGTTTGTATTAATAAAGGTGTGTATTAAAAAAAAAAAAAAAAAAAAAAAAAAAGCACTTATTTGTTTCTTTTTTAGTGGGTCCTTGAAGCTAATTATAATTTGGTCAGTAGGGGTAACCATCTCAGGTATAGACCCTCTGTTTAGGGGGGGTGTTCATCATAGTATCACCCCTTGTGTGGAGGAGTAAACATCTCGGGTGTGGCCCCTGGATGGAGGGGTGTACATCATAGTATGACCCCGTGGAATGGAGATGTAACCATCTTTGGTATGGCCCCCTGGTGTGGAGGAGTGACCATCATGGTATGGCCCCCTGGTCTCCAGAAGCATTTATATCTTACAAGACCCTGTTAGGGTAAAGTCCCTGTGGTCATGGCAATCATATTCTACATGCATACAAATTGGGTTATATGCCTGGGGTGTTGGACGAGGTCCTGAATAGTACCTGGACAGGTCATATGCCTGGGGTGTTGGACTATGTTCTGAATAGCACCTGGACAGGTTATATGCCTGGGGTATTGGACTGACGTCCTGAATAGCACCTGGACAGGTCATATGCCTGGGATGTTGGACTGATGTCCTGAATAGCACCTGGACAGGTTATATGCCTGGGGTGTTGGACTGACGTCCTGAATAGCACCTGGACAGGTCATATGCCTGGTGTGTTGGACGAGGTCCTGAATAGTACCTGTGACTTGAGAATGCTGAGGCACTGATTTTGACTGTTTATATTGACCAACTCCTATTTCTTTCAAGGTTGTTGTCTGGAGAATGCAGTAATCTGGAGCATCAAACTGAAGAGCAATGTACCTAATATGGATGCCCTGGAGTCAGTGGGAGTGACTAAGAGAAAAGTAATAAAATGCATCCCGATGCCCTTTAGCCAGTGGGAGCGGCTAGGGGTGAAGACATCAAGTGCATTGACACGAAGGGCAATGCGCCTATTCCCAATGCCTTTGTCCCAGTTGGAGAAGGTTAATGGTATATGTTATCAAGTGCCTGTAAAGCAATTAACAATGGCGTGGCAAGGTTATTAATAGTGTCTTTGTAGACTTTTCTGCAATAGGCTTATTTCATTTACCATGTCCAAATATTGCAGAAATTATTTAAATTATTTAATGATCGGTTATAATGTCAATTTTATATTGTGTATGGCTTTTAATTACTCCTTGTTTATAGTATCTTTCTCTTTATATACACTCATCGCTTTTTGGGTAGTAATAGTAAGTGGGTTTAAGAATTGGTTACTGCACAGCCCAACTACTGTATGTAATGGTGGTTTCTTGAACTGAAATCTGTGAATTAGTGAGTTATTAGAGCTGGCTACAATACATGCAGTATAATAGTTTTTGAGGCATCACAGATGTCATTATACAGGTAGTCAGACTGTGGCTACCCCTTTGTTATGGTTTAGTTTCTGCATTCCCTATTATAGGATCCACATTGCAGGGTGTTTAGCGGCTGTTATTTTGCTGTAGTTACCATATTATCGATCATAATTTGGTAGTGTTGCATTGATAAAATTAATCTGTTGCAGTCCTGGAATTTTGTTCCTTATATGCACAGTCTTTCCATAGCATGCAGATCTGGTTGATGACTTTATTAGGCATGGCTGATGGGGGTCGAGTCCATTCAAGGTGTCAAATGGCCTCGCTGGTGGCGGTTTAGGAGTCAGGTGGAAGTTGCAGACAAGTTAAGGTGGACTCATTTTAACTAATAGAGGATGTAAAACCTCATGGTGGTGAGCAGGCTCGGCTTTGGTGGCCAGCCTCAAGGACGTTGTAATGGTAACATCAATCAGGGGCGGGCACAGTGGTTAAGCACAGGGTGAGGATAATAGGGTCATTGGTGCCCTGAAAGTTTACTGGCTCTGCTTGAATGGCAAGCCAGTGCGTGCCGCCCCTTTATGGCTGTCTGTCCTGGTGCTGTATGTCAGACAGCTGGGGATATCGCAGTACTTGTGAATCCCAATGTACTAGCACTCCACCTGACTCCTACTGTGATTATTTAATCCTGTGATTTGAATAAAAGCTGTGGCCATTTTGACAACCAAAATAATGTGTTTTGTGTATTTATTTTAGTACCTAGGTTTACAGTAGTTATGGTGGTTTTAAGAAGGAGTGGGGTCCATCCCATATCCAAAAGTCAAGAAACCACCGGAGACTAGACGGAGGTGGACATGACTTGGGGATGGGTGGACTGAGAACTCCTGCAGCCTTTGTTTGTATTGCAGTGTAGATTTTAAACAAGAGTGATGTTGCTTTAAGAGGAAGGAGTTTAGATGTTTGTGCCTGGTGTATTACTGTGAGGAGGGTGGGGCTTATATAGGGGAGGCAACTCTGGCTCTCCCTCTTTCTCTCACAGGATGGACAGGAGGAAACATTACCCGCCCTCCCGCCCTGTTTATAATCTCTGTCCTTACACTTTTTAATTATTGCTTGTATAATGATAAATGCTTTATTGTATTTTTGAATTTGTCATTGTATATCTTGTACCAGGTTCAATTGTATATTGGCTATAAAGAGTTATTATTTGTGGCAACCTTCTAAGCCCAAGGGAAGGGCAATCCTTCAGCCATGGTTCCCTGGAGGTTTCCTCCACAGGGGGTTTTTCCTCTCCTGAGCGCTGTAGGATGACTCTTTGTGAGTCGGGGGTTTGCCAAGTTTAGTCCCATTAATGCTTTTGCAGGGACTCCTAATTTTTAAGTTTGCAAAAATGATTTAATTATAAAAAAAAAAAAAAAAAAAAAAAGGTGTCAAATGAGACTTGGAATTTATAACCCGTCACGGCTTTGCGGTTTAGGAGTCAGGTGGAAGTTGCAGACAAGTTAAGGTGGACTCATTTTAACTAATAGAGGATGTAAAACCTCATGGTGGTGAGCAGGCTCGGCTTTGGTGGCCAGCCTCAAGGACGTTGTAATGGTAACATCAATCAGGGGCGGGCACAGTGGTTAAGCACAGGGTGAGGATAATAGGGTCATTGGTGCCCTGAAAGTTTACTGGCTCTGCTTGAATGGCAAGCCAGTGCGTGCCGCCCCTTTATGGCTGTCTGTCCTGGTGCTGTACAGTGGGGCAAAAAAGTATTTAGTCAGTCAGCAATAGTGCAAGTTCCACCACTTAAAAAGATGAGAGGCGTCTGTAATTTACATCATAGGTAGACCTCAACTATGGGAGACAAACTGAGAAAAAAAATCCAGAAAATCACATTGTCTGTTTTTTTTAACATTTTATTTGCATATTATGGTGGAAAATAAGTATTTGGTCAGAAACAAACAATCAAGATTTCTGGCTCTCACAGACCTGTAGCTTCTTCTTTAAGAGTCTCCTCTTTCCTCCACTCATTACCTGTAGTAATGGCACCTGTTTAAACTTGTTATCAGTATAAAAAGACACCTGTGCACACCCTCAAACAGTCTGACTCCAAACTCCACTATGGTGAAGACCAAAGAGCTGTCAAAGGACACCAGAAACAAAATTGTAGCCCTGCACCAGGCTGGGAAGACTGAATCTGCAATAGCCAACCAGCTTGGAGTGAAGAAATCAACAGTGGGAGCAATAATTAGAAAATGGAAGACATACAAGACCACTGATAATCTCCCTCGATCTGGGGCTCCACGCAAAATCCCACCCCGTGGGGTCAGAATGATCACAAGAACGGTGAGCAAAAATCCCAGAACCACGCGGGGGGACCTAGTGAATGAACTGCAGAGAGCTGGGACCAATGTAACAAGGCCTACCATAAGTAACACACTACGCCACGATGGACTCAGATCCTGCAGTGCCAGACGTGTCCCACTGCTTAAGCCAGTACATGTCCGGGCCCGTCTGAAGTTTGCTAGAGAGCATTTGGATGATCCAGAGGAGTTTTGGGAGAATGTCCTATGATCTGATGAAACCAAACTGGAACTGTTTGGTAGAAACACAACTTGTCGTGTTTGGAGGAAAAAGAATACTGAGTTGCATCCATCAAACACCATACCTACTGTAAAGCATGGTGGTGGAAACATCATGCTTTGGGGCTGTTTCTCTGCAAAGGGGCCAGGACGACTGATCCGGGTACATGAAAGAATGAATGGGGCCATGTATCGTGAGATTTTGAGTGCAAACCTCCTTCCATCAGCAAGGGCATTGAAGATGAAACATGGCTGGGTCTTTCAACATGACAATGATCCAAAGCACACCGCCAGGGCAACAAAGGAGTGGCTTCGTAAGAAGCATTTCAAGGTCCTGGAGTGGCCTAGCCAGTCTCCAGATCTCAACCCTATAGAAAACCTTTGGAGGGAGTTGAAAGTCCGTGTTGCCAAGCGAAAAGCCAAAAACATCACTGCTCTAGAGGAGATCTGCATGGAGGAATGGGCCAACATACCAACAACAGTGTGTGGCAACCTTGTGAAGACTTACAGAAAACGTTTGACCTCTGTCATTGCCAACAAAGGATATATTACAAAGTATTGAGATGAAATTTTGTTTCTGACCAAATACTTATTTTCCACCATAATATGCAAATAAAATGTTAAAAAAACAGACAATGTGATTTTCTGGATTTTTTTTCTCAGTTTGTCTCCCATAGTTGAGGTCTACCTATGATGTAAATTACAGACGCCTCTCATCTTTTTAAGTGGTGGAACTTGCACTATTGCTGACTAACTAAATACTTTTTTGCCCCACTGTATGTCAGACAGCTGGGGATATCGCAGTACTTGTGAATCCCAATGTACTAGCACTCCACCTGACTCCTACTGTGATTATTTAATCCTGTGATTTGAATAAAAGCTGTGGCCATTTTGACAACCAAAATAATGTGTTTTGTGTATTTATTTTAGTACCTAGGTTTACAGTAGTTATGGTGGTTTTAAGAAGGAGTGGGGTCCATCCCATATCCAAAAGTCATGTATTTCTATGCAGTTGAACGCTCTGGTCCCGAGGGCTGTGCCTGGTATTGATGTGAGAGACTTGTACGAGTTTTCTTGCGAGTTTCTCGCATTGCACTAACAAGTGTGACCCCGGCATAACAGTGCAACTTTACGTGATAAACAATCCATGGCAATTTCAGTACAGCACAAGTTCATGTTTTCAGCCTCCGCTTTCACTCTCAATGCTGGCTCCTCCAGCTTCTGAGATGCTGATCCTGACTCTGCGGTCCCATTTTCAGCCTGAGCTTTCCTTCTCAATGCTAGCTCCTCTAGCCTCTGAGATGCTCATCCTGGCTCTGGGGTCCCCATATTCCTGCGCCCAGTTTCTCAAACTAGTTCCTACTCAGGCTTCCCTTCACTGGGAGATGAAAAGGGTTCCCCTGTCCTGATTCAAGCTGTAGACCCTGATTCTCTAAGGGATATCATTGTATTAAGTGGCGGCTGACCGTATTCAGCTTTTCCCAGGAGTTCTTTGCCTTTCCATACTATGTGGCCCCCTGGCCTGTTCTACCTTCTCCTAAATCACTCTTCAGCACTTTCTTAATGTTACAACTCTAATACACTACTGTACACTGCTCCCACTGACTGACTGAGAATCAGGAAGAATCTTACTGACAAACTCACTCACTCACTCTTACCCCTCCCAACTTGGAAATCCCCTTATTTCCTTAACTATTCCTATACTGGCACCCTAGTTTTCCTGACACTATTGTGCCCCACTAGGGGAAGACGCGCATGACAGCTTCTGTCACACTCTTACAGTTATGCCAGAAGTTTAGCAACTTTCATAATTTTCATGCCGCTTTTGGCCAACTCAGACAGAGCGAGTCAAGTTGGAGTGGAACAGGACATGGCGTGGTGACAATGCACATCTAATTCATGATGAACTGTAGTATACCTTACTTCAAAAACACAAGCCTGATTCATTAAACGGCATCCATCTCTTAATGCAGCGGTGAGGAACCTTTTCTCTAGCCCTCAGGTAGTGTCCTAAGGAAAGGTGTACTCAGGCCAGTGGTGGCGTTTTGATGGCTACCAGCCGTTTAATTTTTTCTGGCTCTGCAAACATGTACATAACATTAACCACTTAACACTGCGGACTCCTGCAATGAAAAATTACGTCCAGACACAAGACAGTGATAGTTTCTGGATGTACTCTGTAGGTGGAGTTAGCACGTGATGTACTCCTGCCCTTCTGAAGAAGACCGCAGCAGACCCAGTGTTTCCTGTGATGATTGCACCACAGCTCTAATGCCTAATACAATTTGTCCTCCAGATAGGATATACTTTTCCCTTTGTAGTGTAGCAGGGTTGGGGCAGTGTGACAGACAGGCAGTGATGACAGGAAAGTTCAAAACAAAGTCTCTTTAATGTCCAACGTACTCCGAAATGGAAAACAAATGGTATCCTCTGGATCGCAGCCTGGAATCAAGACAGTTCGTATCTGAGACCAGTTGCCATGGGTGACTGCACCACCGTGCTATGCTGGGGGGTGCCAGGTGTTTTGCCTTCACTTGGCTCCATGTTACTTCACACAGGCTGAGCTTTGCAGTGCAACCTGCTCTGCAAGTTTGCAGACCAAAACTGACACACCCAAACCTTTACTGCAGGGTTTTTAAATTAAATCTGTGGCCATCGGCCACTTGTAAGACCCAGCCTGGAGGGAGCAAACTGCCCTACTACCATCCTGTAGTTTGCTCCAAAAATAAAAGCCATTGCCAGATTTTCTGCCTTGGGCCAATACCTTCCCTAGACCAAACTTATTTTTAATTTGAACTGCAATCACAGTTATGCCTTTGACTGCAATGCACTCCACTCCACCCTACTGGGTGCTCCATCTTCCCGCCAGAACTCCTGCCTTTCTCCCACACGCAGCCCTTTTTATCTCAGACCCGCCCCCTGCTGGCAAGTGTAAAGGTCGGTCTGAGCCAGAAAGCTCTCCCCATGCAACATTAGTGACAGCCCCGACAGTTCTGGAACCGGCGCAAAAGAAGTACCGCTGGTCTGGCGAATCTTCTTACATTCCCCCTCTCTTTTTGCTCACGATTCCATAGGCAAGAGTTTTTTTAGTTCACATTGACACTTTTCTAGTTCTTGAACTATTTGCTGCCAAACAAGTTGATCTTTGTTACATGCCAGCAGTTGCTCGCTCAGGACGTCGTAAGTCAGAAGGAGTAATGGAGTCCATTTGTGTAGTCGAATCAGGCTGTACAGGTAAGGACGGGGGTGCATCTATTTCCTCTGGGATGGTCGCTTCGGGCACAGCAGGGATTTGCCTCTCTGCTAGTTCTCCCGGAGAGTGTTCAGGACCTTCTCCGTCTTCGGCTACAACTGGTGGGACCATTTCTGGGACAGTTTGCACTTTCTCGACTGAGTTAGGGTCCTTGGAAAGGCAGGGCTGTAACATATTTCGATGAACTATTCAAGTGGGAGCATTCTGATTTCCCTCAGGTCGAATATCGCTGACGGGTCCCTCAGAATTGACACTCTGCTTCACCCAATATGGGTTGTCCTCCTCTGGTTCCAACTTAGTAATCTCTCTTCCCATTCGACTGAACAGTAGGATATAAGGCAAGCCCCATTCCCTTGGGGGTGGTAAGGCGTCGTCCGAGTCTTCCCGATCTGATACAGCCGGAGTAACTCTTCCATCACTTTCCTGAGAAAGCAGGCACCTTGATCAGAGTGAATTTTTCTTTTGGACAGCAGTAAAAATGCAAATCATTTATATTGGTTAGAAGCTGTTCAAGAACATCAGCTGTGGGAGTGGCTTTGCCTGTGAAGAACAGGTTTAATTGTCTAAGTCTGTCTTCTTTTGTACTATGTAAAGTTCATGTTCCTCATTTAATCTGGGTGTGGTCTGTAACCTTTTTCCCATATATGAGGGTAACCATACTGTACTTTGAATATCTTATTTTTTTGCTCATCATTAAGATTGAATTTATCTGTGTTTGACTCAAAAATGTCTGCATTATAAAAGGCATCCATCTTGTCATTGAAGTTTGGAATGTCTTTTACAATTTTCATTAACTGATCGTGTATTTTCAGATTAATGCGTGCAGCTCTGTCATGGAATTTTTTCCATTGTAATTCATCTGCCCATATATCTTCTAATGAAACATTGGGATCTTGTGTGTCTGGTATAAATGATGTGGCTGCATTGTCTTTATGTTGGTTTGATTGCGTAACAACAGAAGCCTTTTTTATATCTTGTCGCAATTTGGATAATAATTCTGTTCGAGTATCAATTTGATCTTCCAATTGTTCAATATATTCTGACAATATTAAACAATTTGGACAATCGAAGTAATCCCCGTCAGATTCTTGTGTGTCACCTTGTGTGTCAGTATGACCAATGTCTTGTGTGATAGTACATATTTCATGTGCTTGTGTTTCTGTTTTTTCAAAAACTAAATTATTGTACACTCGGACCATGTGCATGACATTTTGAAACTTCCTTTGTAACTTTTTTACTGAAAAAAACCTCTTGCTTCACATTGGCTATACAAACTAGACCATAATTGTGAATCTGTGTGGCTATGAACAAACTTAAACTCTATATTACTTTTCTTAGAATAATCATGAATAAAATCCATTTTCTCACCTATGGAATATATTTTCCTCTCCTGGATTGATCCAACCGTCAATGGATGGTCCTCTGTGTCTTTTTACTGATTCTTGAGACCTCCGTCTGGATGGGACATGCAGCTCTTTGAAGACATGAATCCTCACTCGTCCGTAGGCTCTGTCTGACTCTTGTGACGTGGTATAGTGGAATTCCTGCGCCTTGAACAACAGGTGTTTAGCAAAACTGTCCTCCCCCCCTCCGTGTGCAAGGGAAAGAATTGCACTAAAATAGCTCAAAAATCAGATGTGGCTGAAGCTCGCCATAATGTTAGAAAAATAACTCTTCCTTACTTTTTCAAGCAAGAGTACAGTGATGATAGAAAGGAAAGCAATATTGAATTTGTGTGGATGAAACAAATCTTGTTTAATGTCCATTCAAAAAATGATTACAAAAATTAAGAAAAGTAAGTTCATAAGTTCATAGCACACAAATTAAGTATTAGATTATAGAAGAGAAATCAAGCATTGATCTTACATATGGTCTTGAGGCAAGACGTGGTCCATGTGGAGACTCCCAAGAAATGAGAGATCTAGAGAAGAGGAGCCGATCCTCCTTTATATACTGTTTTGATTCAAAGACTGACATTGGTTACTATTTCTCTACCTCACAACCACATATGGTGACCTATCACTATGTTCATAACTTTTACCATATTAGAAGAACACTAGTAACTTGCAGAATATGCATATTAGTTCTGTACATTACCTAATTTTAAAATGCCTAAACATAATGCTTGTGTGACCTTTAATAGAACCATTTGTCAACTCCATATAGCCACAGTTTGGCAGTTCTGACAGGTGTTCTTTAGCTTTGACATGCAAACAACAAATGTGCAAATTGTCTCTTCAGAGAGGAAGAGGACTAGAACTCTTGTGCCACCTATTGGAAGTAGCAATCCTAACAGGCAATGTCAACCCTTTAATGAGCCTTGTCACATGACTTAGGATAATAGCCAAACCAGAATGTCAATTTGCAGACACTGTGTTTCGGGGTACTGCCCCTCGTCAGTGCAAAGTGGAGATCTGGTTTGGCTGATTGAGAGGCAGGATCCAAGAAGTATCGTTTCTCCTTGTGGAGAGTGACATGATAAGCATGTCGAGGTGAGGAGACTTAAAGCCGCAATGCTCCTCTGGATAATAGCCAAACCAGTCATGTGACAAGGCTCGTTAAAGGGTCAACATTGACTGTTAGGATTGCTACTTCCAATAGGTGGCACAAGAGTTCTAGTCCTCTTCCTCTCTGAAGAGACAATTTGCATATTTCCCAGAGGAGCATTGCGGCTTTAAGTCTCCTCACCTCGACATGCTAATCATGTCACTCTCCAAAAGGAGAAACAATACTTCTTGGATCCCGGTCACACGCCTCTCAATCAGCCAAACCAGATCTCCGCTTTGCACTGACAAGGGGCAGTACCCCGAAATACAGTGTCTGCAAATTGAGATTCTGGTTTGGCTATTATCCTAAGTCATGTGACAAGGCTCGTTAAAGGGTCGACATTGACTGTTAGGATTGCTACTTCCAATAGGTGGCACAAGAGTTCTAGTCCTCTTCCTCTCTGAAGAGACAATTTGCATATTTCCCAGAGGAGCATTGCGGCTTTAAGTCTCCTTATCTCGACATGTTTATCATGTCACTCTCCACAAGGAGAAACGATACTTCTTGGAAACAACAGATGCATAAGCCAAGATCCTCAGAATAACTCGGACACACACACTACCCAGAGTCTCTGCTCACTAGTTGACTCATATATACGTTAAGTAATCTTCTATATTTTTATTATTGAGATATTAATATTTTACATTGAGCAAAGAATAATCACATTAACGATGATTCTGTGAGCATGAAAGTGCAGTGGGCCAGTGTAAACAGGCTAATAAACATCACTAGTAGCTTACACCAAGCAGATCAGTGGTCAGTCATGTAATGGCTGCAGTCGGCCCATGTAAATGCACCACAACACAAAAGGCATATGCTTAACATACTATGACAAGGACACATGTAGGAAGTTGGTTAAAGAGATGGATAATTTATTATTACATTTTAATTGCTTGAAAACCCCTTTAAGACATCCTATAAATGCACCTTGGACTGAAATTGAGAAAGACAAGTGGAAATTTTATTCCTACAAGCACTAATCGCCTGACACATAAATACATCATGATCTGATCAATAATTTCTGCTTCCTTTCTACTCTTCAGACTCCATGTGCAGTTTAGCGGGAACATAGATTATTATGCAACCAGGCATGCTAATAGGAACAAACAAGAAACCTCTGTGTCTGAATTATGATAGCCGGTAGAAATTCTTTATTCTCATTCAGATGTAAAACAGGTGCCTACAATATTCTGTGTGTGTCGGAAACCGTCAATTTATGATAGTGGAAAGAAAGGAAAAGCAAAACAGTGATTAGAATTACAATGTATTTTTTATGCAAACTGGCTGTATAAATAAAACAGTTCTGAACAGTCGATAAAGACGCCTTTGACATGAAAAAAAGACTTGTTACTGTTCATTTAAAA